>NC_139348.1:13247790-13906957 GCF_055883805.1 Amblyomma maculatum | reverse complement strand
ACTTCTCATGACCGGATAACTATGCAAATGTGCTTATTTCACTATGTGCTACGTCAGTCTTGTATTGACATCCTGAAGCCTACGCAAGAGTGTGCATTGAAGTATTTTCTGTTGAGCTGTTTAACATTGCAGTACTATAGAGCATAACAGATGGAGCATAAACATCTTCATTTTACTTCATTTTGGTTGTAACATCCAATTCGAGACATGTAAACAGGAGATTACATTTGAGCACTAAGCTTAATGTCTACCTGCAGTGGAGTTACAGTGGTTAGGGTGCTCAACTACTGCACCCGAAGATGAAGGATTGAATCCTGGCCATGGTGGCCACATTTCGATGGAGACAAAAACATAGGCGCCCGTCTGCTGTGCAATGTCAGTGATTTTTAAAAGATCCGAGGTGGTCGAAATTTTCCTACCTCTCCACTACTGCATCTCTCATAGCTTGAGTCACTGTGGGATGTTAAGCCCAATAAATGAAACCAAGCATAACCTTAACATCGGTTACACCAAGAGTAGGTTCAGTGTGGTAAAGTATGGTACTTAACAGATTACAGATATGTTTTTAAGCTGTGAGTTTGTTATTTTAATACCTACAATATATATTTTGTTACAGTCAATATGTTTTTCCATCACTCAAAGATTGCCATTTTGTCAAATACTTGCATGGCATCAGAGTGCAATGGCAAACTCTGGGAGACTTGGTGAATGTATGCAAAAGTAGAAGCACGGGCTACCATATTGTGGTAGGTGTTCACAGCCCCAGGTTTTGTATAAATTGTCTCGTATGGCATCCATGGCAGCAATGCTTGGACGAGCCATGTGGCATAAAAATAAAATGCGAACTACCTGCTCAAAGTGTAACGAGTAATTTTGCCATCAACTTTCAGTGATCACACCTGTATTGTTGGCAGTGCTTACATTGCAATTACAGTTGCAACAACTGAAGAGTATATATAGGGCCACAGAAAACTGTCTTATTATTTGCAGGTACAATATTCAACAACATTTTGGTTAACCTTGTATTAGAATGTTTATAGCCTTTTGTAGCACTCCTCACCCACCGTGATTCAAATCATGTGCATGTTTTGTTGTGTCAAGTTTTTATGTCAACTAAGCTTTTCTGCATTATACTCTTGCAAGTGCTTCAAAAGTATTAATTCCACCCTTTGAGACCAATACCTGTAACCATTACAAACTGTTGTTTGTTATTTATTCTCTGCTGCTCACTGTGTAGCGTGACCTGCAGAACAAATATCAGCATGTCTGGTGTGTGTAAGGCATCTACAACTGTCATTCTGTACTTTTCTCAAGTATATGTTGTTTTGCTTGTATGATAATATTTCTTGCCAATGTGGGCCACCATTTCCTCAATTGTATGCTGCGAGAACAGTATGTGCAAATGATTTTGCTCAATGTCGTGCTGGTGCTGGTCGCATGCGTGGATTAAATCACCTCAAGGGCTACTGATCTTGCATATCTGTATAGGGTTGCAATACCACTCGTAACCTGTGCACATCCAACACCCAGAACAGGCCAAAATTATATGACTGGAAGAAAAGTACCTGGTCGTTTTTGTTTATCTGCAGGAAAAAACGGTGAGAGCAAATGCTGTGGTTGCACAAGTATACCACATTACTGTCATGGTGGCAACTGCTGTAGTCATATGAACAGCTGTATTTGTCAACAATACTGTAACATATTTGTGTTCATTTGTGTTTCAGAAATTGGGGTGTGGAGTACTGATATTTTGATATACAAATCGAGTACATTTGTGGGGAAGAATGCATTAGAATATTCTACAAACTGGTGCAAAAATAATAAAAATTAATAAAAATAAAATTTTGTCATTTTTGCCTAACATTTGCTAATGACTGATATTGTGCATAGGCATACACCGAAACTAAAAGTACATTACAAATGTTACACAGCTTTGGACATACAATGTTTTTTTCAATAAGGCCCTGCATAAAACTAGTGGGAGTTGTCATATCGTGGCAGAATGCAGTAAACTTCCATATACCTATATCAGCCTTTAAGGATCCAGAAA
The DNA here is from genome assembly GCF_055883805.1 of Amblyomma maculatum. Lineage (NCBI taxonomy): Eukaryota > Metazoa > Arthropoda > Arachnida > Ixodida > Ixodidae > Amblyomma > Amblyomma maculatum. The sequence goes on along the minus strand of NC_139348.1, from coordinate 13,904,907 downwards.
AATCGGCGCTTTATAAGAAAGCATTATTTATTTAAGGGGCCTGAATAAATTGACAGAAACCATTTGTACCTGACGTGCACTTGCGCGATTTTGTCTGCTTTTTAAATGAAAGCGCATTGAGAACGACGTTATTATCGGTTTTCGTAAAGCGCTTTATTGGGCACACCGTCGCAATGGCCCTCTTTACGAAACGGCCCCGTCGCGTTTTGAGAATACTTCACTGCATGGTCCACGCGATCACGGTGAAGCGTGGAAGCTTTCAAAGTAAGGTGATTGAGAAATTAACGGTATATTTGGTATTTTTACACTAGTCACAAATTCAAATCAACTTTTCGGAAGACAGATAGATTAACAAGCATATTTCAATCTTATGGGTTTTTTCGCGAAGTCCCTCTAAAACGAAAACCGCATATCTTGAAGTTTTCTATTCAGGGGTGTTGCAGGCATGTTTTCCAACCTGTGCCGCTGCTAAGCGCAAGTTATTCTTTTAGTGCTATTGCGGTCCGTTTTGTATACCGCTGGTAAGTAGGTTTACAGGCAACGTTCCGAGCGACGAGCCTGTGCCAGCAGTGGGTAAGGAAACCGTGTCGAAGAAAGGATGTGGTGACGGCTCCAAAAATTGGAATGTGTGAGCGTGGCAGCTAGTGAGGCGTTTTCTAAAAACGGAATGATATTGAATATTGGATTGATATTGGTGAATGAGCGACTCGACAGTTTCGCGTCAAGATAAAATGCATGATTGGTGAATCTTGCGTCGAGATAAAACGCACGATCCGTGAATGAGCGACCTTTAGAGAGGTCGAAATTCTGTGAGCCTTCCAATACGGCATCTTTTGTCACAACCTGATTTTAGGTCACATTTGCGGCGCACATAACCTCAATTGTAGCTGCAGTGCGTAGAGTGCTCTAAAATTGTGGGAGACAACTCTCAGCTTTTGATAGCTGTTAGGACAGCGTCTAAATGTAACTGGTCGATTCCTATAATATGCCTCAGTAGCGATTCAACCGGCACTGACGTCAGCACAATACTTGCTTTTAAGGACTGCAGTTAATTAAAGCTCCCTAAAAGCGCTGCTACGTACAAGTCTGATATCCGCGGCCTGTCTGCCCCCCCCCCCTCCCACCTCACACACCAGCACCAGTACGCGCACGCACTTACACTGCTTACCCAAATGCATATAACCGCTGCCCTAGGAGGCTTTTTGAAGTCATCCCGAAAACGTGTTGTGGAAGGGCGTGGCGCATTCCTGTAGGCATATTATGAGGGGAAAAAAAAACCCAAGCAAAGACGTGGTAATTAATCAAAATGAGGCAAATGCTTGAGAAAAACTAGTGGCTTAACATTTTAATTGTCATTGCTAGAATGAACATTCTGATTGCCAATGAAGCACGCACGACGGCTACGGTGTCTGCTGCTTAAGACGTGAACGTCGCGTCATATGCATGCGAAGTTGAGCTCTTTTTTAGACAGCAACGACTGCAGCACGCTTTAACGTGCGCTCGCATCATGCCCCCTAAGAGATTACACATGCATGAAAATTCGACTTTGGAGGCGGCCTTGCTTAGCTGCTCATCGCTAGAGTCCCAACTGGCCCTGGCCAACGGGCAATGGTGATAGCTTTGTCCAGTGGCCTCCCATACTAGGCATTCCACTCATGCAAAGGACCCTTGACCTGCACTCTTTCTTTTTTTTTTCTTCAATAAAGTTTTTCGCCCTCACCACGCCGGACAGACGGAAAGCACCGTCAGGTGCCACGGCGCGTTCCCTAAGCAGGGGCCAAGATTTCCCATGTATAGGTACCCGCTGTCCTCAAACTAGGTATCCACTGTCTCTATGGGTATGTTAAGACAGCCCTGAATAACTCCGGTCCTGAAAAAGTCTGGTCTTACTAAAGACACTGTTTAAGTCTCGACTTAGCGCGGACTTTATCGTGCAAGCGGGCCCAGATGGCCCGGCGTCGTCCGCATCGCCGACAAGTTATCACCGCCGTGTCGGCTGAATCGCCCCGACGCAGACCACACAACTGCCGCCCAGCTTCCGCCGCCGCACCGCTCGCTTCATTCCTATCTGCTGTCAACATTGAACCGCCCCGACGCAAACCACCCAAAGGCCGCCCAGCTTCCGCCGCCGCACCGCTCGCTTCACTCCGAACCGACGTCGACAGGCCCTGGTCTTGGTCAGGTCTCCCTGGACATCCCTGTTATAGTCGGCACGAAGGCGGTCGGCGCTTTAGTTGATACGGGAGCCGATTATTCTATCCTTAGCGGGCGGCTTACAAGGACACTGAGAAACGTGATGACGCCATGGAACGGACCAGACATAAGTACGGCAGACGGACATGTAGTTGCACCACTGGGTATGTGTACAGCCCGGGTTACGGTGCGAGGCTGCACATTGTCGCGACGTTTCTTGTTCTACGCGAATGCTCCCGCGATGTTATTCTTGGCATCGACTTCCTTCGTGAGCACGGTGCCACTATAGATCTCCCGAACCGCTTGGTGACGTTTTCCGCCAAACTGACCACTGAAAAGCATGAGTACCGTGGGTCCCACTCCATGCTGCGAGTCGCCGATGATAGCCTCACAGTTCCACCACGCGCCAGCATCCTCGCCAGAGTTACCTGTGACGAGCCCCATCACGGCCTGCAGGTTGTTGAGCCTAATGTCTCCCTCTCACTCGCCTTGGGAGTTTCTATGGCAACAGGTCTTTCTTTCTTTCGTGCAGAGAGACGGAGGTGCCTGTCACCAATTTCTGCAATGAACATCGACATCTGTTCCGTGACACTGTCATTGTTTACGTCGACCATCTGCAGGAAGTCGCAGAATGTTTTGCTTCCGAGGAAGCTACGCCTAGCCCCGAACCGGATGGTGCCGTATACGCTGTCGACATCAATTCTAGTCTTTCCTCCGCTGAAAAGAGGCAACTCTAGAGTCTACTGCTGGAGTTTCGCGCGCGCTTCACGTCTTCGTCTAAAGTGCAGCAAACGTCGGTTATTAAACACCGTATTATTACGTATGAAGGCACTCGACCCATCCATCAGCAGCCCTATCGTGTGTCTCCTCGGGAGAGAGACGCTATCCAATAGCAAGTCAAGGAGATGCTCGCCAATGGCATCATTCAACCTTCAAGCAGCCCATGGTCGTCGCCTGTAGTCCTCGTTAAAAAGAAAGACGGAACACTTTGTTTATGCGTTGACTGTCGGAAACTTAACAGTATGACAAAGAAGGACGTCTATCCGCTGACACGGATCGGCGACTCTCTCGACCAACATCGCCGAGCCAAGTACTTCTCCTCTATTAACCTCAAGAATGGCTATTGGCAAATAGAAGTTGATGAGAGGGACCGTGGGAAAACTGCCTTCGTAACACCAGATGGGCTCTATGAATTCCGCGTCCTCCCATTCGGGCTCTGCTGTGCTCCTGCCACCTTCCAGCGGATGATGGACACTGTACTCACAGGTCTTAAGTGGCAGACATGCCTTGTTTATCTCGAAGACGTGACAATCTTTTCACCGACGTTCACGGAACACCTGCGCCGCCTGAGAACTGTTCTAGAAGCCGTTCAGTCTGCCAACCTTTCTCTCAAGTTTCAAAAGTGCCGCTTCGGGTTCACCGAATTGAAGTTTTTTGGGCACATCGTGAGTGCTGATGGCATCCGAGCTGACCCTGAGAAACGTGCTGCTGTTGCTGCCTTTCCCGTCCCAGCCCACAAAAAAGCAGTCCGACGATTTTTGGGGCTGTGCTCCTATTATCGTCGCTTTATAAAAAACTTTGCACAGTTGGCCAGCCCTCTGACACTCCTGACTCGATATGATGCATCATTTTCCTGGGGCGCCGAGCAGCAAATGGCTTTCGACGAGTTACGACGCCGGCTCCGGTCACCCCCGACCCTGGCACATTTCGACGATGATGCCGACACAGAGATACACACGGATGCGAGCAACGTCGGCCTTGATGCCGTTCTAGTTCAGCACCAAGACGGGGTCGAGAAAGTAATTGCCTACGCCAGCCGTGCACTTTCCTGTGCTGAGTGCAACTATGCCACCACTGAAAAAGAATGTTTGGCGGTAGTATGGGCCGCTGCCAAGTTCCGCCCGTACCTTTATGGCCGACTATTTCGTGTCATCACTGACCATCACTCGTTGTGTTGGCTGTAAAACTTAAAGGATCCTTGTGGCCGCTGAGCACGTTGTTGCATTGCACCTGCAGGAGTTCGATTTCGATGTTATATATAAGTCCGGCCGAAAGCACACCGATACTGATAGTCTGTCCCGCGCGCCCATCGGCCCTTTTTTGTCAGATGCCACCGAGGACGATAGCTTCCTAGGAGCAGTCACTACGTCCGACCTCGTTTCCAAACAGCGTACCGACGCCGAGCTGCGACTGATTATTGACCATCTTGAAGGTGGGTACCATACAATACCCCGGTATCTTGCTCGGGGGCTGTCGTCGTATTGCCTCCGCAATAGGGTGCTTTATAAGAAAAATTCTACGTCGAGTGCAAAAACATACTTGCTACTCATACCGGCTGATCTAAGGCACGAAATGCTCCTGGCCTGCCACGACGAACTAACTTCAAGTCATCTTGGCTTTACACGCACCCTAAACCGAGTCCGGCTGAAGTATTACTGGCCACATCTTTCTCCGAGCGTTAGACGTTACGTACAGACTTGTCGACAATGCCAGCGGCGAAAAAACCCGCACTCAAGCCATCCGGCATGTTACAATATATCGAACCACCCCTCACACCCTTCGAGAGAGTGGGCATGTACCTTTTAGGCCCATTTCCTTTATCCTCGAACGGACACAAGTGGATCGTAGTCGCCACAGACTACTTAACACGCTACGCTGAAACGAAGGCCCTTGCCCGAGGTACTGCCGGCGAAGTTGCTCGATTCTTTATGAACGACATTGTGCTCAGACACGGTGCACCGTCGACTATCATTACTGACCAAGGAAAGGCGTTTACAGCTCGGCTACTGTGGGACAACTTAACTCTCAGCCATGCCGAGCATCGCATAACAACAGCGTACCACCTTCAGACAAATGGCCTAACATAACGACTCAACAAAACTTTGGCGGACATGATCTCAATGTACATCGACGTTGAACATAAAATGTGGGGCGAGATCCTGCCGCATGTCACCTTCGCCTACAATACGGCGCCGCAGGAAACCACGAAGTTTACGCCGTTCCGTCTCGTGTATGGCAGGGAGGCCCGCGCGATGTTAGACGCGATCCCGCTCGGGGATGAAGCTGTCGATTCCGATGCCGCCCATTTCCCATAACAGGCCGAGCAAGCCCGTCAGCTGGCACGCTTGCACATCAGCATGCCACCGACGCTCGACATTATAACCTTCGGCACAGGGAAGTCCGCTACGAACCAGGGGACCAAGCTTGGGTATGGACCTCCGTGCGCCACAAAGGCTTGTGCGAGAAACTGCTCCATTGGTATTTCGGACCCTACAAAGTCCTGCGCCGCTTAAACAACGTTAATTACGAAGTTATTCCAGATGTAACTGTCACCGTCAGTGTTCAGCGTCAGCGGCCTGAAATTGTGCATGCGGTGCGCTTAAAGCCGTACTTTTTGCGTGACTGAGCGCCTCCTGCAAGTGAGACCTTGAGTTATTGTACAGTTGACCTCACGCCTAATTTTTTTTCTCTCGTCTCAGGGGGGAATAATGCCACGTGCCTAGCTCCGCGCGATTGCCGTGCTTGGTGTCGACGACGCCGAAGTGGTTGTTGGCTACAGAGGCGCGCTGGTGCTGGACTCTGTGATCAGAACTAGAAGCCGACCTTATTCTCGGGTTCTCGTCTATGTCTACTTTCGGCTCCCTGTAGCTCGAGTCGTGACAATATCATTACCGAGTGCGCTGCAGAAGTAGGCGGTAGGGTAGTTAGAGAGGATACCGGTAAGCTGTCTAAGGAGACGAAGGATTGGATTAAGAAACGCCAAAAAATGAACGTTTCAATCCAACAAACCAGATAGAATTGGCAGTCGTTATTACTCATGACTGATTACTAATAGTTAGTGACTAGTTAGTCCCAATTCAATCTAATCTAGTCCAATCCAATCATGTCCAGTGCTGAGTGCACGCTCACCCGAAATGCGCCGCTGACTAGCCTATCATCACTGCTATCATCCTCACGCTAGAGAAATATTAAGATGTGCTACTCTCAGTCCCGGGTGTGACGCATTGGGTAAAGCGCTCGGCTGGGGATCCGAGGGATGGCAGTTCGATTTCCGGTGGACACGTTTTTGTTTTTGTTTTTTTGTTTAGGAGGAGACAGGCTCAGCGCAAACTTAGTACTGCGGCGCCGCGGCAGTTCTGGCGGTTGCCGGGCAACGCCGGCCGTGTGCCTGTAGGAGCGGTGGCCGAGCGGTTGCTGGAGAATCGCCGGCCGTTCTGTGACGTCATACAGTTGGCGCGGCGAGCGCCCAACGGCAAGCGCATTGGCCACGCGGCGACCACGATAAGCTGAGTTGCTGGAGATTCGAAGGCCGTGACAGTGCGGCCATGTCTCAAGGTGCGGTGACGGCGAACAGACGAAATCGGCGCAATGTAGCTATCGCTACAAAACTTTTCTGGCTCGATGTTATTTTCAGCGGCTTTGGGGCGTCTTCAGAAACATCCCCTTGTTGCATCCCCAGGAGTCTTCTCCGTCCAACTTGTCCACCTCCAATCAACGGTAGGTTGCCATCAGTGCAGGGTTACGCTGGCCACTGCCGCCCATTGAGATCGCTGTACCAGACCTTGCTGATCTTCGCAGCGGTCGCTAGACAGCAGTCTCCCTTGCTCCACAATCGGATTTCTATTCAGGGGACCGCGTCTATGTTTTGACAGGCGCATGAGATGTGATACAGTGCAGGGTTTTCGTCGCACCAGGGACGAAACACGTCCCTCATGCGCCGATACACGTCCACCTGTATCGTAGGGTGCATTTTGTTTATTATGTGTAGGTTTGGAAGGAGCCTGCCTGTAATTGTCACTAAATGACAGCTACTACTCTGCTGAGAGAACTGTGGGATACTGTGTAAGGTTGGGACGTTGGACGTTGGACTTGCCGTTGTGAACTGTGGGACGTTGGGATACAGGTTCCTCGGTGTTGGCGCTACTTTGGGGGACTTGCGAGGCTCGTCGGGGAGTGTTTCCGTCCTCGCCATTTCTCGCATCTGCTCGTGCCATCCGAGTTTCTGTACGAGCGCTCTTGCAGTCGTTGTCCGCTGCAGCCTGAAGTTTTGCTGCTCAAGCTGTGCCTCGTGCAGCTCTTCGAAGGTGTTTTGCAATTGAATGGCCATGAGTTTTTCTGGGGATGGTTAACGTGCAATGATATTTAAGAGCACATGGACTCCTATCCATCTGTCCTCCATCGAAACTCAGACGGCGGCAAAGGTAAACATCTCTAGCTATTCGGTCTTTAGGGAAATGAAAGAACAGCGTCTCTCGTTCGACACCTATATTTACAATGAACGGCGCACAATCAGAGGTGCCTACATGGCTAGAACATAACTGCTCAATGGACAGCGAAACTAAACGACACCACACTGAACGGTGCGCGAAGGCGTGCGTTTTTGCGATTTTGGGCTTTTATAAAACCATATACGCCTTTTCAAACGGACGAGCCTTGTCGGCAGTGGCGTGAAATGCTGTATACAGCAGTAGTTATTGCAATGCTTAATTTCTGTTACAGGGAATTCGAGGCTGCTAGTACGCTGTACTTTGCCTGCGGCTTCATCTTCGTCATTGCGCTGGCTGCTTCACTGTTCCTGTTTGCTGTCGCCAACAGAGGTGAATAACAACCGCTTCAAACAGTGCCTTTTTTTGGTACTGCGGGTATCGTGAACACTCCAAATGACCTCGCATCCCTCTCCAGTTCTCTCATACGAACTAGGTAATAGCGCATGGCTGCCTCGCGTCCACAACGCAGAATTACCCTCCAAGAGACACTTCCTGCAGAAATGTTCTCATTTTTTGTCAACGATAATAAGTCTTCAATAACAATTGAACACATCCTGCATTTTTGTGCCTATATTGCTCACTAAATACTATTGCGGAGGTTGGGTAATAAGCTAGCCCCACCACGCGGTCTCCCATGAAACAGATTGACTTTGGAAATGGGAGTGACGCTGCAGGCACTGTAATAAAGGAGTCGCTGCAGATTGCATTCTCCGATACGCTGGCAACGACGGCATACGAATGGAAACAGGACACGGGCTAAGAGCTACAAGCAGCGTTTCCGGCAAGGAAGGGCACTGCTCATAAATGCCCGCCATTTCGATTAAAATTTCCGTTCGCACTCGGCTTGCCACAGGCCCCTGTGTATGGCTGTACTTGCAAGCATCCTGTTATGCTTACTTAAGATGCGCTCATAAATTGAGCTCATTGTAGGATGAAACAACTTTGAAAAGTTCGCCGACCACTTTGGTTCCGGAAGTTTCCAGAATTGTGCTCGCGTGATAATCAGGGTAGCGTGCTCATTGCTTGTAGTGGAGTACGAGCTTACCTAGAGCAATAGGTGTCCCATCATCCCTCACCGTAAAGCGGAAATTTCTCAGCTAGCTTCATTAGCACCGTTTCCCACTCGCGCTACTTGGGAGTGCACTTTGAGTGGGAGCACCCAGTAAGCGCCGATGACATCATCGGGGAGGGAGCGAGTGGTGTGGTGGCGCCATTATCAGTTGCAAACATGCCATTTTGGACATGCACACTACAGACGCAAAGGTAATGCTGGAACTGATCATCACAAAGGCTCATAACGTTAAAGACGACGCAATCCTCTGAAGTCGGGGTAGGGAAGAAAATATAAAGGTACATCTAGGACTTTCTATCGGGCAGGACTGCTCGCATAATGTTTGGATATTTAAAATAGCCTGTAACGAAACTGTGAAGAAGTGGTACGCCACATGACTCGGTGATATGTCCCTTCTTTTTAACTACCAGGGAACCTCACAGAGGGGCAGAGATCTACGCGGATGGCATCAGTCTTTCCCTAAGCAGGGGAGCAATGCGGTTACTGAGATCATTGTCGAGTATGCAGATGACAGGGGCTCGCCGTGAAAATCACAACTATTTAGTGTATAATTCAAAGCACCTCGGATGCAAAACATCAGCGGACATAACGATTGAAGTGGCAGGTATAGAAGTACTGTTAAGCGGGGATCCAGGCACTGGTAGCGGGCATTGGTAGCGAGAACCGGAGCGGTGGTGGCTTAACTTTGAGTCAGCTGGTCCGCAAAAGCACTTCCTCTTCCTCCTTCTCGGCTATCTGTCCGTCCGTTTAATCGGAACTTCTTCTTTACAGTACCAAAGATGTAACGGGTGAGAATGTTAGGGTTCATCCTTCAGGCCAAAGGGTACAATGAAGAATCATTAAGAAGCGCGATCAGCACGTGATGCAGAGTCTGGGCCTTTTTATTTATTTTTTAAGTATTTATCATCATACCCACAGCGCCATTGTCTGGCATTACAGGGGTGGGGGTTGAAAACTAAAAAGTAAACAAATTCCACCGCGCATGCAGGTGGCTACAAAAAAGATAATATTTAGATAGAAAGAACAGGGAATTATTATACACAGAAAATGTCACAGCATGGAAGAAAATAAATCATTTGATAATATGGACACTAATTCCTCGGACAGCTTGTTCCATTCCGAAATCGTTTTGGGGAAAAAAAGCCATTTTTAAAAGGTCAATCCGGCATCTGTATTCTTTAAGTGAGTGATCTCTCCCTAAAGACACATAATCAGGGTTGACTAAATATTTCGTTCTGTCTATTCCAGTTCTTGAACGAAATATATTATGAAATATTTTCAACGCAAAACCTTCATCAGATAGGCAAGCTATACTTTAACACAAGGACGATTCACTAAAACAAGACAAGGCTAGTACTAGTCTTGTCTTGTTTTAGTGAATCGTCCTTGTGTTAAAGTATAGCGCGCCTACTTGATGATGCAAAACCAACTAGCCGCCATTACAGCATTGCTTGCAGAACTTTCCTACGTTTTTGAAGTGAGTTCCAACCCAAAGCGTTGTTCGCGCTATTTACACTAAACTATCGCCCATAATTATTAAAACCAAAACGAACGGCCAAGTTCTGAACTCTTTCTAGCTTTGAATGCCAGTCAAGGATTTCGAGTCCCAGATTGTGCAAGCATACTAAAGTATGCTTCTAACATTTTATACAGCAGTTCTTTCGTCTTTAAAGGGAAAAGTTTAGCGTTACGTTTCAGGAAGCCCAATATACTACAGGCTTTGGCAGTAACAAAATCCACGTGATGATGCCAATACATTGCACTGGTTAAATGAACACCAAGATATTTAAATTCGAACACAGGAATCAATCTACTATTATTATTATTATAAGTGAAATTATGTGGAACCTTCTTATTAGTGAAACACATATGTAGAGATTTTTGTAAATTAACATGCATTCCCCAATTGTTACAACACTGGGCTACTTTACACACGTCAAGTTGTAATGCATCGCAGTCACTTCGATCGTTAATAATTATATACAATACACAATCGTCCGCGAAAAGACGCTTATGCGTGAAGAAATAGCTGAAAAGATGTCATTCATGTAAATAATGAACAGTATGGGCCCAAGACGGACCTCCGCGGCACCCCTGATGTTACAGCAACCTCATGCGACTGTTTCCCGTTGACAACAACACACTGACGCCTAGAGCTCAAATATTCCTTTATCCACCTAATAACGTTCTCATTTATGTTGGACCAGAATAATGCTTGTATTAATAAGGAATGTGATACAACGTCAAAGGCCTTCCTGAAATCTAGAAATACACAGTCGACAGAATATCTCTTATCCATTGCACTTGGCAGGTCATGTACAAATTCGGTAACATGGGTGACACACGAGTAACCACTGCGAGAGCCATGCTGATGGTTATTTATTAATAATTGTATACTAAGATAATCAATAGAATTAGTATAAAACACCTTTACATGCTACACTGGTCAAAGACACTGGTCAATAATTTGAAACAACGTTCCTAGGTCGCGATTCATATATTGGTACAACATTAGCAAGCTCCATTCTTCAGGCAATGAGACGTCCTGTAATGATTTAGTGAAAAGATTTTTGCAGGTAACTTGACAAGGCAAGAGCACAAGAAGAGAGCAGCACCGTGGATAAGCCGTCAGGTCCTGTGGCACTGTTATCCTTTAAGTTCTCCAAGAGCGACACAATTCCTCGCTGATCAAATTCGGTCAAATTCGATCAAATTCGATGGTCAAATTCGAGGCGCAAAGCAGTCAAGGGCACAGGACTGAAAGAATGAACTTCATGAAAGTACTACAAGCGTACTTGATTATCAGAATGGGCACACGGACGCTATATTTGGACGCCAAAGCAGCTGAGAAGAACAGGATACACGCTCTCGTACGCAAATGCATAAAGGGAGCACTATGGCTACCTTTATGCTTCGCCCAACAGAACGACTGTTCGCGTTGGGAGTGCATAATACTTGCAGAGAGCTAGCAGAGGTGGTTAGTCTCTCATATAGAGAGGCTTAGCACGACGAACACGGACAGGGAAATTTTTGCAAATATAGGAATAAACACGGGGAAATGTATGTTGTTGGCCGAGTTGGGAGAGATGGTTGAAAAAGAAAGTTGAAGAGCACAGGGAAGTAAGGAATGCCCTGATATTACCCCCCCCCCCTCTCTAATTATATGTATCCGGAGCTAAATAAAGACCGCAGAGAGAAGAGAGGCTGATGCCTTAAATCTAAGGTTCTGAAATATTGAAGACAACGGGGCCGGACAATGAGCCATACAGCTCGAGGCCGCATGTTCTGAGGAGTGCTGAGGAGTGCCAGTCTGCGCTGCGGCTCTCCGTGGACGCAATATAGAGGCTGCGGAGGAAATGACGATCGCGTCAGCTTGCCCAAGAAAAAAAGAAAAGTTGATCATCAGCGCCAGTAAGACTGCCATTCTAAATTTTGCAAAATGCAGGATCTTACCGGAGACGGCAAAGATCCTTAGCCAACAGCCACTGAACAGGAAAGTTTAGAAAATCGTGACGCCGCCCGTGCTCGCTGTTTTCCCTGGGAACGAGACGGCCGATTAGCTAGCCTGAGCACTCTACCACCGGGCAGGTCCCCTGATAACTGGGAGCTGTTGACAAATTGTAGGGACATGAACCATTATCGATCGGCACTAGGCTGGTATTCCCGCCAGACCCGAAATTGAAGCTGCTGCTTGGAGGTGCTTGCAAACTAATACGTATATGAACCCCGATACGAGGGAGCATGATTGTTGTCATTGTGGGTTGAGAGGGACCCTCCATCAGATAATACGGGAATTCTCCCGGGGTGGGACAAAAATAGCTAGTAGAGACCCTGACCTCCGGTCAAGCATCGTCCACCTGGCGGAAGGACCAGCCAGCCAGCCTTTAACGCGGCTCTTCGAGGCCTGCGTGACGGGCTTTTTCTGGTGGAAAATGAAGTTTTTTTCAGTCAATCAATCAATTATATCGTCGCCAGTAGCACAATTTAAACATCACATGGAATATATCGCTATACGCAAAGCTTTCAAAATTTACTCGAACACTCGCAAAGATTTCATGTATCAGACGTTTAAAGCAAGTAACGTTTCAGGGGACCTTTAACTGCCCTAAGCGTCTACTCCTGTGTAGAAAACGGCATGTGTAAGAAAATCAACTACGAAAATGGGTGTCAGTATAGAGGAAACTTGTGAGGTATGCACACCTTTACATGTTACCATGTCAGGGTGGCACAGTGGTCAGTGAGCTGATCCCTAGGAGGTGGATTCGTTCCCGGTCGCGACGGCCGCTTTTTCATGCAGTCTAGAATCAAGGCGTCCGTGTGCTATGCGATGCCAGTGCACGTTAAATAACCCTGGGGGGTGGAAAAGTCCTGAGTTTTCCAATCTACGACTTCTCTTGTAGGCTGAACTGCCTTGGAGCGTTCAGACCTATAAAACAAACCATTTTTCTAAGAATGCCCAGCCGTAATGTGCCGGAGTAGCCGGGTTCAGCGCTTTGTTCTATCGCCTCCTTTTTCCTGATTGTGCGCGCTGCTGATACAAATGGATCGCAACCACAACCAACTAACCCGGCAGTTCGTGTTATTCGATCCCAATCACCTGCGGCTCCCTAAGAAAAAATTTTATGAGGCAATAGACTCACACTTTTCACACAATCTCACTTAATTCGCATAAGAAATCACATGCAGGTTGCATATAATTGCATTGCATAAGATCTCCTAGTTTCTTGTACATTATCATAAATTATGCGAAATATTTTATGATAATGGTGTCCACCGTATAAAGTCTATGCAATTTGGTGAGATTTTGTGAGGTTATTGCCCCGTAGAACTTTTCTACTACATTGAAACGCAGCCCTACTGAAAAAGTAGGGCTGCGTTTCCATGTAGTAGAAAAGTGACAACCGTTAGCATTCTGTGCGATATGAGTGCACGTTAAAGATCCCCAGGCAGTCGAAATTGCTCCGTAGCCCTCCACTACGGCAGCTTTTGAAGCGGACGCTTCACTACGAGAGCTAGCTCAAGCCTTCAGCGTCAGTGTTGGTGGCCGCCAACTCGGGCATCTCCTTTCATGTGGGAGGGTGAGATTAAAACCAGCATGCCATGGCATTTGAATTCACGTTACTCCTATGCCACGGGCAGGAGAAGCCAACTCGGGTTGCTGCTTTTATATGGGAGGGCGGTATCAGAATCAGCCTGCCAGAACCCTTAGCATTCGCGTTACCCAGAGGACATGTAAGCATGTCCGTAGGCTTGGTTAGAGCGGGCTGTTAGATTGCTCTCTCATGGCATACACTTAAAGGCTGAGATAAAGTTTCCCCAATACTTATAGGACGTGATAGCCGATTAATGTAGCAGGAAAAAAAAGCTTCCGCTTTCATACAGGTCTAACCGGAGCTAAACCACAGCTAATTGTTTCCGTCTTTCCACTTTCCTTCCAAGTTCCTTGTCGTAGGGCGCGGCTCAGGTGTCTACAGAACAAGAGTGATAGATACAGCGCCTTTCCCTTCCTTTCTTTCTTCCTTGAAAACCTAAACAAAAAACTGTGCGAGTTGCTAACAACCTTAAATGAGCGTTTTCATCTTCTGATGTAGTAACAACCAACCGGTCGCCTAGCAAAAAGAAAATTCGAACTGCTCTTATCCGTTTCTCGACTGCTGTGGCTTCAAAGAAGTCGTGCTTTGAGGCTTGTAAGCACGTTCGACGCTTGCACTAGACTTGACTAGATCCGAACATTTTCTTCAATGATAATCTTCCAAAGTCAGACAGGGAATTGTTCTGATGAAGGCGTACTGCCGCGAAAGAAACGGGCTTCAAGTTTTATTGGGTAAAAGGCGGAAAGATCTTCGCGGAAACAGCTGAAAGTGCCCCTCTCATTCGCATAAACCGCTGATCTCATATCAAAATAATTGCATGAACCACATGCCATCTACGTTCAATGAATTAGCTGATTTCTCTGTAATGCAAAGGTCTTTCGAGCAAGCGTCTCCACGGGACTTTACACTTGTGAACACACCATCAGGAGTCTATAGAAATACGGAGAGGAATTAAAGACACTCGCTGAGCACTTGGCTGACTTTGTAGATACGTTTGCGGTGAGAGACATTAACATGGAGGAAGACTTTCTCAGCTCATTTTTAAATGGCTGCAAGTACACAGTGTAACGCGGCCGAATCGAAGAGGTGACGGCATTGTTTCTTTTGCCAGTTAAAACTATGATACCTCATTGGTAGACTTTGTCTTCATATATGCGGAATGCCTAGCTATGAAAATTCAATGTTTCAATTATGAACTCATGCAGTTAGCTGTATATCGGCCCCCTTGAAACAGTGCTGCTTGTGTTGTCTTGGAATTAGACGATTTATTGAAGACATGGTCGTCCGTGGACCAACAAATGCTGTTGTATGGGATTATCTATCCGTTTTGAATCATGCAGTTTCTCCTCAATCATAACTGCCCAACAAGACAAGGTATTCGAAATGACCGTTTAGTGACATCATGCTAGACCATATAGCTGTTTGTTCCCTCAATCATTCTCTGTAATCTTGCGTTACCATGCAAGGGTTATCGTATCACTGTTTTGTAGCTTGACGTACCCAAGTAGCACAAAGTGGGCTATGACGTGGGGGCCCGCGTTGAGCCCGAGGGGGCAGCCCATACGGGCCCCATGCGGGATTTGCAACACGTACCCAGAGGGGCCCCGCGTGGGCTGCTCAATTTTGCCCCGATCGGTCCCAATCTGTATGCGTGTGGGGAGCCCAAATAGGGCTGCCCGCATTCAGCCCAGGTAGCCGATTGTGGGCAGCCCAAGAGAAATATTAATGGGTCCCACGTTCGTGCCGGCAGTGCCGTCCCATTGATCAAGGTTTTAATTTTTAGGTCAATTAATCCCTCCAGTACCTGAATTGTACAGGCGGGGGATTTGCGGAGGCCAGTCCGTTTCGGGCTGACCCACGTGCTGCCCTCATGGGTTGCATCTGGCATTTTCAGGGCTGCCCAAGTTCCAATAATCATCACGTGTGAAACATTAATCAGTACTTTTTGCCTTGTATGCGACACTCAGTAACTTAAGAGAAATTTATTCCCAACATTACAATAATATGGGCTGGCCCACATCACCCCCAACATGTTGGTCTGAATATTTATTTTGGTGGAGTGTGTAGGATAGCAATGCCGCCGGGAACATTTGGAGGTCGTTCAGTACATACTCGTAAAGCGGAACAGTTACTGTTCCATATTTTCTGTCAATACTGCATGGTATTTAGAGTGAAAATAGATAGTCTTTATTCATGGAATGGATATGCTTAGGAAAGTAATGTGAAACCTCCAGAAGAGGCAATTAGTGGCCGGTATAACATGATTTACATAAATAAAATGGTGCCTTAAAAATAGGGTGCAGACGTTTCAGAGCGGTGAGCCTGCCTACGGCCAATGTCGGGCCCACTGCGGCCTTTCATGGGCCGCCCCAATTGGGCTGATCTTAATTTTACCGCATGAACTACGAATATATGTTGCATTTTCCGGCAAGTACGCCAAGAAATACCCGTGTGGGCAGCGTGGGGGCGTACTCGCTTTCAGCCCGGCCGCAAACCATGCAGGACCTATTCGGCTTTTGCGTGGGCAGCCCCAATCGGACTAGCCCGTCTTCTATTTGCTTTAAGCCCACATTTGCATCGGATTGCCCTAAATTGCTCAGCAAAAGACCGATGCGGACAAAAGCGGGAAGGAGCACTTGCCTGCCCCGCTAACGGCCATGCGGAAATTATCTAGGTTTTTGTTGGGCAGCCCTATTTGGGTCAGCCCAAGAATTTTCTGCATGAATCCCACATTTTCGTCTGACCTTCCCTCAAGTACCCCTAAAGGGTCCCGTGTAGGCAATGTGAGGGCATACCCGCATTTAGCCCCGCCGCGGCCCATGCGGGACCTATTCGGCTTTTGAATGGGCAGCTCCATTTAGATTAGCCCAGGCTTTTCCTACACAAAGCTCAAATTTTCTTCGCATCGTCCGTAAAATTCCCCAAGCAGGACCCTTGAGAGCCAGCTGTGGGATTATGTACTCAGTCAGCCCTTTACGCGCCTATATAATGCCCAGATGGAAAAAGCAGGGGCAAGCCCAGTTTGGGCTTGCCCGCTTGATCCCTAAAGGTGGCCCTCAGTCACGGCTCCGGAAGGGGTGCGAGACACCTTCTCGATCCGAGGCAAAGGTAGTTGGAACTTTTACGCCCAGCGTTAGCCGGTTATGTTCAGCTTTGCGAATGTTAACAAAGCCACGAAGTCAATGATGGAACAACAATATATTCTCAGTAATATACACAGGATTATACGACATGAGCATTTACATGCATTTAAGGCAAAACAGTAAAGATAGCGTACATGAAAACACTAGCAATTAAAAAAGCATTAGTCAAACTTCTCACTGTCATCATCATCATCAGCCTGACTATACCCACTGCAGGGCGAAGGACTCTTCCATATTTCTCCACTTACCCGGTTCGGTGCTAGCTGCATCCACTTGACCCCTGCGAACTTCTTAACCTAAACCGCCCACCTAACTTTCTGCCGCCCCCTGCTACACTTTCCTTCCCTTGGAATCCAGTTTGTTATCCTAAGCCACCATCGGTTATCCTCTCTTCGCCCAACATGTTCTGCCCATGCCCATTTCTTAATTTCCACTAGAATGTCGGTAACTTGAGTTATTTCTCTGAACCACTCTGCACGCTTCCTATCTCAATGTTCTTTTAGCAAATCTGTAGTTATCTGATCCCCTCCAGCAGATTTCCCCCTTTTCATAGTTTCTAATGCTTTCTTGACCTCAACCTTCGTCACTGGTGGAACGTCTGACTGTTTTTCCCTACCGCCAATCTCATTACGGTCCTGACTACTTTGGCTACTGTGGAGATTTGTATAGAACTCCTCTGCTACTTTGACTATCTTTTCCATTATCGTGATGACGTTGCCCGCCTTGTCCCATATCACATACATCTGGTTTTTGCCTATGCCCAATTTCTTTTTACCGCTTTAAGGCTTCCCCCGTTCTTTACAGCATGCTAAATTTTTATACTTCATTATATCGGCCACCTTGCGCTTATTGATTAGCTTTGATATCTCGGCCAATTCGATCCGGTTGGTTGGATTAGAAGCTTGCATACTCCTCTGGCGTTTCTTAATCAAATCTTTCGTCTCCTTAGACAGCTTACCGGTGTCCTGTCTAACTATCCTACCGCCTAATTCTACCGCACACTCAGTAATGATATATCTGAAATTATTGTTCATTGCTTCTAGGGTAATGTCGCCATCCTCGGTTAGAGCAGAATATCTATTCTGTAGTAAGATCATGAATTCTTTTGCCCTCCCCCTCACCGCTAAATCGTTGATGGGTTTCCTCCTTAGTAATCTGTTGCGTTCCTTCTTCAAATTTAGGCTAATTCGGGACCTCACCATCCTGGGGTCACTGCATCGCACTTTCCCGATTACCTCTACATCTTGCACAATGGCTGGGGATGTGCACATTATAAAGTCAATTTCATTTTTAGTCTGCCCGTTAGGACTTTTCCATGTCCATTTCCGGTTCTTCCGTTTGCTGAGAACGTATTCGTGATTCTTAAGTTATTTGCGCTCTGCAAACTCAACTAGTAACTCCCCCCTGCTATTCCTAGAGCCAATGCCATAGTCACCTACTGCCTGGTCGCCTGCCTGCTTTTTCCCTACCTTGGCATCGAAGTCGCCAATTAGTACAGTATACTGCGTGTTTACGTTTCGCAATGCCGATTCTACATCTTCTAGAAGCTTCCTAGAAGCTTTCAACTGCCTGGTCATCATAACTACATGTAGGTGCATAGGCTTGTACAACCTTCAGTTTATGCCGTTTATTAGGCCTAATGACTGCCACCCTCTCATTAATACTATAGAGTTCATCTATAATACCTGCTATATACTTATTGACAAGGAAACCTACTCTTAGTTATCGCCTCTCTGGTAAGCCTAGATAACATAGTAAATGGCCATCCTTCAGTATGGTATATGCCTCATTCGGCCTCCTAGCCTCACTAAGCCCTATGGCATCCCATTTTATACCCTCTAGTTCCTCTAACAGCACTGCTAAACTAGCTTCACTAGCTAGGGTTTAGCGTTAAACGTTGCCAATGTCAGTTTCCAGTGGCGGCCTGTCGAGCGGAGCCAGAAGTTCTTACTACCCCCTGCCGCGTCACAGGTCTGACCGCCGCCGTGGTCAGTTGTTCCGCAGCCTCTGGTGACTGAGGGCAGGGTTTTTATGGACCTTATGATGATAGGTTGCGGCCAATTACTGCACCAGGGTGGCCAACTTATGTTCTGGTGAGGGAGTGCGTTGCCGGAGGTGTTCACCGGCATCAGGTCGCACCCCAAACCTGTTTATGCAATTCCATCGGCACGCGGATTTTTTATTCTTTTTTGTTTTCGTTTTCTTTAAATCCGGTGGAGAATTGCGCGGGACCGGGATTTGAACCCCGGTCCTCTTGCATGCGAGGCGGATGTTCTACCGCTACGCCACCGCTGCACTGCATAGCTCAACGATAAAAACAAGCGTTAAGACAGGACTACGGAGACGAAGACAGGACAGAGCTACAATTTATAACTGAACGGAATCGTAAGACGAAAAAGTAAAAAAACATCCCTTCATTAAACACGAGATTGCGAAATGCAGCAGTGACACGTGCATTAGCGCACCATCTGTTTTTTTTTTATATGAAAAAACAACAAAAAGTTTTTTTTAAACATTAATGAGGTTGCGGGACATTTCATGATTAGTAACTGCTCTTTTTTCTTGTCGGTTTTAGTTCGCCAATGAAGGGTGTTATCAGTTCTTCAAGGTATGCGCATGTGTATTAGTGGTTAATGAAGGGTTTTTTTTTTTTTTTTCGTCGTACGATTCCATTCAGTTCTAAGTTGTAGCTCAGAGTTCTCCTCGTCTCCCTAGTCCTGTCTGAACACTACGTTTTTCCTTGACTTCAGAATGCATGAAAACCAGGAACATTCACAGTAATGCTTGTCCCAGAACCAGTCCTCACCCATCCACCTCGTTCTTCTCTTTCACAAGCACAATGCAGCGTGACGCAGCGTATTTGGCATAACAATAGAAGCAGCAAATTACCTTTCGGTGCCGGGGTCCCTCAAGGGTCTATTTTGTCCCCTCTTCTCTTCAATATATTTGAAAATGATTTTGGTTCAGTTATTTCATAGGGTAAAGTATTTTATTACGCGTGACATTGTCCTTCTTACACAAGATGTTGATTATAATGTGGCAGTTAAGTATCTGCAGCAGTCGGTACATAAAGCTAGGTCCTGGTTTTCTGATAGTAACCTTACTGTCAATCAAAGCAATAGAAAATTTGTATGGTTCAAAAACCCCTTGAATATTGGGGCTACGATAACTCCATTGTTCCTTCATCAGGAAGCCTGTAGATCGTGTGAATGTACTCTTGTTGAATACACAAGCACTGTTAAATATCTCGATGTTTCCTTTGACAGTGGCTTGTCATGGCAAAACCATGGGGCGCATGTGTCATTCAAACTTAGAGCTGTGGCCTGTTTGCTTTTTAATATCAAAATTTTGGCGCCGTTTCAGATCAAAAAGATGATAGTGCACTATCTTACATACATTGTGTTGAGATACGCTATAACTGTTTACGATTTCTGTTCCCGACGTTGGCAAAACAAAATTGATAGCTTGTTAAAAAACATAATTAAAAGAGTTGCCTGCAATAGCGTCGCATGTTCGGGCAGAGATGTTTTTCATGAGATTGGCTTGCCTTCCTTTATAACTCTGTTTCCTTTCTACGGTAGCGCCGCGACATTTCTGGACCAATGATTTCAAACATCCTTACATACGCTCACGCCTGCTTCGCAAAGAACGGCGTGTTATTCCGGTTCTCACGACTAGATATGGAGCAGCAAGACGTTGTATGTATGTCCCAAATGTGTTTAACAGTTTGCGTAATGTTTTTCTGTTGCTTCCCGGTCGAATTGAAGTGTTTGTAGACATGTAACATTTTGTTCATTCCGCGTTTTTCACATATGAATGTTACATGTCAAACCTTCTGGCTCTAACTGCTCCTTACTTTTGGTCTCATTTTATGTGGAATCTTTTTTTTCAAATCATTGTTTTCTTTTCTTCGATGGTATTTTAATGTATGCCGGTATATTGTATCCACATCGCCCAGCCGATGATGCCGGGCCACGTAACAAGCCATTATTGGCTCAGATGGGCCCGTTTTGCTGTTTTTACTCCTGGGTGTGCAATAAAGATTATTATTATTATTATTATTATTATTATTATTATTATTATTATTATTATTATTATTATTATTATTATTATTATTATTATTAAGAGCAAAGAGAACGTGTATAATGCCTACATCTTGAGAACCCTAATAGACAGCAAGGACCGTGCATTTGCATTTATGAGAGAAGAAGAAAAAACGAGTTGTGAACATACCAGATTACCTTCAAGACACGTTTGGAGCAGAAGAATAAATACAATCCACGATTAACGCTCGTGTAATGAAGAAAAAACGCAGCCACCACGTTTCGCTCCCTAGGTATCCCAGCTAAATATCCGTGATGCTGAGAACGGGGAAGCTTTTTCCTCATGAGAGAGCGGAAATTTTAGAAGAGGTGTAAAGCTGACACATGTGTGCTGCCCTACTTCTTTGGTAATCGGGATATTGCTGAAGGTGCATCGCTAGCCAGTCTGAATCGTACAAATAAAAATACTTTGGAATTTTTCGCAGAGGCACATATGGATTGAAAGCAATCCCCCCACGGTCTCTGCACGGCATCCGGCTTGTAGTGGCACCATATCAATTCGCACAGAAGCAATGGCCGCCAAAGAAGCCTTTATCAAATTTCTTTCATCTCTTGTGAACTTAGAATACAGTAACCGTTCTGTAAGTTCTTTTTCAGTAACGTTCCTGCTGGTGTTATTCAATTTCGCCAGCTGATATGTGTCAGCCGCATGGATCTGAACCAGAACATCTTGGTCGCAGTGTTTCTTCCGGGGAGCAGTGGCATCCCCACGAGGTCCGAGATTGGGACGCTGCCGTCGTCGACGGTGGCGCCAAGGGAAAGCACGTCGCCAACGATCGCCACTGGCGGTGCCGCTCCCGTCATGTCGAGCGCACCGCTACATCGGGCAGCCCGAGCGTCGACCACATAACCCTGTCATGAGCAGAACTGCTCTCCAGAGTAGACGCCGTTTTTCTACAGTTATTCCTTATTAACTAGCGTTGTTACAATGAGCCTTATACAAATGGTGTACTGGAATAAATGCAGCCTAATGACCTCGCATCACCCTTTCAGCCGGACAGAGTCCGCTAGGAAGAAACGTTTTACATTTACACGACGTGGTCTTTGTTAAGAACGTTTTCTGGGCCACGGGCAAGTAATTGAGCGGGAGAAAGGGTGCTATCCGGATCTATTTTAGGGACAGGTTCAGAGACTCCGAGCAATTTGTTAAAGCTTCTCTAGCTTCGTATTGCAAAAGCTACAAGCTTAAAAGCAGGCGTGTTGGAGATACTTGAAACGCGAATAGGATATGCTCCTATTTTAAGATGTGAAAGAAAAAAAATATGCGCATTAGAATTAATAGAAGCCAATCAACCTCTTGTCTTATCAACTTAGGCACCAGTTTCTAATCGTGTGTGCATTTAGCCTTTTCAAAGGCCTATTTGGAGAGCAACGATAATTTCGCATCCCCACTGAGTGTTGAGGTGATTGGTCAACGCAGATAAACCGTTACGTGGTTCTTTAATACGGCAGCCTTTAAATTGAGCGTTGATGATTGTGACGAGCATTCTTTGTTCGACGATCGACGAGCACGTTTGTTGCTATCACCGCCGCCGAGTTGCTTAGTTCTTTTGCGGGCACAAGTCACCCCAATAAAAAGTTTCTTCAGTGCAATACTCGACTCTTCATTTGTATCATCGACTTTGTCACCACCAGGTGACAATATTTAAACCTAATGCACAATATTGGCATATTATGTAACAGTAACAACACCACGTTTGTCCACAACCAATGACATAACTTACAACAAAATGCGTTCCTATCTGCTCATGCAAGTCTCCCGAAGTGTCGCCGGTACAGTTTCAGCCATGGCTTTCCTTATCGACCTTATCGAGGCCAAGCACAGCTCAGCTTCGCACTATCGCCCAGTCCTGCACTATCGCCCAGTCCTGCTGATGCGGACGGGGCCCAGTAGAGGCAAGAGGCCTCGGGTTGCCTTTCCACGGCCGATGCGCGTCAGGCCTCCCCGACGTGCCTGGGCTCAGCACGGCGCCGAACGCTCGTGCCAGTGAAGAGCTGGCGTTGTGGCACTCCCGGGCCCGACCACCGTTCCGAGCTTCGTGGGCAACAGGAGAACAGGACAGGATACGGCCGGCAGGCCCCAGATCTGGATCCCCGGGACAAGCCTGGCAGAAAACGCACAGCTCCGAGCTCCGTGGACAGCCGATCGGCTCCGCTGCTAGCCAGTTCTCCCCCGCTCGTGCCTCGCGCTCCTCGAGCCAACCTCCACGTTTTCCTCTTCTTCTTTCTCCAAACGTGGTTTTGTTTCTTCGTCTTTTATCCAATTATCACATGTTCTTCACAGTATTGCACTGAAGAAACTCTTTATTGGGCTGACTTGCACCCGCAAAGAACTAAGCAACTCGGCGGCGGCGATAGCAAAAAACGTGCTCGTCGATCGTCGAACAAAAAATGCTCGTCACAATCGTCCACGCTCAATTTAAAGGCTGCTCAGAACAATCTAGATAACGTCACAAACTGTTGTGGAACATAGAAAGACACATGAGTGGCCGGAATCTTCGAGACAGATCTCGGAGCCTCTTGCGCTACAACAGAACTGATAAATGTTGCGACACGCCACATCGGGCATTAACAAACAAAGCATACAGAACAGATATGCGATCCAGAATCAGAATTATAAGGCCGTATGCCGGCTGCTGTTAAAAAACAACAAATACAGTTTTGAAGGTTTCGCGGCAATATATTGACGATTATTGTTACTTAGTTGTATGTAGTATTTGTACTTATTTATATGAGATAATCCTATCATTAACTTGTTTCTTGGTGCAGTTAACCAATTACGTGTCCTAATTACTATGTATGCCAGTTTTTATAAGGATAGACCTGGAGCGGTAATAGAGGCTTGCAATATATGTGTCCTCGGTCATCGTTTTTGTATAAGGAACCAAGCTGGGGGTCGTAAAATAACTCTGAGATATAGAAGAGCAGGCCTACATTTATTAGCAGGAATACGAAAAGAAAAAATTACTGCCTCTCCCGCAATCGAGAGCATATGTAAACATGTAACGTGTATAGCATGCTGTCGGCAGAGGCGAGCAGGCATCTGCTGTGCAGATTAATCCGCAAAGCAATGAATTACCGCCAGACATTTCCCCTTCATAAGGCTTCATTGTTCTAACATGGCGGCATTGAAATGCAGAACGAAACAGATGCGTCCGTGTCATGCGCTCGGTAATCACCGGAGGTCATCACCGAGACATGACAAAAGGATCGTTCGATGCCCTGCGTAGCCGGTAAGCAAACGTGGAGAATGAGACAAAGACGCGTTGACTAGAAACAACAATAAGAAGACGATTATAGGCTCAGAACGAGGAATACACAAAACATTTAGAGGGCAGCAATTAACATTCTAAAATGCAACGACATGAGTGAAGAAACAATCTAGGTAAATACTTCGAATTACGTATTCAGGGTCATGCTTTTTTCCGGGATGGAAGTAACAATTCAAGTAACCGTAAGGGAAAGGAAAATCAGAGCAGTTTCGAACATACAATTGACCGGGGAGCGCGGCGGCACGCCATCACTAGGACGACGCAGACGGGAGGCACTCGACGGCGACGGTCCTTCCGGTGCAGCTTGCGGTCTGAGGATGCGGGGCCGGCGGCGGCGCTCGGGTACCCCCCGGGAGTACGCGGCAGCTCAGGTTTCCTTCTTCGGGAGCGAACTGGGCGGACTGCCTTTGGGGCTCCTTTTTAAACCCTTGTCAACGATGTCTTGTGCGCAGGGTTGGGGTCCGAAGCAAAACACACACTTAGAGCGCACAAAGTAGTTCACTCACAGAGGAAGGCGCACGTAGGCACAACACACTTTAGCACTGCTTGGCCGCCATCTTAGGTTTGAAAAACATAACGCACAACAAAAACAACAGTCACGTACGCCCCCAACGTCGGTTCTTCTGGGGGTCACATTGCCAGGAAAAAAAGAATATATGGATATACAAAGGAAGCTCTATACTTTGGACGTAGTAGGGGTAACCTTGAGTGGGGAACGTACTATACAGGCAGCACGTACTCTTCTGCTCGAGCATGGAGAGAGTGGCAACGTGCACGTGCGCGTTCTTGCGCGCCCGACCGATGGTGACATATACAGGTCCCGTGAGCATATGGGGTTTACAGAACAACAATTCCGCCTGTGTATAAATGCAACATGGGCAAATTAATGGATGCCGCCTATTCTGTGATACGACCCCCCGCTTTCGGAATATTATCGCATAATATTCTAGACACACAGAAGGCGGCACATGGGCCTATACTATACACAAGTAAGCTTGCGGGGCAAACCTAACCGTTCTATAAAGCTAGCACATAAGTCAACCTACACGTATGATACAGCATTTTAATGTCAATACAGTGAATATCTTGCGAAAGAATCTATAACCTGCTAAGATAATCGGCTTCCATATTTTCCTTGCGCTTTATTTGCTGGATTCTGAACTGATACCCTTGAAGCAGCAAGCTCCAGCGCAGGACCCTGCTGTTTAGTTGCTGGGCCCGATGCAGGTGCTCAGCGGTTGGTGGTCCGTTTGAACAAGGAAGGGCACCCCGTACATGTAGGTGGAAAACTTCTGAATCCCCGAAACCAATGCCAAGCACTCTCTCTCGATTGTACTGTATGCTACTTCCCTGGGGAGCAACTTTATATTAGCGTAAGCTACTGGGTGAAGCGTCCCGCCATGCTCCTGCATTAGCACCGCGCCGAGGCTGGTGTCAGAGGCGTCCGTGCGCAGCACGAACTGCTTGGAAAAGGCTGGGATTCGTAGTATGGGAGGCGCTGAAACTCCCCGCTTGAGTTCTTCAAAAGCTTCCTGGTGGACCGGAGTCCACTTTACGACGTGACTCTCACCCTTCCTCGTGAGCTGGGTTAGGGGTTCGCTTATTCGGGCATATTCTGAAATGAAGTCGCGGTAATATCCACTCAAACCGAGGAATGCTCGTACCTGACGCTTTGTTCGAGGGGTTTGTGCCGCCTGAATCTTCTCCAGCGTTTTTCCAAGTGGCGCGAGGTCACTACTACCGATGCGATACCCGAGGAACTCGATGTTATCCATCCCGAACTCGCATTTGCTGGGTCGCACTGTCAGACTGGCTGCTTGGTTCCTTGCAAACAGCTGTCGTAGCGAAGAGAGATGCTCTTCCCACGTAGTACTGGCAACCAGGACATCGCCATAATAGTGTTGCACTCCCGGAATTCCTTCCACAACTCTCTGCATCAACTTGGAAAATACTGCGGGAGCTGTCTTTATGCCAAATGGCATAAAACTGGAAGAGTCCCGCAGTTGTTCAAGACGCTGTCTTGGGCTTGGACTCTTCGGTCAACGTAATTTGCTAATATCCTTTGACGAAGTCCACCTTGGAGAAGTATTTTTTATCTCCGGCTGTAGCGAAGACCGCGTCAGCTCTGGGCATGGGTTCCGAATCGGCGACCCATACGTCGTTCAGGCGCCGGAAATTGATGCAAAGCCGGTTCATGCCGTCCGGTTTCTTCACCAAAATGACTGGAGAATTGTAAGGGGACTGCGATTTCTCGATAATTCTGAGTTTCTCGATCTGCTGCACCTCTTTTGACACCTTGTCTCGTCGTCGCGAATAGAAGGAGATATTGCCTTACGTGCAACGGAGTGCTGGTGGTGAGCTCTAACCGACATTCAGCCCAGTCGGTTTTTCCCGGAACGTCGGAGAAAATGCGAGCGCGTTCTGAAATTACACCTCGAAGCTGCTGTCGTTCATCCACCATCAAGCTATCAGAAAGCTTCACGTCTTGTTCGCCCTCTGTCTTCTGACAAGCGGGAACAGGAATAGCCCCATCACTGTCCGATTCAGTGACGCCGCAGACAGCTTGGCATACCCTTTCTCTTTGCTGGCTTTCTCGCTCCTCGTATCTTTTAAGCAGGTTGGCGAGAAAAATCTTTCTCCCTCCTGAGGTCCCGATTACGTAGACTGCTTTCCCTTTCTTTTCCTTGATCTCGAAGGGCCCCTTCCACTGAAGTAGTAGCTTGTGGTCGATAGGCAGCAAAATCAGGACCTTGTCTCCAGGACCGAACATCCTTCCTTTGGTCTTTTGCGCGCCAAATTCCCGGCCATTATACCGTCGTGTGCGGTTTTCAATACCGCCTCGCGGTGTAATTTTGGGACAACCATCTGACGCAGCACTTGCCCAGTTTTCTCTGTGTAGCTTCTGTATATTAGCCCATCTTCCCGCCTGAATTCTATCTTGTGCTCTGTGTCCCGGCATGTAAGCTTCTTGTCAATTTGGGAAACACAAGGCTCGAGCGACTTGTCCTCTGCTTGTTGATCCGCGTAACTCTTTCCTTTCGGCTCCTCCGCGACATAGGGCGTTTTGAGCGTTTGGAACTCTCTTGGTTTGTGCGCGAGTTACAACTGCTGCTACAGCTTCCTCGTCGACGGGCTCGCTACAAATTGGTTCTTCAACCGCCTCCTTCGATCGGGTCATCAGGTGCCCTTGTTCCTTCTATATTTCCCAGAATTAAGTCGTAAAGAGGTTCCTCCATGCAGAGAGCTGTGATGATCCCCGAAAAATACGGGGTGTCAACCTCATCCCGCGCCTCGGGCAGCATTTTCGCTGTTCCGTCGACTAAGTAAACAGGCCTGCTGTTTCCAGTCAGGTGATCGTAGTGGACGAGCCCTTTCCTCATGGTGGCTGTATTGCATCCGGTATCCCGTAATACGGAAATTTCTTTACCATCATACGTGCCCGCCACCACCGGCAGTCCGTCGACCCGAAACTTTGGTCGCGTCATCATAACTGCATTCACGACAGGGATTCTCTCCCTGTTTTTGAGCTCCCCATAGCCACCGCGAATGCTTTGCCGATTGCGAATAAACACATGACGCCTGTGTCCTATCGTTTGGCCCTGCACGGCACGCGTCCGCCTTGGGACCCTTTCACCCGCACTTAAAGCAGGGGGGGGCTGTAGTTAGTGTCGTGAGTCCGGCATTGTGAAGCCTGATGCCCAATGCGTTTGCAAAGATAACATCGAGGAGCTGTCCTTTGACATCCTCTATTATCGTCTACCTCGGGCCTCCCGGCATCGTCTTGGCTGTCTTTCTTTGATTTCGCGAGATTTAGACTTCCCTGAGCCTCTAAAAACTGGTCAGCTAAATCCAGCATCTCTTCCAGCGTATTCGCCTTTCTTTCCTTCAGGTAAAGCGCCATATGGGAATGACATCTATGCAGAACCTTTTCCCTAATCAGGAGCTCCCGCAGGTCTTTGAATTCCGTTTTTTTACCTGACAGCTACCCCACTCAAACAAGTAGCCACAACCGTCGACCACTGGCTCTCTGGCCGCTTCTGGCTTTTCGCAAGGCTTTCAAAACGTCTTGTGTACGCGTCTAAATCATTCTTTTTTTCATCAAATGGGATAAGGAGTTTACTTGCGTTTAGCTTTAGTTCGCCCTTTTCTCGGCTTCCTTCCTTTTCTCCAGTTGCTGGCGCTGTATTCTCAAGCGGATCATCTCAATCGGACGTTCGTCAGCTTCTTTTGCAGCCGTACGCTCTTCCTCCGCTGCCTGTCTAGTAAACGCTCGCTCCTCACGCTGCTTATCCTCTACTCATTTCCTAAGCTCAGTGCCACTCACGCCAAGCCGGCTGCCCATCGCAATCAACTTTTCAAAATCCATGCTTCTATCTACGGAAACACTTTCAACAATTCAAATAAAAGCTCGCAACAAAAAATCCTGTTCACGCACCACACTCCTCCAGTCTACTGAGACACACCTCAAGAATCAACACGTCTCTTTCTTCGTTTGCCACGTTCCCTTTGCATCGAATGCCCTGTTCGCGGACGCCAGTTTAATTGTCACGCGCTCGGTAATCACCGGAGGTCATCACTGAGACATGAAAAAAGGGGGGTGGTCGTTCGATGCCCGGCGTAGCCGGTAAGCAAACGTGGAGAATGAGACGAAGACGCGTTGACTTGAAACAACAATAAGACGTTTATAGGCACAGAACGAGGAATACACAAAACATTTAGAGGGCGGCAATTAACATTCTAAAAGGCAACGACATGAGTGAAGAAACAATCTAGTTAAGTACTTCGAATTACGTATACAGGGTCATGCGTTTCCGGGATGGAAGTAACAATTCGAGTAACAGTAAGGGAAAGAAAGATCAGAGCAGTTTCGAACATACAATTGACCGGGGAGCGCGGCGGCAGTCCATCACTGGGGCGACGAAGACGGGAGGCACTCGAAGGCGACGGTCCTTCCGGTGCAGCTTGCGCTCTCAGGATGCGGTGCCGGCGGCGGCGCTCGGGTACCCCCGGGAGCACGCGGCAGCTCGGGTTTCCTTCTTCGGGAGCGAACTGGGCGGACTGACTTTGGGGCCTCGGCGGCTCCTTTTTAAACCCTTGTCGACGATGCCTTCTGCGCAGGGTCGGGGTCCGAAGCAAAACGCACACTTAGAGCGCACAAAGTAGTTCACTCACAGAGGAAGGCGCACGTAGACACACCACACGTTAGCACTGCATGGCCGCCATCTTAGGTTTCAAAAACATAACGCACAACAAAAACAACAGTCACGTACGCCCCCAACGTCGGTTCTTCTAGGGGTCACGTTGCCAGGGAAAAAAGAATATACGGATATACAAAGGGAGCTCTATACTTTGGACGTAGAGGGGTGACTGAGTGGGGAACGTACGACACAGACAGCACGTTCTGATGTGTGTTGGGTTCAGGGGGCGAGCTTCACCGCAGCGGGCTCAGGAGGCGACGATGCATCGAGACGGAAGACAGCCAGGGAGGAGAGGCAAAAAGTAAAATTTATATACACTTTCTACATACTGAAGAGGGTACAAGTCATGAGAGGAAAAACGGAGCTATCTGTAGATACAAAAATTCGTCAGTTAAATATGGTTTGGTATCCCCAGTTCCCTAGCTGGGGAAACAAAGTTCATCGATGCTATCCAATCAGTGGGGGCCAGGGATCACTCGAGGTGCCTCCCACTGCCGAGGATGAACCTCCTTGCACATTTTCCGGTGGCGAGGGCAAATCTTCTGATATCGATGACGGTTTTGTGCGGGCGATGGAGTTTCGGTACCAGGGCGAAATGGTCCGAGAAGTCGCCTATTGACGGTGGTCATTCACCCCGCGAAATTCCAAGGGGGCCACCTGCTTGCCTCGAGAATTCGGCGAGCGGGGTCAATGCTGCTCGGCGACGCGTCTCGTGCCCATTAAGCACAAGAATAGGTGCCCTATTGCCGCCGTCGCTTCGCTGCTTTTGTTCGCGGTCGCTCGCCGGCATCCGCTAAGTACGCCTCCATTGTGAGCTGCTGAAGCCTGGCCGGAACTCCGGTTACAACAGCCTCCATTGTCAGCTACTGAAGTCTGGCCAGAATTCCGGTCACAACAGTACTCTTCTGCTCGAGCATGGCTAACACAGGGAAAGCTATACTGTTCCGAGGCAACGTGCACGTGCGCGTTCTTGCGCGCCCGACCGATGGTCACATATATAGGTCCCGTGAACATATGGGGTTTGCAGAACAACAATTCCGCGTGTGTATCAATGCAACATGGGCAAATTAATTGATGCCGCCTATTCTGTGACAGTCCGCGAAGAGGCACTTGCCTGACATACGAGAATCAGCTCGTTCGGGTGCTTCCCAAGCGTGTACACAACCGGCTGCTAAAGAGAGAATGGTCATCCGGACCGAAGACCACGCAGCAGAATGGCAAACTATTTTCCAAATGCCCGAAAGCGCTTCGATTTGCTGCCGCCTCGACCACCAGCGTCGGGCGGCGCTCTAGGCGCGACCTTCGCTGTACGGTCGCTGTACGGCGAAGGTCAAGGTCGCTGTACGGTCGTTTTTAGAGGCGCTGCGCCCATCCGATTTCCGCCAGCTGGCGGATGCGTTCGGTCACGGGAGGCGCATAGGGTGCTACACGGTCGCTTTTGGTGCATGCGACCGAGGCGGCGCTCCGTGAGCGCTGATTGGCGCTCCCGGCGCGGGCTGTCTCGAAAGCCGAAACAGCATATAGAGGCTGCGGCAAAGGTTTGAGGAAATTTTTCCTCATTACGGTGGCTCTTGCGGGCTATAAAATTATTTTTTACCCTAGCTGTAGAGTTATTGATCCGCTTCATATACAACACAAACAGTATGAATCAGTATCAAACAGTGCCAGCTGCAAGACTGTGCTATTCATAATAGTTGGGTTGGAAAAACTACAATTTGCATTCCCCTAGTACAAAATACCACAGTTTCTCCATAATATTGAGTGCCTTCATGCCATATTGCAGCATAAACTTCCAATTCTTGACTTATGCTATTTGTTCTTCCTGGGTTTCATATGTGTGCACTGCGTTTGTCATTTCAGACACTGAAAGTTACAAATGAAATCTGGCGATTGAATGTTAACATGCAACCCAGCTCAAGCTACTCAGCTGTGGCATGTACTGAAAAAAATTGTTACCAATTTATACAGCCTCTGCCAGCCACATTTCAGGTGAAATAATTGCACAGTTAGTGTTGGGCACCAATAAACAATAGGTGTGGCACAACTGTGCTGCTGCCGAGGAAGAGTCCATAATGTTTTCGAAACATTGCGTGATATGCAATTACTACTCTAAGTACAAAAATATGTAGATTTTTTTTTGTTCTGTGTAGAATGGGTTTTTTATTCTTCTGTTGTAGTTTTATTGCAGTGTTTTGCGTACTTAAAAACAATCCAGTTAAGAGTAAGCACTGAAAAGTTGCGGCACTGCATGGCATATTAATGATGCACAGCTGTAGTGGTCAGTTGGCACCAAGTATTGAATGCTAAGCCCCCACTGCCTTGCATTAGCTAAGGACTCATCTTGGAGTGAATACAGATATCCTCAATACAATTCAAAGAACAGAGTTTTAGTGGCATCTAAACACACAGTCGGGTTCTCCAAAAAAGTCATGACAAAACTGCGCCTTGCGGTATCAAATAAAAAAAATCTCTGACAACTAAAACGTCACCTGGGAAAGAAAGCTGTGCTTGGAACTGTGAACTGTCAAAAAAAAAAAAAAAATGGAAACGCGAGTGTGTGTGGATGTTAGGAGTCCTTGCCATGGGAGGCTAAATGACTTGCAAACCCACATGTTTTGTACTCGGTCGC
Organism: Amblyomma maculatum; assembly: GCF_055883805.1. Taxonomy (NCBI): domain Eukaryota; kingdom Metazoa; phylum Arthropoda; class Arachnida; order Ixodida; family Ixodidae; genus Amblyomma; species Amblyomma maculatum. Next base: position 13,872,937 of record NC_139348.1, on the reverse strand, counting down.
TCGTATAAGAAGTAACGAATGCTAAGATAAGACGGATAGGAAATTAAGGCAGCACTGAACTGCAAGAGGTTTACTAAGTCAATATTATTATTGCATATAATGAGCTGATAGATAATCTTTCAATTCAAGAAATAGGCTTACGAGTGTTTACAATCACCTGACCTGTTTGAGACTGATTAAAAAATGCTGGCGATGGCCGCCATTGAGCTGTTTGGAATTACGGTTGTAATTTGTATTACGCTTATTCCCTTAATCACCTTAAACTGGCAGTGCTTTCTTTCATGAATGCCACCTATGCTTTAAAATTCATCTAATGTAGCTTCGTGCTTTGGACTGCTCATTCTCACTGAGTTTGTGTATTTACGGGCACCAGGAGGCTTCTGGGTTATTTTACAATGTCGCCAAACTGCATGTGTATCGTAAAGAACACATTTGGTGTTCTGGCCAACCACTGCAGGGTCCTTCGTCAGGGAGTCTGTCTCTACAAAAGCATTGAATGTAAATGTATGGACCACCGACGTTTTACGTAACTGCCAGTGGACGCATGCATATGTAATAGCCATTTGCAACTAATCCATGTGTGATTTCGAAACTCAAATAGCTACACGTGTTGCCCATCTTATGCTTGTAGAAGTATTTGCTGTAGGGCTAGTTGGTTCATACTGACCATTGTAACGGCGCAAGGACACGATCATAGGAATCAATTCCTCTTCTTTTCCTGTGATCGGGTTCTTTCACCGTTTTATTGGTCATGTTATGCTCGGTTATCATTTCCTTAATGGGTAACAGTGCCTTCACTTCCCTGCCACTGAAAGGTTCTAGTTTGCGCCTGGTTCAACAGTTCTGGGTTTAGATCGCCCCACTAATTCTGCTCGCCTGTAGAGCTCAAGCTGTATCATATGTCATTCTGTGATGTGTTAGATTCGTGTAGGTTTTTATATGCATTGCTGGTTGTATTCTTCTCTTTTGTTCTTTTGCCAGTGTTTCGATACTTCTTTTTAGGTGTTTCCAGGCTTTGCACAAATTCCTGCGAACCTTTGTGGATGCGTTCCAGCCTGCACTGTAGTGCGTTCATTTCCTTCTCTGCGATTGTCACTTTTCTACTTGTCATTTCTCTTCATTCACTCTCTAGGCCTTTTGGTTACGTTAGATAACATTGACCAGTACAACTGCTGCTTGTGCGCCTTGTTTTCGTGCTTTTTGTTTCCACTTTGTTTTCCTTATAACTGGATAAAATCTAGTCCATTCAGTTTCACACTTGGCAGAACCTGTCTGCTTTACTGCACAGTCCCCAAGTAGCCGAGGCTGGGGGGAAGGGGAGGTGCTGCTGTAATGCAGCAGTGATACGCACAACATTTATTTATTTATTCATTCACAAAACACCTAACGGTCCTCACTCGAGGATATTACGTAGGGGGAAGCATTGACACGCAAGAATACATAATAAAAATTTACAGAAAAAACATAAGTAAAAAAAACCTTTAATATACATTATAATTCAAACGAAAAAAGAACAGAAAGGGCTTTAGAGGCTTAATATAACCGCTGAAACAAAACAGAATAACAAAACAGCTGAATGCAGTATGTGGCACAATCAATCAGTAATCCTAGACAGACATTTGGGTTAGAAGGTGTCACGAAATCGGCTTACATTTTAATTAGGCCGGCACGGCGCGAGGCCCGCGCGGCGTCGCATGGAAAGCTCGAGAAAAACCTCCTTCCCCGCGCGAGAGAGCGTGTAGCTTTGTACGCGTCGCCGCCGCCCTCTTTCCCATCACCCGGTGATGGCGCGCACTCATCAGTCTGGAATACGCCAGAAAGTTCCAGAATGTTCTACGGGTCGTGGCCAATGACGACGCGCGGCTCGACGGGAGGAAGAGAGAGCGCTATAACCAGCGAAGCTAAGTGTGTGTGCTCGCCAGCTTTGGCGCGTGCTAACAAACAGACGCGGCGCGCCCTATTTTAAAAGACCGCGCCGCTTGTGCAGTCAGTCAGTAAGTCAGTGTTTGCGACGTGTTCGCTTGTGCTTCGGCTGGACTCCCGGGGATCACCCGCTGCTGGCAAGCCCACGGACCTGCAAGGGAGCGGCGCTCGTCTTGTATGGAGGCCACATCGTGACTCTTGAGGCGTCGGACTGCAACACTGCCCGGTGAACAATTTGGTGTTTGTTTATGTAACTCTCTCGTGTTTCATCTGTGTGGTAAAGCGTCTATGTTATTGAATACCTCTGTAATTGCATGCTTAGCGTTTGTTATTCTGTGAACCTCTCGTCTGTGCATTTCAAGTGATCTTGTGTATTCCTTTGTATCGTCTCTTGCTGTGTATAAAGTTTGTTTCGTTTGTTACTTCTGACTCCGAACCTTACTCTGGCTTGAACCGGTGACCGCAGGACACCAAACGGCCACCTCCTTCTGTCACTACAAGGTAGGTGAATTCCGGCTGAGCTTGCCACGCAGGTCGAGGGCATCTCCTTTGCGATCGGAACAGCTTCCCCCACTCCCTCTAAGGGTGTCTGGGAGTGTGCGCACCGTTAAGGGCGCAGCGTTAATAATCCCCCTAATTATTAACGCGTGACAATTATTCTGGCGTCCGCGACAGGACGTTTGGTGCACTCAAGCTCAGAGGGCGGAGAACGAGTTTGAAGAGTTTACGAAGAGGTCGTAAACTGTGTAGCAGCAGAGTGATAGCGAGAGGTTGTGCCGCGCGGAAGCGTTTAAGCGAGGTTCGCTAAGCAGACTTTAGGCTACACCCAAACGGTTCGCGCTTCAGAGATGAATCTGAAAGAGTTGATTGAGGCTGGCACCCAGCTGGGGTTGTCCGGTGCCGAACTGCGCAAATGGGTTAGCCAGAGAGAAAAAGAAGAAAGAGAGAGAGAAGAAAAGGAACGAGAGAGGGCTCGAAAGGAAGCCGAGGAAGAACGAGAGAGAGCAGAAAAAGAACGAGAGTGGGCTCGAAAGGAAGCCGAGGAAGAAAGAGAGAGAGCAGAAAAAGAACGAGAGTAGGCTCGAAAGGAGCGGGAAGAGGAATTTCAGCGAGAAAAAGAATTACTTACCATGAAACTACAGCTCCAAAACTCAGGGAACAACTGTTTTGCTGAAGTGCATAGCCCCAGTGAAGGACATAGCAGCTTGCGGATAGACGCAAGTAAATTGATCCCGAAGTACGACGAGAGAAGAGACGATCTCGACGCATTCCTCTTGCGCTTCGAAAGGATCGCCATTAATGAAAATTGGACAGACAGTGAATGGGCTACCATCTTGAGCACTTGCCTTAGTGGCGAAGCATTAAGCATATTTGGAAGACTTCCTCCTGAGGATGCAGGCATTACTTAAAAGGTTCGGATTTACGACGGATTGGCTTCGTGAGAAGTTCAGGACTGGAAAACTTATAGACGGTGAAACGGTAACACAGTATGTTGCTCGATTGAGGCATTATTTTGACCGCTGGACTGAACTCTCAAAAATTATACCAGAGTATGGCGCACTTCGCGAGCTCCTAATTAAGGAACAATTCCTGGGCAGCTGTCACCCTGGTCTGTCGCTTTATTTAAAAGAAAGGAAAGCGCATACATTGGCCGAAATGATCGATCTGGCAAACCAATATTTGGAAGCCCAGGGAGGCGAAAATTTGAGCAGGAATGCAAATTCTGAAACCCCTCGAAAGCCAGAATACCGGCAGACACAACCTGCGTAAAGTCACTCCCGAGGTGCTATCTCTACGGACAACGAGGCCATTATGCACCTAACTGCCGCAAACTCGCAACCAACAATCCATCCGCGTGTTGGAAATGCGGACAGAAGGGCCACAAAGCGATGTCCTGTCCCGACGCTGACAAGGCAGCTCCGCAGGCGGCATGCGCAAGGACTCTGTCAGAGTCGGAGTGTCGTCTGGAGGAAGAAGATGCCGATAGCTTCGTTGAGCTTAAGAACGGCAAAAAAGTCCGTGTGGTGCACGACCTAGAAGAGGAGGAAGCAGAGAAGGTTGTTAATCGGAAGAAGGGCAAGAAAATCCGGGCGGTGAACGCCGTAGTACACGCACCACCTGGATCTGCGGTGAATCGGATGCCGGTTTCGAAGGGAAAGATAAAAGGAAAATCAGGTTCTGTGCTACGAGATACAGGTAGCAGTGCCGTAATTGTTAAACGCAGTCTGATTCAGGAGAGTGGCCTGACTGGTGAGAAATGCCATGTGAGGCTAATTGACGGCTCGATTCAGTTGCTACCTGAGGCAAAATTTGATGTGCAAATGCCATATTATTCTGGAAAACTAACAGCCCTGTGCATGGAACGCCCTATCTACGATTTGGTGTGGGCAATATCAAGGGCGCAACATTTCCCGCGGATCCTGATCGAAGTTCCGCGCCTGTGCGCTGCTGTGAATCTAAAAAAAAAGGCAAGGCGAGGAAAGCAAGGCCCTGAGAAGCCGGAGGAAAAGCCCCAAGAAAAGAAGAAAGAAAAGGAAACACTTCAGGAGGAAACTGAAAAGAAAGAGACGACTCAGGAAATTAAGTCAGGAAGGCCTAGGCCTTCGTTGATGCAGGTAGCCCAAGTGTTTTTCCTACTTATGGGGGCATTACTTATGATATTTCACCTTCAGCGGAAGGAATACCGGTGCCTAGGAAAGAGCACTACAGTGATTCTTTTTGTTGGACTGTGCACGTTGGCACAGGCTCCCGTGTATCCTTCGGCGCTACTAGTTGTAGGGGCATTTATCTGCACACATTGGTTGTGTGACTTGAAAGGTGACTATCAGACATGCCTAAAGGAAGTTGCAGTAGCCCGCTCTGGGAGCATGGAAACACCTCAAATGCGAGAGCCTATAGATCGAAGGCAGAATCCCTGGCGGACAGAAGCGTGTCACGCACTGATCGCAGGTTGGAATTACGCTCGGAAATTTAGGTTTGTGCGCTTCACATTTGAATAACTGCGTGTTTCTGTGTTGCCTATTTTATGTGTACCCTGACAACAGTGCGTTGTTATGTTTGTGAACATCGTGGCATTGATGTGTGAATTTTGTAATGTGTTATTGCAGCTTGTGCAATTTGCTATGTTTGTGATGTGGGCATTTGCCCCATATAATTTGTGAGCGCATGCATGTGCGCGCGATGTTCGTGGTTGTTGTGAATATTGTTGGACAATATTCTTTAAGGTAGGGGCAGTGTCACGAAATTGGCGCACATTTTCATCAAGCCGGCACGGCGCGAGGCCCGCGCGGCGTCGCATGTAAAGCTCGCGAAAAACCTCCTTCCTAGCTTTGTACGCGTCGCCATCGCCCTCTTTCTCGTCACCCGGCGATGACGCAGATTCATCAGTCTGGAATACGCCAGAAAGTTCCAGAATGTTCTACGGGTCGTGGCCAATGAGGACGCGCGGCTTGACTGGAGGAAGAGAGAGCGCTATAACCAGCGAAGCTAAGTGTGTGTGCGCGCTAGCTTTGGCGCGTGCTAACAGACAGACGCGACGCGCCCTACCTAAAGAGACTGCGCCGCTTGTGCAGTCAGTCAGTCAGTGTTTGCGACGTGTTCGCTTGTGCTTCGGCTGGACTCCCTGTGATCACGGTCACTCAATGACCACTTGGAAAAAGGGCCTAACCTCGTCAGTGATTTGGTGCAGATTCTCTTGCGGTTCCGCCTACACAAGGTTGCTCTCGTAGCAGACATCGAGAAAGCATTTCTGCAGATAAGCGTGCGGCCTGAGGATAGAGACGCCCTGCGGTTCTTCTGGTACAGTAGCCCACCGCTTGACCCGTCAGCATTGCCGGATATCGAAGAATGGAGAATGACTCGAGTACCGTTCGATACGACAGCCAGCCAGTATTTGCTGACCGCTACCCTTCTCCACCACCTGGAATGCACGACAAATGAAGTTTCCAAAACGGCGGGCCTCATGAAGGTCTCCCTTTACGTGGACGATCTGGTGACGGGAACTGCTACAGTAAACGAGGAGTTGAGAATGGCCACTGAAGCCACCGACATAATGAACGACGCCGGCATGAGCTTAAGGAAATGGTCCTCGAATTCCGATGCAATCCGCGCGGCGCTTGGGGACGACGAACCTACACCCTCGAACGGTGAACAGAATAACCTGGGAATGAAATGGAACGCAGCTGACGACAAGATCACAATATCCCTGGCCAGTGTGATCAGCTCATTAACTAGCGGAGCTGCGTCGAGGCGCGCGGTGCTGCAGGCGTCGGCAAGAATATTCGACCCCTTGGGCCTCGTCGCGCCATTCGTGGTGCGGGCAAAGATACTTTTCCGAAGGCTACGGGAGAGAGGTATCGAATTACCGAGCGACTTGGAAGCGGAATGGAGAAGTTGGTGTTTAGACCTCGCCAACCTGAGACAACTCTCCTTCCCACGTTGCATCGCACAGAACGACCAAGTTTCCGGGCAGCTCCACATTTTTTGCGACGCAAGTCCGACGGCCGGGTGCTGTGCCTACCTCCGCATCGGAGAAGACAACGAAACATGTGAGCGTCAATCTCATCCTTGCCAAGTCACGCGTAGCGCCTCTGAAGGCCTTGTCGCTGCCTCGGTTGGAGCTGATGGCGGCTGTAATTGGATCACGTATGGCCACCTACTTACAAGGAGCAATTGATCATCAAATGAATGTATTCTTTTGGACTGATTCGATGATTACTCTTCACTGGATTAGAAGCACAGCGAAAAACTGGAAACCATTCGTGCAAACAGAGTGACAGAGATACAAGGTGCCACCAACACGGAGAGATGGCGGCATTGCGCGTGAAACAGTAACCCAGCGGACTGCCTCACGAGAGGCATGAAAGCAGAGAAAGATGCCACCCGGGGCCATCATAAGGCGACCGGTGCAGCTCCTCTATCCCTTGGAAACGCGCATAAAATGAGTTGCACTCATTTTTTTTTGTTTGGGGGGGGGGGGGGAATGTAGAGAACATATAAAGAAAAAGAACCGACAATCCCGTAGCTCCACTTCAGAAACGAAAAAGGGCCATAAATCTGAGCACAAAGCAGAGAAGAAATGCCGAACTCTTGCTCCCGAAAGAACAGCCAACAAATGTCAGCACGTTCCTTGGTTTCAAGTTACAAACCAAAGACGGCATGGTCCACTTTCCCGGAACGACCGGGGAACGCGCGATTGGGAACAAGGGTCGGCGTGGCACCCCGCTGAGGAGAAGGAGGAGCCTGGGCCGGCGACGAGGAGGCTGTGCGCACGTGCGGGGTGCGAGTGCTGCTCTGAACGACTGGCCGAGAGAGAGAGAGTGAGAGAAGAGCGGACGGGACAGTGCGGAACGCACCCTTCGTCGGAGAAAGACGCGTGTAAACTTTACTGAATATATCCAGTGTTTTTGTTACCGTTAAACAGTTTTTGTCCACGTGTGATTTCTTCAATTTTATTCGAATCCCAAGTTCAAAGTTGCAGTAACAAAGTTCAGTCTAGGAAGCGTGCAGAGTGGGTCAGAGAAATAACTCAGGCTACCGAATTCTAGTGGAAATTAAGAAGAAGGAATGGGCATGGGCAGGACATGTAGTGCGAAGAGAGGATAACTGATGGTCGCTTAGGGTAACAAACTGGATGCCAAGGGAAGGAAAGCGTAGCAGGGGGCAGCAGAAAGTTAGGTGGGTGGATGAGGTTAAGAAGTTCGCAGGGGTCAAGTGGATGCAGCTAGCACAGAACCCGGTTAATTGGAGAAATATGGGAGAGGCATTCGCCCTGCAGTGGGCATTGTCCGGCGGATGATGATGATGATGATGATGATGATGTAGCAGGCTCTCACAAACGCTAGAAATTACATTGGGCGGATAGCCTGCTCTCTCTATTCGTTTAACCTACGCATTGGAACCATCTTTCTGACACTGCTCACAGCTTTCTGTTAAAGCAGCACGAAGGCTGTTGGTAACTACGCCTCGCTTCACAAGCTTAGAGTGGGCGCTGTTAAATGAAAGTGGGGCTTTTCGTGACTGCAGGTTGTAAAACCAGCTTAGGTGACTCTGAGAAGCACATAAGCATAAATCTAGATAGTGAACCGTCATTTTCAGCTGCTGCCCAAGTGAAAGGGAAGCTACCTGACAATGTTCTGAAATGATGTAAGATTGACGGGATGTCTGGTGACCCTTCTACAACTACAAGAAAGTCATCCTCATAAAGGAACACCCTTTTTTTCTCAGTTTCACCGATATAAACTACACTGCAATTTCCACAGGGTATTTTATAGACCATACCAGGGAATTGAACAATATGGTAGTTAATGTTACGGACCCCCTGCCTTCTGTTCAATTCCCTGGTGTGGTCTGTAAGATACCCTGTCGCGATTGCAGTGAGTTTATATCGGTAAAACTGGGAAATTCACACGAGGATTGAAAGAACACCAGCGTGACGTCCGAAACAATAATTGTTGTTGTTGTGTGTAGGAAGAAAGAAAAAAAGATGCACAGGCCTGCTACTGGCTCGGTAGCTGAGTCACCTCCGCTGCCTCGTGCAGACAGAAGAGAAAATAGAGAAGAAAGAAAAGGAAGAGGGAAAGAAAGACGCGCCTGCTACTGGCTCTGTAGCTGAGCCACCTCCGCTGCCTCGTGCAGACAGAAGAGAAAATAGAGAAGAAAGAAAGGAAGAGGGAAAGAAAGACGCGCCTGCTACTGGCTCTGTAGCTGAGCCACCTCCGCTGCCTCGCGCAGACAGAAGAGAAAATAGAGAAGAAAGAAAAGGAAGAGGGAAAGAAAGACGCGCCTGCTACTGGCTCTGTAGCTGAGCCATCTTCGCTGCCTCGTGCAGACAGAAGAGAAAATAGAGAAGAAAGAAAAGGAAGAGGGAAAGAAATACGCGCCTGCTTCTGGCTCTGTAGCTGAGCCACCTCCGCTGCCTCGTGCAGACAGAAGAGAAAATAGAGAAGAAAGAAAAGGAAGCGGGAAAGAAAGACGCGCCTGCTACTGGCTCTGTAGCTGAGCCACCTCCGCTGCCTCGTGCAGACAGAAGAGAAAATAGAGAAGAAAGAAAAGAAAGAGGGAAAGAAAGACACGCCTGCTACTGGCTCTGTAGCTGAGCCACCTCCGCTGCCTCGTGCAGACAGAAGAGAAAATAGAGAAGAAAGAAAAGGAAGAGGGAAAGAAAGACGCGCCTGCTACTGGCTCTGTAGCGTAGCCATCTCCGCTGCCTCGTGCAGACAGAAGAGAAAATAGAGAAGAAAGAAAAGGAAGAGGGAAAGAAAGACGCGCCTGCTACTGGCTCTGTAGCTGAGCCATCTCCGCTGCCTCGTGCAGACAGAAGAGAAAATAGAGAAGAAAGAAAAGGAAGAGGGAAAGAAAGACGCGCCTGCTTCTGGCTCTGTAGCTGAGCCACCTCCGCTGCCTCGTGCAGACAGAAGAGAAAATAGAGAAGAAAGAAAAGGAAGTGGGAAAGAAAGACGCGCCTGCTACTGGCTCTGTAGCTGAGCCATCTCCGCTGCCTCGTGCAGACAGAAGAGAAAATAGAGAAGATAGAAAAGGAAGAGGGAAAGAAAGACGCGCCTGCTACTGGCTCTGTAGCTGAGCCACCTCCGCTGCCTCGTGCAGACAGAAGAGAAAATAGAGAAGAAAGAAAAGGAAGAGGGAAAGAAAGACGCGCCTGTTACTGGCTCTGTAGCTGAGCCACCTCCGCTGCCTCGTGCAGACACAAGAGAAAATAGAGAAGAAAGAAAAGGAAGAGGGAAAGAAAGACGCGCCTGCTACTGGCTCTGTAGCTGAGCCATCTCCGCTGCCTCGTGCAGACAGAAGAGAAAATAGAGAAGATAGAAAAGGAAGAGGGAAAGAAAGACGCGCGCCGCATGCAACAGCAGTCGTCCACCACCGAAGCGTTGGCGGGTGCAATGGCGGGCTACAAAAGATAAAAATTCGGTGGCAGGCTAGCCCCCGCCGCAAGCGGCGGTGACCTACCTACCCCAGCCCCGTCCGAAACAATAAGATTGCTGCAAGCACTGGCAGAGCACGCGCACAAGACGGAGCACCAAATTTCCTGGACCGATGCTACAATCTTAGCTAAAGAAAAGAATCTGCTGACGCGGTTGCCGCTTGAGTCGTCTTTCATTCAAACGACAACCGGAGTCATGAATCGCACAACAGGAAACATGCCATTAATCTATTCACATTCATTACGTCTCCATCTTCACCTTTAAATTTCCATTCCCTCGACTTGTCCGCTTGGTGGAGGAGGAGGACTTTTCCTCCGCTGAGAGCAGTCAAGTACACTCCCGGCTGCTCACTCACCTAAAGCGAGTGTACGGGAACTCGCAAGGCATAAAGCGTCATATCCGCGCAATCTTTTTTTTCCTCTCTGGTCGGCGACGCTTAAAATGGCGGCTGCTAAGCGTCAGCGCTAAGCGAGCTCTTCGGAATCAAGCGAATTTGCGTCAGGAGCGGAAAGCATTGCTCAGGTGCTGTACAGCTGTTTTAGAGTCGCTGCTGGCGTCGAAAGGGCCAAAGGAGGCAAATCGCCGCGCTGTGAGAACAAAGGCATACAAAACAAGCGGTTCTTCACGGAGCGTTGGCCTTTCCTCGGGTTTCAACTGCCGCCACTGCGTGCAGGAGGAGAACACGGGAGAGAAGTGTGGTCATGTGGTGGTGGCGCACTTCTCTCCAGACGCAGAAATCGTTCCCATGGGAGGACAGTTACAGCCTCGCTCGGCGTGCTCCTGCAATACACGGTGCCTCTCCTCTTGTCCCCCCAACCGAATGCGCTATAAATTGTTCGCAGGACTTTCAGTGGTCACCTCAAGCGCAGTTCTCGCTCGCGGAACTGCGTCTAGTGGTTTCCTGGCGTTGGTGAAGTAGCACAGCGACGCATCGGCGACGGATAGCGACGACGCGGAGAGGATGAGCGGTGTGCAGGCGAGAATTCCTTCGCAAAGGGGGAGAGGGCTGAGGAGGTGCACGGGCAGGGGACGGCGGCTGATCATATGTGGCTGGGCTCTGATCGGAGACTTACAGGGTTAGACGACGGCGGCACAGGCGTGCAACATGGCCAGTGAGACCACATGGGAAGCAAATTGGCCGGCGCTGCACGGCGATGAGTGAAATATGCCCGCTGGGGTGAACAGTACGATGGAAATGGCGTAGGAGAGGGTGGTCGCGCAGCAACTGCAGCTTAATATAGTGGAGTGTGTCCTGGTGTTGGGACAGCGTCGGCATGAGTAAGATGAGGTGTGAGCGGAGCGATAAAAAGAGTCGGTTATCGAGTGGTTGATAGGGATTCGGCAACTTGTTCCTGAATAACCTGACTAATCGTTGGTGGCAGGTGTGAGGTGGAGTGCGGAGTATTTGAAATGTGGGACAATCGCCAAGCAATCTCTTCTTGCACGATGTTTGATTTGTTGAATAAAGGTGCAGCGGACGGTGGCTTCAGACAAAGTCGCGATCGTAGCTTGAGGTTGTCGAGAGACGAAGCGTTGGCGAAGATCTTAACTTTGGCAGATGGTGACAACACCAGTTACAGTGCGGAGATCTTTGGCATGCACCTGTGGAATGGATGTCATGAATGTCCCTCATGATGTGGCGAATCTTTTCGGCTTGAGGCATCGATTTGATTACATGTAGGCACAAATCTAAAACGTCTTCGATGTAGGTGGTGAGCTTCTCCGGCCTGCCGCGCCCACTCGTGCAAACGATGCTCGACGCGAGGCTTGCGCACCGCAGGGCGATCGAAGACATCCACGAAGCGAGATTTGAATGAAGCCCAAGTTAGGATGTCAGCCTCGGGGTTTGCGTACCATAATGTGGCTACTTGCGTAAGTTAAAATATGGCGTTGTTGTGCTTCAAAACATCCCACTTACGATGGGTGCTTACGCGTTCGTACAACGAAAGCCAGTCTTCCACGTCCTGATCGTCCATGCCACAGAAGACTTCGGGTACCGCTGGCGAAGCATCCTGGACCATGGAAGTGAAGGGGCCGAGTACGCGGGGTCGAATGTTTTGGCGCTGGAATCAGTCACTGCGGTCGGAATGTGGCGACTTGGGAGCTCTAGATGAGGAAATGGAATATAAAACTCGCGACCTCCACCAAGTGTTAAGCGGTGGTTCAGGCACTGGTAGCTGGCAGGACCAGAGTGGTGGTAGTTGAGCTCGCAGACAACTAGTCCGCAAAAGCACTTCTTTCTCTCTCTCTACCATCTGTCCGCATAATCGTAACTACTTCTTTACAACAGTAATGAACTCAAGACATTACCCTGGGGAACACAGGAGTACACATCAGTTAGACCGGATGAGCATCAGTCAGCGACGATGAACTGCTTGCGAAATGACAAAAATTACGCACCTAGGAGATACCTCAAGAATGCAAGTAGCGCTGAAAGTGTGGCTGTTAGGCGGGAGTGTGAACCACGATCTAATGCCTTACAGTAGTCGAGGAACCCGCAGTCAGTCAGGGAACCTTCGTCCATAGAACACTACCTTCCTAAATCCACATTGGTATGGGAAAAAAGTTATTGTGTTCCAGCTTGGGCACGATCCATGAGGCGATGATATCGTAAGAAGAAGCTCGCCATCTTTCAGTGAATGCACCAGGCTAAGGTAGAAGATGACTCCACCTTAGCCTCAAGAAGTTTGTGTGTGAAGTTTTTAAGAAGTTTGTGTGTGATTGAGATATTATGTAGCGCAGACAGACATGGACACAGGGAAGAAGACGGACATAGCGCTGAATTTTGTGTGTGATACTGCTTAGTGATGTGGGACGGTATTTACTGACATTATATCTATTAACAGCTTTAAAAAGTGGAACTAGTGTGATTATTTTCCATTCCCCCGCCATTTCCCCAGTAGGCAGTGATTGTTCGAAGATGTGAGCAAAGATAGCACTACAATTATTGACGGTATTCTTACAACTATTGATGGTATAGATAGGGATGAGGATGGAAGGCGGGGATATTAACCAGAAAGGCCTCCCGTTGGCTACTCTACACTGAAGAAAAGGAATAACGGCATTAAAGAGGGGAAGAGAAAGGGGACGTGGTGCACTCAGAGTTGGTCACACAAGCTGGTGGTTGTTAGAAAACTAAACAGTGCCCTGTATGCCTATAAGGCGGTCGACTGCAGTGGCCACAGACCAAGGATCTTTCCGCAGCTAAAAGGGCGAGTATCGAGGGGTCCAGCGCACAACGCAGCTAATTTTAATATTGATGCCATCGTGGAATTCCAAAACTTGATAACTTGAGATTGTCGATCGGGGATGCAATTACAGCAGAATCTGTGGTTATAGGTTTCATGTACTGATTATCCATCTCGGTTATCTGTGGGACACTGGAATGATCTTCTTGAATGAAGATTAAAGGCCTCGCCTTCAAAAAACGGGTCTGCGAACCATGGTCCCGCCCGACGAGTGAAAAATCCAGTCTCTTAAAAACACCGGTTTATTCCGGGTAAACGGAAAAGCATACAAAACAAAAACAAACAAACAACACCAGGCGCTACTGCGCTGAGAACATGCTCTTCATGTGTGCGACAACTGGGGCCGTATTACAGACGGCTCACACTCACAATCACACTCACAATCTTCCTATTGGCCAGCGGCGACACGGCGGGAGTGGCCTTTCTTTACGTCATCGGCGTCTGCTGTTTACGTCATGAACACACTTGAAGTGATGACGCTGGCTACGGGCCAATTGTGAGCGGGGGTTGTGAGCGACGCGAGCCGCTGACAACCCGTTTGTGAGCGCTCACAAAGGGAAAATGGCGAAGATCTATGCAGCGGCCGGCGTTCTCCTGAGGCGGTAGCGGCGGCGCTCCGCGCGATAATTGGTGAAGGATGAGGTACGACGACTGCTTGACGTGCCAGGCGAGATGTTTCGACGCATGTTGCTACTCGAGAAGGATATAGTACAGTGACTGTGCGACGTGATGAACTGAGATAGGTGTGTGCGGCCGAGTGCGCTGTCTGTGCTGCGGCAGATAAATATGTGCACTGCGCTTTTTGCGAACTGCTAGTGGCTTTCAAGCCGCTAATGGCAACGAGGCAAACATCGGGCTCACGCAGCCGACATTTCGAAAGCGTGTCCTGCGTGCAGCTAAGGCAGCGGCGAAGAAAGGCTTCCTTCGTCACGGCAGCATACCCGGCGTCGTCGAGCTTGTCGACGGCACATCTCGGCGTCCACGAGTAGCCTTGTAATGTCCCTGTTTCAGATATGAGATGCCAACATGATTTGGGTCATGAACCTCCCTGCCTGGGATATTGGCGTGATGCTTTCTTCTGGCGGCATTCTCGGCTGCACACAGGTCGATGCAGGCCTGCTGCAAGACGTTGAATTCACAACAATGAGCCGCGCTGCTCTTTGCAAGATAAGTTACAGTAGGCTCCACATGCCTCACGTGTATTTCCATTCTTGCGTTTTTAAACTGAAACATAAGACACGTCGTACATTGTTGAAATGCCTACGTAAGAAACGAAACTGGGAATGCGTGTGTTTGATGCCTGCATTGAGTAGGAATAGGGCGTCATTTATACAAATATGAAGTGCAAGGCTGTCCTTACAGCAGTGTTGCTGAAACGTTCAATCATGCATTGTCTGCACGCCCATGAATGTCACTGTCAGCAAAACCTGGCAATGAGCTACTTGATGTGACTATTTCATTGCGTCAGTAAGGCTGTTAAAGCTTATGAGGCTATTGAGGTCAACAACGATGATGATTGTGCTTAACAGCATGCCATTTTTGAATATGCTGGTGAGAGGGCACCTGTTAGAGAAGTGACTGCCAGTGCCATGGAATCCCATTCCGGCCACCCCAGAAGAGTTATACAACAAGGCATACACCTCCACAAGATTATTGGTGGATGAATGCATCGGCTTGCTAAAGAACCGCTTCAAAAATACCAGACGCTCCTCTACCAGCCAGGGCGTGTAGCATGTGCCGTGTTGCATAACTTCTTTGCAGGTCTTCTGCCTGCAGACGAGGAGGGTGGGGTTGGACAAGAAAAGGTCCCATCTGTGTACTGGCTACTTGGAAGTGGGATCACTGGTGCCATGCATATCTAGGGAAAAGCCATGCAGAATCATGTCGTGAGCCTGTTCCACAGAACGTGTCACCAGAGCCTGGAACAGCTGCGCATGGTGCGGTAACAGCCGCGGCGTCAATCCCAGCACAAAAATCGGCCGTCATATACCACACGTAGCTGACCAACTAGTCACAGGCAGCCAAGTCCAGCTTCTCATTTCATGTTTCATGCCAAGAACCCTGCTGTGGTAAAGATGCATCTTCTCGAATCGTGCGTTAAAACGCCTTATCTGTCAAGTCAAATTTGTCTTCATACACCCCATTCACTGTTGCTTGCAACCGTGCATGTTGATGTTTGTGTGTGTGCATGTGTTTGAGTACATGATTAAAGTGTTGCCTATGGGAATGGGAAAGTCTCACTGAAGTTTTTTTTTATAAGCACGTGTGTCCACTGTGCATCTTTATTTTTCTGCTGCATTTCACACGCTTGAATATGCAGCAGCGAAACCAAATGCCTGCGATAGCATCAGCACTTATTTACACGTGCTACACAATACAGGATGGATGGATGAAATATAGGCGCGTCCCCTTTGAAACGGGGTGGTAGCAGTAGCTATCATGCTCATTTTTCTCCCTATATCTTATATACTGATTTAGATTGGTTAAGTAAACCGTCATTTTATTTATTAAATTTTTGTTTTTAAATTACTAACATTATGTCACTTCTCTGCTTTTAAGCCGCCAATCTTCCAGTTGCTTTTTGCTAGTTTCCACCACCGGTTTATTCACCCGGCCACTGTTATCTCTAAACCCCAGAGCTTCAGGAACAGTGATTGCGCCTGCACCAACTTCCGGATGGATACCATTACACTCGAGTATAATATGGGCAATTGTTTCACTGGAGTTTCCACATACATCAGACATCTTATAGTAGCGCGAACAAAAACACACACAAGAAAGGGTACAGGACGAGCGCTAACTGCCAACTGTTTATTGGAAGAAAAGAGGAACGTATATTTAAACCCTCGGCCACTCAGGTGTTCATAGCCCCCAACGCACTCACCCCACCCGGTATCAAAATTCATCAATGACAAGCCTAGGCATGTGTGAATAAACACAACAAGGAAGCGATAAATAAACGATACATATCTTAACAACAGTCAAACGTAGCAAAGCATTGTGAAGACTTGAAGCAAAAGCAGTCAAAACTAAACAACGTAAAAATTAGAGCTCACAACAAGGTAATAACCAAAGGTAACTAGCAAAGAGGCAATAGCAGTCAATCCCCCGTAGCAAAAGCAGTGTCCATAGCAAAGCAAAAGCAGTCTAACAAAAAGCCGTAAAAACCAGAACAAACAACAAGGTAACAAAAGCATTTTAACAAAAAAACCAACAAGGTAAGACCAAGGTAAAAAACCAAACCCAAGGGTAACCAACAAAACAAATTGTAGCAAAAGCAGTCAATATCTCGTAGCGAAGGCAGTGTCATGTATACGAAGCAAAAGCAGTCAAAATCTAAAAATTAATCAAGGTAAAAAAATCTATATATAAAAATATATATATAAAAAAAAATATATAAAAACGCCACTAATACCAAAGACAGGTCGTCCGAAGCAGGTTACAAACAGTGGACAATGGAATACTCCAATGGAGTATTCCATTGTCCACTGTTTGTAACCTGCTTCGGACGACCTGTCTTTGGTATTAGTGGCGTTTTTATATATATTTTTTTATATATATATATTTTTATATATAGATTTTTTTACCTTGATTAATTTTTAGATTTTGACTGCTTTTGCTTCGTATACATGACACTGCCTTCGCTACGAGATATTGACTGCTTTTGCTACAATTTGTTTTGTTGGTTACCCTTGGGTTTGGTTTTTTACCTTGGTCTTACCTTGTTGGTTTTTTTGTTAAAATGCTTTTGTTACCTTGTTGTTTGTTCTGGTTTTTACGGCTTTTTGTTAGACTGCTTTTGCTTTGCTATGGACACTGCTTTTGCTACGGGGGATTGACTGCTATTGCCTCTTTGCTAGTTACCTTTGGTTATTACCTTGTTGTGAGCTCTAATTTTTACGTTGTTTAGTTTTGACTGCTTTTGCTTCAAGTCTTCACAATGCTTTGCTACGTTTGACTGTTGTTAAGATATGTATCGTTTATTTATCGCTTCCTTGTTGTGTTTATTCACACATGCCTAGGCTTGTCATTGATGAATTTTGATACCGGGTGGGGTGAGTGCGTTGGGGGCTATGAACAAATGAGTGGCCGAGGGTTTAAATATACGTTCCTCTTTTCTTCCAATAAACAGTTGGCAGTTAGCGCTCGTCCTGTACCCTGTCTTGTGTGTGTTTTTGTTCGCGCTACTATAAGATGTCTGAAGTACTACACCAACTAGGCCGACAACACATCTTACTTTCCACATACAGCACATGCGTCATCTCCATTGTTAAATTTCTTCTTGTAGCTGCGTGTTCTAAGGCACCCTGATCTAGCTTCAAAAAGTAGGGCACTGCCTCTTGAGTTATCAAAGAAATCTTCCTTCCTGATCTGCATTTTCCACTTTCGGTATAAATCCACACTCTGTTTCTTTTCCATCGAATTTATCCAATTTTTAGATTCTGTGTTTTTCAACTGTTGCTTAATGCTCTTTATTTCTCCGTCCTTGTGACTAGCATACTTACTAGTTAGTTTCCTAGTTCTTTTCCTCCATTTTGAGTCAACGCTTTTTAGGTACAGGTATTTAAATACTTTAGCTGCCCATCTGTTACCGTCCAATTTCCTCAGGTGTTCCTCATATAATATTTTACTCTGAGCTTCCCGCACTTCGAAAGATGCCCAGCCCATATCTCCCTGTGCCGCCTTATTTGTAGTTTTGCCGTGGGCACCTAGTGCTAATCGGCCATCGGATCTCTGATTTGTTTCTAATGTCGACTGTACCTCTAATTTTAGGCACAAAACCGCATTTCCGAAAGTACATCCGGGCACCATAATTCCTTTCCAAATACCCCTCAAAACCTCATACCTATTGTATCCCCACAATGCCTTATGCTTCATTATCCCGGCAATCCTTCGCCCTTTGGCCTTAAGTGATTGCTCATGCTTTCCAATGTATGCCAATCCTTCGTTTACCCATACCCCCCCATATTTATATTTTGCTACTCTAGGTATTTCAAGGTCTTGTATTATAAGACCCTGATCACTTCAGCCGCTGAAAATCATCAGACCCGACTTAACTGCGCTGAAACTGAAGCCTAGAGCGTCCCCTTCATCTCCGCAATACTTAACTAGAGTTTACAATTCTTCCAGACTCTCAGCTAACAGCACAATACCGTCCGCATACATCAAACCGGGGAGGCGCTGCTCTACCGCCTTTCCACCTAATCTATATGACAGGTTAAAACCTAGGTTACTGTCTTGTATCCTCTGTTCCAGGTATTTCATATAAAGCATGAACAGCACCGGTGATAGAGGACAGCCTTGACTTAATCCTTTGCATACTTTCACATCCTCCGTACTTCTTATCCCTTCCCACGTAATTTCTACTTTGTTATCCCGGTATATTTCCTGTAGGAACTCTATTATCTCATACCCGATACCTTCTTCTTTTAATATGTTCCACAGGAGTTCCCTGCTTACGTTGTCGTACGCCCCGTTTATGTCCAGGAAGGCCAAATACAAAGGTCTATTTTCCACTCTAGATATTTCGATGCATTGGGTAAGCACGAACAGGCTATCATCTAAGCGCCTACCATTCCTAAAGCCGTTCTGAAGTTCTCCGAGTATCTTGTTACTTTCAACCCATGCTTGCTCCTTTAATTTCACCGCCTGTGTGGCTAACCTGTACATAACAGATGTTATGGTAATCGGACTGTAGGACTTTATGCGCATCCTGTCTCCTTTCCCTTTATAAATCAAATTCATTTCACTCTGCCGCCAGCTGTCCGGAATTTGCTTATTCGTTATGACTGTTTCCAGAGCTTTCAACAACGTTTCCTTACTTTTTGGACCGAGTTCATTAATCAGCTTGATCGGAATTCCATCTATTCCTGTAGATGTGTTTTTAGGAATATTTTTTTCTTCCTTTTTCCAGTTTAGATTGGTCAGTTCTAAGCTGCTTTGTATTCTGCTACCTTGTGTTGCTTCCTGATTTGCGGAGATTACCCTATCGTCGCTCTTAAATGACTCGGCTATAACTGATGTAATGTAGTTCACTGCGTTATCTCCCTTTAAGCAATTTCCCTTGTTATCTTGAATCCGATCCTGCTTTTTTTTATTCTTCTTCCCTAGCCAGCTTATATGGTTCCAGAATTTTCTTGCTCTGCCTCTAGAGGCATCGTGTATATCAGCCATCCGCGATCGGTGGACTGTCTTATTTTACTTTGGACGAGGGCCTGCATCTGAAGTTTCTTTTGTCGATGTGATTCCCATTTTTGGTCGATTTCCTCCTGAGATACCTGTTCTTTCTTTGCCGTTCGGTGTTCCCTTGAAGCAGCCCGTCGTTGTTCAATATCTTCCTTGATTTCCTTATTCCACCAGCTCCGTGGCTTCCTCTTTCCATTCCAGCGGTTTGCTACTTTAACCTCCTGAATTTTCCTCCTTATCAGTAGTTCTACCTGTTCATAATCCCAGTCTTCCATAGGGCTTTTCTCTATTGCTTACTATGTCTGCTGCTATCTGCGCTATTTGATCGTCGTTTAATTTTGTGTTTACGTTTTGTCTAAATTACATTTCTCTTTTCATTAAGGGCCCCATCTGCAGACTAATACGTTTATGATCACTTCCCAGACTACACTCCCCTTCTTCGTCTATTTCCATTTTTGTGACCTTGCTATAAGTATCCTGCGACATTAGACAATTGTCAATGGTCGTCTGCCTGTTGCGGAATTTCCACGTGATTTGGCCTTCCCATTTTGTTTCTCTATTTACTATAACTAGATCGTGTCGCTCAGAGAAATCTAGCATTAGCTTGCCGTTACAATCCGTGTATCCATCCAGATCGTCGATGTGGCCGTTCATGTCCCCCAGTAGAATAATATTGGCCCCGTTTCCAAACTGGCTTATATCGTCACTGAGACATTCAACAAGATCCCTGTTTTCTTGCCTTCATTGATGTCCTGTTCCAAAATAACTACCCCTAGCCATGTGCTTATGCCGGCAATTGTTCCTGAAACTCAGATATGCTCTTTACAAGATGATTTAATCCTTTGCCAATTTGTTCCCTGGTGTATCAACATACCTACCCATCCACCCTTTTTTTCCGTTCTCGTTCTGTTGCACCCTTCCCAGACGTAGCCTTCTATAAACGGCGGATCTTCTAGATCCCTGAGATGAGTCTCGCAAAGAGCGTACACACCTATTTTGTCATCCTTAAACTGCTGTTCTATCTCTAGCCATGTCGCTCTTTTTCTACCTCTTTGCATGTTTATGTAGCTGATCCTAGTGTTAAATTTCTTTTTTGTACTTTTCTTTCTCGACCTACTCTTTGCCATTTTTGGGGGCTCAGCCTCCATTATTACACTTTCTTCTCCTTCACTTCTAACTACCTCTGTGCACGGAGTCCTCGCGGACCCCCTAAAAAAGCTACAGCCCTGCCTGCCAGGCGCCAGCCGATCTCTGCTCCCGCCCTTCTGTTAAAATGAATGCCATCTCGCTGAAAAGCCCTACCAGAACCTGCTTTATGCACCTCCCTGTTTACCTCAACAACTTCGAAACGCTTCTCCAGGCTTAACTTTCTTATGTCCTGGTTAACTGTCACCGCGTCCTTTTCCATCTTTCCGCTCAATCCTAGCGCCTCTGGTACTGTGCATACAACTATCTGCGTCTGCTGTGCTATCTCCCTGATCTCGTCAACTCCCTTAGCTAAACTTTCCACCACTCCTGCAGCGTCACCATTTAGGACATCGTTTAGCCCCGCGGCTACTATTACCATACTGCGCTCTGCGGAATTCTTCAACAGCCTATTTTTACTCTCTTTCAGCACTGCCCTCATTGTTCTCCCTGGGAAGGCTCCAACCAACACTCTCTTATCACCTATTACACGTTCCAAGATATCTCGCTTGCACCTGTTCATGTTAGAATCTCCGGCGATAAGCACTTGGGCCTTATCTCTCCCTCTCCCAACTGTTGGCTCCTGCTTTCGGTTATCTGTGTCCTTATCTCTGGGATTTTCATTCTTGCTTACTTCTTCCTTTTTTCCGGCGTCTTAGCTGCTTCCAAATAACTATGACAGTTCGGATCCCCCTGATCTACTTTGCTTATGCCTTCGATGCCAGTGCTGGCCCCTGCCACGTGGCCCGCATTGGAATGTTCATCCTCGTTGGTTCCAAGGATAAAGTCGGCCCCTTTTTTTTTTTTTTTTTTTTCAATTTGAGTAAGCTATCCAAGCAGTTTCTGATTTTTCGCTCTTAAAAAACTTCATTTTCTAAATCATCCACACGAGACCCAAAACTGCCCCTTTCTTGATCAAATCTATCTAGCCGCGCACTCAGTACGCAACACCGACACAAAAAGTCGCTGCCTTCCGCTTCACCTACACAGTCAAAACGAGTTTCCTTGAGATTAAACTGCCCCTCACACTGAGTACACTTTACCTTCTTTTGATTGCACATCTTAAGCGCTCATCGACCGAACCATGTCTATTACGAATTCTCAGAATATACAAATTGCTGAAAGAAGACACAAGAAAGGACTAGCAAACACGCGTTAAAAACCAATTCTGCGAATGCCAATAGCCTAGAAAAAAAGTATTTATCTAAACAAGATAGCTAAATAATGAACGCCAAGAAAACCTAGTTGCCGGCACGAAAAACCAGGCCGCTAGGACCAAGAGCTAAAATCTATTCTTTTGGCTGCACCTAACCTAACTAGCTGAAAACGAAACAAAGTTAATAAAAGAAAGAACTCATCTATTTGACGCTTCGGAAGCTCCCGCTGTCGCCAGTCCGTCCGTTTCCGGTAGCCACGTGCAATCGGAGGAGCGATTGAACACGCGTCCGCACCACACGGCTGTCAACTGTCAACTGTCACAGTCTTTTCAAAAGTTAGCGCCATCTAGTGAAAGAGACAGAAACTGTGCGCGGCGGGCATGTTTTGTTCAGTCCGCCCGCGCCTCCCATCAGGTACGCTGTCAACGTGCGCATTCGTGGAACCCGTGCTTGCACCGAAAGGTGCATTGGAATGATCACAAGCGATTGTTTCATTTTTTAGCATCACAGCAGTCGCTGCTTGCACCAAGCTCTATTCGGAATGATGCCAGCATGTTGCTGCATGCCCTTCTGCGGCAAGCGCACCGTCGTAGACGCGCTCGGAATCAAGGTATACGCGTGAATGCGACCGCTCGTTTGCAATCCGACTTTACACGTGTCACTTGCATCATGTAAAGCATTACTTCACGTGCCTCTGACTAGGAGCTAGCCCACAGAACGTGCTATCACCTAAAACAACAAGGTTGTTTTGCGTTCTATGGAGCCTTGTTAACTTGAAGGATAAGCTTATGCTTCAATGGAGGACGGGAGAAGGAGCAATGCATGTATACGAACGCCATAGTTCAAATACGTTCTTTGAAACCTTTTGTACGTAGGTTGCATTTACCATTGTGTATTTCATTTAAGACAAGGGCATGATTACCGAACCTACGTTTCACAGTCGTACGAAATGGTAGTGCTTGGTGCAGAGAGCAATACGGCTGTCTAGTGCGCCCGAGGTGCGTGTTTCATGCTGCAAAAGCCGCTGCCAAACCCGCGGCGTCGAGTACTTCAGAAGTGAAAATTTTTGGGCGTGTTGGTTCATCGTCGACACTGTCTGAAAGTGCGCTATTGTCCTGTCCCCTCCTCGTCCTTTGTGATTTTGAGCGCTTCGCTGTGTCGGCGTCGAGTAAAGCAGGAAAAGATGACATCCCACTAGTGTGTTGTAATATGCTCACGTCCAGCCCGTTTCGAAAGATATCATGTGATAATGCATGCGAAGTTCGGTCCACGTCCAGAGCGCGTAGCTCAGGTTTGCATTCTGTGCCTTCATACCTGCCAGCGCGGTCGATAAAATAACGAAGCGTGCGCTTCACTTTTGTGTGTTTTGTCGAGTCACCTGATGGTTCGCTAATTGACAGCCACCTGAAATTCAGTTGATTTCGTAAATATGCCGATTTCTTGTTTATTCCCTCTGTCAGATAGCAGACATTTGAAGCCTTAATTTCATATCAAAGCGATGTCATGGGAAGCTTCGAGGAACTCGGAGGAAGAGGAACTCGGCTGAGACGAAAATAAATTTGAAAAGTCAACTCAAATTACTGCGAAGTGTCTGTGCTTGGTGCAACTGGATGTGTTCGTGGAGTCAGATTTATATTATATAATACTGTTATAAAAATTAGGGGGACACATAAGCTCCGCCGTTAAGGGTATGACGCGATAGCGCCTCTTTCACACACACACGCATATTTTCTTTCTTCACGTTTTAAATTTTTAGTTTTTATTTTTTTTTTCATATTTCTATCATTTCCTTCTTTACTTTATTTAATGTTTTATATTTTTATACACCAATACTCAAGGTCAGCAACAATCGATTTTCCACTCTTGACACCTCTGAACGCATTCTTCAATTATTTCCATTATTCAATTACATTCTAAATTTTCTTCATTAGCATCACCAAGACTGGTTTTTCATTCTAGCATTTTGACACCTTTAAACCCTCAATTTCCATTTTTTTCTTTTTTTTTCTTTATTTCACTAATTCATCAATTAATTACAAATATTTTATTAACTCATCATCGCCTATCACACACCAATCAATCTTCACTCACTGGAAGCAGAAATAACCACGACACTTTTTTTTTTTTGCGCAGCCCCAGATTATTTCCGAGACCCGTGCCAACTACTGCGTCGACGGCATAGGCAGTAGGCAAGAAAGTGCTAAGCGCCATTCCAACTTACGTCAAATTACGCACGATTCTTTCATCTCAAAATAAATTGCATCCTCGCTCATTTCACCAACAAGTATCTACCAGTGGGATGAGCGACGGTAATGCGCAAACCAAGCAAACAAACTCGCGATCATCTCTCATAGTCGTTCAAGTAAATAGCAAAGGCACACAGACAAAAAAAAAATCCTGGACATTACAAAACTCTGGATACTGTACCTGGATAGGGATGACGCTGCGCGGATCGGCGAGGGGCCCATGCACGACTCGTAGAGCAGTTTGTAACTGCGCTCGGCAGCGCGGCCGGTGGGCCCCGCTACGCCTCGGCTGTCAAAATACGCTTCTTGGCGTCGCTAACAGAAACCGCCAGGGACAGAAGAGAGGTCCAAGCACCCTAGGTCACAACGAGAAAAGCGCGGACAGAACGGCGGGCGCTTACGGACGGACACGAAGCGAACCAAGGCGAACTGATGGAGCGAACAAAATATGGCTGCCAGCGCGGGATCAGCGTGCCGCTCATGGTTGCCAGACTTACTTTTGTAAACCCTCTATTGTGCTACACAGAAGGGACGCACAAGAATAATTTTTTAGAGACGGCATGTGAGCTGGCACAGCACTCATCGCAGGTCTGGCACACTTCAGAAGCAAGAAATGAAAGTATTGCGCGTAAAACTGTGCGACATAGAGGCAAGACACAAAAGAATAGTTGCTTAATGATTACAGGCTTGCATAGTAGTTGTCATAGGTTCGGCACAATTCAGAAGCGGGAAACAAAGTATGGCACTTAACAGTGCAGAAACATGACACAAGTAGTGCTATGTACAATTTTTGCATAGGGCAGTCTTCATTAGTGAGCCTTTTAAGACTACAGGCCTGTATATACTGTTAGGATGCACAGAACGAATTTGCGTAATGCTAAACAGTGTAGCATATCAAGGATAAAGCTGACAAATTGAATGCATAATATTGCGAGTTTTAGTCCTCATAGTGATTGCAGCATAAGTAGAAAATCCCATAGGTATACAAACTGGGGCAAAAACATCACATATGCATCAAGCAAATGGTGTGTATGCGGAAGGTATCGCTGAAAAGCAAAGGAAGCCAGTCATGGAGAACGCTGAAAAAACAACAACAATACAGCGCACACTACAATCGACGCTACATGGAAAGCCCTGTCACGGTGGCACTGCAGTGAAGGAAGGCTTCGGGTTCAGTCCCGGCAGGGGTGGAGGCATTTCTATGGGTTCTTTCCTAACTATCCAGCTGAATACAAACAGATGATCATGCAACCACAGAGCTTCATTTTGGCCTACAATACATGCCTCACAGTCGTCTTGTATTTCATAAAGAGAAACAAATAGAACCACGGAGCCTGCACATGGCAACTTCCAGCAGGCGCCGATCGAAAACACCTCCGCAAGTTGTCTTTGTATATTTCCGTGACAAGCGCTCCATGAAATTTTATCACGGCAGGCTAAACTTCGTTGAACTTCGACTGCATTCTATTAAATTTTCAGCATGCTTACGACACCCGCACAGTACCTCGATTTCAGACGACGCTAAAAAAAAACAGCACCTTCTTGGGGAATCAGCTCTTTGCTTGCAGGCCGCCATGTGCGCGCCATGACGCCGCCGGCACACCCTCGCGGCAACCAAAGTTACCTAATAGCAAGTGTAATTTCAAAACTAAGAACGCATCTACTTGAGCTTAATGTTATTCAATATTAAAAATAGTAGCTTGCCAAAATAAATCGTTTTATTTACTGCGTATCACATGCGTCGTGTTACAAAAAGTTAGGAGACGGTCCTTGCTCAGGTTTGTGCCACACTGTGGCAACAGCGTATGCCGTGGATTCAGAGAGCTACCAGGGCGGAGCTACGCTAAAAGTCACTGGTAATTGGACGATTTCGTACTTCGTCACGATTGACGTCTCAAGGCTACGTCGCGGCTCCGTAATTTTGACGTCACGCCCACAAACTAGTGAGCGGAGTCCGTAATTCGGCCCCTGAACACCAAAGGCAAGCGAGCCAAAACACACTGCGGAGCGAATAGTGCGAGCGATAGGGCCAAAACGCTAACGGCTCCTCGCGTAACAGCAACTCGCGCAAAAAGCCTAGACCGTTTCTGCAGGTAGGTAGGTAGGTAGGTAGGTATATTTGGGGGAGGGGGGGGGGGGGGGGGAACCGGACACGGGTTATGCCGGCCTAATGTCGCGGCGGCACTCTTGGTGTCCGGGGGATGGGGAAGTGGGACGTGGGGAAGGGGAGATCGTCTTGGCCCGCATCAAGCAAACAGCCCGGTGAACGCGTCGGCAGGTCGGTAGTCCGGTGCAGCAGCGCTTACGGGTGTTCCAGGCGAAGCCTGGTACTGCGCCTCTGCGAGGCACAGGAAGGACTGCTGGTGACAGCAGGGCGCCACGGCGATTGGGGCAACCACCGCAGCAGGAGGGGACCGCGATAGACTGCTGCCAAGGCAGCAGCGCGGCGGGTGGCTCTGAGGAGACCGTCAGTAGACAGCGCGCCGAGGTCCGCGAGCAGGGAGCCCACGGGAAGCTGTCCCGGAGTATCCGGGCAGCAGGGGGGGGGGGGGGGGGGCGCCAGGATTCATGGAAACACGTGATCCATGGCGACGAGGTGGAGCCGCCTCGGTGACACCGCTGATGCTGCGAGGACGGCGGGTGGCTTACGCGTCGCAAGCGTGCTGGCTTGGCAAGAAGCACGAGCGCAGCGAGGACTGCGGCATCACAAAGATGTCAGCAGGGAGTCACCGCGACGACGAGGTCGCGCGGCAACTGGGGAGGCCGCCGGGAACTGCTGCAGCAGCAGCAGCGCGGCGGGTAGGTCGCCAGGATCCACAGAAACACGTGGCGATGGGGGAGGCAGGGTTCTCGCGTCACCAGGGTGCAGCGAGAGTTGGCCAGGGTGTGTCCTAGGTCCGAGGAGCTGTAGGAAGCCGTGGCCGGTTCTGCAGGCTGCTATCCATGAAGTAGAGTGTGTGTGTGTGGGGGGGGGGGGGGGGGGGGGGCGCCGCCGCCGCAGCAAACGACGGCGGCCCCGAGGAAATCCTTGGAATGGAGGGATGGATGGAATATAGGAGTGTCCCCTTTGAAACGGGGTGGTAGCAGTAGCTATCATGCTCATTTTTCGCCACATATCTTAATTATTGATTTAGAATTGTTAACTAAACCATCATTCTATTTATTAAATTTTGCTCCTACATTACTAACATTATGTCACTTCTTGCTTTTAAGCCACCAATCTCCCAGCCGTTTTTTGCTAGTTTCCACCGCCGGTTTATTCACCCGGCCACTGTTATCTCTAAACCCCAGAGCTTCAGGAATAGTGATTGCGCCTGCATCAACTTCCGGATGGATACCATTGCATTCGAGTATAATATGGTCAATTGTTTCACTGGAGTTTCCACATACAGCACATGCGTCATCTCCATTGTTAAACTTCTTTTTGTAGCTGCGTGTTCTAAGGCACCCTGATCTAGCTTCAAAAAGTAGGGCACTGCCTCTTGAGTTATCAAAGAAATCTTCCTTCCTGATCTGCATTTTCCACTTTCGGTATAATTCCACACTCTTTTTTTTTCCATCGAATTTATCCAATTTTTACCTTCTGTGTTTTTCACCTGTTGCTTAATGCTCTTTATTTCTCCGTCCTTGTTACTAACATACTTACTAGTTAGTTTCCTAGTTCTTTTCCTCCATTGCGAGTCAACGCTTTTTAGGTACAGGTATTTAAATACCTTAGCTGCCCATCTGTTACCGTCCAATTTCCTCAGGCGTTCCTCATATAATATTTTACTCTGAGCTTCCCGTACTTCGAAAGATGCCCAGCCCATATCTCCCTGTACCGCCTCATTTGTAGTTTTGCCGTGGGCACTTAGTGCTAATCGTCCAACGGATCTCTGATTTGTTTCTAATGTCGACTGTACCTCTTATTTTAGGCACAAAACCGCATTTCCGAAAGTAAGTCCGGGCACCATAATTCCTTTCCAAATACCCCTCAATACCTCATACCTATTGCATCCCCACAATGCCTTATGCTTCATTATCCCGGCATTCCTTCGCCCTTTGGCCTTAAGTGATTGCTCATGCTTATGTATGCCAATCCTTCGTTTATCCATACCCCCAAATATTTATATTTTGCTACTCTAGGTATTTCAAGGCCTTGAATTTTAAGACCCTGATCAGTTGAGCTGTTGAAAATCATCAGACCCGACTTAACTGCACTGAAACTGAAGCCTAGAGCGTCCCCTTCGTCTCCGCAATACTTTACTAGGAAGAAGAAGCGCCTGAGCTGATACGTGTCCGCTTAGAGCTCTGTGTTTTTATCTTGTTTCGCCTATTAACTGTCGTTTTGTGTGGGTAGGACAGTGCCCTCCGTAAGAACGAATGACGAAGACGCCCCTGTGGAGCGATTTCCGACTCGGTGGGCCCTTTCTCAAGTAAGAAAGTCCAACCGGATCCCTCAGGCGCAGGCTAGGCTTAGCTCGGCGTTGCCGAGCGAGGCTGGGCTACGCGCCTGCATGGATTCTGCTCCGCCGACGACAGGTGTGCGGATTTCCGCTGTGTTACAACCTGGCGCAACATCCACGTCCACGCAATCATCAACGCCTACATGTCCCCAGTCTGCTTCGTCTTCGGATGGAACGACTTCGGCTTGTCCCATGGATTGCTCCGCCGCCTCTGTGCCTGTAACCCTCCCTCAAGGAACTGTGCCCGTCGCACCGATTCAGTCTTCCCTTCCAAGGCCAACTACAGCGTGTCAGCCCCTGACACCACCACAGATGCCGCCAGTGAGTCGAGCTTCGCTTCCACTTGCTGCTAACTCGTTCCGCGTCACCATCAAGCCTACATTGCGCTTTGATATAACGACTATCCCTCCCCGGTGTGTCCAAGCCACAATTGACCAAGTTCTAGGTTCTACTAACTACTGTGGATTTGTCGTCCATCGCCCATCGAACACCATTACGGTGAACTTGCCATCCTTGGTGGACGCCCAGAAAATGTGTGCAGTTACACAAATTCCCCTGGATGCGAATGAGCATGTCCCAGTGCAAATATATTTTGCCTCTGGCCCTGACACCCTCCGCTGCGTCGTTTACCATGTTGACAGCAGAAGTCCTTCTGAGGAGGTGCGAGCAAACATTCGTTGTTCAACTCACTCAGTGTTGCAAGCATGGCCTCTGGGGCGCAGGGGTTCATACCTACTCACTCTACAAGGCCCGCTGACTTTGCCTGAGTACCTAACCTATTATGGTGCGATTATCAAACCACAGCCCTTCCGACCTCGTCGTATATTTTGTTATCACTGCCATAAAGAAGGGCACATGCAAAATACCTGCCCTAATCCGGCAGCTGTGGCCGACATGAATGAACCAATAGCGCTTTGTGCCCTATGCAAATCGGCGGACCATGACATGCGCTCCCCCGCTTGTTCAAAGAAGAAGAGAACGAGGCCGTCGCGCAAGCCGCCTGGAAAAGAAGATATTCCTACAAGTAATCGCTTCGCGGCTCTTACATGTGAAGAAACCGACTTCCCTGCACTTCCTTTACTTGACCTACCTGCTCATCATACGTCTTCTCAGCATGGTTCATACGCACAAGCGATCCACCCTCGTGGATCAAATGGTACACCAAAACGGCCAGTGCACCAATCACATGTGGATGCCGCAGATGAAGACGCTGTTTTAGACAATGCCATTGCAGAGGCTCGCCAACGTCTAGACGAACTCACCCAGCTCCGAGAACAGCGTCGCTCTCACCCCTCTCGAAGAACTATAATACCTCGTGATAAGATTTCAAATGAATCACCTCCAATAAGCAACAAACCACAATCACGTGCAGACAACACGTTAACCCCGAATACCCCGACAGTGGATAAAATATTAGCCCTTATGGAGCAGGTGACCTCCCTCATCATAGAAGCTCTTCGGCCTCGCAATGGATAATGCACTGTCTCTGGTGGTGCAGTGGAATTGTCGAGGCTTTGCGAATAAGGCCTCTGAAGTGAACATCCGTCTTCGCGACAAAAAGCTAAAGGCGTGGGCCTTCTTACTTCAAGAGCATAACTCACTTCCTCGCCTTTCAGGATTCTGCGCTTACCATTCACCTTCCATTTCTGATCGCCGTTGCACCACCTCTTCCCACAGCCCAGGTAAATCCGCAATTTATATTCACACTTCAGTTCCCCACACACCGATCGACCTTTCACGCTGGTGTAACACACGCCAAGAGGTGGTAGCACTCCTAGTTAAGCCTGTACGCACGCCACTCATACTAGTTTCCTTTTATGGCCGTCCTGGTTCCGCATCTCCTAATCTTGGATGGGTTCGTTTTCTGCGTTCTACCTACTCGGGTATCTCTATTCTAGTCGGTGGAGACTTCAATGGCGCACACACCTCGTGGGGTTACCCATCGGATTCTCCCAGGGGTGCACACATCCAGGGAAGCTTTTCAGATAATTCTTTTCACCTTTTAAACCACCCGCATACATCTACCCGTCCACGAGGTGGGCCTTATTCACCTGATTTGACTTGGTGGTTAGGCCCTGGTAGCCCTCGTTGGGCTGTTGAACCAGATGCCTGGGGTAGTGATCACAGTCCTATCTTTATCTCTCTCACTCCTTCGCGGATACGTAAAATACGCCGTAGCGTACGAATAACATCTTGGGACTCTGTACGCGCAGACAATCGCTTATCTGATTTCACCCCATCATCAGCATTGTCTACTTTCTCGGCTGTTCTTGCGTCCCACACGATTACCACCACTGTAAATGAAGACGAGCCAAACCCGGACATCCACCTCCTGAATCTTTGGGCTCTGCGTCGCCAGGCAGATCATTATGCTGCTCGTAACCCCGATGACCCATCGGCTATCCCCGCTCTTCACCGGGCTACCGCGCGTGCGAGGCGGTATGAAAAGCGTCTAGGAAGGCAACGTTGGGTTTCATGGTGTGAGCGCCTCTCCTCCAAGCAGAGTAATCGACAACTTTGGAGAGTGTTTCACGCCATGGAGCGCTCTTCTCAAGTTTCTGATTACACAGAGAGCATTCGCCTTGCTATGAATGTAGATGAGGACACATTTGCAAAACAGGCGGCCAGACAGTTTTTTCCCCACTATGATTCCACCTCAACTTCTCCACCTTGCTTACCGGTTACTGAACCTCCCGATGCGATTACTTCTGACCTAACCATGGCAGAGCTGCTGGCCTCCATTGAACGCCTCAAATCTAACTCTGCTCCCGGCCACGACGGCATACCTAACTCCTTATTCCGCAACTTGGAAGGGACTGCTTTGCAGGCCCTGCTTGATGCATTCAATGACGTGTGGCATTCTGGTGTCATGCCGGACGAGTGGAAGCATTCTATTGTTGTTCCAATACCGAAGTCAGGTCATCCTCCAGTATCTCTCTCGGCCCTTCGTCCAATTTCCCTGACGCCAACAATCTGCAAGCTTTACGAAAACATTCTCGCCACTCGCTTATCGTGGTGGTTGGAATCCCATGATTGTTATCCAGAATCCCAAATTGGCTTCCGCCCACAAATAGGAACGGAGGACGGTCTTGCTACTTTGGCTGCTGACGTGCTTCACCACTCTCCGCACAGTCATCTTGTTAGAACTGTGATCGCTACAGATATAACAAAGGCATATGATAACATCCATCACTCAGCCATTCTTGCCTCCCTGCAAACTCTTGGTCTTTCTCACAGGTTTCTCCTCGCCATTCACGCCTTTCTAACAAATAGAACATTCAGTGTGCGTGTCCATGGAAAGCCCTTTGGTCACTTCCCCTCAAACAGAGGAGTGCCCCAGGGCTCCGTTCTCGCCCCTACTTTATTTAATGTGGCCTTCATTCCACTTATTCGAGCCCTAGAGGCCATCCCTTCTATACGGGTGCTTGCGTATGCCGATGATATAACCTTATGGTGCTGTCACCCAGATACGTCTGTCCATCAGGCGGCCCTCCAGCATGCGCTGGATGTATTGACATTTCGCCTCCCTCCTTTGGGCCTAACTCTTTCTCATACAAAATCCTGTTTCATTCGAATTGGAAATAAAGCTGGCTTACGGAAAGCTCCCAATATAAATTTTATGATAGATAATACCCCAATTCCTCAGGTACAAACCGTTCGCATTCTTGGTCTTCTTCTACATTCCTCTGGGACTGGCACACCGTGGCTGACAGCTATCCGTAAGACCGCTCACGCTACTTTAGGTCTCAGTCGTCGCATAGCTATGCGCTCTGGCGGCGCGCGTGCTCACATGGCCCGCCAACTTGTTCGCTCTGTCCTCGAGCCATGTATAATATACCAGGCACAGTTTCAACGTCTCACCCGCAGACAGTGGGACTCCCTTGAGGCCATCAATCGTGAGGCTATGCGTGCAATAACGTACCTCCCCCGCCTAACACCCATACCAGTACTTCAGGAGTATGCCCAGCTAAATACGCTCACTGAACTCGTTGATCAGCGGATGGCAAACAGAGCTCGCAAACAGTCTTTACAACTACATCATTTAGGGACACTACCTCCATGGTCGTACTGCCAGCTCACGGACAATCGCCCCACTGCTTCCCCGTCGGTATCATCCGCACATCTGCCTGAAGGGTGCATATTATATACCGATGCATCACATACTGCAGAGCGAGGAGTTACTGCTGTGTATAGTCCCTCTCATCCGCATCTCAACACTCACGTGACATATACCGCGGATACGTGCACCCCTCTGGCACTGGAACTCCAAGCAATTTACAATGCTATACATTCCCTCCCACCAGTTCCTACATTCAATGCAGTTCATCTTTACACAGACTCTCTCACTGCCCTTAAACAGCTTAAGGCCGTTCGACGCACATTCCAAATAACACAGTCCATACATTTGCTATGTTCAAAGTACCCATGTCCTATTCGCATACACTGGATTCGCGGCCATGCTCGCGATCCACATAACATACAAGCAGATGCTATGACGCATATAAACACATCAGACGATCCACCACCTTCCCCTCTTCCCCCAGATCCGTGCCTGCCCCACGTTTCCGATTCGCAAGTGTTGCGCCACCGAACACGCGCTCTCATTCCTCCGTGTTCGCACCCTCTCCCCCGTAGTCTTACTCGGCAGGAGGAGGTGACAGTGCGCCGGATCCGGGCAGGGGCGGCTCTGACCCCATCTGTTCGACATCGATGGCGGGAAAAAGACCTACCAGTGACTGACAAGTGCCCTCACTGTGACACTCCACCTGACGTCTGCGATGTGCGCCACTTGTTGTGGACGTGTCCATCAACAACGCACATCAGGCAACGGATAATCATGAAGGTGGGCCTGCGGTGGAATCGCGATAGTGATTATGA
This sequence comes from Amblyomma maculatum, assembly GCF_055883805.1. Classification (NCBI taxonomy): domain Eukaryota; kingdom Metazoa; phylum Arthropoda; class Arachnida; order Ixodida; family Ixodidae; genus Amblyomma; species Amblyomma maculatum. Next base: position 13,839,729 of record NC_139348.1, on the reverse strand, counting down.
GAAATGGACAATGGACAATCGCTATACTGCTAACCTTCTCGAATTCATAAGCACAACTGGACTGCACTCCTTCTTTTAACTTTCTATCTCCTGCATCCCATTCCCCCTTTCTCAACTTATGCCTTGTGGCAAACTCTTCGAAAAAAAAACAACTAGAGTTTGCAATTCTTCCAGACTCTCAGCTAGCAGCACAATATCGTCTGCATACATCAAACCGGGGAGGCGCTGCTCTACCGCCTTTCCACTTAATCTGTATGACAGGTTAAAACCTAGGTTACTGTCTTGTATCCTCCGTTCCAGGTTTATGATATAAAGCATGAACAGCACCGGTGATAGAGGACAGCCTTGTCTTAATCCTTTGCATACTTTGACATCCTCCGTACTTCTTATCCCTTCCCACGTAATTTCTACTTTGTTATCCCGCTATATTTCCTGTAGGAACTCTATTATCTCATAACCGCTACCTTCTTCTTTTAATATGTTCCACAGGAGTTCCTTGCTTACGTTGTCGTATGCCCCGTTTATGTCCAGGAAGGCCAAATACAAAGGTCTATTTTCCACTCTAGATATTTCGATGCATTGGGTAAGCACGAACATGCAATCATCTAAGCGCCTACCATTTCTAAAGCCGTTCTGAAGTTCTCCGAGTATCTTGTTACTTTCAACCCATGCTTGCACCTTTAATTTCACCGCCTGCACGGCTAACCTGTACATTACAGATGTTATGGTAATCGGCCTGTAGGATTTTATGTGCATCCTTTCTCCTCTCCCTTTATAAATCAAATTCATTTTACTCTGCCGCCAGCTGTCCGGAATTCGCTTATTCGCTATGACTGTTTCCAAAGCTTTTAACAACGTTTCCTTACTTTTTGGACCGAGTTCATTAATCAGCTTGATCGGAATTCCATCTATTCCTGTAGATGTGTTTTTAGGAATATTTTTTTCTGCCTTTTTCCAGTTTAGATTGGTCAGTTCTAAGGTGCTTTGTATTCTGCTACCTTCTGTTGCTTCCTGATTTGCGGAGATTACCCTATTGTCGTTCTTAAATGACTCGGCTATAACTGATGTAATGTAGTTTACTGCGTTGTCCCCCTTTAAACAATTTCCCTCGTTATCTTGAATCCGATCTTGCTTTCTTTGATTCTTCTTCCCTAGCCCGCTTATATGGTTCCAGAATTTTCTTGCTCCGCCTCTAGAGGCATCGTGTATATCAGCCATCCAGCGATCGGTGGACTGTCTTATTTTACTTTGGACGAGGGCCTGCACTTGAAGTTTCTTTTGTCGATATGATTCCCATTTTTGGTCGATTTCCTCCTGAGAACCCTGTGCTTTCTTTGCCATTCGGTGTTCCCTTGAAGCAGCCCGTCGTTATTCAATAGCTTCCCTGATTTCCTTATTCCACCAGCTCCGTGGCTTCCTCTTTCTATTCCAGCGGTTTGCTGCTTTAACCTCCTTAATTTTACTCCTTATGAGTAGTTCTACCTGTTCATAATCACAGTCTTCCATGGGGCTTTTCTCTATTGCTTCCTCTATGTCTGCTGCTATCTGCGCTATTTGATCGTCGTTTAATTTTGCGTTTACGTTTTGTCTAAGTTCCATTTCTCTTTTCATCAAGGGCCCCATCTGCAGACTAATATGTTTATGATCACTTCCCAGACTACACTCCCCTTCTTCGTCTATTTCCATTTTTGTGACCTTGCTATAAATTTCCTGCGACATTAGACAATAGTCAATGGTCGTCTGCCTGTTGCGGAATTCCCACGTGATTTGGCCTTCACATTTTGTTTCTCTATTTACTATAACTAGATCGTCTCGCTCGCAGAAATCTAGCATTAGCTTCCCGTTACAATCCGAGTATCCATCCAGATCGTCGATGTGGCCGTTCATGTCCCCCAGCAGAATAATATTGGCCCCGTTTCCAAACTGGCTTATATCGTCACTGAGACATTCAACAAGATCCCTGTTTTCTTGCCTGCATTGATGTCCTGTTCCTAAATAAACTACCCCTAGGCATGTCCTTATGCCGGCAATGGTTCCTGAAACCCAGATATGTTCTTTACAAGATGATTTAATTCTTTGCCAATTTGTTCCCTGGTGTATCAACATACCTACGCCTCCACCCTTTCTTTCCGTTCTCGTTCTGTTGCACCCTTCCCAGACGTAGCCTTCTATAAACGGCGGATCTTCTAGATTCCTGAGATGAGTCTCGCAAAGAGCGTACACACCTATTTTGTCATCCTTCAACTGTTGTTCTATCTCTAGCCATTTCGCTCTTTTTCTACCTCCTTGCATGTTTATGTAGCTGATCCTAGTGCTAAATTTCTTTTTTGTACTTTTCTTTCTCGACCTACTCTTTGCCATTTTTGGGGGCTCAGCCTCCATTATTACACTTTCTTCTGCTTCACTTCTAACTACCTCTGTGCACGGAGTCCTCGCGGACCCCCTAAAAAAGCTACAGCCCTGCCTGCCAAGCGCCAGCCGATCTCTGCTCCGACCCTTCTGTTAAAATGAATGCCATCTCGCTGAAAAGCCCTACCAAAACCTGCTTTATGTACCTCCCTGTTTACCTCAACCACTTCGAACCGCTTCTCCAGGCTTAACTTTCTTATGTCCTGATTAACTGTCACCACGTCCTTTTCCACCTTTCCGTTCAATCCTAGCACCTCTGGGACTGTGCATACAACTATCTGCGTCTGCTGTGCTATCTCCCTGATCTCGTCAACTCCCTTAGCTAAACTTTCCACCACTCCTGCAGCGTCACCATTTAGGACATCGTTTAGACCCGCGGCTACTATTACCATACTGCGCTCTGCGGAATCCTTCAACAGCCTATTTTTACTCTCTTTTAGTACATCCCTCATTGTTCTCCCTGGGAAGGCTCCAACCAACACTCTCTTATCACCCCTTACACGTTCCAAGATATCTCGCTTGCACCTGTTCATGTTAGAATCTCCGGCGATAAGCACCTGGGCCTTCTCTCTCCCTGCCCCAACTGTTGGCTCCTGTTTTCGGTTATCTGTGTCCTTATCTCTGGGATTTTCATTCTTCCTTACTTCTTCCTTTTTTTCCGGCGTCTTATCTGCTTCTAAATAACTCTGACGGTTCCGATCCGCCTGACCTACTTTGCTTATGCCTTCCATGCCAGTGCTGGCCCCAGCCACGTGGCCCGCATTGGAATGTTCGTCCTTGTTGATTCCAAGGACAAAGTCGGCCCCTTTCTTTTCAATCTGAGTAAGCAGTCCAAGCAGTTTCTGATTTTTCGTCCTTAGCAAACGTACTTCATGTTCTAAATCCTCCACACGAGAAATCCTTTTCCTGGGAGTAGGGCGCCACGGCCGCCGAAGCGGCCCTCCGAGCTAGGCCTCTAGGAGAGGTAGCGGGTGGCCGCTGACGCGGCCGACTGCTGGGGAGACCTAATAGAAGGAACTCGCCGGCGCTGGGGAGCGCGCGACGAGCGAGGACGTACGCCTGCCGCTACGGACGGTAGCGGACGCAGGCGAAGGTGCCCGGCGGCAGCGACGCTGGCGCGACGGAGCGAGGCGCGACGATATCGCGGGAGGCGAGCAGGGACACATCCGCACACCTCGGAGGCCTGAACGAGAATGCGTCTGCAGGCACTCCTTCCATCTTCGTGTCGTACTCGTCGGTCTTCTTTCCATCGTCCGTGCACACCCCGCTGGCCCATGACGCACGCTCCTCTCCCCGCACTGGCCGCTGGCCTCCCCGGCGGTTAAAAAGGCCTCGCTCCTTGATTCCAACGCGCTTATCTACCCTCGTCCTTCCGCCGCTAGCATCCCGCCCCCCAAGATTAGTTGCTCACTCATGCGCACTTGCGCTTCCCACGGAAACACAATACAAATAGTTTCAAACACTTAAAGGTGCTGCGGAGCCCCACGAGATAGATGTGAGAAAACTTAAAATTAAGCGGGCACACTTTTTGACGTGCAGTGAAATTTGAGCATCTCATTTTTTTGGACCAGGTAGTTTTCCAGAATTTTGAAAGGTGAATCTTGAGCACAGACGAACGCGAAAAGAACGTTCATGTGGCTTTGCGTAAAGCATGACAGTGTTTTTGGTCACCTGCTATATGGTATCCATTATTGTCATGTTTCTAATCGATTTGCTTTCCTAAATAAACATTTCGTTTTGTTCGCTAGCACGCCCAGTGCCCTGTGGAATCAGATTTGAATATATTGTAACCCGCGCTAACCATGTCAGTTCTGGAGGGAGAAGAAGACGAAGTTCTGCGTAGTGCGCGTGGTGCTGTGACGCCGCTGCTTTTGCCTGGCCAAGCGCCTGCTCTCTGCCTCCTGTGCCTCAACCCCGTCCTTTGACCCTGTCCTTCTGGACTGCCGTCCGGGTAGCGATAGAACCCGTGACATTCTGGTGGAGGTGCGGGGTAAATGCAGCACAGCCCCTCAAAACCCGCTACTCTGAGTTCGCCCCCAAGTCTCAGCCGCCACCGCTTCGACGAGGAGGCCGAGATACGTGCCAGCCGGCGACTTCAAGGGTTTGCTCCTGAATTTGGTCTGTTGCCGAACTCAGGCTCTTCACTACTTACAATGGCCCGGAGTGCCACGATCCAATGTCAACAGACGGGCTCGTTTCTCGCAACGTCCGTGGCGTACCTACCGATGGCTCCTCGAGCGGCTGCCACGTTCCATGGCGATGCCTCGAAGATGTGGAGGATTGGCTGGAGCAGTACGACAGTATGAACATGTGGCCCGCCACAATGGCTGGAATGCCGAAAACTGTCTTCAGAATTTGTATTTCTGCCTGGACAGTACGGCTCGGCACTGGTTCGAAAACCACGAGGCCTCCCTTACATCCTGGGACACCTGTAAGGAAGAGCTGCGACGGACGTTCGCCATTCAGTATCGGCGACAGCGAGCAGAAGACCTGCAAACAAGAGTACAACGACCCGACGAAACTGTTACGAGTTTTATTCAAGACGTCCTACGACTTAGCTCCCGTGCCGACCCCCGTGCCACCGAGGAAAAAAAGGTGCGTGCACTCATGCGTGGCGTCAAGAGTGACATTTTCGGCGGGCTTATTCGTGATCCGCCGACTACAGTGGCACAATTGTAAATGAGGCGACGAACATCGAGCGAGCCTTGGTTACGCGAGCGGGCAATTATCGTCGCCTTGCTGGAGGTCCCAGCGTTTCGAACCTTTCAGCTGCTCGCTTTCCTGTTGGTTCCCTCGACACCGCAAACCTAAGGGAGATCATCCGCGAAGTTGTACGTGAGGAAATACGGCAGCTGCTTCCACCGGCTGATGGTACGGCATCCTGCGTCCTCACGGATGCTGTCCGCGAAGAAGTACAACGTGCCCTTTATTCACAGTGCTGCGTTGCTTCTTCACCTACTCAGCCCATTGAGACGTAGTGTCCATTGCTAGTCGCCCGCCGCAGCAGCCACCACTGCCGCCTGCTCGCCGTCAGTACTTGCCTGCACAACCCCGCATCCCTGTGTACGATCTTCGTCCGCAGCAGCAATGGATCAGCAAGGCTGACGCGTGGAGGACAACCGACCAACGCCCACTATGCTTCCACTGCGGAGAAGCAGGCCACGTCTACCGTCGCTGCCCTTACCACGAGCTTGGTCTTCGCGGTTTCCAGCGGAATTCTCCCCGCCCGGAGTTCGGCGAGCAACCCCGCGACATCGCGGATTATCTGCGCCGTTCACCACCACCCAACCGGTCTTCACGTTGCGACCTTCACTCGACACCATCCCGCCGGTACGATTCTCCCCTTCGCAGCAATCGACGGCAAAGCCTGTCCCCTAATCGGGAAAACTAAGCCCGGCGACGTCTGGAGGTGACGTTGCCGAACCCGTTCCTGTTAAAGAGCCTCCACGTTTTCCGCCCCGCTCCCCCACGCGAACCGACGATAAACCCGACGACCTTCCCGACGAACTTCGAGCCGAACTTCTCGCCGAACTTCCCGCCGAGCTTTCCGACGAGCTTTCTGACGAACTTCACGACGAAATCCCCGACGGAGCTTCCGACGACCGTCGCGTCACAGTGTACAATAACCTCGATGTTGTGATCGACGGATACGACGTGACGGCACTCGTTGACACCGGTGCAGACTATTTTGTTATGAGTGGGGAGCTATGCCGCCGACTTCGCAAGCTAACGACGCAGTGGGATGGCCCCGATATCAGAACCGCTGGAGGCCACCTCGTGAGACCAACCGGCAGATGCACTGCTCGTATTGAGATTAACGGTCTCAGGTGCCCGGTTACCTTTGTTGTACTATCGAAACGTTCCAGAGACATTATTCTCGGCATGGATTTTTTGAGTGATTTCAGCGCTGTAATCGACTTTACCGACCGCCCCCTCACGCTTCGTCAACCTCGATATACCTCGGCGCAAACAAAGCCCCAAGTGTGCACGGCACGCGTCTTGGCGGAGCACGTAACCGTACCGCCCCAATCTAGCGTATTTCTCCCTGTCACGTCCGACCACGTTGCTTCTGGCGAAGTTTTGCTGGAAGGAAGTGCTCAGCTGCTTCTTGAATGGGGTCTTGGTGTAGCTCGAGGTATCGCGCAGCTGGATACTGGCCTCGTACACGTCCTAGCCACCAACATTTGTGGCACTCTACAGCACCTTACGAAAAGCACGGCTCTCGGTACCATGGAGAGCATTACCGCCCCTATTCAAGTTGTTGCCCTGTCCGAAGGTGCTTTCTCCTCCTTCTCTTCGCAGCAGAACGATGCACCTTTGGGTGTAAGCATTGCACTATAATCTCTCTGTGAGTGAGAGAACCAAATTGATAACGCTGCTTGCAGAATTCCAAGACTGATCTCTACGACATCCTGAGTTCGCCAGACGACCATTGCCAAACACAGAATAATTACCGATGACGCTGCTCACCCTGTTCGTCAGTCGCCTTACCGAGTTTCTTTCAAAGAACGTGAAGTTATTCAGAACCAAGTGCAAGAAATGCTGGCCGACGATATGATCCAACCCTCGCACAGCCCATGGGCAGCTCCAGTGGTACTAGTAAAGAAAAAGGATGGCACTCTTCGATTCTGTGTTGACTATCGACGTCTCAACAACGTCACCAAGAAGGATGTTTATCCCCTTCCTCGCATTGATGACGCACTTGATCATCTACATGTCGTTACTTTTCATCCATAGATCTGAAAAGTGGTTACTGGCAAATCGAAGTTGATGAGCGCGACCGAGAAAAGACTGCTTTTATCACCCCGGATAGTCTATATGAGCTTAAAGTGATGCCGTTCGGCCTCTGTACCGCCCCAGCAACCTTTCAGCGCGTTATGGACACCGTCTTGGCCGGACTGAAGTGGCAATCTTGTCTGGTCTACCTTGCCGATGTTGTAATCTTCTCAAGCACGTTCTCCGATCATCTTCTTCGCCTGAGAGCAGTACTACAAGCTATAAGAAGCGCAGGCCTCACTCTGAAGCCAAGAAAGTACAAGTTTGCCTATGATGAATTAAAATTTCTTGGCCACGTCGTCAGTAGCGCGGGTGTTCGTCCAGATCCCGATAAAACAGCCGCCGTCGCCTCCTTTCCTAAACCATCGGACAAGAACGCCGTACGGAGGTTTCTGGGCCTCTGTGCTTACTATAGGCGCTTTGTTCCCAAAGTTTCTCATGTCGCTGCACCACTTACTTATCCCACGAAGGAGAACGTCGCCTTCCAGTGGTCGGATGAACAGCAGCGTGCATTCTACCGCCTTAAACAAAGCTTACAGACCTCCAATGTACTCGGGCACTTTGACCAGGATGCCGAGACTCAAGTTCATACAGACGCCAGCAACAAGGGCCTCGGAGCCGTGCTTATTCAAAAACAGAATCGGACCGAGCGTGTATTCGTTTACGCAAGTCGAACATTATCGAAGGCGGAGACTAACTACTCGACCACTGAAAAAGAATGCCTCGCGGTAGTTTGGGCGATTAATAAGTTCAGACCCTACTTGTACGGACGCCCATTTCAGGTGGTTACCGACCATCACTCTCTATGTTGGCTCAGCACTCTGAGAGATCCTTCAGGGTGACTTGCATGGTGGGCCCTTCGATTGCAAGAATTCAATGCTACAATAGTAATGAGTCCGGTCGCAGGCACACAGATGCTGACTGCCTCTCGAGAGCCCCTATAGAATCAGCATCTGACTGTCAAGACGACGAGTATGAAGATGCTTTTATAGGTACCATAAGCACAGTCGATATGGCAGCGCGGCAGGGACACGACACTGAACTCCGTGAAGTAATCGCCCATCTGGAAGGTCAAGAAGGCACCATTCCACGCGTCTTCTTGCGCGTTCTACCCGCATTACGTCTTCGCAACAATGTGCTGTACAAAAAGAGCTTCGCAGCGAGTGCGAGGTCTTGGCTACTGGTCATTCCGGCTGACCTACGTAATGAAATTATGAACGCCTGTCATGACGTCCTAACTTCCGGGCAATTGGGGTACAGTCGAACACTCGCACGAATTCGTTCCAAGTATTACTGGCCTCAACTTGCTAAGACTGTTCGTCGAACGAGATTCGGGGGACGTGAGAACGAACCAATGCAATTTTTTGCCTACACACTCCAGATTTCCTTAAGCGACCTTTCTGAAATTAGTTGAAATGTATGTGTGGCAAAAGTTTTCAATGTATTATTGTAGTAATTACCGCAATGATAAATGGGCTGGACAGAATTCTGGTCTTGAGTCAACCATACAGATTCCTCTGAAGCAACGTATTTTGGGACAGGAGACTGTTATGACCGTGCATGGTCCGCACTTGCGCGCACTATTGTTCGCCTGTGGGCATGGATATGTGCTTTGGATACGTGCTGTTGGCGCAAGGGCTCTAAGTGAGCCTGTTTCCATGAATCCTTTTGTGTGAGCCTGTTTTGCTTTGTCGAGACCCTGCAAATGCCAAATTGGTCCTGTCAAGGGAACGTCAAGAAAAATACAAAGGAACGTCGCCCTGTGAGAAATAGCCGGATGTGCTTTTGTTCATTTGTTCACCCTTCCCGTCGAGAAGCGCTATTGTCAAGTGAGGAATGCCTATTGGCCAAAGGAGACGACAGAGTGACACGTCCGCTGATGTACAGGACAAGAAAGGACCATGACGAATATGGCCATTAGATGAATTCCCGGGAATGCAGGAAAGATTTGCAATTGTCGGAAAGGGACAATGCTGGGAGCAGTATGTGGCGCGCACGTGCACTTGGGTTTCTGAGAAGGAAATCCACTTGCCGGAACCACCATATCGGATCTTTGCAGAAGAATAGAAATGTACCTCCTCGCCGTTCCCAAGCTCTACCCGCCAACAAGTGACCACGCCCAACGAAACAATACCGGACCAGTCAGTGCATCAGACCATCAGTGCAGTGATGTGTTCGATTGGATGCCGATATCTGAGGGGCATGCCCTGGAACTGGTTGGTCAGCATCTTCAGAGACGGGCTGGACATAGGGGCTTTTAAGGACGTTGCAGAGCACGAAATGACGCTCTGAGCCCTGGGTAAACGGCTCATCCAGACGCTTCTCGCTATGAACTCTTAACGCTTGCTATTTTGCTGATATACCCTTTTTTCATGTAAATAAGTTTTCTCAAAGTGCCATTAAACCTGCTTGTATATATTTTACCAACTTCGAAGATTCAATCCTTCATGAACCCGGAGTCCCTGCACGCTACCAAGTGAAGGACGGGTCGACTTAGTCCCAGCGTCACGACAACTGGTGACCAGCGTTGGGATCTGAATCTACAAGCCACAACATCTGGTGATTGGAGGTGGATCAGAATCTACAAGCCACAACATCTGGTGATCGGAGGTGGCATCTGAAGCTACAAGCCACAACATCTGGTGATCGGAGGTGGCATCTCAAGCAACAAGCAGGAGCAACAATCGGCCAACAAGAGCGGAACATCGATCGCATGTGTGGGTGAGTGCTTGGCTTTTCTTCTGATGTGGACCAGGTTCTAGAACAGGGTTAGATTTTAGAACTGTTAAAGAGTGTTGAAACGCCTCTAGGTTTGGTAGTTTGCACAGTTGTTTTGGAAGTAGCCGACACTCGAAGCAATCATGGACCTACAAAAGCTGCAGAAACCGGAACTGTTACTATTGTGTGAGGAATTGGGAATTGATACAAGTGGTTTGGCACGAAAACCCTTGATTGTAAAGGCAATCACTGATTTGGGAACCGATGATGAGGAGCTCAGTGAAGCATGGAACCTCATCGGACAAGAAAAGGAGGAGCAACTCAAACAGCAGAAAGAGCGGGAAAAAGAGGAAAAGAGGCGTGAGCGTGAACTTGAGAGGGAAAAGGAGGAAAAGAGGCGTGAAATTGAGAGAGAAGCAAAAAGGCTGGAGCAAGAAATTGAGCTCCGAAAATTAGAACTAGAGTTGAGCGTAGAGGTCCGGCAATTGTCGCCAGCTAGCGGTACCTCTTCTCAACAAGGAGGCAGATTTCAAGATGTCAAAGTACATGCAGCCATATGTGATATCAGGGAATATCGGACTGTATCTGGCTAACTTTGAGCGAACCTGCGAAAAACTGTCCTTCCAGCGAGACACTTGGTCTAAGAGATTATTGACGGTTCTGCCCTGCGAGGCAGCGGAGGTTGTCGCGCGGCTAAGCAAGGAGGACGCGGACAACTACGAGAAGGTCAAAGCTTGCCTTCTGAGAAAGTATAGGCTTAGCGCCGAGGCGCTCAGACAACGTTTTCGGAACGCTACTAAGTCCAGGGACGAGAGTTACCCTGCATTCCTGTACAATTTGAGTCAATTTGGGCGAGTGGCTAAAGAGCACAGATTCCTACAGTGATAGGGACGCTGTAGTCAAGCGAATTCTTTTGGAGCAGTTTTATAACTGCCTCCCAGAAAAAGAAAGAAATTGGTTACAGGACCGAGGCGACATTAAGTCGGCAACTGAAACTGCCGAACTCATTGAGGAGTATGCTTCGCGCCGACAATTCAGCAACCCAGCCGTGGATAGGCCCCGCAATCCCAAGTTGAGTGTCAATAACCGTCAGGAAAGGCACTTTGCTAGAGCTAGAAACGAAGAAAGGAAGGCTTCTTCAGGCAAACTCCCTAGAAAGGACGGCAGTGAGAAAAGTGGGGAAGTGACCAACGCGCAGAACACAAAGAATAAGCTTGAGGCTAGGAAGCCGCTCACATGCTTTAGGTGTAATGAGCAGGGTCACATTGCCGTCAACTGCCGGAAAGAAAAGATTGCTTTCCCGTATGTCAGTGACTGCGATGAAAACATGCAGCTTTTGGAACCCTACCTCTATGACCTAGTAGTCAACGGGAAGCCTTGCAAGGTACTGCGCGATTCGGCCGCAACGATGGATGTTGTCCATCCGGCGTATGTGTCGCCTTCCGACTATACAGGACAGTGCCAGCTAGTGGAGGAACAGAGTGTGTGCTTGCCAATCGCGAACGTGGTCATCGAGGGCCCTTTCGGCGCGTTAACAACCGAGGCTGCCGTTTCAGGAAAGCTTCCTAAGTGCTGTCCGAATTTGTTTTCCAACAAATCGGACATGCTACTGCGAAAGAGGGGCATCCTTTTCGGAGACAGATTTGTGCTAGCCTTAACACTTTCAGAGGCGCGAGAACTAGCTACACTGCTCATTCCAGAAAAACCCACAGCGGAGGAAACGGCAGTTAAAACAGTGGTCGATGCGGAAGATAGCGAGTCAGAAAACTTTGAGAGCGAGGCATCTCAGATAAGTCAACTTGAAAGTGAGCTTGATGAGACGCGGAATGAGGACGTTCTTGAGAGTAACCTCTTGCCGCCAGTGTCTAGTAATCTCACGAGACATTTAAGTGGAACCCGAGAGGACTTAGCTATGCAGCAAGCCAATGATCCCAAGATACAGGAGATAAGGGAGCGCCATCGCGCCACTAAGACAGCAAGGAATATTTCTTTCGAGATGAGAAAGGGAGTGCTGTATCGCTTATTCAAGGATAAGCGCGGAGTAGAGCGGGACCAATTAGTTGTTCCCCAAAAGTACCGCGAAGACTTACTGCGACTTTCCCATGGCAGCTCGTGGTCATGTCACCTTGGAATAAGGAAAGCAAAGCAGAGGCTGTTGCAAGAATACTATTGGCCTGGATGTTTTAAGGACACGTAAAATTTTGTACGGTCATGCGACACGTGCCAGCGGGTTAGAAAGGCGCAAAATAAGTGGAAAGCTCCGATGGTGTTAGTACCAATCATTACCGAGCCGTTTCACCGGTTAGTAATAGATGTAGTTGGGACACTTCCTGTGACAGAGTCATGGTACCGTTATATCCTCACTATGTTATGCCCAGCCACAAAGTTTCCAGAAGCTGTTCCGCTGCGCGAGGTGACGTCCGAGAGTGTAGTGGATTCGCTGCTATCAGTGTATGCACGAGTTGGATTCCCTTCCGAGGTCCAAAGTGATCAGGGTAGCGTTTTCACAAGTGTCCTCACCACCTCATTTCTCGAGCGATGCGGCATTAAAGTAGTGCATAGCTCGATCCACCATCCGCAGAGCAACAGGGTAGAAAGATGGCATTCTGTTCTCAAACAAGTCCTGAAGGGACTGTGCTATGAAAACAAGTGCGAATGGGATACCTGCCTGCCTGCAGCACTTTTCGCTTTGCGGTCAGTGCCGCACAAATCCACTGGATTTAGCCCAGCCGAGTTGGTGTACGGAAGGTCACTGCGCTCACCTTTGCGAATGGTGCGCGAAGCCTGGGAGGGGCGCGGAGAAGATTCAACAGTAGTAGAATTCATTCTGAACCTCTTGAATCGCTTACATAACACTAAGGAACTCGTTGAGGCCAGCATGAAGTCAGCCCAGGCTCGTTCCAAAGTGTACTATGATAAGTCAGCCAGTCAAAGAACGTTTCGTATCGGGGACCAGGTGATGTTGCTGAGAGGTTCAAGGCAGAACAAGCTCGAAGTACAGTGGGAAGGACCTGCTGAAGTCGTTGCAAAGCTTTCTAACACTAACTACGCAGTGAAAATCCCCGGTAGGCGTAAAGAAGTGCGCATTTATCATTGCAATCTTATGAAGGCTTATGTGCAGAGGGAAGCCGTGGTGAATCTAACGTTAAACCTTCCCGAGGAGATGGGGGACAACTTGATTTGCCTCAGCGGAAAAGAAAGCAACGCTCAGGAGCTTCTCAAAAAGACGGAGCAGAGAGGAGAACTAAAGAAATCCCAGCTGTCCGATCTGGGCGAGATAATAACAAAGTTTGAGGCCTGCTTCGTGGACAGGCCAGGCAGGACTGATTTGACTGAGCACGATATTGAGCTGACTTCAGATGTGCCAGTGCGATCAAGGTGCTACCGATTTTCTTCAAGGCAAAGAGAAATTCTGGATAGGGAAGTAACTCGCATGCTGGAATTGGGAGTAATAAAACCCTCGGAAAGCGATTATGCTTCGCCTATGATCTTAGTAGAAGCTCCAGGTAAAGACCCTAGGCCTGTGGTAGACTACCGAAAGCTAAATTCTCTCACCAGGGATCAAGTGTATCCTATTCCGAATATCGAGGAGAGAGTAGAACAGGTCAGTAGAGCGGCATATGTGACCACGCTGGACCTTACTCGAGGATACTGGCAAGTACCGCTCACTGAACGCACCAGCAGATACGCGGCTTTCGTCACTCCGACGGGCAGCTACCAGCCAAAAATGATGAGTTTCGGGCTCAAAAATGCTCCATTTTGTTTTTCCCGACTCATGGATAGGGTTTAAGGGGGTGTGAAACATTCGCGGTGCCTTATTTAGATGACATTGCGGTTTTTTCCGACTCATGGGCGGACCATATGGTACATATAAGAGCTGTACTGAGCCTTTTGCGTCAAGCTGGGCTAACCGTAAAGGCCGAGAAATGTTGCCTGGCAAGGGCGACCATGGACTACTTGGGTCACAATGTAGTTCAAGGTTTCAGGAAACCCAGCGAGATTAAGATTTCTGCGGTAGCAGACTACCCGCGGCCGAGCACGAAGACGGAAATTCGGGCATTCCTGGGGCTGACGGGATACTACAATCACTACATCCCTAAATATTCAGCTTTGGCTAGCCCTCTGACCGACGCTCTCCGCAAGACAGAACCGACAAATGTAGTCTGGGACGAACAAAATGAAGCCTCCTTTGTAAACCTGAAGGCTGTGCTGATTAGCCGTCCGGTATTGCGAGCTTAAGACTATGACCGAGAATTCACGGTCCAGTGTGATGCAAGTGATCGAGGGCTAGGTGCTGTTCTCTGTCAGAGAGATGGCGACGGTAATCAGCACCCCGTGCTCTACCTGAGCAGAAAACTGAGTTCTAGAAAGAGGGCTTATTGCGCGTCAGAGAAAGAGTGCGCTTGCATTGTATGGGCCATTCAAAAATTGCAGTGCTATCTTGGAGAGGCCAAATTCACCGTAGAGACGGACCATTGTCACCTGGCTTGGCTGCAAACTGCGACATCGAAGAACAGTCGCCTTCTGAGGTGGAGCTTGATTTTACAGCAGTACAATTTTGAAATAAGATACAAAAAGGGGAAGTTAAATGGGAATGCGGACGCGCTTAGCCGCTGTTTCTAGGCGGTCCGAGGTACTCGTCACCATGTATCCAAATTGATACTCAGGTTCTTTTTTTTTTTCGTGCGCTTGAATATATGTGACTATGTAAAGCTGCATGTTTGGTTTTCTAGGCATACGTGGGTCCTGAGCATCTTGAGTGTGGGCTTTTCTCGGACAACGAAAGCAGTTTTCTTTTGGCCTGGTCTTTTCAGACGGGAGCCGAGTGCTTGCTTAGACATGTGGTTGAGTTTCAGACAGCTCAAGCAATTTGGCCTACGACAATCAAGACAACGCGAAAGCAACAGCGAGCTTCTAGCGTTCATGTGCAGGCCATTAAGTCGTCTCTTCATGCAGCAGCTGCGACTGCTGCCCTCCGTGACTCTTCTGGCGGGAGAGGAGGCTGTTATGACCGTGCATGGTCCGCACTTGCGCGCACTATTGTTCGCCTGTGGGCATGGATATGTGCTGTGGATATGTGCTGTTGGTGCAAGGGCTCTAAGTGAGCCTGTTTCCATGAATCCTTTTGTGTGAGCCTGTTTTGCTTTGTCGAGACCCTGCAAATGAAATTGGCCCTGTCAAGGGAAAGTCAAGAAAAATACAAAGAAAAGTCGCCCTGTGAGAAGCAGGCGGATGTGCTTTTGTTCAATTGTTCACCCTTCCCGTCGAGAAGCGCTATTGTCAAGTGAGGAATGCCTATTGTTCAAAGGAGACGACAGAGTGACATGTCCGCTAACGTACAGGAGAAGAAAGGAGCATGACGAATACGGCCATTAGAGGAATTCCCAGGAATGCAGGAAAGATTTGCAATTCTCGGAAAGGGACAATGCTGGGAGCAGTATGTGGCGCGCACGTACACTTGGGTTTCTGAGAAGGAAATCCACTTGCCGGAACCACCATATCGGATCTTTGCTGAAGAATAGAAATGTACCTCCTCGCCGTTCCCAAGCTCTACCCGCCAACAAGTGACTACGCCCAACGAAACAATACCGGACCAGTCAGTGCATCAGACCATCAGTGCAGTGATGTGTTCGATTGGATTCCGATATCTGAGGGGCATGCCCTGGAACTGGTTGGTCAGCATCTTCAGATAGGGGCTGGACATAGGGGCTTTTAAGGACGTTGCAGAGCACGAAATGACGCTCTGAGCCCTGGGTAAACGGCTCATCCAGACGCTTCTCGCTATGAACTCTTAACGCTTGCTATTTTGCTGATATACCTTTTTTTTTCATGTAAATAAGTTTTCTCAAAGTGCCATTAAACCTGCTTGTATATATTTTACCAACTTCGAAGATTCAATCCTTCTTCAACCCGGAGTCTCTGCACGCTACCAAGTGAAGGCCGGGTCGACTTAGTCCCATGCACGTCACGACAAGACTATAAATCAAATGTTCAAGAGCTTTACTAATTGAGGAATTAATACATATCAGTCGAAAAAAACTGCGGAACCATTTCGACAATACGACAATATTGTTGCAAAGAAGATGGGCAGTGGCTCGAGAGGAGCCCTCGCGCTAGGCCAGAAATTAAATCATTGTTCATCCCGTCACCAGGTTGTGCCGTCACTTTGCTTGTCACCACGTAACATTTAACAAAAACCGCGGATCGGCGGTTTTCCAAAATAAAGTTGTTAGTGAGCGGATGTGTGTGTGTCTTCCTCTTCCTGGTCTGCTATAGCGCTCTTTCTCTGAAAATGAATAACCAACTCGCCCAGCAACATACCCTGTTCAAGTTCATTTCTTTAAAAAGGGGCACCTTCTTTCCGTTCTGCGTCAATCCATGCCATCTCGTTCCCTTGATTTCAACAGCTGTTTGCAAAGCCAGGGTTTTGAGTTTCTGCATCCGACATCAGATATTGTAACGTAACGTTACACAGAAGGCGCTGTGGCACTGTGACACCGAAGAACACCAACAGCCAGTCAGGGCAGCACGAAAGCGGAGCACCGTTTCGCTTCGTCGTCTTCTCCGAATCGCCGGTTCAAATCTTCGTCGCCTATGAATGGCATATGTGTCATTGCCCCCCTTCTTGGCAGCATCGCCTCGATGCTGCAAATGCTGCTTGATGCGATGAGCTGACAGATGTTATTTTAGGTTGGTGTGGGATACCACAACACAAAACGGGGCACCATCAGTCTCAAGAATAGTCAGCGGGGCGATCGTGGTAGGGTTTCATCCGGACGACGTGTACAACATCAGTGAACTTGCGTCGTCTGCGGCTTGAGGGATCTTGGGTCGCGGATTCAACTTCGTAAGTAACGTCGCTGAGGCGGCGGAGGACACGATATGGACCGAAGTACCGGCGCAGCAATTTTTCAGACAACCCACGATGACGAACGGGCGTCCAAATCCAGACATAGTCTCCAGGCTCGTAGGCAGCGAAGCGCCGTCCCTTGTTGTAACGGTCAGCGTCTAGTTGCTGTTGTAGGTATATGCGCTGCCTTGCCAGCTGCCGTGCTTCTTCCGCACGCTGGGTAAAACTAGCGATGTCCAGGTCAAGCTCACCTTCGTCGTCGGTGTATACGGGCAGCATTGTATCCAGTGGAGTGGTCACTCGACGGCCGAAGACAAGCTCGAAGGGTGTGAGCCGCGTCGTCTCCTGAAGTGCCGTATTATATGCGAACGTGGCATATGGGAGGATTTGATCCCAGGTCTTATGTTCTATATCCACGTACATAGACAGCATGTCGGCCAGAGTTCTGTTTAGCCGTTCCACCAAGCCATTAGTTTGCGGGTGGTATGCCGTGGCCCGTCTATGGCTAGTATGTGTAAGGTTCAGTACAGCCTTAGTCAGGCGGGCCGTAAAAGCTGCCCCGCGGTCGGTAATGATAACAGCCGGAGCGCCATGACGCAACACGATGTCGTGGACAAAAAACTCTGCGACTTTGGTGGCAGTTCCATTTGTGAGCGACGCAGTTTCAGCATATCGGGTCAAGTAGTCTGTCGCGACAACAATCCAACGCTTTCCATTAGTTGACTTCGGGAAAGGACCGAGAAGATCCATTCCCACTTGTTGGAATGGAGTTTGCGGTGGAGCGATCGGCTGAAGAAATCCAGCTGGTTTCACGGGTGGAGTCTTTCGGCGTTGACAGTCACGGCAGGTTTTAACGTAGGATCGTACTGAAGGTAATAATTTTGGCCAATAGTATTTCTCCCGAATTCTTGCAAGCGTACGACTAACTCCCAAGTGGCCGGCGGACGGTTCGTCGTGACAAGCGCTCAAGATGTCAGGCCGTAGGTGCGTAGGTACTACGAGTAGAAATGTCTCTCTTGATCTTTCAAAATTGCGCTTGTAGAGAACTCCACTTCGTAAAGCGTATGACTGCAAGCCACGACGAAAAACAAGCGGTACTCTACCACCGCGTCCTTCCAGATAATCGATGAGCGGCGCCAGCTCCGGGTCCTTGCGTTGAAGGTCAGCCATATGGGATTGAGTAATAGCCCCAATAAAGGGGAACTCGTCGGCGTTTTCTACTGCGGTGGAGTCCAATGGCGCGCGTGACAAGCAATCCGCATCTTGGTGTTTATGTCCCGACTTATAGACAACAGTAACGTCATACTCTTGAAGACGGAGGCTCCAACGAGCTAAGCGTCCAGACGGGTCTTTAAGGCTTGCCAGCCAGCACAAGGAATGATGGTCGCTGACAATACGGAAGGGTCGTCCGTACAAATATGGTCGAAACTTGCTGATGGCCCAGATTACCGCAAGGCACTCCTTCTCCGTTGTCGAATAGTTCGCCTCTGATCGTGAGAGTGTTCGACTCGCGTAGGCGATAACCCGTTCTACTCCGCCTTGCCACTGAATGAGTACCGCGCCGAGGCCAACGTTGCTGGCATCAGTATGTACGTCTGTTGCGGCGTCTTCATCGAAATGGGCGAGTATTGGGGGTTTGTGTAGGCGGCTTCTAAGCTCCTGGAAGGCTTGCTCTTGATCATCTCCCCACAGGAAGGGTATGTCATCTCTGGTTAGTGCTGTCAGTGGTTCAGCTATCTTAGAAAAATCTTGGACGAAGCGTCGATAGTACGAACAAAGACCTAGAAATCGTCGAAGTGCCTTTTTGTCGGTAGGACGTGGAAAATTTGACACTGCGGTAGTCTTCTCGGGATCAGGGAGAACGCCCTGTGCACTGACAACATGGCCGAGGAAGCGTAGTTCTTTGAAAGCAAAGTGGCATTTCTCAGGCTTGATCGTTAGTTGCGCGCCTTTGAGTGCTTGAAGCACGATGCGCAACCTGTCCAAGTGTTGCTCGAAAGTAGGCGAGAAAATAACAACATCATCTAAGTACACCAAGCACGACTGCCACTTGAGACCTGATAAAACCGTGTCCATCATACGTTGGAACGTGGCCGGTGCAGAGCAAAGACCAAACGGAACCACCTTAAACTCGTATAGGCCGTCGGGCGTCACAAATGCAGTCTTCTCTCTGTCTCTCTGATCCACCTCGATTTGCCAGTATCCGCTTTTGAGGTCTAATGAGGAGAAGTACCTGGCGTCGCGTAGCCGGTCGAGGGCATCATCAATCCTGGGCAGCGGATAGACGTCCTTTTTAGTCACGTTATTTAACTTTCGGTAATCGACACAGAATCTCAAGGTGCCATCTTTCTTTTTGACAAGGACCACTGGCGATGCCCATGGGCTCGTCGAAGGCTGGATCACGTCGTCCGCAAGCATTTCATCCACTTGCATTTTAATGGCGTCACGTTCCTTAGGAGAAACCCGGTACGGGCGCTGGCATACCGGTAACGTGGTCTCATCGGTGATGATGCGGTGCTTGGCGACAGGAGTACGACCGACCTTAGAGCCTGTGGCGAAGCAGTCTGCGAAATCGCTCAGAAGAGCCGAGAGAAGATTCCTCTGATCGGGCCTCAAGTCGGGGTTAATTTTAACGGTCTGCAGAGCATGACAAGGTGCGGCCTCCTCTTTAGGGTTCGCTCCGGTGGTGCATAAATGAGGCAAGGCAGTAACATCGTGAAGGACGGCAACAGCCGTGTCCTTGGCGAGATGCCGCATCTCCTTAGCAAAATTTGTCAGGAGGACAGTAGCACAACTGTTCTGGAGTTGTACGAGTCCTCGAGCAACGGCTAATTCCTTCTCGAGTAGTAGCGGAAGGTGCCCATCCGCGATGCCCTCGTAATCGTGGAATAAGTCATGCTTTACAAGAACCAACACACTAGAACGTGCCGGAACCCTCACGTCATCGTCGACTATACGCAAAACGTTCAGACCCGGATCTTCGTTTTCAATGCGCGCCACGGCTCGTTTCGTCGAAAAGGAAACACGCGCTTCTTTCAGGTCAATGACAGCGCCGTTGGTCTGCAGGAAGTCTGGACCAAGGATCAAGTCTTTCGAACACTCAGGAAGCACGATAAATTCTCCGACATACACAAAACCACGGATTCCGACCCGCGCTGTGCACTTGCCTGCAGGTTCGATCAAGTGGCTTCCCGCCGTGCGAATTTTCGGGCCGGACCAATGTGTCAAAACTTTCTTCAATTCTCGGGCGAGACCGCGGCTCATTACTGAATAATCCGCACCAGTGTCGAGTAACGCGGTGACATCCACTCCATCAATCGTTACACATAAATCGGAGGTAGTATGCCGGATGCTGTCGCTACCTGACACAAGCGAAATCTCGTCGGGTCGGCATGACGATGACGGAGGATCTTCACATTTCCCGACATCAGCGACCCTGCCTCCGAAGGCCGCTGGTATTAGTTTTCCCGGCTAGGGCTGGGAGAGGAGCGGCGTCGGGAAGAGTGGGGACTTGTCGAACGGTAGCTCGTCGGGGACGTAGACCGACGCTCTTGGTAACCGGACGTGACGGGATACTGTCGCGCTGCAAGGTCGCTTGCAATCTCAGTAGGCCGTTCGTCATACCGAGGGTGGAGTTCCTCCGAGGCGAAACCCCGCATGTTGACGCGGCGGTACGGGCATGCCCGGTAAAGGTGACTGGCTTCCCCGCAATGATAGCACAGGGGGCGACGGTCCCGGGGCCGCCATACTTGACGGGGTCGCTGGTACATTGGCGGAGGGGAGTACTGAGGCCCCATGCGGCTCCATGCGAGGCCCTCCATGCGAGGACCCTGCGGCTCCATTGCTGGAGCTGCGGCGTTGATACTATGGTCCGGCGGGGGAGCCCTACGTAAGACGGATGCGTAGGTGGGCCTCGCGTCGATCGTCTGGTGGGGAACGTGCTGCTGGGGAACGCGCTGCTGGGGAACGTCAGCAACTTGCTGAGCTGCCATACGCACCTCGTCCCGGACGACTTCAGCCAGTGAAGGAAAAGCTGTTGTGTTGCAAGGCATCCGGAGCGCTTGCAGTTCCTCCCGCACGACAGAACGGATGAGATTTCGTAGTGCGTCCATGTCGCTGCCGATATGCACAGGAGGTGCGTCGGACCCAATGATGTTCACGTCACGGTTGTACTGACGGGCTCGGTGTTGCAGCGTTGTCTCCATGGTCGCTGCCTCGCTGAGAAACTCCGCCACAGTGCGCGGTGGACTGCGCACCAGTCCCGCGAAAAGTTCTTGTTTAACGCCCCGCATCAGGTGACGCAGTTTCTTATCTTCAGGCATTTGTGGGTCTGCACGCTTGAAAAGGCGTGTCATGTCCTCAAAGAACATACGCACGCTCTCGTTCGGGCGCTGATTGCGCGAGTGTAGCGCAGCTTCTGCTCGCTCCCGGCGGTCGGCGCTAGGAAAGGTGGCTTTGAAATCACGACAGAAGGCTGCCCAGGATGGGAAGGCAGCCTCATGGTTTTCAAACCATGTCCGTGCAGACTCTTCAAGAGCGAAGTACACGTTGTGGAGCTTGCGCTCATCAGTCCACCCGTTGTAACGAGCAACTCGCTCGTAGTTCTCAAGCCAGTCCTCGGCGTCCTCGAACACGTCACCATGAAAGGAGGGGGGTGTTCGCGGCTGATGACACAGGATGTGGGTGGGAAGCCTGCTCTCAGATGTCATTGCAGCAGGTTCTACGGCCGTCTGAGGATGCGTCGTCCTGGTAGCGGCCGGAAGGGGTCCGAATTCAGGGGGCTCTCCACGTAGGCGGCGGCCGACACGTTGATGTACGGGGGTAAGCTCCGTATTGACAGGCTGATTATGCAGGACTGGATCGATACCTGGCAATTCCTCCACCAGATTTGTAACGTAACGTTACACAGAAGGCGCTGTGGCACTGTGACACCGAAGAACACCAACAGCCAGTCAGGGCAGCACGAAAGCGGAGCACCGTTTCGCTTCGTCGTCTTCTCCGAATCGCCGGTTCAAATCTTCGTCGCCTATGAATGGCATATGTGTCAATATTACCGCCTGAAGTTCGTTGCCTGTTCGGCGGCTTCCGACCCTCAACCGGCCATAGAAACCGGATTTGCAGGATACTGCGCTCCGAATGGCAGCACCAGGCCCGAGTGCTACGACAACATCTGCAACTACTGCTTGCGCCGTCAACGCCAACAGCGTGGACTAAATGGCGTCAGTTCAGACGCTTAATTGACAGTACCACCGAGTTTCTGTGGCTGCAGACTCTTCCAAGCCTTCGGACGGGTGTGCCTAAGAAACAAGCGGCGTCCAGCAATCGAGTTCATCTTGTGGGATGTGCCGGTGACTGCCCCAAGAACGTGCTCCTGAAAGGGCCTAAGTTTGCCACCGAACCAAGATCGTCAGCACCGGAACTACTCACCATGGTCAGGCAAGTGTCAAGGTCGGCACCTGTGGCTGAACAAGAACGTTGTGTGTCCGAAGGTGTGGACTTGCTTAACAGTCTTAGCGGCACAAGGCGAAAGCCCCCTCTTCAAAAAACCGTATCATATATAAAACACAATAACTTGTCTCTGTTGACCGCCGATAAAGAAGGAGGTTTCGTAATCCTACCTAAGGATTTCTACATGCAGAAAGCGTCAACAGCTATTGATGCCTGTTTTGACAAATGCAACGGCGTTTACTTAACCGAAGTGAGAAGCACAGCAAAGAAGTTATGTGAACGGTTAAACTTGGATAAGCTTTCCCGCTCGATAATGAATAGCAAAAAATGTCCCTCAGTGCGTTCTTCACCGCAAAGATGCATAAACCAGAGTGGCCACTCCGCGTTATCGTTTCAGAAAATCATGCTTGGCAAAAATTGGTTTCCAGCTTTTTGCACGCCAAACTCAAAGTTCTAGAAGTTGATGACCCGTTTCTGGTCAAGAATTCAAAAGAAACCATTAAATTTTTGCAAGAAAATAGCAGCAGAGCCTTCCTAGGCTTCTCTATTGATGTGAAGGATTTATATTATTCAATTCCGTATTATGATTTGTTCCGTTGTGTAAGCGATTGCATTGATAAGAACGGTGTCATTGCCTTTCAAAACGACTGCGGTATGCTTGCAGGCGGGCTCTTGGAATTGTTATCTATGTATCTCAGGTCTATCTCAGGTGTTATCTATGTATCTGAGTGAAACGGATCCCTTTTCATCCAGAAGCAGGGCACCTCTTCTTGGCAATGTATGACCGAACAATTAGCAGAGATAGAAAGGTTAGCTGTTTTAAAAATCTTCAGATATGTCGATGACTATCTAATTCTTATTGACGGTCCAGGTAATAACTTCACAGCTGAAGTTCAGAGGGGGTTGCATATCTTTAGAGAGACTTTTAACCCCCTTGTTCTAACACATGAAAAACCGGAAAATGGCTGCATCCGCTTTCTGGAACTGAAGTTGAATTTCGCGGAACAGCACGTCTGCTGGACTTTCGAACCAAGGGCCAATAAACCAATACTGCCTTATGAATCAGCTCATTCTAAGTTAGTTAAAAGAAATATAGTCGGGCTACCTTTAATAACGCGCTCCTCAAATCCTGCGAATATAGCCTAGAGCAGAGCTTCTTGAACCAAGCCCACAGACTACTTAATTCAGGGTACCCGCCCTTACTTCTGTCCTCAGTAGCGGAAAAAATGTTACGGGTTAAGCAAAGCAAGAACCCAACCGAAAGGGATCACAGGACTCGCAGCAAAAAAGTGGCTGTAATACCCTACATTCACCTGCAGGTTTCCCACAACCTGAAACGAATCGGAAAAAGGGCAGGGGTTGACGTATTTTTCTCCCCTCCTCACCGTCTTTCTAGCCTTTGCGGGCGTGTCAATGAACCAGGTGAAAAAGACCCAGAATGCACAACCAGGCATCAAGATCCTTTTCTCACTTGCTCATCAGGCGTCGAGTATTCGATCCCGTTACCCTGCGGTAGGAAGTATATCGGTCAGACGGGCCGTTGCCTAAATAAAAGGCAATTAGAGCATCAAAATAATGCAGAAGGAAAAAGGTCTCGCAATTTGGCCGTCCACTTGTTGTTAGCGCATGTGTGTGTGTGTCCTCCTCTTCCTGGTATGTCGTCTGCTATAGCACTTTTTCTCTGAGTCTGATGTTGGATTTATAGTTAGCAAGACCTTTATAATAAATTGAGCGGTGGTAATTTCTCTGTTGAGGATCGGAAACATCCTGAAAGCGGCGACAAAGAGCTTGTAAACGGGAGCGCTCCAACGGAAATAAGGCGTCCACCAAATAGACCACCCCAAAAATCTAGGTTACCTAGATTTTTGGGGTAGATTTACCTAGGCTAGTGTTCTTTATAGAGGTTCAAAACAATATCGTTAATATTTACCAGGACGTTACCAAGGAGAGGTCCTAAATAGTTGTGATGATTGTAAAATTGCTGACACCAAATCAGAGATGCCAACTTGGATATTAAGCGACTTGAACTGGCTCTTGTAAGCCGCTTACCTGTAATAAAGGTATGGAAATAAAATAATAGGAAATATATATCTGCAGAAAGGGATGAATCTGGCATGAATTCCAAAAATAGCTCCTCTAGAATGAGTCTGAACTTGAAGCGTACGGAGTTTTGTATGTCTGCAAGGAGCTAGGATTATTAAGGGCGACCGTGCTATCAATTTCTGATGTGAGTCGCTAACCCCAAATAATGTTTTCTTTTGCTTTAAAGTCGCTACCAATGATAATCTTATCGGTAGGTGAAGTCAAGTTTCCAGCAAAGCAAGAAAGCTGTCTATATTTGGATTAGCATACGGCCATAAAAATGAAGTCATAGTCGATGCGGAACACAGAATGGCAGCAACTTCAGAACTAAAACTGGTGAAGAGATCAAAAGTAAAGTTCTGGAGCAAAACAACGCAGTGGGGATTTTTACTACAGCAAATTTAATGAATATTAGCGAGAACTCGTAACGAATGTATCGCAGAAAGCAGGTAATGTGATGTCTGTGTTTTTAATACATCTATGTCTACTTGTAAAATTTAATATTAAGGAATGAAATGGCGAGTCGTGTTCCTATAAGCCATAATTGGATCTTGCGCATATTCGAGTCACGCATTACTGCAAGGTAGTGCAGGACATGTCGCCAGCAGAGTTATCACGTGTAAGGCCTAGCGTATCGCTTTGGCGCTTTTGCATTTGGGTCCTCGACCGGACTGGACACTGTGAGAGGGGGTGCGACCCTGCGCAACGTGTACAGCATGCCTTACTCGGGAATCTTTTTGACTGCAAGCTCGAAGGGCTAGACCGTACTGCGAACAAAAAGTACACAAAGGGACGTGGAGATCTTCTTTTACCTCAACTGAAGTCCAGCCAATAGTGATCCGACGCGCTGCATGAAGTCGAGAAGAGAGGCTAAGGCCGACCTTAGTTAAGTGTACCCGCTACCCAGAAAGTTGAGTAAACGATAGCGCGACCTTGCACGTTTCGGGGTCTAGGTAAAATACGGAGTTCTTGTGGCTGATGGCCGCCACCCAAATCTTCCGGAAGGACGTCCAGGTCAGTGAACTGAACATGCGGGTTCCGCCTCGAGAGAACCCGGATCTTAACTGAAGAGTTAGTGGTCTCGATGCGGGTTATGAAAAGCTCAAGATCTCCTGGGTCCTTGGAACTAACTACCGAAGCAGGTCGCTTCGGCCGGAGGTTGAGGGTGTCAGCGCCCTCTGATTCAGCGTCTGTTGTGGCCTTTATCAGAGCGGCGACCTCCTACCCCGCGCGATTCGTGGCGGCCACAGACGTTAAGACCAACTGATGAGGCTCCTCCGTTCGTTTTTGCGAGGCCTTGGAAAGCCCTGAGTATCGTCCAGTGATCTCGGAGTTAAATATTATGGTGTCCCTGGACTTGGAGTGCTCCAAACATTACCGCGAAGGTCTGAGAGGCGTCAGTTCCAGGCCTCAGGCGATCAGTCTTGGCAACAGAGGCCCTGGTGGAAAACTTCGCAATGTGGACTCTGAGAAGCTCTATTTGACGGTCACGAGCAGATTTTTCCACGTAATGAGAAAATGGACTCGTTATCACGAACAACCAAACCACGAACCACCACGTGGAAACAAAATGTGCATAGGCTGTGCATTGAGATAAGTCAGGGAAGCGAAGACGAAGCGGGCGCAAGGGCCAACATTGCTCTGGCTGGCTTTCATGATAGATACTAGCTTCTCGTGTCCCCTCAATATGGCAGCATCTGATCCCAGCGGAAGTTCGTCGAGGTCCGCGGATGATAGTGACCGCCGGACGCGGGGAGCGGACCGGAATGCCCGTCAGGCCGGCCAAGTGTGAAATCCAAGGCGAGTGCGAACTGCGATTGCGAATAGCATCCGGGAGATCAGCCGTTCTATGCGAAGAGACCGCGAAAGCTGAACGGTTCCCGGTAGAGCCAGCAGGGCGGTGCGCCTGGCCATTAACAATAGCCGTGTTAGCCATGGCCGAGCTAGCAACTGGCAGACCTATCCAGTTACCAGCCTAGCCCCCAAAGCTTCAACAAATGTCGCCGCAGATCGATAAGGCGCCGGTGGAAGTCCCAGGAGGGTTCCTGGCGTGTGACAGGAGGCCTCAGAGCAACTGACGGACCACAGTAAGGATATGGTTACACCGAGGACGTTCTATAGCTGGCACTGCTGTTTGCGCATAGGAAGGGACAGCGCCGAGCGCGATACTCCGCATGGAGTCCCCCCCCCCCCCCGCTTTAAGAAGCTATGCCTGCAGTGAGGAGACCTCACTCGTTGTCACCTTATGTGGAATGGCCGAGACTTGGACAGTCATGCCCACACTGAGTACAGACGTATGAGGACTAGATTGGGTCTCGCGGGCGACGAAGACCAAAATGGCAGTGTCTTAGCTCAGCTATGCCGGGTTATAGGCAGCGAGAAGTACGTTTCCCTGGCCTAGCTTGTTGTGATCATGCATATTTAGCCAATGAGAGATTGGATATACACATATGTTTTCCATTTTGCATGAAAGAGAAGAAGACTGCCCAGCCTGCAAGTAGCATGCAGCGGTCTCAATTTTGTCTATACAGTATTTCGATTTGGCAGTTTCCACAGGCATTCTTTACATTCATATCGGTGTCAAGGCCTTTTGGTGTCACAGCCTCTCGCACACAATACACATGTATCCAAATGGATTATTCACAAAGTCTACTTGAAGTGTCCGGGTCGCAGATGCACTTTCGGAGTCTCAAATGGAGTGATCAGTCACACGACATACCTTCACATCCTCTTCTGTTGGTTTCCGTTGACTGAACTCAACCATATGCCTCATCTTGGCGGCTATGCTCTGTCTATTGCGCTCGTTAGTCTGGCATCGCCTTTTGGCAAGCCGTTTCTCTCTCTCTTCGGGCGTCTCCGCTGCTCTATTCGCCTTCTTACGCTCAATATCTATTTTCTGCTGCTATGCGTCGCTTTTTACGCTATGGCGGCGGCTGCGTTTCGATCGAGTCGAAACGGAAAGACGTCCGTGTGCTGTGCGATGTCAGTGCACGTTAAAGATCCCCAAGTGGTCGAAATTACTCCGAAGCCCTCCACTACGGCTCCTCTTTCTCTCAGTTTCCCTGCTACCTTCCTCTCTTCCATTACAACATGGTGTAGGTGTCTGTCACCAGTTAATAGTTATGAGCGATTATTAACGATGCGCCCTTAACGGTGCGCACACTCCCAGACACCCTTAGAGTGAGTGGGGGTAGCTGTTCCGGTCGCAAAGGAGATGCCCTCGTCCTGCGTGGTAAGCTCAGCCGAAATTCAGCTACCTAGTAGTGACAGAAGGGGGTGGCCGTTAGGTGCCCAGCTGTCGCCGGTTCAAACCAGAGTAAGGATCGGAGTCAGAAGTAACAAAGAAAACACAATTTATGCACAGCAAGAGACGATACAAAGGAATACACACGATCACTTGAAATACACAGACGAGAGGTTCACAGAATACAAACGCTAAGCATGCAACTACAGAATGATTCAATAACACAGAGGCTTTACAACACATCAAACACGAGAGAGTTACATAAACAAACACCAAATTGTTCACCGGGAACTGTTGCAGTCCGACGCCTCAAGAGTCACGATGTGGCCGCCATACGAGACGAGCGCCGCTTCCTTGCAGGTCCGTGGGCTTGCCAGCAGCGGGTGATCCCCGGGAGTCCAGCCGAAGCACTGGCGAACACGCCGCAACCACTGACGAGCTTACTGACTGACTACAGACTACACAAGCGGCACGGTCTCTTTAAATAGGGCGCGCCGCGTCTGTCTGTTAGCACGCGCCAAAGCTAGCGCGCACACACACTTAGCTTCGCTGGTTATAGCGCACTCTCCTCCTCCCGTCGAGCCGCGCGTCGTCATTGGCTAGGTCTAATTGATTATCATTGGTTCCAGTCATTGGTTCCAGTCTAATTGATTATCAGCACAACCATCAAATGGCAATGCACAGTGATGCAAGTCAAAACCCATAGTACAACATACCACCATCTTCAGGCTGGACAACGAAACATGGTATAAAACCAGGTCACGCAAGCAGCTTAAACAAGCCTCGTCAGAAACAAGAAATGCAGTGAAAAAAGGCACCAAGTCAGGCTAAAGCCAATTGTCTAACATTAATACCAACCACAACAACAACACTAACAACAAAACAAATATCGCGAAGCTATGACATCCGACCAACACGCGGCCCACAACGCAGACACATGAAAAGGCAAAAGCAGAACCTATACATGACCGTCTAAAAAATTTCTTTTTCCGACAACGAAATAGAGGGCTTGCTGACGCAAACGCTTGTGGTGCTGATGAAGAAGGTCTCATTTACTAGGCGCTCCCATTTGTCTTTCGACCTGGCCAGAAACTTCGTCCTCTCAAAGTAAGGCACGCATTCCCGTTTGTTTTCTTTCTTGCAGTCAGCACAGTGCTCGGCCAAAAACCCTCTTTCATTTTTCTCTACATTCAACATAGGGCGTTCCATGCAAAGGACTGTCAGTTTTCCAGAATAATATGGCGTCTGCACTTCCAATTTTGCCTCAGGTAGCAATTGAATTGAGCCGTCAATTAGCCTCACAGGGCATTTCTCAAACTGTCAGATCATTCTCATGAATCAAACTCCGTTTAACCATGACGGCACTGCTACCTGTATCTCGTAGCACAGAAACTGATTTTCTTCCTATCTTTCCCCTCGAAACCGGCATCCGATTCACCGCAGATCCAGGTTGTGCATGTACTACGGCGTTCACCACCCGGACTTTCTTGTCCTTCTTCCAATTAACAACCTTCTCTGCTTCCTCCTCCTCTTGGCCGTGCACCACGCGGACTTTCTTGCCGTTCTTAAGCTCAACAAAACCATCGGCATCTTCTTCCTCCAGGCGACATTCCGACTCTGACGGAGTCCTCGCGCATGCCGCCTGCGGAGCTGCCTTGTCAGCGTCGGGACACGACATCGCTTTGTGGCCCTTCTTTCCGCATTTCCAGCACGCGGATGGATTGTTGGTTGCGAGCTTGCGACAGTTAGGTGCGATTTGGCCTAGTTGTCCGCAGAGATAACACCTCGGGGTTGACTTCACGCTAGGTTGTGTCTGCCGGAATTCGGGCTTTCGAGGGGTTTCAGAATTTACATTCTTGCTCAAATTTTCGCCTTCTTGGGCTTCCAAATATTGGTCTGCGAGATCCATCATTTCGTCCAATGTATGCGCTTTTCTTCCTTTTAAATAAAGCGACAGACCAGGATGACAGCTGCCCAGGAATTGTTCCTTAATTAGGAGTTCGCGAAGTGCGCCATACTCTAGTTTAATTTTTGAGAGTTCAGTCCAGCGGTCAAAATAATGACTCAATCGCGCAACATATTGTGTTCCCATTTCACCGTCCATAGGTTTTCCAGTCCTGAACTTCTCACGAAACCCATCCGTCGTAAATCTAAACCTTTTAAGTAATGCAGCTTTCACCTTGTTATAGCTGCCTGCATCCTCAGGAGGAATTCTTCCAAATACGCTTAATGCTTTGCCGCTAAGACAAGTGCTCAAGATGGTAGCACATTCACTGTCTGTCCAATTTGCATTAATGGCGATCCTTTCGAAGCGCAAGAGGAATGCGTCAAGATCGTCTCTTCTCTCGTCGTACATCGGGATCAATTTACTTGCGTCTATCCGCAAGTTGCTTTGTCCTTCACTGGAGCAATGCACTTAAGCTAAACCGTTGTTGTTCCCTGAGTTTTGGAGCTGAAGTTTCATAGTAAGTAATTCCTTTTCTTGCTGAAATTCCTCTTCCCGCTCCTTTCGAGCCTTCTCTCTTTCTTCCTCGGCTTCCTTTCGAGCATTCTGTTATTTTGCGCAAAAAACACGACACAAAGAGTCGAGGTAGACAGGACAAGCGCTTACTAACAACTCAGGTTTTTATTGACGGAACATTTGCTTAAATACAGCAGCTGCTCTTATCAACAAGGAGAAGAAAATAAGGGACTTCGCATACATATCAGATCAGCACAGATCCCATCATCGCACGAGTGAATGCATGCTTCGAGTTTTTAATTCTGCGCAAGATAACTGAATTCTTTTTTTGAGAGCAAAATTGAAGGATTGCTGACACACGAGTTACCCGATTTTTCTATCTCATTAGCCTCAATTATCTCTCTTCCAAGTTGAGTGTTGCACCGGCGCAGTACTGACGTTTTTTCGAGCGCGGGAGTGCAGTTGCGGCAATTCCGAATATGGTCAATCATTTTGCTACCCGAATTGTTCCTGACATCTCTAGCGTGCTCCCTCATCCTATCATTAAGGCACCTCCCAGACTGGCCAATATACTGCTTACCACAGGCAAGCGGTATCGAGTACACAACGCTCTTTTTACAGGCCACGAAGCGTTGCTGGTGGCGCTTCGAACAAGCGACGCCCTCCTCCTCCGAATTCACTCTCTTGCAGATCCTGGAGAGTTTTTCTGGAGCGGTAAAAACCACTCAAACACCAGCCCTAGCACCGATCTTCTTAATATTATGCGAGATTCCGTGCATGTACGGAATAACCGCCGCTTTCTTCTGGTCAATTTGATCGGGCATGCTGGCTGGTTTCTTCAGCAGGTTCTCGGCCGTTGATGCCAGTAAGGCCGGTTGGCAACCTGCGCTTGAAAGGCGCTGCAACTGGATGGCAAAGCTGCGTCCTACCAAATGCAGGCAGGACTTGCTCAGAGCGTTGGAAAGGCACGATCTCACAATGCCTCGTTTTACGGCTTTGGAGTGTACCGAGCTGAAGGGAAGCAAGGGCTTGTTGCCTCTGGGCTCGAAGGCCCAACATACGTGTTCCCTTGAAAAATGAAGCCCTATATCTAAAAACATAATGAAATTATCTTCCGGTAACTCGTGCGTCAATTCTAATGGTGCTAGGCACTCTGCGAGCGTAGTTAGATGCTTATGCACACTAGCCGAAAAAGATTCTTTGTCACAACCTACGCACACAATGAAATCATCAACAAATCTAAAAACTTTTAAAACGTTAGTGTCGTGAAGGCAGTCATGCAGCATCTTGTCACGTGTCGCTAAAAAGATGTCACTAAGACATGGTGCTAGGCACGATCCAATGCATACTCCTTGTTTTTGAATTACTGTCATATCTTTCCACTGCGCATACGTGGAAGTCAGGTACATTGTTAACAGTTCGACGAAGTTGTCAACCGATAAACCTGCATTATTTTGGAAGGCTGTTGCACCATGGCTGTCAATACAATCGCGGACATTTTTTAAGAAACCAGCCAGCATGCGCGATCAAATTGACCAGAAGAAAGTGGCGGTTATTCCGTACATGCACGGAATCTCGCATAATATTAAGAAGATCGGTGCTAGGGCTGGTGTTTGAGTGGTTTTTACCGCTCCAGAAAAACTCTCCAGGATCTGCAAGAGAGTGAATTCGGAGGAGGAGGGCGTCGCTTGTTCGAAGCGCCACCAGCAACGCTTCGTGGCCTGTAAAAAGAGCGTTGTGTACTCGATACCGCTTGCCTGTGGTAAGCAGTATATTGGCCAGTCTGGGAGGTGCCTTAATGATAGGATGAGGGAGCACGCTAGAGATGTCAGGAACAATTCGGGTAGCAAAATGATTGACCATATTCGGAATTGCCGCAACTGCACTCCCGCGCTCGAAAAAACGTCAGTACTGCGCCGGTGCAACACTCAACTTGGAAGAGAGATAATTGAGGCTAATGAGATAGAAAAATCGGGTAACTCGTGTGTCAGCAATCCTTCAATTTTGCTCTCAAAAAAAGAATTCAGTTATCTTGCGCAGAATTAAAAACTCGAAGCATGCATTCACTCGTGCGATGATGGGATCTGTGCTGATCTGATATGTATGCGAAGTCCCTTATTTTCTTCTCCTTGTTGATAAGAGCAGCTGCTGTATTTAAGCAAATGTTCCGTCAATAAAAACCTGAGTTGTTAGTAAGCGCTTGTCCTGTCTACCTCGTCTCTTTGTGTCGTGTTTTTTGCGCAAAATAACAGAATGCTTAGGCACCAACTAGCCTGCAAAAGCGTACTCGCAAGTTATATTCCTTTCGAGCTCTCTCTCGTTCTTTCTCGGCTTCCTTTCGAGCCCTCTCTCGTTTTTTCTTCTCTCTCTCTTCTTTTTCCCTCTCTTTTTCTATCTGGCTAACCCATTTGCGCAGTTTGGCACCGGACAACACCAGCTGGGTGCCAGCCTCAATCAGCTCTTTCAGATTCATATCTGAAGCGCGAACCGTCTGGGTGTAGCCTAAAATCTGCTTAGCGAACCTCGCCTAAACGCTTCCGCGCGGCACTACCTCTCGCTATCACTCAGCTGCTACACTTTTTACGCCCTCTTCGTAAACTCTTTATTTATTTTTATTTATTACAAGTTCCTGCAGCGCCCGAAGGCATTATTGCAGGGGGAGAGATGACAAGTAATCTTGCTGGGAACGCCTCTTCGAACTCGTTCTCCGTCCTCTGAGCTTGAGTGCACCAAACGTCCTGTCGCGGACGCCAGAATGATTGTCACCCGTTAATAGTTATAAGGGATTATTAACGATGCGCCCTTAACGGTGCGCACACTCCCAGACCCCCTTAGAGTGAGTGGGGGTAGCTGTTCCGGTCGCAAAGGAGATGCCCTCGTCCTGCGTGGCAAGCTCAGCCGGAATTCAGCTATCTAGTAGTGACAGAAGGGGGTGGCCGTTTGGTGACCAGCTGTCGCCGGTTCAAACCAGAGTAAGGATCGGAGTCGGAAGTAACAAACAAAACACAATTTTGTACAGCAAGAGACGATACTAAGGAATACACAACATCACTTGAAATACACAGACGAGAGGTTCACAGAATACAAACGCTAAGCATGCAACTACAGAATGATTCAATAACACAGAGGCTTTACAACAGATCAAACACGAGAGAGTTACATAAACAAACACCAAATTGTTCACCGGGAACTGTTGCAGTCCGACGCCTCAAGAGTCACGATGTGGCCGCCATACGAGACGAGCGCCGCTCCCTTGCAGGTCCGTGGGATTGCCAGCAGCGGGTGATCCCCGGGAGTCCAGCCGAAGCACTGGCGAACACGCCGCAACCACTGACGAGCTTACTGACTGACTACAGACTACACAAGCGGCACGGTCTCTTTAAATAGGGCGCGCCGCGTCTGTCTGTTAGCACGCGCCAAAGCTAGCGCGCACACACACTTAGCTTCGCTGGTTATAGCGCACTCTCCTCCTCCCGTCGAGCCGCGCGTCGTCATTGGCTAGGTCCCATAGAAGATTTTGGAATATTCTGGCATATTCCAGCCTGACGGGTCCGCGTGATCGCCGGGTGATGGGAAAGAGGGCGGCGGCGACGCGTACAAGGCTTCGCGCTCTCTCGCGCGGGGAAGGAGGTTTTTCTCGAGCTTTCCACGCGACGCCGGCTTGATGAAAATGTGCGCCTATTTCGTGACAGTGTCCACAGAGCAACTGTGACAGATACTGCATCTTTATTTTCCAGTGAGCAGATTTATTATTATTACAATTATTATTACTATTATTGCGCTCTGCATCTTGGCGTCTCCGCTTGGCAAGACGTTCTCTTTGTTCGGGCGCCTATGCTGTGACGGCAGTGAAGTCGGAACGTGGCTGTGGCGGCCGCGATCTCTCATGTCATGCGCAGCGCACCTGTCGCTCATCTCCGGTTTCTGCGCATGCGCACTGGGAACCTTATAAACGGCGAAATGCGCTGCTGATTAATGTATTATTGCTCTCGCTGCAAAACATTGGATGCGTTGTGCAGCTTTTTGTGCGAGGCGGCAGTACGAGCGACTATTGACCACTTCCCCACCGTTTATCCCTGGCGCCCTCGAGATACCCACCAAATAAAGGTGTTGGATATTCGGTGGGCTCATATTTATTTATTTATGACCATCGGAGGAGACAAGTTACTCCATGCATAGTGACAAAATACCGAGAAGATACAGACGAAACCATGTCCAAAATATGATGATTGATGGTATACAAACGATCGTCAAGCAGTGGAAAACTTTAATTGCGGGATAACTGCGGACACTACGTCGGCATGTAGCTAATTCCAGTCGTCCGCGGGCAAAGGAAGAAACCAATATGTAAAGCAATCTTTAGAAGCATTGAATTCTTTTACCTGTCAGGTTGCGGGTTCTGTGAGATATTGTCGTGCCCAGATTCCGCTCAACCGAACTTCAAGCTTCTGTGCCTAACACTTCCCCTGGAAGCCCTGATGCTGCTCCAAAAAGCAGTGACGCATTGCCAGGAAGCATTGGCAAGATACATGTCGAAAAACACCACCAAAATTCCAGCCGAGACGGCGCAAGTCACTTAGCGGCGAACTGCCTTCGCACCGCGGCAGATTTCAAACGCGCGATCAGCGCGCTCGCTGATTGCACCTCTCGTGCCGCCGTAACGTGCTACCTCCGAATTGGGCGATTTGAGTACGAACGGCTTTCCAGGCTACAAAATCACCTAATCTGGCAATGCCCCGATTCTCCGGGAGCTAAGGAAACTGATCTCCTTGATCAAATTACCTGGGAGTCCTACATCCGCAGCCCAAGTGTGGATGAACAAAAGATCGTCCTACGCGTCCCTGCGTGCTTCACGTTAGGGGCGTCCCGTGATTTCATCACCATGGCGCCTTTAACGCCGTGGAATCCTTCGAAGACTTTAGTCTTCGACATAGTCGTCCATGCGGGGACCAGTCCCGAGACCGTAGTCGACGCGGCGGTCTCGATAGTGGGTTTACCCGAAGTTTACAGCGTCCAGCATGTGTGCGTCCAGTCTTTTCCTTACTCCAAGACCATCTCTGCGGCCACGGCGCAGGAAAGCCGGCAAGGAGACCCTCCCCCTGGCTGAGCCCCTGTCCCGAGGTCCATGTCGGTGTAAATAAAGTCTTCTCACTCACTCACTATATAATCGAGCGCGCTGCCTCTGGAGACCTCGACGAGGGGAGGCGT
Source organism: Amblyomma maculatum (assembly GCF_055883805.1). Lineage (NCBI taxonomy): Eukaryota > Metazoa > Arthropoda > Arachnida > Ixodida > Ixodidae > Amblyomma > Amblyomma maculatum. Next base: position 13,804,533 of record NC_139348.1, on the reverse strand, counting down.
CGTAGTCTCCCCGACCGTCACTGTGCGACTGCAGTTTGTCTAGCTTGTAGTCCTCGGCCTCCAAGCCGAGCGCTTTACAACTGCGCCGCTCCCCGGATCGTGGAACATTCATTGATCACAATTCCTCTTGTCTACCATGACGATAGCGGGACTCTGCGAGTCAGAGATACAGCGCCTTTAATTTCCTGTAAACGAATTATAGAACGGCGGTGAACTTTGATGCGTTAAATGGAATGCTGGTTGTGTCCGCCTTTCATTTGGTGCGTCCTCGAACGCCGCATCACACAGCAAACAGAAGCAGACCCTGATATCTAGTAGGCGTTAGTACAGCCGAAGGGAAAATGTGTGGGCGTGTTGGTTCGTTGTCAACAAAGCAAGATGCAAAAAACCACGACAAGCGCTTGTCCCGTCCTAATCTCGTTCTTTGTCGTTTTTTGCGCTTTGCTTTTTTAACACAGCAGGCTTTAACGGCATTTCAAATTAATCTACAGGATAGAAAAGGCGCAGTATCTGTCATAATTCTCCGCGGACACTGTTTGATTTATTGATTTATAGGAAGGGAAAGGCGCGGTAACTGAGTCACTTGTTTTCAGTGGACACCTCAACAGTGCCGTAAGGGAAGGGAGGAAGGTGGGAGTGAAAGTGGAAAGAAGAGGAGCCGTAGTGGAGGGCTACGGAGTAATTTCGACCACCCGGATCTTTTACAAAAATCGCCGCGCGGAAATGAGGTTTATTCGGTTTATAAAATTTTAAATGCGAGAGGAAAAAACCGCGCGTCTGAGCTGGTGCGAGAGAGAGCCCCTCTCCCATTTCGCTCGCCCAGCACTCGACTCGGACGGAACCTATCAGGAACGCAGCTTTTTGCTGACGTATCGGAAGCTATCCGCCATGGTTGCCTGTCCAACCCAACCTGCCGCCGCACTTTTTTGGCAGCGTAGTTGCCATGGTAACGATGCTGCGAAGCACAGCTATGAGGACTGGCTTCTTCGTCTGCTCCCTTGGTCTGCTAAAAATTAGCCTAGCCCACCAAATGTCGCTCCAAACGATCTTTGCCATCTAAGTGTAGGGCCCACACATCGTTCACGGTTCAATACTGGTAATAAATGTTATCCAACCAAATTGCGGGGTGTCGACGAGGTCGACCCGACGGTCAGCAAGTCTGCGTCGCCGTTTTGGTGTTCCGCCGGCGTCCATCACTGCTGCTGTCACGGATCAGTCGAGCGGTACTTGTGCGAAAGTTCGACAACGAGTGCGAAAGGCAAAGACGGGAGGATGGCGTACACGAGCTAAGGCGAAAGCAGGAGACACATGTGCGAAAGCTTGACCGGCATGCCGCAGCGATCGCCGCATGCGAACTGCCGCTGCAGTGCCAGCCGGGACACATGGAGCAGTGAGCACCGTGCGTCCGGCGAGCGAGCTCCCTCAAGCTCCGCCCACAGCCGGTGTCACCGCGCTGCGGAGACCGAAGACTGCTTGGCTTGATACCGTATTTACTCGCATAATGATCGCACTCGCGTAATGATCGCACCCCTGAATTTTGAGGTCAAAATTCCATTTTTTAAATTCCCCGCGTAATGATCGCACCCCGAACATGGAGCCGCCTGGTGGTTGATCTGCAGTCATCCCGCAGCGAATGCATTCCGACGAGTTCCCAACCTAGTCTAGTAACGTTAGAGTTCCCATGATTCCATGCTTTGCGGCGTTCGCCATTTTGCAATTCGGCAGCGTCGTAGCGTGCTTTGTGTTTTTGTGCGAGTTTACGCCATTTCACCATGGGGCGGTATGCCAGTTACACCGCCGCGTTCAAGCTCAAGGCTGTCGACTATGCACTGGAGCATGGCAACCGCACTGCTGGTAGGCATTTCGGCGTGGACGAAATGAGGATACGCTATTGAAAGAAGCAGCGCGAGAAGCTGATGGCTACGAACAAGACACGGCGGGCTTTCCGTGGACCCAAAACGGGCAAGTTCCCTCGTGTTGAGGAGGCGGTCCTAGAATACGTGAGGGACCTGCGCAAGGATGGTTGTGCAGTGTCATTAGAAATGATACAGACGCAGGCGCGCACAACTGCCAGGAAGCTGGGAATCGCCGCAAAGGATTTCCGCGCTAGCTCCGGTTGGACGACTCGCTTTATGCGACGGAATGGACTTTCCCTGAGGCGGCGGACGTCGTTGTGCCAGCGGCTCCCAGCCGCGTATGAAAGCAAAGTGATAGACTTCCATCACTTCGTCACTAGGCTTCGCGAAAAATGCGGTTACCTCATGTCGCAAATTGGAAACGCCGATCAAACTCCACTGACGTTCGACATGCCCCGGAATACAACTTTGAACGAGAAGGGTGCTCGGAGCGTCCTCGTGAAGACGTCTGGCGCAGAAAAACAGCGATGCACAGTCATGCTTGCTTTGACGGCCGACGGGCGGAAGCTGCCACCATACGTGATCTTCAAACGGAAGACTATTCCGAAGGGAAACTTTCCCCGTGGCATCCATATACGTGCACAGATGAAAGGGTGGATGACTGCAGACCTGATGGTCGACTGGATCAAGACTGTTTGGGGAAGAAGACCAGGAGCATTTCTGCTTCCCTCGCTTCTGGTTTTGGACAGTTTTAGGGGTCACCTTGTGGACAGCGTGCGTGCCAAGCTGAAAGAGCTGCGCACGAACATTGCAGTCATTCCTGGCGGCCTGACTTCGCTGCTGCAGCCTCTCGACTTGTCTTTGAACAAACCGTTCAAGGACAACGTTCGACGACTTTATGCTGAGTGGATGGCGATGGGCCAGCATGATTTGACGCCGAGCGGAAAGATTAGAAGGCCATCCGTGGAGATGCTGTGCTCGTGGATCACAGAAGCGTGGAGCAGTATCCCCGACGAGGTAGTGGCTAAGAGTTTTAAGAAGACAGGCATATCTAACGCTTTGGATGGAACGGAAGATGACTTCCTGTGGGATTGTGAAGATGCTCCCAGCGACGACACTGCCGTTTCCGATGAGTCGTGCAGCAGTGAAAGCGAGGATGGCGAGGATTCAGACTTTGATTAGAGTACTGATGAAAAAAAATAAATGGGCATTGTGCACTCCATGTGATGCTTAATGTGCGTGTTTATTGCGAAGGTAAGCCTTACTCAGCTTTTATTTTTGGTTGTAATCGAGATATATGTTCTAAGACGTCTGACCTGCAACTTGTTTGCGTTTTCGGTGCTCAAAAATGTTTTGTAGAAAATTTACCCCGCGTAATGATCGCACCCCGAAATTTGCGTCAGTATTTGAAAAAAAAAAGTGCGATCATTATGCGAGTAAATACAAACTTCACATGAATTCACGCTCGTACAAGAAATGACAAAACAGCGATGTTATCAGAAGGATTGTCTGCTGTACTCGTGCAACAGCAGCAAGCCTGCACACGTACGAAGCTTTCGGCAACAATGCCACCCGCGGACGCGCTGAACTCCCCCGATTCGTGCTTGCCCTAGTCGTCGCTAGGCCTAGCCGGTGTCGTACCGAAGAGGCAGCGGACCGCGCTTCGGAACGGGCCAACACTGTAATAAAGGTTCGAATTTCATCACTAGAGTACTGAGAAAGCCATCATAATAGAATGAACATAAGCTCGATTTTAGCGTCGCATTCGGCAGCGGAGCGAGCAGACGTTTGGCTATCGACCGGGCAGCAGCAGTGGTTGTGCGAACAATCTCGCTTGTGTCGCAGTTATCTCTCGTAGCAGCACTTCAGTATTGGCTGGCGATCTTCACAATTTACTTGTGGTTGAGAGTCCTGTATTTAGTGACTTTTTATGTACACGAAGAAATAATACTGAATGGTTTTTCAGATGCCGGCGCGTCCGCGTCGTCTGCTCGGCAGTACCTCGACGGTGGAGCCGAGAGGCGCTCCACCGCACAGCCCCCTACGTCACCGTGACGTCGCCGCTGTTCGCGCTCACATTGGCTGCAGCCAATCGACGGAGCGTCGCTTCGCCACGCTTCGCATGCGGACTGCCGGAGACATCTGCCCGGTTGGACGCGGGCGGATCGCACTCGCTTTTCGGACATGTGTCCCCGCCTGAAGCCGCACAGCTGAGAAGCGAACGTGCTTCCCGAGTGATTTCGACACAACTAGCGCCATCCGTGGGGCGTTGGTATACGGTGTCTAGATGGGTAGGTGTGCCGACCGGCGGGGGTAACGCGTGCCTTTTCTTCATGACGCCGCAGTGGCGCCACCAGCGAAAGCCCGGTTCATGAACGTTTCCCCCGGCCGTCGCCACGCATGACAGAAAGCGACTCGCTTCACTTTTTTCCAAGTGCAAATGAGTTTATTGCAAACAAGCTGTCTTACGGAAATAGGGAAGGGATGTAAACATATTACAAAGGCAGGGGAGCCGAGTTTAAGGCTGTTTTTTTACGTACAGCGTGTTTGCTGCGTTCCCGATTTTTCAGGCAAGCAACTCCAAACACTGTTATGTCACTTCCTCGTTCTTAATTTTTTTTCATTAAATGTTCCACGCCATCACAAGGCAACGCGAATATGTATTAACACAGTGCTCAGTTGTGATTTATGCGTGTGCATGGGCGTAAGCAGACCTTGCGAATAAATAAAATAAAACGAGTGCATAAGCTTGTATTGCAAAACGGTATCTTCTAGCTCAACTTTTGAAAGTGCAATAAATGACATGCACACATTAGTGTTTTTGAGTCAGTGAAGTAACACACCCCAAAATGATGCCTATGCGTTCAAAGCAAGCGTCTCAATTTCAGGTGTTTTTTTTTTTTTTTCGCGCGTTTTCACGGGCCAGGTTCTTGCACTTGACCAAGAAGTGGAGGCGCATGATAGAGTAAAACTTGACGACGCTGTTAGTGATCTCAATCTTATGCTCCTCACAACCGATCATAGGCGGAGGTTCGAGCTGCAGGAAAGAGGCGAAGTCTGCGAGACTTTCTCGCCTCAGTTCAGTGACTGTGAGGCAGTGACTGAAGGTCTCCTCGAGAGATGTCACGAGACTGTTCAAAGCATCAGATGGGAAAATTAAGTTCCCCATGCTTACGTGGGCTGTGAGAGCGGCCACAGGCGGAAGGGGAGCTTCTGGCGATGCCAGCAAAATAGTGGCACAATCGGCACATTTAGTCTTTGAAAGAAACTTTCGCGCCACGTATCCTGCCAAATAGAATATCAGCCTCGAATCACTTTTTCCTACCGCCAGGCTGCTGTGGTCGTTGTCAAGCTGGCAAGCTCTGAGCATTTCGTGTGCATTCTTCGTCTTTTGTTTCGCGGTCACCTTTCTTGACAGGTAAGCAGGAGCATCGGGCAGGGCAGAAGGCACGGCATCTTTCGTCAATCGTGGGTGAGAACGTGGGAGGCTAACAACGTTGCCTTCTATCATATATTTGTAATCCCGTTCGATACACTCTTGGTCAAAATGCCGCTCACACACAACGGAGTGTGGCTGCAACCTCTTGTCGGCACGATGAAGAGCAAGCTCCCACCTTTTGAACAGTTCGGGATCCCGCGGCGCCGAAAGCAGCGAGACTTTCAGTCCTTTTCTCGATAACTTGTAGCCGGATTTGCAGAAGGGTGCGAAACAAGTTGTGTCCTTTTTGGTCTTCATTCCGATCACTTCTCACAAAAAGCGCAGCGCCTGCTCCGCTACGGCGCTTTCATGTGGACGATGACAGACAGCAAACAGACGAGAAAACAGGTAGCTAGTGTCGTCTGTTTATTGTTTTAATGCCAGACCGCAAAAGTCTCAGTTTCAGCTCCTATTTTGACTGATAACGAAAGTAATAAGTAATGTTTTTAAACAAAAATGAGGTTAACAAAACGCGCGATGCGATTGCGACAAGTAGCAGACGATCCGCCGGTGAGCACCGGGCGGAGAACCGCAGCGCCAGTTTCGTCGTCATGAAGCGGAGGCACGCGGAACTACGCTTTGTGCCCTGCCGGTCGGCACACCTACCCATCTAGCCACCGTAGTTGGTAGAAACGATCAATCACGTGATTTTGGCTTGTCCAGCGATTTTGCAGACTTCCGAGATCCGAACGCTATCAGCTGCCTTGGGATTTGAGGAGCATGTAGGAGTGACCTTTGTGTTTGTGACCATAGAGCCTAGACAGCGTATTGGCGGGCTTTTTTTTCTTTGTCTGTTCTTTTTTTTTTAATTTTTGCATCCGCCGCACCAGAAGCAGCGGCGACTCGGGGCCCTATTCTCGACACACATGGCCGACGTTCGGCGCTATTTTGCTTTCTCTGATTGGTTCTCAGAACAGTCACGTGTTTCAGAAAACGTAACCTGATTCTGTGCTTACGTTATCTGACATCGTCCTACTGCACACGTCACGCGTACGTCACAATTTCAACAAAATGGCGAATTGTCGAGAATTGGGCCCCCGCTACGAAGGGCAAAGCCACCATCACCACCATCACCGCAAGCAAACGCTCCATCCCGCTTGCTGACAACACCGCATTTATCTGAGTTTACAGTCCACATCTTTACAAGCACTCCACGAACACACACTGAATTAAAACACCATTTATTTGTTTTTTGCATAGTAACTTGAAGAATATTCGAATGTAAAATCTAAAGTGCGTGTCTGACCAATTAGCGAAGCACCGCCCCAGAGAAGGTAACGTCACATCCGTTAACGAACTTCGCCGTCGTGTGCCTCTCACATCGGTGCCAAAATACGGATTATTGAAGCGGATTAAAATATTACGCGCTACGATTTCGCCGTTATGATTGGGCTTTGGGGCATCGGGAAGGTGTAAAGAACTATAGCGGCCGGCTGGAATCAGTGGTACCGTTGTCAGATGGCAGGAGGTTTGGCTCCAGAAGGCACCGCACCTCAAGGTCTCACATAACCTATCTGCCCGTCATCATTCATACATCATCCCCGGTACCTCCCCCTCCTCCCGGATGTCCGGGGGGAGGAGGATTTTGATTCGGGATGACGGCCGTACCCTGGCAAGGGGGCATTCGTGTGGTGACACGCACACAGTAGTCGCCGAACACTATGCCAACTGCGTTTAAGGTCACCGCTGTGATAGCAGGCCAAACACAGGGAGACCGGACCTTCTTTGGACCTCGGATGTCCTGAAAGACAACTGTAACTTTAAAGGGCTTCATATCGATACTGTTATGGTACGCCCAGAAACCTCGCAAATAATCGGTGGCCTGCTCCACGTGTCTATGAACTCTTGCTCGCTGAGGTGACGCTGCTCACGGCTTAGGTGAAACCGGACCTCCCTGTGGACTCGTGCGAGTACCTCATGAAGGCCTGGGACACTGCGCGAAAATGCAGCGGCGCACCTGGCAGACCAGACTTGGTACATGCACTCAACGAGCAAGAGCACAAACTGTTTCACAGCATGCCTGGGTAACGGGTTGAGGTACCGGACAGTTTGATATGGCACTCCTGGAATGCTAAACAAGGTAGCCACTCGTCGAAGGAGGGCTGCTGGGAGAAGACATTGTGTAAAGATGTGCACAATGTCTTCACGACCACCACAGAACGGGCAAACTGGATGCAAGCTCGCTCGTGTGAATGCCTTGCTGCGGATGGGGAGCCGTCCGTGTGCAAAGCGATACATGAACGATTGAAGTGGATTATGAAGACGGCGCGAAAGGGACGAGGACAAGGAAGGAACACCTCATCCCTTTCGCGCCGTCTTCATAATCCACTTGAACCATGAACCAACTAGCCCAAAGCAAAGTACTTCTTGATACATGAACGTTGCTCTGCTTGAATCCAAAAAGTTTGCCAGTATCAGATTCCAGCTTGGACGCATATTGGAGAGATCTGTTTGAATATACCTAGGGGGGAGCTTCGACGTCAAAATATTGGCTAGATCTTTTAACGGTACTGCCAGAATATCTATGTCGGCCTGGAGGCCTCTGAGTCGCTCCAAGCAGTTAGCTGCTTGGGCGTAAAAGGGCGAAGGAGAGCCAGAACGGGGAACACAGTGGGAAAACGTGCTTTGCGAAAAAAGACGAAGGCGGGTGCTCTGGCGAACGTCAAGGTGCCCCTTTAAGCATCGTCCAAGCGCATCCTCCATTGACCTCTGCTGTGACTCGGCTCGTCGCTGTCGTCCTAGCGGATCTAAGGAGCCTACATGTTTCGCCGCGGCGCCCGGCTACAGTGAACTAGAATATTTTCCAGTGAAGCGAGCGGAGGGGGCAGCGCCTTGCTACGCGCGTCATCGAGTGTGTCTCCTGAAGCGGCGGCGCTGTTGTCGACCACTCTTGAAGGCGGCCCGACGGCGCTCCAGTTGTGCGCTGACTTTTCGTTCAGTGTGGTTACATTGCACGAGTGTTTTGATGTGAGTGTATTAACAATGAGTGCGAAGCAACGGCTCAACCACTGCTATGCCCCAGGGTGCAGCACAGGATATCCAAGAACAAAAAACGCGCGAAAGTTGACGCTATTCAAGGTGCCTGCTGATCCTGAGCGCAGATCCACGTAGGAGAGGAACCTACATCGAGGCGACAAGCCGCTAACCGCAGACTGCGCGGTATGTGAGCTACATTTTGAGCCACGCTTCATCGTTAGGGATTATGCGCACCGCATAAATGGCGAGGAAGTGCGAATTTCACGCGGGACACCTATGCTTACCGCAGATGCAGTCCCCACAATTTTACCCAATCTGCCAGCTTACTTGAGCAAGCTCCCCACTCCCAAGAGGAATGAGAGAAAACGGAGTGGTGAGGACGATGTCACACCGCGAAAAAAGGCACGAAGGCAGGTTACAGAGGTGATCGAAGATGAACCTGTCGAACCTGCGGCCAGCAACGAAGTATGCGCGGCCGCAACTGTCGCCGCGGTGAGGAAAATGGAAGTCCCAGGGAAGCGATGGACGCAGCATGAACTTCAAGACGCAGATGGAGTAGGTTTTACATTATGTGCTCTCGACTCGCTGTCAGGTGAGGTGACCGTGGAAAAGGCCGTGTTCTTTATTGCAGACAGTGCTGGTGCCTTGCATACAAAGACGTTCCTGGTGGGCAAGCAGGTAGCGGGAGCACCAGTGGCAACAATGCAAGATGCTGTAACCACAATGCAAGAAACGCATGATTTTCATATCTGCAAAAATGCAGCGTCAAGGGATGAAAACTCCCTGATGACCAGCCTAACACCAAGCTTGCAAAATCAAATTGAGTACAAATCAAGAACAGCATATAGTACTCGCTGCCAAGGCAAGGCAACCAAAGATGGTGCTTCATGCGTCAGTTGCAAGTACTTAAGGAAAGCGCTTTTTAAGCGGCAGTCACGCCTGAAAAGGCGTCAAGAAAGGAACAGCCAAAATATTGGTTCGCGATGTCGCGGTCCCGTTTCCAAGAAGCTGCAAGCGTGTTCCCGAAAAAACAAACGGCTTTTATCAAAGCTAGACAAGCTCGCAGTGGATCTTCAGGAAATGAAAACTAAGTGCGCTGCAACAGCTGAGGAAATACTTTCTCGGAAAATAAGCTCCTTATCACCAAAGCAGCAGCTGGCTATAAGGCAGTGCTTCGTAGCGTCCAAGAGAAAAAGCCCACGGGGCATGAAGTACGATAAGGAGTGGATGCTTGAATGCATATTGCTTAAAATGAGGAGCCCTAAGCTGTACCGGTATATGAGGCGGCAGAACATCTTGACACTCCCAAGTGAAACAACGCTGCGTAAATACACTGCCCAGTACAGGAGCGGCTACGGATTTAAGGAAAAAATGCTGAATGTGTTGAAAAAGAAGGTTGCCCACCTCGATGTGTTCCATCGACACGGTGGGATAATAATAGATAAAATGAAGCTAGCAGAACACTTAACAGTGACAACAGGTGCGAAGATAGAAGGCTTTGTTGACCTTGGCTCATATACGCCCGAAAAAGAAAAAACATTACCATATCTGTTGACTGAAGTGCATTCTCGTATCAGCATGGAATCATTAGTTTTACACACCTAATATTCTCTGAATTTGTGTCTTTGTTGATAATTAAAACGGTATATATATATATATATATATCTTATTCCAAAAACACAAATGAACTGAAATTTGTGTTCCTTCCTGTAATGTAGCGTCTTGTCATTTTTTGCCACCTTTGTATGTTATGAATATTCTTTACTCATACGCAAGCTGTATCTAATTCACTTTTCATGAATACATACTTTTCTGAATGCCTTCTTAAAAATGAACTGTCAACAAAAACCAAAGTTTATGTCGCTGTATATGTGCTCCTTTTTATTACAGCATTGTTCTTTGCAGTGCTTTTGCAGCGTTCAATGCTTCCTTGTCTGTTATTAGTACCCAATCTTCTTCTGACTTCGACACTTGTATTTACTTTTTTTTTTATGGAAACGCTCTCAGTGTACACATCTCTGTTATCAATTTATAAGTGTATAATTTGTTGTGTACAAGCCGTACATTTGTTTTGGAAAGCGAGGGAAATGCTTTCAGTGTAGACACCTTTTATCTAAGTAATATTTGTTGGGTTGTCGGCGTGTACTGTTGCTGCTTTGTAGGGGACGAGGACTTGTCAAGCTGCTGTCGCAGCTTTTTGCCTCGCCTCCCCCATCTTTGATGGAAATAAATGGAAATATATATATATATATATATATATATATATATATATATATATATATATATATCCCGTGAGAAATGGTTCCACGAATAACTCTTACTTTGCGATATTTAGTGTCTCGAAATATGTCGGAACTACGACAGTTTGTAATACTTAAATAAAAAAAAACGTTTACAGTGCGCTCAATAGCCTTCGTCTGTTATTGCTTGCTATGGAGGGATCGACATTGTACACTCAATTCAGTAAACGTCCGCGCATGTCAAATATCTTCCAATAATAAAGATAAATAGCAAGCGCGAAACAGAACTACGTTAAGAGCACGGCTACATAACGAAGCGCGCTTTCCAGTCTCGTGTGCAGGCGTCGCACGCTGCGAAGGCGAGTCGAGCGTTCAAGAGTGGTCGATCGCAGCGCCGCCGCTGCAGGGGACACGGCATGCGTCAGGCTGAGAGGCGCGGTCGCGCCACTGGAAAATATTCTAGTTCACTGTAGCCCGGCTAAAGTGAGCTAGAATTGGGTAGTGGGCTCACTCCTCTATCTATCTATATGTTGCTGGAGGAAGGAGGGAGCAAAGCGCATTTTTTTGCAGTCCTGTCGGAGTGCACTGCTCTGCGCCCGAAAGGTCTGGGAGGGGATTATAGGGGGAATTGAAGTTTCTTTGAAAGAGGAGAAAGACAAGGTGGAGAGGAGAGGGCGTGGGTCTAGACCAGGGTCATTAGGCTGGTTTCCTCGATGAAGGTGAGGAGACCCTGGAGGGCGGCGAGATGGTGGGACGCTGGAAAGAGGAGATGTTGCTGCGTGGAACAAGGCAAGCCTAACTCGCTGAAGGTACTTTGTAAGGAGGCTCTTTACGTGGAAAAGGAAGGACAGGTGCAGAGGAGATGCTCCAATGTTTCTGGTGGACCACATCGGGCACAAGATGGGGAGGGAATTCTGCCGTGACGGTGCTTCCTGGCCGCAGGCCAGCAGGCTCCCACCCGGAAGCGAAGAAGGATTGACCTGTCCGCCTACTTAGTTTGTTGGGAAGAGGTCTGGGAGGTCTTCCAGAGGCAACTCGGGAGTCCGGATGGAGAGAGAGAATGTTGTTCAATAGAATGTGACGAGAGGCGTCGAATTTAGTGAGGGAGGTGGTGAAAGGGCATTGAAGTGAGCTGCCTTAGCTGCGGAGTCAGCAGCTTCATTGCCCTCAATTTCGGAATCAGATGGGATCCAGTGGAAGTGGATGTCGTGCCCCATGTCAACGAGTGAGTGAAATCTAAGTACAAGGGAGGTGATGTCTTCAGTGGAGACCTTAGTGGTCTTAAGGAGGGGGAGAGCTGCCTTGGAGTCAGTGAGAATCGAGATTGGACGGGAGGGTTTAAGATCCTGGATAAGGTCCGCGGCCAGGTGTAGCCCTGCGATTTCTGCGAGGGTGGAGGAGGCGGGGAATGGGAGGCGGCATTGTTTTAAGATGCCGAGGGAGGGAATGACGCATGACGCAGCGGAGGAACCGGAATCAGGGAGGACAGATCCATCAGTGTAGAGGAGCAGGTGATTTCCCAGACGCTCAAATATGAGCTCACGAGAGCTGGATAGAATGGCACAATGAGGTGGGGCTCTTTTTGAAATGCGGTCTAGGACATCTGAGATGTTCAGGGGAGCAATGTCGGGGGGAGCGGGAAGGAGTTGATAGGAGGGCGGAACTCCTATGATGTCTTCATACAGATGGGCTATGGATCCCATGCGGGAGGAGGGGCGAGAGCGAAGGTTGTCGACGAGCGGATGACCATCAGGGGCTTTGAGCAATCGGTCAATATAGAATAGTGGTGTCCTGAGGAAACGAAGGGAGAGGGACCAAAGCTTGGCTTCTGCGAGGGTGGGTCCGATGGGTGAGTAGCGAGGGAGGGCAAGGAAGGAGCGTATAGTCCTGCGATGTGAGATATCAAGTTTTTGGCGAGCTGCGATGGAAAGCTTTAGGAGTGGGAGAGCATATGTAAGTCGGGATGTGGCTGCGACCGCGAAGAGCCTCACCACCCAGGCTAGGGAGCATCCGTTGCCGCGCGCCAGGAGGAGGCGAATGGCTCTCGCTATTTGTGCTGTCTGAGCCAGTCGGGACATGACCTCTGGTCTCCAAATCATGCGGTGATCGATTGTGAGACCAAGGTATGTAACCTGCTGTTGCCATGGTAGAGGGATGCCATTGAGGGTGACGGGTATGGTGGTTCATCTCTAGGATGGTAAAGAAGAGCAACGGTTTTGGATGCCGAGGCGGTGAGGCCCATGGATGCCAAGTCCGCAATGATGGCGTTTAGGGTCAGCTGGAGTGAGGAGCGCAGAGCAGACATTCTGCGTGTGGGACCGGTAACCCACAATGCAATGTCGTCCGCATAGAAGGCAAGTGAGACGGGGAATGGAAGGGATAATGATGAGGCGTGGGATATGCCGGCCATGCATAGGTTAAAGAGGAAAGGACTAAGGGCGGACCCCTGAGGGACACCGGTGGGGAGAGATCTGGGAGAGCTCAGGGATGTGCCAATACGGACCTGGAAGGTGCGGTCTTGTAGAAAGGAAGTGATGAAAAGGCGAAGCTTGCCAGTGATAGAGATAGGATCAAGGACCCCGTGTATGGCTGAATGCTGGATGAGATCAAAGGCGCTCTGAACATCGAGAAGAAGTAGGAGGGATGCTTGGCGTTTGGTGCGGGCCTCTTCGAGTGAACTGACGACGTCAGATATGGAGTCCGCTGTGGCCCGGTGTCTGCGGAAGCCGGATTGCGTAGGTTTGAAAAATTTTAGGATGGAAGTGATCCACTCCAGGCGCTTAAGTGATGAATTCCATCGCCTTGCACGCAGCTGAGGTGAGGGAGATGGGCCGGTATGAGGAGAGAGCAGTTGCAGTTTTCTTTGATTTTAGTATGGGAACAATGAGTGCGTTTTTCCATGACTCTGGTAAGATTCCTGAGCGCCATATGCGGTTGAAGGACTCGAGGAGGCGTTCTTTCTACGGTGCATCAAGGTTGCGGAGCATTTGGGTGGTTATACCGTCCTCCCCTGGAGCGCTTCTGCGGCGGTTGTGGGTGAGGGCTAGATTGAGCTCGTGAAGGGAGATTTCTTTATTGCAGAGTGCAATGATACGATCTGCGAGTGGAGGGAACGATGGAAGGAGTGGAGCTTGAGGGGAGGAGGCTGTGAGTGAAGCGAGTTGAGGGGGGTTGGTGGGAGCGAAGCGGTCTGCAAAGAGTTCCGCCAGTGCTGCATTGTCGATTTGAAGAGTGATGGCTACGGCGAGGACGGGACGGAGAAGGCGGATGGGATGGAGATGTGCGTCAAGCAAGCGCCAGACGCGCGATGAACTTCTGGAGCACTCCAGGCTGCTGCATAAATTGCCCCAGCTCTCTGAGCGACGGTGGCTGGCATGCCGGCGGCACTGCGCATCACTACGGTTATATTCAGACTTGTGTTCAGGACGCAACGTGCGTATGACGCGGCGCTCAGCCCGTCGCCATTTGGCGCGTAGGTTGAGCATCATCAAGTCAGGTACGGGGGCTGTGATTCGGGCGGTGCATAATTTAGAGCCAAAATAGAAGCCTGGGCGAATTGGTATGTATACATTCTAAAACAGCGCAAAAGAACAGGGACGAGAGGACGAAACGTACAACACGAGCGCTGACTTACAACTGATTTATTGAACATAAGTGAGCAATATATAAGAAGAAAACTGGTGATCAAACCAGAAGTAGTCGACGTCAAACACGGTGTAGGGGGCCGTAAAAGCGATAAGAGCGTGGTAGGTTGATGAGGGTAAAGGACGATATAATCAAAAAAGAGATTATTGAAGTGAACAGATACATTCGAAAGATGGGACGCAGTTAAAGTGACAAGGTGTAAAGAGCCATAAAAACGATAAAAGCGAAGCATCGAAACATGATAAAATTGATAAAATATACAAAAGGAATGGAATGCATAAAATTGACAGGTTACTGCTAAAAACTGCTTAAACTGTAACGGCGAGTTAAACGATGGCGATCAATGTTCTGCAGATAGAAACCTTATTTCCTTGTCGGACAGAAGCACAGACGGAGCACTGACACAGGTGTATTTATTAGTTTTTATGTTAAAAGCCTCAATCACTTCCCTAGTCAGTTGATCAGCGTGATGTCCTATTACTCTGCATTGTTGAAAATCTGGTAGACATTCGCTGCAGTTTTTGATATGGTCTGCGATATGTCCTTTGTCACCTTTTTGCACATCTTTGTTGTGTTCTCGCAAACGATCATTGATGCATCTTCCTGTCTGTCCGATGTATTTGTCACCACATGTTAAGGGGATTGAATAGATGACTTCGTTTTCACATGGGATGAATTGCTTTTTATGATTGGTACTGCAGGTTCTTACGGTCTTGGTAGGATGGTTGACACGATGGCAAATGTTAGCCAACTTTTCTGGTGCGGAAAACACTACTTTTACTTTAGGCCGATTCATAATCTTTTTGATCTTATGGGACAAGGCGTGGCAATACGGGATGACTGCGACCTTCTGTTTCTGATTATCCTTATTATCACGAACTCCTTCACATTGCCTGCCTTGGGTATTTATCTGCTTTAGAAGCTTCTGGGAGACAGATATAATAAGGTGCGTGGGATAGCCTGCCTGAGATAATCTACTGCATTGATTTTCATAACTTGAAAGCATGCTGTGTGGGCATGATTTTTTGAGCGCATTAGACAAGCACAGGCCAGCAATGGCTCGCTTCACCAATTTTGAATGAGCTGAATGGTAAGGGACAACCGGTTTCTTATTGCGTGGCTCATAGGTCCAACAAATGTGGTGGTCTTGGAAATCCAGCTTGATGTCAAGAAATCTGATAGTATGTTCCTCAGGCAACTCATGTGTCAAGACAAGAGGAAACATAGTTGAAGTGAAAACATTCATAAGATTCTGTACGGTTGACTGGAAAGGCCGGCTGTGACTATTTATGATCACTAGGTAATCGTCAACGTATCTGAATATACGTACCACTGAGTGGCTGGGAAGGACTGAGGCCAAAATCCTGTCTATGGAAGCTAAAAATATGTCACTCAATATGTGGGCTATACATGACCCAATGGGTATTCCTGATTTTTGAAGGTAAACGCGATTATTCCATGTACAAAATGTTGAGGATAGATATACAGACATTAATTCGAGAAAGCCTCCAACGGACATACCCGAAACGTTCTGGAAAGCTATGGCACCATGGTGATCAATGCACTCTTCAACTGGTTTAAGCAATTTATCTGTTGGTATTGAATAATAAAGATCTCTGATGTCGATGGAGAAGGCAATAGTATCCTCCCCTTTGTGACCTTTTAAAAACTCTATAACTTCGTAGGAACTTTTGATCATAAAGGGATCATCGATTTGCAGAACTTTTAAACGTGAATTGATGAACATAGAAACTGACTTTTGCCACAGCATGCTTTCAAGTTATGAAAAACAATGCAGTAGATTATCTCAGGCAGGCTATCCCACGCACCTTATTATATCTGTCTCCCAGAAGCTTCTAAAGCAGATAAATACCCAAGGCAGGCAATGTGAAGGAGTTCGTGATAATAAGGATAATCAGAAACAGAAGGTCGCAGTCATCCCGTATTGCCACGCCTTGTCCCATAAGATCAAAAAGATTATGAATCGGGCTAAAGTAAAAGTAGTGTTTTCCGCACCAGAAAAGTTGGCTAACATTTGCCATCGTGTCAACCATCCTACCAAGACCGTAAGAACCTGCAGGACCAATCATAAAAAGCAATTCATCCCATGTGAAAACGAAGTCATCTATTCAATCCCCTTAACATGTGGCGACAAATACATCGGACAGACAGGAAGATGCATCAATGATCGTTTGCGAGAACACAACAAAGATGTGCAAAAAGGTGACAAAGGACATATCGCAGACCATATCAAAAACTGCAGCGAATGTCTACCAAATTTTCAACAATGCATAGTAATAGAACATCACGCTGATCAACTGACTAGGGAAGTGATTGAGGCTTTTAACAGAAAAACTAATAAATACACCTGTGTCAGTGCTCCGTCTGTGCTTCTGTCCGACAAGGAAATAAGGCTTCTATCTGCAGAACATTGATCGCCATCGTTTAACTCGCCGTTAAAGTTTAAGCAGTTTTTAGCAGTAACCTGTAAATTTTATGCATTCCATTCCTTTTGTATATTTTATCAATTGTATCATGTTTCATTGCTTCGCTTTTGTCGTTTTTATGGCTCTTTACACCTTGTCACTTTAACTGCTTCCCATCTTTCGAATGTATCTGTTCACTTCAATAATCTCTTTTTTGATTATATCGTCCTTTACCCTCATCAACCTACCACGCTCTTATCGCTTTTACGGCCCCCTACACCGTGTTTGACGTCGACTACTTCTGGTTTTATCACCCTGTTTTCTTCTTATATATTGCTCACTTATGTTCAATAAATCAGTTGTAAGTCAGCGCTCGTGTTGTACGTTTCGTCCTCTCGTCCCTGTTCTTTTGCGCTGTTTTAGAATATAATTTAGAGGATCTCTCCGCGCAGGAGACAACAACTTGGATGGTGCCCTGATCAGCGGGTATGCTCTTTATGGCGGTTCGGTAATTAGTCCAGTTTGTAATTTTGTAGGATCTTGTTGGCTGTTTTTGGCCGCATTCCGGCGTGAGAAAGATGGGGAGGTGATCGGAGCCCCAGGTGTCCGGGGAGGTCGCCCAGCTGTAGGAGCACCTCTCAGATGCTAGGGAGAGGTCAATACTTGTGGGGATGGTATGGGGGCGTAGGAAAGTTGGTGCGCCGCTGTTCAGAATCTTCAGGGCAGAGGTATGTATGGTGCCCAGCAAATGCCGGCCTCTGCTCGTGCAGCAGCGGCTGCCCCAGTCCCTATGGTGAGCATTAAAATCTCCACATATGACGGTATCCCTTCCAAGACTACTACGAAGCGAAGCTAGAGAGGAGGCATCCCAGGGTCTCCCTGGGCGGACGTAGATGCTAGCGACTGTGGTGCCCAGGCCGCCTAGGCGCACCGTCACTGCGCAGCACTCTAGAGGGGCTCTGGTGTGATGAGCCGGCGCCATACATTGCGATGACGCCGCCTATGTCAGCAGATTCTAGTTCTGCGCGCCTCCGCAGGGGGCCGCCACCGCCGCCTTCAATGTAGCAGCGCGCGGCACCGCGCGCCGTTTGCCTTTGCCTGCCTTCCCCTTCGCTGCTGTATTCTCGCCATTGCGGAGGTTTTGTTTTGCAGTGGGCAATGTTATTCTAGCCACTGTAGCAATGTGACCCAGCGAATTGTGACTTCTGATACGAAGATGCCACCCCGATGACAAAAACCATTGTGCTAGGCTGCCGGACACGCTTACGGGAAAGGCGCCACGCACGAATCGAAAGATATGTGGCTCTTGAAAAATAATGGGAGCAAATATAAATCCTCCCTAATGGATATAAATACACGATGACCTGATCACATCAATTACACGTATACCGGCCTAGTTTTTCAGTTGTATTGTATTCTATGGCCTTGTGGAATCAATCAGCCAGGGGAATTCGTGCAAGCAGGGCCAGCTAGCCGGATTGTCGACATGCTGCATCAAGGATAAGCACGAAGCCAATACTAATGTGAGCAAAAAGGAGGACCAGTAGTTAGGAAATAACTTTATTCAACGCATTACTAAGCGTCAAGAATGCTCTGGTATATCTGCTGACCACAGCCAGCATATTATAGCTGAAGTGATTATAGGCTAATATTTCACAGTACTGGGTATGTTGCTAAATAGAGTCTAATGAAATTGAATTGCGAAGTTTGTACAAGCCTGCTAACGCGGCGTCGCCGGGAGCAAACAGCTTACTCGGCACAAACTTCAACGACAATGGGGACTCAGCTATTTTGTCAGTTCAGCTTTACTGCTTCTTGAGCAAGCTCGAAAATATGACGGCATGTGGGGCGATCATTCATGACTCGAAAACCACTGAACACAGCGCAAAGATGACAATACAAGAAAACAAAAAAACGGACACGACACATATTGTGTCCTTTTCTTTTTTTGTGTGTTTGTAATGCAGTTCATGGCACGAAAGAAAAACACTCCGTGAACATATTTTCGAGAAACACTATATACGGCGCAAAGAAGACAACACAAGAAATAAAAGGATACCATGTGAGCATGTGCTGTCCTTTTCTTTTTTCTTGTGCCGTTTTAAATTTGCGCCGTATACAGTGGTTTAAATGTTCACTGAGTTTTTTTTTTTTTTTTCGTGCCATGAACTGTATTCGGGCAGCAAATAAACTGATTCACTGGGAGTAGTAAGAGACAGCTCCAGTGAGAAATCGGATGCTTAAAACATATATACGCCTCGCCTCTCTCAGTTAAGATTAACACGGGCGTACTTTTTGTCAAGGAAGCAGTGGATCCGCCGTTCATCAACACGAGATGCTTACTAAATGCTTGTTTTCACACTCCTAGAGCTCCTGTCAGGTCCTTCTCTATCGATCAGAACACTGTGTACACGAATACAGCTAATTCGCAATTGTGCAAAATTTTCAGATATTAAACTGCTGATAATGAACGGAGGATGCGCAACTGCAAGCTTTTAAGATGTGTTTAATAATGACTTGTGGCAATTTTTATGCAGCTTTCTTCCATAAACAGCGTCGACAGTAAATTCACGATCCAGAAGGCAGGCACGACAAAAAGATGCTGACAGCTGCGGCTTATTAGGAATACGAATACAGCTTTAAACGTTACCCGCGCAAACCAATGTGTCTCTATACCCTTCATCATCGCGGCCGTGAATCACAAACCTAAGAAAATGGGGCTGTCGAGCACCGCAGTCATTTTCATACAAGCGCATTAATTCACTTTTCGCCAAGGACGCCGGAGAGAAATCGGTCACGCGTATAGCACCAGTAGTAGCACAACTTGCTAATATATCCAACCTCTGCATAGCTGCCACGTGCAAATCTAAAAAGTGTGGACGAAGACGTTGCGTTTTTCTAAAGCGAGAAGGCCGCGGTCGCACGAACGCAACCCATCAACCAGCATGGATGGATGGATGGATGGATGAAATATAGGAGCGTCCCCTTTGAAACGCGGTGGTAGCAGTAGCTATCATGCTCATTTTTCTCCCTATATCTTAATTGTTGATTTAAAATGGTTACCTAAACCATCATTCTATTTATTAAATTTTGTTCCTACATTACTAACATTATGTCACTTCTCTGCTTTTAAGCCACCAATCTTCCAGTCGTTTTTTGCTAGTTTCCACCGCCGGTTTATTCACCCGGCCACTGTTATCTCTAAACCCCAGAGCTTCAGGAACAGTGATTGCGCCTGCACCAACTTCCGGATGGATACCATTACATTCGAGTATAATATGGTCAATTGTTTCACTGGAGTTTCCACATACAGCACATGCGTCCTCTCCATTGTTAAATTTCTTTTTGTAGCTGTGTGTTCTAAGGCACCCTGATCTAGCTTCAAAAAGTAGGGCACTGCCTCTTGAGTTATCAAAAAAATCTTCCTTCCTGATCTGCATTTTCCACTTTCGGTATAATTCCACACTCTGTTTCTTTTCCATCGAATTTATCCAATTTTTACCTTCTGTGTTTTTCACCTGTTGCTTAATGCTCTTTATTTCTCCGTCCTTGTTACTAGCATACTTACTAGTTAGTTTCCTAGTTCCTTTCCTCCATTGTGAGTCAACGCTTTTTAGGTACATGTATTAAATACTTTAGCTGCCCATCTGCTACTGTCCAATTTCCTCAGGCGTTCCTCGTATAATATTTTACCATGAGCTTCCCGTACTTTGAAAGATTCCCAGCCCATATCTCCCTGTACCGCCTCATTAGTGATTTTGCCGTGGGCACCTAGTGCTAGTCGTCCAACGGATCTCTTATTTGTTTCTAATGTCGACTGTGCCTCTGATTTTAGGCACAAAACCGCATTTCCGAAAGTAAGTCCGGGCACCATAATTCCTTTCCAAATACCCCTCAAAACCTCATACCTATTGTATCCCCACAATGCCTTATGCTTCATTATCCCGGCATTCCTTCGCCCTTTGGCCTTAAGTGATTGCTCATGCTTTCCAATGTATGCCAATCCTTCGTTTACCCGTACCCCCAGATATTTATATTCTGCTACTCTAGGTATTTCAAGGCCTTGTATTTTAAGACCCTGATCAGTTGAGACGTTGAAAATCATCAGACCCGACTTAACTGCGCTGAAACTGAAGCCTAGAGCGCCCCCTTCGTCTCCGCAATACTTAACTAGAGTTTGCAATTCTTCCAGACTCTCAGCTAGCAGCACAATATCGTCTGCATACATCAAGCCGGGGAGGCGCTGCTCTACCGCCTTTCCACCTAATCTATATGACAGGTTAAAACCTAGGTTACTGTCTTGTATCCTCCGTTCCAGGTTTATCATATAAAGCATGAACAGCACCGGTGATAGAGGACAGTCTAAAACAGCGCAAAAGAACAGGGACGAGAGAACAAAACGTACAACACGAGCGCTGACTTACAACTGATTTATTGAACATTTGTTGAACATTTATTGAACATCAGTTGTAAGTCAGCGCTCGTGTTGTACGTTTTGTTCTCTCGTCCCTGTTCTTTTGCGCTGTTTTAGAATGTATACATACCAACTCGCCCAGGCTTCTATTTTAATAGAGGACAGCCTTGTCTTAATCATTTGCATACTTTGACATCATCCGTACTTCTTATCCCTTCCCACGTAAATTCTACTTTGTTATCCCGGTATATTTCCTATAGGAACTCTATTATCTCATAACCGATACCTTCTTTTAATATGTTCCTCAGGAGTTCCCTGCTTACGTTGTCGTACGCCCCGTTTATGTCCAGGAAGGCCAAATACAAAGGTCTATTTTCCACTCTAGATATTTCGATGCATTGGATAAGCACGAACAGGCTATCATCTAAGCGCCTACCATTTCTAAAGCCGTTCTGAAGTTCTCCGAGTATCTTGTTACTTTCAACCCATGCTTGCACCTTTAATTTCACCGCCTGCATGGCTAACCTGTACATAACAGATGTTATGGTAATCGGCCTGTAGGATTTTATGTGCATCCTGTCTCCTTTCCCTTTATAAATCAAATTCATTTTACTCTGCCGCCAGCTGTCCGGAATTTGCTTATTCGTTATGACTGTTTCCAGAGCTTTTAACAACGTTTCCTTACTTTTTGGACCGAGTTCATTAATCAGCTTGATCGGAATTTCATCTATTCCTGTAGATGTGTTTTTAGGAATATTTTTTTCTGCCTTTTTCTAGTTTAGATTGGTCAGTTCTAAGCTGCTTTGTATTCTGCTACCTTGTGTTGCTTCCTGATTTGCGGAGATGACTCGGCTATAACTGATGTAATTTAGTTCACTGCGTTATCTCCCTTTAAAGAATTTCCCTCGTTATCTTGAATCCGATCCTGTTTTCTTTGATTCTTCTTCCCTAGCCAGCTTATATGGTTCCAGAATTTTCTTGCTCCGCCTCTAGAGGCATCGTGTATATCAGCCATCCAGCGATCGGTGGACTGTCTTATTTTACTTTGGACGAGGGCCTGCACTTGAAGTTTCTTTTGCCGATATGAATCCCATTTTTGGTCGATTTTCTCCTGAGATACCTGTGCTTTCTTTGCCATTCGGTGTTCCCTTGAAGCAGCCGTCGTGTTTCAATAGCTTCCCTGATTTCCTTATTCCACCAGCTCCGTGGCTTCCTCTTTCCATTCCAGCGGTTAGCTACTTTAACCTCCTGAATTTTCCTCCTTATGAGTAGTCCTACCTGTTCATAATCCCAGTCTTCCATGGGGCTTTTCTCTATTGTTTCCTCTATGTCTGCTGCTATCTGCGCTATTTGATCGTCGTTTAATTTTGCGTTTACGTTTTGTCTAAGTTCCATTTCTCTTTTCATCAAGGGCCCCATCTGCAGACTAATACGTTTATGATCACTTCCCAGACTACACTCCCCTTCTTCGTCTATTTCCATTTTTGTGACCTAGCTATAAATTTCCTGCGACATTAGACAATAGGCAATGGTCGTCTGCCTGTTGCGGAATTCCCACGTGATTTGGCCTTCACATTTTGTTTCTCTATTTACTATAACTAGATCGTGTCGCTCACAGAAATCTAGCATTAGCTTGCCGATACAATACGTGTATCCATCCAGATCGTCGATGTGGCCGTTCATGTCCCCCAGTAGAATAATATTGGCCCCGTTTCCAAACTGGCTTATATCGTCACTAAGACATTCAACAAGATCCCTGTTTTCTTGCCTGCATTGATGTCCTGTTCCTAAATAAACTACCCCTAGCCATGTCCTTATGCCGGCAATTGTTCCTGAAACCCAGATATGTTCTTTACAAGATGATTTAATTCTTTGCCAATTTGTTCCCTGGTCTGTCAACATACCTACCCCTGCACCCTTTTTTTCCGTTCTCGTTCTGTTGCACCCTTCCCAGACGTAGCCTTTTATAAACGGCGATGAGTCTCGCAAAGAGCGTACACACCTATTTTATCATCCCTCAACTGCTGTTCTATCTCTAGCCATTTCGCTCTTTTTCTACCTCCTTGCATGTTTATGTAGCTGATCCTAGTGTTAAATTTCTTTTTCGTACTTTTGTTTCTCGACCTACTCTTTGCCATTTTTTGGGGCTCAGCCTCCATTATTACACTTTCCTCTGCTTCACTTCTAACTACCTCTGTGCACGGAGTCCTCGCGGACCTCCTAAAAAAGCTACAGCCCTGCCTGCCAAGCGCCAGCCGATCTCTGCTCCGACCCTTCTGTTAAAATGAATGCCATCTCGCTGAAAAGCTCTACCAAAACCTGCTTTATTTACTTCCCTGTTTACTTAAACCACTTCGAAACGCTTCTCCAGGCTTAACTTTCTTATGTCCTGATTAACTGTCACCACGTCCTTTTCCATCTTTCCGTTGAAGTCTCCGGTGGCGCCACCTAGTTCATGTAACATACACTGCGTCAGGGAAGGAGCCCCCGTGAGCCCACTACCCATGGAGCCACTACCCCATACTAGCTCACTTTAGCCCGGCTTAGGGTGATGGTGATGACATTTCCTGCCAGGGTTGCCGATTTTGGCCAAAAACGGCCGTCAAGCTTGGTGGGCCGCCAGTTTGGTCCCCAGCTTAGGAGTGGCACACTGTATATGTGGAACCAGGGTGAGCTGAAAGTAGACATTGGCCGAATTAACTGATAAGGAACATTACGTGGATTTTTGTGGAGATCACAGCTTGGTAATTAAACCAAAATGACATTCCTTAGTCGAAATTATTGTTAGCCGACACATTGTTTCAATGTT
Organism: Amblyomma maculatum; assembly: GCF_055883805.1. Lineage (NCBI taxonomy): Eukaryota > Metazoa > Arthropoda > Arachnida > Ixodida > Ixodidae > Amblyomma > Amblyomma maculatum. Next base: position 13,780,689 of record NC_139348.1, on the reverse strand, counting down.
TATCATTACTCGGTTGATGAGCGCCTTGTACCTAATATGTAGATAAAGTGCCCACAGCCACTGTGTAGTTGTTTTATTCTAAATACAATACCGCAACTGCTACATAAATTGAAAGCTTATGTTGAGTATAATAGCAATGAAAATATTGTAGGTTAATTAGTTAATTGTGAAAAAAAAAAATGAACTTCGCGCTGCAATATCAAGTAATATATCGTTGGATACCTTGCGTCGACTATAATTGCGCTTGACTATTTGCAATTGCTAATTGCTTGGCATTCGTTAATTAACAGTGATTAAAAATTGAACTTCTGACCATAGCATCAAGTCATATATCATTGCATAGCTTATACAGAGCATGTTTGCACTACACAATTGCCGGTTTAGTTAAGAACAGTTAACTAGTTAATTGAGATTACCATTTGAACTCTCCTTTAGTGATTTTAGTTAATCAACGTTAATTAGGTAAATGTGATTATCAATAGAACTTTACGCCAAGTCATATATCCGAGGATATCTTTTATCTAGCACGATTAAAATGCACTGATTGCCGGTATTTGATAAATGGCGTTATTTAATTAAATGTGATTAAAAGTTTAAATTTAGACTAACATCAAGTGATATATAATTTGATAGCTTATACAGAGCACGTTTGCACTACACTAACTGCCGCTTTAGTTAAGAGCTGTCAAGTAGTTAATGGTGATTAACATTCGAACTTTAGTTAATGTTAGGTAATCACCGTTAATTAGATAATTGTGATTACCACTTGAACTTTAGGCTAGAACGCCAAGTCATATATCACAGGATAACTTGTATATAGCGCGATTACAATATACTAATTGACGGCATTTGCTAATAGCCGTTATTTAATTATGATTAAATGTTTTACTTCAGACTATAGACTCGTCATATCTCATTGGATAGCTTATACAGAGCACGTTTGCACTACACTAATTGCCGGTTTAGTTCAGAACTGTTAACTAGTTAATGATTATTTGAACTTCGGTTTAGTTATTGTTAGTTAATCACTGTTAATGAGATAATTATGAGTAACACTTCAAATTTAAGCTACAAGTCATATACCACATGATAGCTTGTATCCATCACAGTTGCAATACACTAATTGCCGGTCTTCGTTAATAATCATCATTCAATGAATTGTGAATAAATATTTAACTTCAGATTATAACATCACGTCATATATCATTGAATAGCTTATGCAGATCGAGCATGTTTGCAATGCACTAATTACGGTTTTCGTTAAGAAAATTTAACCAATTAACTCTGATTAACATTTGAACTTTAGTTAATTTTAGTTAGTCGCCGTTAGATAACTGTGATTAACAGTTGAACTTATGACTGCAATGACTGCAAGTCATATCATAGAATAGCTTATATCGCACGATTGCAGATCATAAATTGGCGATCTTTTTTATTTGCCGTTTTTTAATTACCTGATTAAATATTTAACTTCTGACTATAGTATGAAGTCATATATCATTGGGTAGCTTATACAGAGCACATTTCCACTACACTAATTGCCGGTTTAGTTAAGAACTGTTAACTGGTTATGGTTATCAACAATTTAAAATATAGTTAATATTAGTTAGTGACCGTTAATTAGATAATTGTGATTCACACCTGAAATTTTGGTTACATCAAGTCATATATCACAGGATAGCTTATATGCATTACGATTGCAATACACTAATTATCGGTCATGGTAATTGCCGTTAATTATATAATTATGATTAACACTTGAACTTAAGGCTACAATGTCAAGTCATATATCACAGGATAAGTTATATGTGGCACGATCGCAATGCACGAATTGACGGTCTCTGTTAATTGCCGTTAATTAACTTTGATTAAATATTGAACTTCCGGCTATAGCATAAAGGTATATATCATTGGACTGCCTATAGCGAGTATGTTTGCAGTACACTAATTACCGGCTTTAATTAAGACCTGTTACCTAGCTAGCTGTCATTAATGGTTGAACTTTAGGTTATGCTAAGTCATATGCCACAGGATAGCTTTTATGTGGTATATTGCAGTATACTAATTTCGAGTCTTAGTTATTAGCCATTAATAAGTTAATTGTGATGAACATTTGTACCTTTAGCTACACTAATTAATATCACGGGGTATCTTATATCAAGTGTGATACAGTATGTATGCTCATTGGCGGCCTTTGTCTATAACTGCTCGAACAGTTAATTGTAACTAATAAAGATACACATGCCTGTGAAGGGTGCAGCGGTAACGTAGCGGTAGAACATCCGCCTCGCATGCAAGAGGACCGGGGCTCAAATCCCGGTGCCGCGTAATTCTCCACCGGATTAAAAAAAATCCGCGTGTCGATGGAATTGCATAAAGAGGTTTGGGGTGCGACCTGATGCTGGTGAACACCTCCGGCAATGCACTCCCTCACCAGAACAAGAGTTGACCACCCTGGATCGGCCACAACATCTCATGATAAGCTCCATAAAACCCCGGCCCTCAGTCACCAGCGGCTGCGGAACAACTGACCACGGTGGCGGTCAGACCTGTGATGCAGCAGGGGGTTCTAAGAATTCCTGGCTCCGCTGGACAGGCCGCCACTGGAAACTGACCCTGGCAACGTTTAACGCTAGAACCCTAGCTGGTGAAGCTACTTAAGCAGTGCTGTTAGAGGAACTAGAGGGTATGAAATGGGATGTCATAGGGCTTAGTCAGGCTAGGAGGCCGAATGAAGCATATACTGTACCAGGATAGGCATGTACTGTGTTATCGAGGTTTACCAGGGAGGCGACAACTAGGAGTAGGTTTCCTTGTCATTAAGTATACAGCGGGCAATATAGATGAATTCTATAGTATTAATGAGAGGGTGGCAGGCATCGTAATTAGGCCTAATAGGCGGTGTAAACTGAAGATTGTACATGCCTATGCACTTACATGTAGTTATGATGACCAGGCAGTTGAAAGCTTCTACGAAGATGTAAAATCGGCAATGCGAAAAGTAAAGACGCAGTATACTGTACTAATGGGGGACTTCAATGCCAAGGTAGGGAAAAAGCAGGCAAGAGACCAGGCAACAGGTGACTATAGGCTCTCAAAGCATCGCTGGGCGGCGCTGCGGCTCCTGATGGACAACGCCATCTGTGGCAGAAAAACATACACTGGGACTCCGCCGGCTCGGCTCGCTGCCTTCGCGACGTGCGCCGCGCGCTTTCTCTCGAACGAGCACGCGCCCTGACGCGCCCCTGCAGGCACATCACGACATGCCGCCTGCATTCCGTCTTGATGATTGGACAACCTGCCGCGTATTTCCATGGAGGAAACGTAATTATAGCCGAGAAAATTTTTATTCACGTCTGCACTGTAGAGCAGATGACGGCAATGAGTAAATATTGATCGTGAATGCGTTTCCCAAAATAGCGAAAACGTAGGAAGTTTATCTTGAGGTAAGTAAGCTATGTAACTATATTGTCGTACATTGTCACGTAGCCGTTTAGGCCCGTAACCAGAAGGTTGGTTTTTATTAGGGGGTTGATCTAGCAGGCACAGGAGAGCAGGTCCAGAGCACTGAGTGACAGCAGCCGACTTCAGCTTCTCATCGAACGCCACGGGGCCACTTCTTCGAGTCCGCTCACGAGACTCTCGATGAGCAGCCGCCTAGCGGCTGCTGTTGCACACATTATAATATTGTTACTTAGCTTAGTTTAAAAACTGCGGAAGTATTATCAGTACTCTAGAATAAAGCTGCTCGCTTATTGCTCATCGTTTTGGCCTGTAGCATGAGATCTATATACGGTTTTGTTTTTATTGTTACGACGTTACTAAAGCAAATCTTGCAGTAGAAGAATAAGCTTTAGTCCGAAGGAGATGTTTCTTCAAAGGCACGAACGCTAGCAGTCTCGAAAGCACATGCGTGCTCCGCGCGCTGCACACGACATAACCGGCTCGCTGGCTCGGAAGGAAGGTGAAATCCAAGCTTGTACTACAATCGTGCTTTATTTCGGTTCTAACTAAATAGTTGTGCTTCATTTATATTTGGTTTGCATTTACGAAACCTGTGACGCGAATAGGGTGCTCCGTGCGAGTAGTGTCAATCGAGCCATAAATAGGATCGCTTTTGTATTGCACTTCCAACATATTTTTGTTATGAATAATAATGATGTTGGTTCATTTATTGGCCAATTTGCGGAAATATGTAAAAGCGGCTCAGCCAAGCACGTTTTCCAACCCCCCCCCCCCCCCCCCCCACACACACACAAAAAAAAAAAGGCCTCGTTCTTAGATATTTTCTTGGTCGTAGGGCACATTCACACATCATTGTCGATCGCGGACGTCGCACGCTGGATATCTGTTGATTTGGTTGCTTTCAGAGCACTCACAAAGCAGGGAGAGAGCACAAAAATCGGCAAAGCAAGACACGCGCGGAGCGAAGAGCAGGATAATCCTCCGCCCCCTTCACTTCGTTTACATGGTGTTAAACCATTGTACTCTTTTGATGCCTCTCTAAGACGTCTTTGTCAACTGTCGAACATTTCTGAGTTTATGGAGAAGGGGAAAATTGGCCCTTTTCGTTTCAACAAAGAACTCGAGACATCTCAGAATGCTGTCATGCGGTTGGAAAACAGGTCTTGTCGAAACGCTTCCTATGAAATCTGCAAAGTTCCACACGTGAGCCTCGTCTTTTGGCGCTTCGCCTACTATTGTGGCTACCTATGACACAATGCTACTTAGTACCTCCGTTTCGCATCAGCGGAAGCGTTTTTGTATCGCCAAATAACCGCCAGGCCCAATTCGATCGCCGCACGTGCACAGGAAGCTAGCGGAGCGTCTGCTCCGGCGACTCCCATCGTTTCACATTTCGCCACCATGCCAGGAATGCAGCGCTGCCATCGCGCGGCGAAACTTGAGCTTGGGTACCTTATGGCATTGGTTGTAGGAATTGCAGGGGGGAGTTACTAGTTGAGTTTGCAGAACGCAATAACTTCAGATTCATGAATACCTTCTTCAGCAGACAGAAGAACCGGAAATGGACATGGAAACATCCTAACGGGGAGACTAAAAATGAAATTGACTTCATGATGTGTTCAACCTCCGCCATTATGCAAGATATAGACACAATCGGGAAAGTGCGATGCAGTGACCACTGGATGGTGAAGTCCCGAATCAGCCTAAATCTGAAGAACGAACGCAACAGATTAGTAAGAAAGAAACCCATTAACGAATTAGCGGTGAGGGGGAGGGCAGAAGAGTTCAGGATCTCGCTACAGAATAGATATTCAGCTCTAAACGAGGATGGCGACATTACCCTAGAAGCAATGAAGAATAATTTCAGAGATATCATTACTGAGTGTGCGGTAGATGTAGGCAGTAGGATAGTTAGAGTGGATATCGGTAAGCTGTCTAAGGAGACGAAAGATTTGATTAAGAAATGCCAGAGTATGAAAGCTTCCAATCCAACAGACCGAATCGAATTCGCTGAGATATCAAAGCTAATCAATAAGCGCAAAGTCGCCGATATAAGGAAGTACAACATGGAGAAAATTGAGCATGCTGTAAAGAAGGGGGAAGCCTTTAAGCGGTAAAGAAGAAATTGGGCATAGGCAAAAACCAGATGTATGCGATAAGGGACAAGGCGGGCAACGTCATCACGAGTATGGACAATATAGTCAAAGTAGCCGAACAGTTCTATACAGATCTCTACAGTAGCCAAAGTAGTCAGGACCGTAATGAGATTGGCGGTAGGGAAAAACAGTCAGACGTTCCACCAGTGACGAAGGACGAGGTCAAAAAAGCATTAGAAACTATGAAAAGGGGAACATCAGCTGGAGAGGATCAGATAACTACAGATTTGCTGAAGGACGGGAGGGATATCGTGCTAGAAAAACTGACCACCCTGTATACGCAGTGCCTGGTGTCATCGACGGTACCGGAACCATGGAAGAATTCAAACAAAACTCATAAGAAAGGGGTCTCTAAGGGCCTTAAAAATTACAGACCAATCAACTTACTGTTTCTTACGTATAAGGTATTTACTAAGGTAATCTTTAACAGAATCAGGACAACCTTAGACTGCAATCAAGCAAAGGATCAAGTAAGGTTTCGGAAACGGTACGCTACTATCGATCATTAATCAATCGATACCATCGATCAGGGGATAGAAACATGCTCGGAATATAACCAGCCCTTATACATAGTATTCATTGATTACGAAAAAGCATTTGACTCAGTTGAAAGCTCGGCGGTGATGCAGGCATTGCGAAATCAGGGGGTAGACGAGCCGTACGTGAAAGTGCTGGAAGATATATACCGGGTGTCCCAGCTAACTTGAACCAAGGGTTACAAATTAATATATTTGAGGTAGGTCAGTGAAACCAGTTGCATACAACTACCAGCCTGTTTGCGCACTACAGGCAATTTTTTGTTTTGCAATTACTTAATTGGCTAATTATGTTAATTTTTCTACTTTAATAAATATTCACCTTAGACCAAAAATGTGAATTGGAAAGTTGTAAAGCACCTTCAGAAACCCCAATTCCATTAATTGCGATAAAAAAAGTCTCACGTGTATCTTTTTTTTTCCCGGCACAAAAGAAAGCACGCGAAATACAAATAATGCCACGTGACTAGCGCATTTGAGCGCCGCGATTGTGGTGCCCTCAGTCGTGGTTTGAGCGAACAAAATCAGCTGCGGCTGGGACCCGATGGTTGCAGCGGCAGGCAGAAATGTTGGCGATGGTTCAAGCGAGTACAGCGATTTTGGCCAGGATTGCGCACCGCAGCAGCCTACATCACGACAGGCGGATGACGATAAAGAACCGGCAAATGAAGGCGCAGCGCTAATTTTAGTCGAGTCACATGATGTCATCTCGCCCCTTTACCCAAGCCTGCATGCGCAGATTCAGTGGCTGATACCTTATCGCTCATCCGTTTGCCGTAAAGTTCGCTGATGGGAGAGAAGGAGGCCTTGTTAGAATCTCGGAGGTGTCGGCTCGCCGCTCTCGCTGCTACTTGCACCGTCACGTGGGCCGGCTGTCTGACGCGGGCGAAGAAGCCATCGCAGGCATATCGGCCTGCCGCTTTAACAGGGCCAAGGAGACAGGCCGCAGCTAATTTCGTTCGCTCTAACCACGAATGAGATCACCACCATCCCGGCGCACAAATGCACTAGTCACGTGTTATTATTTGTATTTCGCGGCCTTTCTTTCGAGCCCGGAAAAAAGGTACACGTGAGACTTTCTTTATCGCAATTAATGGAATGGGTGTTTCTGAAGGTGCTCTACAACTTTCCAATTCACATTTTTGGTCTAAAGTCGATATTTAATAAATTAGAAAAATTACCTTAATTAGCTAATTAAGTAATTGCAAAACAAAAAATTGCGTGTAGTGCGCAAGGAGGCTGGCAGTTGTATGCAATCAGTTTCACTGACCTACCTCAAATATATTATTTTGTATCCCTTGGTTCAAGTTAGCTGGGACACCCGGTATAGTGGCTGCACAGCAACCGTAGTTCTGCATGAAGTAGCAAAATTCCCATAAAGAAATGTGTTAGGCAAGAAGACACAATCTCCCCTGTACTATTCAAAGCTTGCTTAGAGAAAGTATTCACAGACTTGGAATGGGAGCAGTTAGGGATAAGGGTAGATGGAGAATACCTCAGTAATCTGCGATTTGCTGATGACAGTGCCTTGCTAAGCAACCCGGGGGATGAACTGCAAATAATGATTGATGACCTAGACAGGAAACGCAGAAAGGTAGGCTTGAAAATCAATATGCAGAAGACTAAGGTAATGTTCAACAGCCTCGGGAAGGAACAGCAGTTTACATTAGGTAGCGAAGTACTGGAAATAGTAGGCGAATATATCTACTTAAGACAGGTAGTAACCGCAGATCCGGACCATGAAAAGGAAATAACAAGAAGAATAAGATTAGGATGGAGCGCATTTGGCAAGCACTCGCAGATTATGACTAGCAGTATACCGGTATCGCTCAAGAGGAAAGTATACAACAGTTGCATCTTACCTGTACTCACCTATGGGGCTGAAACATGGAGGCTAACCAAGAGAGTTCCACTTAAGTTGAGGACAACGCAGAGGGCTATGGAACTAAAAATGGTAGGGGTAACATTAAGAGGTAACAAGCGTGCGAAGTGGGTCAGAGAAATAACCCAAGTTACCGACATTCTAGTGGAAATTAAGAAGAATAAATGGGCATGGGCAGGACATGTAGTGCGAAGGGAGGATAACCGATGGTCGCTTAGGGTAACAAACTGGATGCCAAGGGAAGTAAAGCGTAGCAGGGGCGGCAGAAAGTTAGGTGGGCGGATGAGGTTAAGAAGTTGGCAGGGGTCAAGTGGATGCAGCTAACACAGAACCGGGTTTAGTGGAGAAATATGGGAGAGGTCTTCGGCCTGCAGGGGGTATAATTAAGCTGATGAGGCCTGTGACTATGAGTCATGATTGCAAATAATGTTTTAGATTTTACTCGTTACAGTAGGCTATTTTAAGTGCTGAGTCATGCTATCTAGTGTGTGACTAAGAGCCATGAATCATGATTACGGCTATCAGTTATGATTACAGATAATGGTTTTGCAGACTGTACACTTTGCAATATGCTTTGTAAAATGCTTAGCCATGGTACCTTGCAATATAACTGCAAGTCACGAGTAATATACCTCTGAGCCATGACTAATATTTATACATGCTTCACATATTACACCACACTACATTGTAAAGTCCTGGATGTTACGTTGCATTATTACTGTGGGCCATAAGTCATGATTATGACTACCAATCATGACTAGGTGATGTTTTACAGACTCAACGCCTTGCATCATGCTAAAGTACTACGTCATTTTACGTCAGATATGGTTGGTTGGTTTGTGGGGTTTAACGTCCCAAAGCGACTAAGGCTATGAGAGACGCCGTAGTGGAGGACTCCGGAAATTTCGACCACCTGGGGTTCTATAACTTGCACTGACATCGCACAGCACACGGACGCCACACCGTTTCGCCTCCATCGAAACGCAGCCGCTGAGGCCGGGATTCGATCCCGCGTCCTTGGGCACAGTAGTCGAGCACCTTAAGGCCTGTGCCACCCCGGCGGGGCTTCTACGTCAGATATGACTAACAGCCATTTGTCATTTGGACCTAATCATATGTGACTATGTATAATGTTTGTACAGGTTCATTCACACCTTACTGTACGGTTTATTGTAAACCGCTGAGCTACGTTAAATTGCATTATGACTACGAGATGAATGACGACGTGGTTATAAGTCATGTCTAACCAGGTCGTGGAATGTCACCTTTGGTCATTCACAGATATTCATATCTTACATGAGCTATGACATCATGCACCGGGTAGTAACGTACGTCATTCGAATTTCATGCCCTAAGTGGTATGTGCTAATGAGACATATAATGCTTTTGCATTAAAACGAGTCACGGTTTTTAAGCCCAGCCGCCACATTTCGACAGCTGTGATAAGAAAAAACATAAGCACTAATACCTCTACACACATAAATAAATGAAGTCAAATTCCAGATTTGGTTCACATGTTCGTAGCTGCTAAGGCACCTACTTCGCACCCGTAGTCGAGAAATAAATGTGTAACAATAGTGGTAGCATAAGGTTATTTGTTACTAATTCAAAAAGGAAGGTAATGACTTTTGCCTGCCGCGGAATCTGCCATCGAGTGTGATTTAACGGATGTGGAACGAGGCTGAGGTAGGAAAATTTTGCCTTGCTGACGGATCAATCAGCTTACGGGTCTTTTTTTTTCAGTATTGCAGCCTTTAAATAACGCATGAACATTTTTAAGGGGGGTTGTAAACGTCAGGTTCTTCTTGTCTCTTCAAATCTTTTGCACCTCTCCAAGGTGCTCCTCGATTCGGCAGGCGACGTGTAGTTCACACACAAACACACTGAGACGAAGGCCGACGAACTTGCAGTAACAAAACGAAAATAAACTTTATACGACACAAACACGAAGCACAGAGTACAGAAAACTTATTCAGATGAGGCAGTGAGACATCACACTTTACAAATGAGACTGGGCGAAAGACTAACCGCAATACGAGCGCATCGCTCTTTTTACGACTTCTCAGTCGGGGACTGCCTGTTACGCTGTCTTCTCCGAGCGAGAATCAAACCAGAACTAGTACCAGAACCGTCGATGGCTGCGCGACGCGCTCTTAAATAGCCAGCGCAGAAGCTTCTAGCAAGCCGCGGAAAGTCAGCGGCACTTCCGTCCCGTCTAGGGAGTTCCCTCCGAGAACGCATCGAGAGCAGACGTGTTTTCGCCAGCTCCGGTGCCTCTCCCAGCGATTCTCGACCCGCCGCCCCAAGCCGGGCTCCAGTTCCCAGAAAACCGTCTGGCCCACCTCGCGCTGCCGCGGCTCTTCCCTCCGCCCGGCGGCTAGCGCCGGCTGCGAGCCCGCGACGCATCGCAACTCACCAGCGACGGCACGGTGGACGACAGGATGGAACTTACACAATTGAATTCTGACACGGAAGCGAGATGCAATCGGGCAATTGAGGCTCGGCGCATCGCTGGATCCGATCAACGAACCGACCAGCAGGCCGCTACCAGCACGTCCGCTCTACCACCGGCCGGCGCAGCCACATCGGCGCAGTCTGCACCAGGCAAGTCATCTCCAACTTTTGTAAAACGTCAAGCGCCACTACCAAAACTCCCGCCACAAGATCTGAAAATTGTGTTCCGACCGATAGGAGGCCTAGACCTCGGAAAGCACAACGGTGGATATATACTGTCCCTTGTTACCACCGCACTCCGACTCCCAGCTGAGATCGTCAGAAAACAAGACGTGATCCGCATCAACCCCAGACACAATTCGTTCACCATCAGTACCCCATCAGAAGAACGAGCTCGCCAATATGTTCGGCTAGAGCACATCAAAATTATCGACCAAACCTATCCAGTGAAGCCGTACATTGCCCCACCGGAAAACGCCATCCGCGGCATCGTATACAACACCATCTACGACCAAACCTCGGAAGAAATTTTTTCCGAGATGAAAGCACTGAACCAGAGTTCCGAATACGAAATCACCGACGCAAGGGAGCTCGGACGTACAAAATCCATTCTGGTCACATTTGTACGCACCAGCACGGTCCCAAAACAGCTTCGCTTCTACGGCGCAATATACCTCTGCCACCCTTTCCTCCCAAAAGCTGAGGCTTGCTATAACTGCAGACGGCCCGGGCATCGCAGCGACGTTTGCACGGAACAGAAGCGAAACCTATGCCAAAGGTGTGATGTGGCTCACGCGGTGGTGGACCCTCCCACGTGCGAACCTCTGTGCATCCTCTGTGAGGGTCCGCACGTCACAGCCTCTCGGGACTGCCCGAACCGGTTTGATAGACCGGGATACAAGAAACCAACCCCGGACCCCAAGACGGAGGACGCTGATGGAGACCAGCTGCGCAGATCCAGATGCAAGCTTCGCAAGGCTTCTGAGAGCCGGAACCGTCAGCACCAGCGATCGCAGTCCTCGACAAGAAAGAAGACAGACATCTCGAAAACCAGGGACCGATCCCAGTCCTTCCCGCCTCTGGTCGACCAGCCTTCTCAGCCAGAAAATAAGGTGAGATGGGGCCCGCGACCTCCCTCACTGGTCAAAGAAAATCAACAGCTTAAAGAACAGGTTCAACTGCTTAGAGCACAAAATCAACTACAAGCTGAACAAATTCAACAACTGACAAAACAGATGGAAATGCTTAGCCGACACATTTTACCCGCAGAGGGCGCGCAGGAACCTCCGACTCCTCCCCCGAGTAAAATACACCCGCCCCCTCCGCCCCCCGAGTCCGGCCGTAGAAATACTCCCTCAGACTCGTCATCACACACGTCTCCTAAAAGGAAGGCTACAAACCAAGATAATGTGCCAACACAGACTCCGACCAACCTTGACCTTGTAGCCTCCATTACACTTCTTGAGCAAAAGATCGGAGAAAAATTTGAATCCATAGCTACTAGCACTAACACCTGGGCAACGAATCTAGACGCGAGGATGGTAGTGCTTGAGCAGCAAGTCCAGCTACAGCAGCAACAAATGCAACAACAGATGCAGCAGATCCAAACTGCTCTCAGTACACTAATAACAGGCCAGAACCCGCTTTCCCACCTTACCCCCGACCCCCAGAATGGCGGAACACCGTAGTATTCGCGTGTGGCAGTGGAACTGCAGAGGCTTCCGCCCAAAGCGTAGCAATTTGCAGCTTCACTTACAGGCTCTCCCGACAGAAGAAACCCCTACTATCATTGCACTACAAGAAACAAACGCCCCGGTCAAATTGCTAAACTACACACCGCACATGGTGTCAAAATCTAAACAACACAGAGTCGCGACGCTAGTGCATCGGAATCACACTGCCGCGGATCACACCATCGAAGTACAGGGTGTTGATTGTCTACTGGTCGAGCTACTCCCCAAGGAACGAAAAAGCCCCAGCCTTTTCGTTCTTAATATTTACAGTCCTCCCAAAGCGAAGCCAGCCCCCTTAATAGAGGCCCTACAACGTGCTCTCAGTATCAGCGCTAACCACCCATTAATGATAATAGGGGACTTCAATGCAAGCCACTGCAGCTGGGGTTACACAAAGAATTGTTCGAAGGGCTCACGTCTGTGGTCATTCTTCCAAAGTGAGGGTCTCAACCTAGTCAATGACACACAACATCCCACCCGTACAGGGAATAGTGTTCAGAAGAACACCTCCCCGGATCTCACCCTCACGCGGAACATCACAGAGTGCTTCTGGCTAAACACTTATGACTCCCTAGGGAGCGACCATTACATAATTCAGACCTCCCTCTCCTTGTCTTCTATCACCGCCCGAGTTAAACGCCAACTCAGAATCACAGACTGGGACCGCTTTCGTGCTATTCGTGTTGCGGCCCCAGAGCGCATAGATAACCTACAAGACTGGCTGGCTGGCATCCAAGGTGACGTTCACTCGGCCACAAAAGAGATGCCTAACATCCAAAAAGCTGAGGTTACCGATAATCGGCTTCTCCACATGTGGGAAGCACATTCTAGCCTCCAGAAAAGATGGCTGAAGTGCAAACGAAACCGGTCCTTAAGGCTTCGAATCTCTGCCCTTTTACGGGAGATGGAGAGTTATGCAAGGCAGCTCACACAACAACAGTGGAACCAGGTGTGCGATCGCCTCGCGGGAAACCTGGGCCTTAAGGATACATGGCGTTTCTTACGATGTCTGCTAGAGCCAGAGCAGACAAAGAATATACAACACAAAAACGTCGCCCGCCTTATTCATGGCCTTGACATGGATAACGACGAAGTAATCACCACTCTTAAGGACACCTACCTTAACACAGCACCAAAAACACCCCTCCCACCGTATTTAGGTACCCCCAACCCGGATCTAGACGCTAAGATCGAGCAATGGGAAGTAAGAGCAGCCATGATGCAACTCCGCACAACCTCCGCGCCGGGTGCGGATAAAGTAACGAACAAAACTCTCAGAAACTTAGACGAAAATTCCATCCAAGCCATCACCGATCTGTTTAACGAACACTGGCGAGAAGGAACGCTGCCCCCGGAGTGGACGCACGCTCAGGTTACCTTCATTCCCAAACCTGGAAAATCCTTGGCCCTCTGCAACCTCCGCCCGATATCACTCACGTCGTGCTTGGGTAAATTATTCGAACACGTCGTACTCAATCGCCTGCTCGAGCACATGCGAGCCCGCGACTTATTTCCCCACACTATGCTAGGTTTCCAAAGCCACCTTTCCACCCAGGATGTAATGCTCCAAATCTCAGAAGACATACTTCAACCTAGACATTGCAAACGAACCAGAGCTCTTCTGGCTCTTGACCTGCAAAAGGCATTTGACAATGTCCTACACTCCGCCATATTGGAGTCACTCACGAACCTGGAAGTAGGCGCCCGGACGCACTCCTACGTAACGGCCTTCTTACGAGACCGCACGGCCGAGCTCAGGTTCGGAACGCTGCAGTCCCCAACTTTCTCTCTAGGCAATAGGGGTACACCGCAGGGTTCCGTGCTATCCCCGCTTTTGTTCAACATCACTCTCATTCCTATGGCTAAACAACTTTCACAAATACCGCATCTCTCCCACTCTCTCTATGCTGACGATATCACCCTGTGGACCACCACAGGAAATCTCGGAGACATAGAAGAGACCCTACAAGCAGGGGCTGACACGGTGGTGAAATATGCGGCCACGGTGGGCCTCGCATGCTCCCCCGCCAAGTCAGAGCTCCTGGTCATGCATGCTGGCCCCAAGCGACAAGACCAACCACGGTTGACCGTATCACTGAGCGGACAGCCGATAAGCGAAGTGCATCGGCTCCGTGTGCTTGGTATGTTTTTACAGGACAATGGCCTTAACACAGAAACCATGTCCAAGCTCACTACAGCCACGCAGCAAACAATTAGACTGATCAAACGCATAGCCAACAAACATCGCGGTATGCGAGAGCACGACCTGCGACGCTTAGTACAGGCGTTTATTATTAGCCGAGTAGTATACTCCCTACCCTTACTGTTTCTTACGAAAAGAGAAACAGAGAAAGTAGACTCACTAATCCGCCAAGCTTACAAGACCGCCCTAGGACTACCCAGGAGCACGCCCACACTGCGTCTCTTAAACATGGGAGTGCATAACACCCTCAGCGAACTGGCGGAGGCGCACCGAATCGCGCAGATTAATCGACTCTCCATCACACCCACTGGCAGACACATTCTCTCCTCCCTCCAAATTAGGCCAATTGGAACTCCTCCTGAGAATACTCACCGCATACCGGCATCGATTATGGAAAATCTCAATTTCCACCCTTTGCCGAAAAACATGCACCCGATCCACCACCAAGCTCGAAGGGAAGCCAGAGCTAAGGCACTGCACAGAGCGCATGCAGGGGACCCGGACGCGGCTTACGTAGATGCGGCTGAGTACCGCAATGAACAGGCGTATGCAATCTCGGTTCTCTCAAGCTGCTTTGACCAAATCACCTCTAGCTCAGTCAGAGCTCGCACCTCCGAGGAAGCGGAGGAGGCGGCTGTGGCACTAGCAGTTGCAACCCCCACTGCCACACTCGTCTTTACTGACTCGAAAACCGCTTTTCAAAATTTTGCCCGGGGACGGCTACACACAGTGGCCCACCGCATCCTGACCTCTAGCTCACAACCGCCCCGACCCATACAATTAATGTGGGTCCCTGCCCATTCGGGTAACCCCGGTAACGAGGCGGCCCACGCTGCTGCTCGAGCACACGTCAACCGAGCGGCGGGTATCGTGGACCCAGGCAGATGCCAGGGACAGACTACTCACATACGAGATTACGCTCCACTACCGTGCCCAAAGAATGTACTCTCCTCCACCTCATCACTCACTTACTAAATTAGAACAGGTCACATGGAGACAACTCCAGGCTCGCACGTTCCTCTCACCAGCACTACTCGCCCTATTCCACCCGACACAATATCAACCCGAATGCTCGCTCTGCGGGGCCCCGAGGGCTACATTCGAGCACATCATGTTTATCTGTAGAGAATTTCAACCACCGGCACAATGGGGCCTAACGGACCACGAGGGATGGGAGATCGCGGTCTCCAGCTCGGACCCGGCTAGCCAAAAAAGGCTGGTCGACTGGGCGGGAAAGGTCGCCGCCAGGCACCACCTGCCGGCCACCTGCCGAGATTAAGAGTCGGCCCAGACCTAGTGCTTCACCTTGTCGACTCATAAATAAAGTTTGTACCACCACCACCGTCCGGTCTAATAATCTCAAGCGGCGGCGAAAGGAGGAAAGAAAAGCTGGGAGGAGGACTTCTCCCTCGCGCCTAAATTTTCATCTCGCACTGACGGCGCCGCCGACTGCGCTGCGTGGCTTGCTTCATCGCGTGAACCGCTGCAACCGTTACGACTCCGCTCGTTTTGAATTAGAACCGTCGTCTGCGTCGGTCGTCTGCGTAGCCTAGCGCTGTGAATTCTCTGCGTGTTGGCTTATCGGCCAAAGTCGCGATTTTTCGTCGCGGTTCTTTTACTCTGTGCATCTCATTCCTGCTGGCTCTTCGCCCCTTCGTGAGACGAGAGACTTGTCTGCGTGCACCTCCAGTTCCGTGGACCCATCTCGCCTGCTGATTGTGCTGGCTATTACAGTCGGCAATATCCGCTGTAGCTTAAGATAACTTCTTGTTGGGCTAGTTGGTGGCTATCCATTATAAGTTAAAGGCGCCAAAACAACACGCACACACAAGAAAAGAAGAGCGGGACAGAGCGCTCTGTCCCGTTCTTTTCTTGTGTGTGTGCGAGTCGTTTTGGCGCCTTTAAATTATAATGGATATCCGCTGTGTTTGGTGTTGTTGAACTTGTTACCTTCATGTACTGAGAGACGTAAGTGCGTTTTGAAGAAGACGGTTCTTCCAGGAAGGGTAATGTAAATTTTTATTCATGCATTTTGGTTATTATAGCACATTGACATGTGATTACTTGCATCAAATACTATTAAGTTCGGGTCGCGTGCGCCTGATTATCGTACCGCTGCCAGCAGTTATTACATGCGGCGCGCGGCCTCTCGGTAGCCTTGGCCTGGCGGTTCCGTGGCTCGGCGGACGGCATAAATGGTCCCAGCAAAGACGAGGCGTCTTCAAACGAAACAGCCTTTACTACAACATCATGAAGAAGCGGGCAGAGAAGCTGACCCGGAGAGAATACAGACACTGTCACACAGCTGGTGTCTAGCGTCGTGTCAACGGCGCGTCAAAGTAGTCTCTATCTCAGCGGAGTCGGCCGCTGCTTTTTATAGGTTTGCCAGTTCACAGGGAAAGGGGGAGCCCTCACAGGGAAGAGAGAGCATTGCATGTTCAGACACGGCGATGACTCAATCGCAGGTGGCGCGACCACATCTTATCCACCTCCAGCAGACGGGCGATGGCGATGCACTCTCCCTCGAGTTCCAGGCTTGGCCGGCGTTTGCACGCACACGCTCGCACACACATTTGGCGCGTGGCAGGATCACGTCGAGACTTGCCCGCGGGAGGAAGCGTTGGGCGGCCGATGAACGGCGCCGAAATGGCCGGTCCGCTCGCGGTTCTGCCTGTTGCTATGCGGTGGCCGCGTCAGCTGTCCCACTTGTCGGTGGCGAAACATAATACCAACCACTAGGTAACTAGAATGCAGGTATTTGCTCAATCTTTCTACATTGCTTTGATGGTATGGAATGCGTAGAATGAATATGTGCATCATTTATTTAATTTCATGTCAACTGTACACATGCTGACAGAAGCAGTGCCAGCAAACTGGGTTCTTTTGTAGTGATAAAGCAAGCATGCAAGATTACAATGTTAGCGCAGAACACTACTGTAAACTGTTGACTATGCAAAGTGTGTGTGTGTGTGAGGGATACCTCGTCGCATCTTTTCATTTTCTGTTTCACGTGCAGCTAATAAATAAGAGAAACGATATCTGCTGTTCTCTTTGCTATTTCTTGCTGCGGTCGGGTACGCTTGCTCGCGAGGGCCTGCGCCCTCGAGAGCGCTATGCTTGTGGTTTTTCTTTCCATCACACCGTTCCTGCCGCGAGCCGGTCGCGCCGTGGCTGAACGATGATGCGGTAGAAAATCCACGGGCAGAGGGTTCTCTCGGGCGCGGGCGCAAGCGAGCGCCCAACCCGCGCGGCTTGAAGCAACCTACCGACCGTTTTTTGGACCAGCGCACCGTTTTTTGGACCAGTCCGCTATACGGCCTCCCCCGTCAAGTCCATTTTTTTACGCGCCCCCTCCCGCTATAATCATAGAGAAAGAGATTGCTAAAGAGCGGTCACTCGGCGAAAACTGGCCCCAGGTAATGACGCGCGACTTTTTGCGCTGCCGCCGATTGATGGATGGATGGCGGCACCAACGTGCGCATGCGCGGACGCGCGCGCGACGGCACTCGCTGCAGCGGTAGCAAGGTCAATGTACAACTGGTCGCGCAACTTGGAAGAAAACGCGTGCAGCTTCCTACTGCCAGCGGCATCAAATCAATGATGAGGGCTCCTGCGAACTGTGAGGCAAATTACTAGCACACAGAAAATAAGATCTGCCAGAATTCCAAAGAACTAGAAAGCAAACATAATATTCGCGCTCAGGAATGAATGCAGTTTTGTTTCTTGCGTAAGAAAAAACGTGTCACATTTTTAATAATATTTTAACTTGTTTCTAACGGCCTCTCTCGGCCACTTATTATCCGCTGCGTAGTTGCCCAAAGCTCAGATATGGCTCAGACCAAAGCTTTTTTTCATCCGCGGGGTGAGTGCGTCATCGGCCCCGGTTCAACGTGCATCGTTGCGCGCTGCGTAGAGTGGGTTATCTGTAACAAACAGTCAGTATTTTATTATGCTGGTTGTGGTAGAGCTTTACAGCAAGGCGAAGACTGTCTGTGATCGATGAGAAACTGATTGTCGCTGCATGTGCGCATTTCTGGACGATGGGACAATGCTGCGTCACAGCTCGGCGGCTCGGCTCGGCCTCCCAGGCACGTCGCAAAAGTGGTGGCTTGTTTTGCGGATACACGTCTGCATGAGCGGCGTATCGCTGCATGTTTTAATTGAACGGTGAAGGTGAGATTTTATTGCCCCCAAGATGCGTGTCGCATTGCTCAAAGCCTTCCGTTCCGCTCCCTTTGCTGCGTGTTTTGCTTACTGCGTCGTATTACCGCACCAACGTTCGCTGAACGTGCTTTAGCTGTTATTACAGTGATGTTCCTATTGTCAATGGGATCTTTCTCATGAACATGTTAAATGCTTAAGTTGTAAATTTGTAACCTCACATTGACTCCTCTCAGTGGCAAATGAAGCGCGAGTAAAATAATGGAATCATGGACAGGGCGAGATTTATTGGAGCAAAGCTATATCGTAGATATTTTGACTTCTCAGACGCATTAACTTGTAAATGTTAGTAATCCCAATTTGAATTGCTTACCTAAGCTCTTACAGGTTGGCGTTCTAGCGCTAGCGTTAGGTATTCCGTTCGTTTGTTTTTGTTGTTCTTTGACACTGATATGTATACTTTGTTTGTTAGCAAGATTTTTTACCCTTTTATAATCTCACCGCGTCTCGTTAGGAGACCTACGCTGAGGTCATTTTGTTATCACGAGGATTTCATGAAGACCGTGACGAATGAGCGGTGGTCGCTTTCCTACACTTAAAGATTTCATTGTCGTGAAGCGTCTATGTAAGTAATCGTGAATTAATAAAGCCTGGCTTTCTATGCAGCACAGCTTCACTCATTTATGCCCTTAGTGAAATGCCTCAAGCCATTTGATTCTATCCATGTGCTTGCCGAATTCATTTGAAGGCCCTTGTTCATAAACGTGCCCGAAGAAATAAGCCCCAGAATGCGTTTACATGACGCGCGACGAAAGACTAGGCTAACGACGACGGAGGCAGAACGATGCGATGATAAGGTGGTTAAAGATGCCGTAACATTTCAGTTAACGTACATCTTGACTGTAGAAATCCATGTCAAGTTGGCTGAACAGTTACGGTGTCCATTTTTCTGCCTTATCCGAGCATCGTTCTGCCTCCGTCGTTGTTGGCCTTGTTTTTCGTTCATAAGTAAAAAGACAAATTCCCCGCCAAAAGTACGTCCCAGTGACATCACAAGCAACGTCACGTGTTTGTTGTGCCTCACAGTTCGCAGGGGGCGCTGGGAAACTAAAGCCTCGCTCAGAGTCGACACGCAGGCTTCTATGGGAGTTACGCTACCATTTGTTCTTCTACCATGGCGGTAGCCCATAGCCCCATAGAGAAAGAGATTGGTAAAGAGCGGTCACTCGGCGAAAACTGGCCCCAGGAAATGACGCGCGACGTTTTGCGCTGCCGCCGATTGATGGATGGCGGCACCAACGTGCGCATGTGCGGACGCGCGCGCGACGGCACTCGCTGCATGCTCGCTGCAGCGGTAACCCGCCGGAGCAGACGACAAGAAGTTGTCGAAGGGAGCAGTTGTGTGTTCGTGCCTCGCCGCGCTTGCGCGGCACAGACCTCTCGTGGGCTGCTGCGCGGAATGACAGCGGTTTTAAACGATGGCAAGGTGAGCAACGTTTTTTTGCTGAACTACGCTGCATTTCAAGCAGTTTACGCTGACCATGCCTGCCGGTGACAATAAGTTTCGCAGCGCGTGAACAGGCGCGCCGCCTGTTCAGGCGCAGTTCGTTACGCCGTAACTCTGGCGGTTCCCAACCACGGCGAGGTGTAATATGACGTGTTCTCGGGAAACAGCTTCATTTCGAACAGTTTAGCTCGTCACGCTTCACAAAGTGGCATGTGAAGGCACCAAGGCACGCCGTTGCGCCAAAATGGCGTGTTCGCCGGCCGGTGCGGCCATAGTGACGCAGTCGCGTTTAGCAGAGCAACGGTAAAGTGAGAAACATTTCATTCCTGACTTTCTTGTCAAACTACGCAGTATTTCAGGCAGTTTAGCTCAGTACGGCAGTCTGCGCTTCACAAAGTCGCACATAAAGGGCAGCCAACAGGCATGACAAGGCGCTCGCCAATATGGCTCGCCGGCCGCGATGACATGTGACATGGCGCGAGGTTTTGCGAACGGCTAGTTTTGCGTGGTGTCGCGTTGAACAGGGCAACCGCAAGGTGAGAAATGTTTCATTCCTGTAAACCTGCGAGGCATTTCGGGCAGTTTAGCTCAGCGCGGTGCTCTGCGCTTCACAAAGTCGCGTACGAAAGGCAAGCCAACATGGCGTCCTCGCCGGCCGCGGTTTTGCGAACGGCTAGTTTTGCGTGGTGTCGCGTTACATTTAACAGGACAACGTTAAAGTGAAAAATGTTTTATTATGCGGCAAGCTGCATTGCTTCAGCTGTTCAGTGCTCTTGAAGAATATTGTTAGTTTGGTGGCTGTTATTTCACGCTCTGTAGAAATGCATTTTCAGATAGGTTCGGTTAGACTGCATTTCCTGACCTCTACGTTGCAAGAGTAGCTTTTGTATCAATTTTACGAATGACAGCTTTTCTGTTCTGGACCATAACTGCTGGTCACCAAGTTTTCAGTACCCACCCACATGCACATATGTGTGCGCGGTGCAGTGGCCTTACATTTCATTGCAACCTTCTGCATCATGTTCATTCCTTTTCCAACAGCCCTACATGGACCCACGGACTGCAGCCGAAGCACGGCAGATGCGACGAGGCCTTTCCTCAAGCGTCAGTACTCCTCTCTGCCCTGGACAATACAAGTTACCCTTGCTAAGGTAGCCGCGACTGGGACTGTGTAGTTTATGTATAATGCCTGTTTTGTTACATATCATTTGCAATAATTCGGAAATCAGCTATGCTATTTTTGTCTCTTTATTTATTTATTTATTTATTTATACAAGTACCTGCAGCGCCCAGGGGCATTATAGCAGGGGGGGCAATAACGGAAAAAAATACCTAAAATGAGCATGTTACAATACTGAAAGTATACAGTAAAGCACATTTGTTTAACAATAAAAAGAACAACACTGAAAATGTGAGTGCGAGAAACAGGTTTAAAAGGGTGGAGAGCTACTACGACAAATTGGACGCCAGGAAAGACTGAAAATGTTTACCTGTTTTACATTGTGCTATGCTCTTAGGAAGACTATTCCAAAGTGAAGAAGTGTGAGGAAAAAAGGAATTACGGAACACATCAGTTCGACATCGCGTTACAAGAACTTTCAGCTTATGGTCGCGGCGTTCAGAGATAAAATGTGGAGGTAGAATGTACAAGCTCTTGTTTATTCCCGTAAGATCAGAGTATATTTGGTAAAAAAGTTCTAATTTTGCGGTTAGTCTCCGGTGAGCCAATGTTTTCCATCTAAGGTTTTCTTTAATTAATGTGATGCTACTACGGAAGTTATAGTTGCCGGAAACAAACCTGGCAGCGCGGTTTTGGATGCGTTCAAGTTTTTCCACAAGGTAAGAGCTTTGAGGGTCCCATGCCGCACAAGCATACTCGAGTATAGGACGGACGTTAGTTACGTATAGCTGTTCTTTTACTTTTGTGGGGGCTTTATAAAAATTTCGTCTAATGAGATTTAGCGTTCTAGATGACTTTAAGGTTAAATATTCTATGTGTCGGTTCCATGTCAAATTTTCTGAAAAATAGACCCCTAGATACTTGTAATGTTGGACCTTTTCAAGTGGTAGCCCGTCCAAATTATAGACTGATCTCACGGGAAGACGTTTACGGGAAAATGACACATACTGGCATTTAGCAGTGTTCAAAGACATGCCCCATTTAGTGCACCAACAATGAATTTTGTTCAGATCACTCTGTATACTACTTACATCAAGATCATTTCGTATATTCTTGTAAATGGCACAATCGTCAGCATATAATCTCACTTTACATTCAAGCCCTTCAACAATGTCATTTATAAAGACTAGAAATAGCAAAGGCCCCAAGACAGACCCTTGGGGCACGCCAGAGGTTACGGTGACATTCGTTGAATTAGTACCATTGATTACAACATTTTGAGTTCGCCCAGATAAGTAACCTCTAATCCAGTCTACTACTTCAGGGTGTATACAGAGAGAAGATAATTTATATAACAATAAAGCATGAGGAACGGTATCAAAGGCTTTGCGGAAATCCAAAAAGATGCAGTCTACCTGAAAACCAAGATCAAAATAATAAAAGAGATCATGAGAAAATTCTACCAGTTGAGTCGTGCACGACAAGCCAGGCCTGAAGCCGTGTTGAGCATTTGAGAAGAAATTATTGTTTTGGAGATGTTTCATCACAGAGCTGTAAATAATGTGTTCTATAGTTTTGCAGCATATGCATGTAAGAGAGATTGGTCTGTAGTTTTGCAATGCCTTTTTGGGACCACTTTTGTGGACTGGGATGACATTTGCTGCCTTCCAGTCTGCAGGTAAAGAAATGCTGTATAGTGATTTATTAAACAAGGCTACTAAGAAATGCGCAATTTCTTGTGAGCAAGCTTTCAATACATGCGACGGGATGGCATCAGGCCCACTGGCTGATTTGTTTTTTAGGCTAGAAAGTAACTTGAGGACACCGTTATATGTGACAGTAACCGCGGGCATGTCCTCGTAGGCTTTTTCTTGTGTTTCAGGCAATTCACCAGAGAATGCGGCAGTAAAGACGGATTGAAAATAAAAATTGAAACAGCAGGCCTTCTCATAATCGTCGGACACTGTCTTCTCGTCAACTAACAAAGTAGGGACAGAGGTCACCTCTTCACTATTGATTTTAATAAATTTCCAAAATTCTTTTGGATTTTCTCTTAACCTTGTATCAAGCGATGAAATATAAATATGTTTATTTACCTTTATTTCTTGCTTAATTTTGTAGCTTATCTGGCGCATTTCCTGGAAAACAGACTGCTTGTGATTTCTTATATATGTGGCATACAGACGGCGTTTCTTATTAATTAATGCCCGAATTTTCTTATCCAACCATGGCTTATCATTCCGGCGTCTACGTGTAATAATTTTTGAAGGGATGTGTTGCTCAATTAAAGCCATTAGTTTATCTCTGAAAAGAATCCAAGCTCCATCTATATCCAGTGACTGGATGACTTCATAAAAAAGAGGGTAGAAACTAGAAAGTTCTCTTGAAATTGACGTGTAATCACCTCGGTCGTAAGAAAACACTTTCCTGGGATGTTTGTGGGCAGATCTGACTGAAGTGGTAGAGCACGTGGCCACAACACTGTCATGGTCACTGATACCAGGGATGACAACTACATCTTTAATCAATGACTCAGAGTTAGCAAAAAACAAATCCAAGGTACTCTCACTATCATGACCTCGTCTGGTGCTCTCAGTCACGAATTGGGTCAGGTCATTAGTTGTAATAAACTCTGAAAAAGCTAGAGATAAGGTAGTCGAATCAGCCAAAACAGGTTTCCCTTTATTCCAGTGAACGGCAGGCATATTAAAGTCTCCTCCAAGTATATAATCACTATTTATGGTAGTTAAAAAGCTTGATAACTCACTAAATGATTCTGGACTAGAAGAACCAGGAGGCCGGTAAAAGGACCCAATAGCGATGTAACTGCCATGGTTAAGTCTAATCCTGCACCACACAGATTCAGAATTATCAAAAGAGCTAGGTAACTCACTACTCTGAAGGCATTCATCTATAAGGACAAAAACACCACCACCATGTGTGTTTCTATCAGACCGGTAAACTTCATAGCCACAAGGAAAGACTTCGATATCTGCAACGGATTCATGAAGCCAAGATTCAGTCCCGATAATAACATGTGGTCGAACAGAGGAAAGCAATGCAGCAAATTCGTCTACCTTATTTTTCAAACTTCGGCAGTTAACTAGCAAAATACTAAGCGGAAGGCTGCAAGGAGAATTAGATTTTGCACTGGCGCACAAAGCTTTAGACTTTGAGCAGTGGTTGACATTTAGCTATCTATTTATTTCCGTCACCATGTCATCTCCGCTATCGTAGACAAAAATTTTGTTGCCTATATGTAGTTTGTCGAAACGCAGTTTGAATGAGAGGTTCGTGGTTTGAGCATATTCGTACAGTTTTGATCGAGCGCGTCTAACAGCGGGACTGAAATCCTCACGAATAGCATATCGTTTACCCTTTAGCTTTGATCCGCACGACAACAGTAGTTCTTTTGCTTTAAACCTACAGAAATTTACAATAATCGGCCGGTTCTTTCCTTCACGAAAAGTTCCGAGCCTGTGAGCACGTTCGATATCATCTGCGTGGGTGATCTGGTCAAGCTCAGTTTGGAAAAACGCGATAACATTTTTCTCAGATTCTTTCCAACTTTCATTTTCACAGTCAGATAAGCCAAAAACTATCAAGTTATTTCTGCGTGTCCTGTTATTTGCATCCTCGAGGGACGATTTCGCGTTTACCAGTCTACGCCGATTATCTGAGGCGCCTTCTTTGACTGCAAGTAAATCATTTTGCAGTACAGCGACTGAGTTTTGAAGTTCCTGCAGCGAACAAGCAAGAGCATTCTGTTCCTTCATAACTACTTCAAGATCGGCAAGAAAGCGTGTCTGTCCCTGCTCTAACCTGCGGACAACTGCATAAATGCCCTCAATTGTACATGCATCAATACTACCACTGTCCGGACTAGGGCCAGGATTTAATTCAACATCTCCCGAGAGGAGTAAAAGCAATGCAGAGAAAGCACGATGGGACAAAGTACGTAAACCCATGCATTTCTTAACCCACTCCAACAGACTGTCGGGGCACGACACCGCAATCACACATCGGTTAGAGCACCGGTAACAAGAAGCAGGGTTTCGATAACCAACCTGTGCGAGAAGACGCGGTAAGCTCATGTCGACAGCGGTGTAGCGCCCCGGCAGCAGAACGTCAACGCGGCGTTTAAGTAGAGCCTCCGCCCCCCTGGTATCAGTTGACGAGGGTGGTTGCCAGTCCAGATAAGTGAATGTATCCAGAGTTGGCGCTTGTTCGTTGTTTTCCGGGAAAGGCGATGTTCGCACGGCCTCGCGTGCGTCCGTTGAAGATGATGAAGACGGGGCCAAGCATCCGGCCACATTGAAGAAGCCGTCGCCTGGCCATGGAATCAGCAGGGCTCCGAAAAGCACCTGTGCGAGAAGACGCGGTAAGCTCATGTCGACAGCGGTGTAGCGCCCCGGCAGCAGAACGTCAACGCGGCGTTTAAGTAGAGCCTCCGCCCCCCTGGTATCAGTTGACGAGGGTGGTTGCCAGTCCAGATAAGTGAATGTATCCAGAGTTGGCGCTTGTTCGTTGTTTTCCGGGAAAGGCGATGTTCGCACGGCCTCGCGTGCGTCCGTTGAAGAAGATGATGAAGACGGGGCCAAGCATCCGGCCACATTGAAGAAGCCGTCGCCTGGCCATGGAATCAGCAGGGCTCCGAAAAGCACCTGTGCGAGAAGACGCGGTAAGCTCATGTCGACAGCGGTGTAGCGCCCCCTAAGTGCTGTTTCTCACCTTGTGTATTTTTATTTTTCTGTATTGTGCACATCGCCTAATGTGTGTCAAGTATTGTCAATGCATACGTCTACATCTGTTGCATCTCGTGTTTTATATGCAGCGAAATAAATTCATTTCACGAAGCACTTGGAGTCTTTCTGCACTACTGTTTTGCAAAGGCTGTGGCACAGCTGCGTTGATGGGCAGTTTAGAGAACTGGGAATCTATTTTTCCTGTTGTTATGCATGCTGAATATGAATAGAAACACTAGCAGACCATTTAAAACCAAAATAATGCGCCAAAAGGGCAGGGAAGGGCGCAGCGCATGGCTAGCATTCAAATCGCGCGCCCTTCAGCGAGACCGGAAGTATTTGCCGCCGGCCGCTTGGTGCACTACAGTCAAATGGGCCGCTGGGCCCTATGGGAGTGTCCGCTCTTTACCAATCTCTTTCTCTATGATAGCCCGACGGAGCAGACGACAAGAAGTTGTCGAAGGGAGCGGTTGTGTGCTCGTGCCTCGCCGCGCTTGCGCAGCACAGACCTCTCGTGGGCTGCTGCGCGGAACGACAGCGGTTTGAAACCACGGCAAGGTGAGCAACGTTTTTTGCTTAACTACGCTGCATTTCAAGCAGTTTACGCTGACCATGCCGGCCGGTGCCAATAAGTTTCGCAGCTCGTGATTAGGCGCGCCGGCTGTTCAGGCGCGGTTCGTTACGCCGTAACTCTGGCGGTTCCCAACCCCTCCGAGGTGTAATATGTTGTGTTCCCGAGATACAGCTTCATTTCGAACATTTTAGCTCCTCACGCTTGACAAAGTGGCATGTGAAGGCACCAAGGCACGCCGTTGCGCCAAAATGGTGTGTTCGCCGGCCGGTGCGGCCATGGTGACGCAGTTTGCCGAACGGCTAGTTTCGCTATGTGTCGCATTTAACAGAGCAACGGTAAAGTGAGAAACGTTTCATTCTTGACTTTCTTGTCAAACTACGCAGTATTTCAGGCGGCGGTCTGCGCTTCACAAAGTCTCACGTGAAGGGCAGCCAACAGGCATGACAAGGCGCTCGCCAATATGGCTCGCCGGCCGCGATGACATGTGACATGGCGTGAGGTTTTGCGAACGGCTAGTTTTGCGTGGTGTCGCGTTTAACGGGGCAACCGCAAGGTGAAAATGTTTCATTCTTGTAAAACTGCGAGGCATTTCGGGCAGTTTAGCTCAGCGCGGTAGTCTGCACTTCACAAAGTCGCGTATGGAAGGCAAGCCAACATGGCGTGCTCGCCGGCCGCGGTTTTGCGAACGGCTAGTTTTGCGTAAGAACTGTGAGTTGAGCTAGTTGGTGCTTCATTTTTTAAAAATACACAGCGCAACAAACATAGGACAAGCGAGTAGACGGGAACATTTAACGGGACAACGTTAATGTTGTGTTTTCTTATGCGGCAAGCTTCATTGCTTCAGCTGTTCAGTGCTCTTGAGGAATATTGTTAGTTTAGTGGCTGTTATTTCACGCTCTGTAGAAATGCATTTTCAGATAGGTTCGGTTAGCCTGCATTTCCTGACCTGTACGTTGCAAGAGTAGCTTTTGTATCAATTTTACGAATGACAGCTTTTCTGTTCTGGACCATAACTGCTGCTCAAAGTTTTCAGTGCCCACCCACATGCACAGATATGTGCGCGGTGCAGTGGTCTTACATTTCATTGCAACCTTCCGCATCATGTTCATTCCTTTTCCAACAGCACTGCATGGACCCACGGGCTGCAGCCGAAGCACGGCAGATGCGACGAGTGAATGGTGTGGCCTTCCCTCAAGCGTCAGTCTCTCTGCCCTGAACAATACAAGTTACCCTTGCTAAGGTAGCCGCGACTGGGACTGTGTAGTTTATGTATAAGGCCTGTTTTGTTACATATCATTTGCAATAATTCGGAAATCGGTTATGCTATTTTTTGTCTCTACCTAAGTGCTGTTTCTCACCTTGTGTATTTTTATTTTTCTGTATTGTGCACATCGCCTAATTTGTGTCAAGTATTGTCAATGCATGTGTCTACATCTGTTGCATCTCTTGTGTTTTATATGTAGCAAAATAAATTCATTTCACAAAGCATTTGGCGTCTTTTCTGCAATACTGTTCTGCAAAGGCTGTGGCGCAGCTGCGTTGATGGCCAGTTTAGAGAACTGTGAATCTTTTTCCTGTTCTTATGCATGCTGAAAATAAATAGAAACACTAGCAGACCATTTGAAACCAAAATAATGCGCTAAAAGGGCAGGGAAGGGCGCAGCGCATGGCTAGCATTCAAATCGCGCGCCTTTCAGCAAGACCGGAAGTAGTTGCCGCCGGCCGCTTGGTGCACTGCAGTCAAATGGGCCGCTGGGCCCTATGGGAGTGTCCGCTCTTTACCAATCTATTGGGGAGTTCGGCGCTAGCGCCTGTAATTCGTGGCCGCTGGGAGGTATAGGGAGTTTCACATCCCTGCTTCTAGGCGCGGAGGAGGAACTGAATACAGCCTAGCTGCTGATACTTCTGCCCTAGAAACAGCATCTGTTGCGGTCAGCGCATGATCGCTGATCTCGCCGATAGCATGGCTCGCGACCGCTGTCACTGAATCAACAGTGGCGCCCTGTTCTTGATAAGCAGTCACGGCCGGTGCCGCTGTTTCACCCGCATTTGCTGCATTTAACGCGTCAGGATCAGTTCGTAAACATGCGGCAGCTTTACGCTCCTCAATTACCTCGTCTACAGTGGGTTCGAGTTCGGTCTCCTGCTGCCAGGCGTCTTCCCGTGCACCTGACGGGACCCTGATGTCCTCGGTAATATGATCGCACGCGAGCACTTCTATTGGGAAGACTACAGCCGATGTTTTGGCGTTGTTTACTTCGCTGGCCGGCAACGCGCCGCGCACGCCGACAGCATCGCTCGCTCCGGCGAAGGTCGCCTCCGCCGGCTCTGTACTCGCGGCAGTGTCCGACGCCGAGGCTGCTGCGTCACCAGACACGTTCCCTTCGAGTACTATTCGGGGCCGCTCTTTCGAAACGCACGTTTTAGTTTCTTCTACTTTACTTGCTTCAATTTGGAAACCACGAGGCATTCGTCTTCTTTCCAATAATTGGACCTCTGCTCGTACCTTTCGAGCTTCTGCAACCGCTATCACTCTGAGTTTCTAGTTCTTGCTTTCTCACTTCTGCCTCGATCTTTGCGATTTCAAACTTAGCTGCTATCTCCATCTTTCTGATTTCTAATTCAGTCTCTCCTTTCGCCTCTGTCTCTCGACGCTTCAATAGGCTCTTACTGTTCGTCTTTGTTACGCAATTCTTCCGTCTCAGTGCAGCTACAGGGACTCTAACGGACACACTGCTCCATCCGGAAAGCACTGACTTTCTGGCGTTCATGTTTACTAATCGAACTAACTACACGTCGACACAGCACACCTCCCGCTCCTAATGCCTGAGCCTTGCACACCAACGGACGCAAGAAATCCCGCTCACCTGAGCAACGATTCCGCCTTTTTCGCCGCGTCGCTCCTCGCTGTGGGGCACTTCCGATCGTCACTGCCTCTGACCGTCACCGCTGGGGGTCCCTAGGTCCTTGCACGTGGCGATCCTCTTCCACCTTAAACGGCCGGCAGACTTCGGTGAGCGCCGATGACGTTGCGACGGCTCGAGTAACGGGCTGGGCTTGCGGAGTGCTGCCGTTGCCGAATCGTACTGTCGGCTGCGCCAGTAAACGTCAGGTTCTTCTGGTCTCTTCAAATCTTCTGCACCTCTCCAAGGTGCTCCTTGATTCGGCAGGCGACGTGTAGTTCACACACAAACACACTGAGACGAAGGCCGACGAACTTGAAGTAACAAAACGAAAATTAACTTTATACGACACAAACACGAAGCACAGGGTACAGAAAACTTATTCACACGAGGCAGTGAGACATCACACTTTACAAACGAGACTGGGCGAAAGACTAACTGCAATACGAGCGCATTGCTCTTTTTGCGACTTCTTAGTCGGGCCTGGCTGTTACGCTGTCTTCTCCGAGCGAGAATCAAACCAGTACCAGAACCTTCGATGGCTGCGCGGCGCGCTCTTAAATAGCCAGCGCAGAAAGCTTCTAGACGCGGAGGAGGAACGGAAAACAGCCTAGCGCTGCTAAAGATATGCCTCCCCCCCCCCCTCCTTTTCCCTCTGGAGAGGTCTTGAATTTGTTCGAACATGGTCAGCATGCGCGGCCCTCCCGCGCGAAGCTAGGTGGAGGGCTAGGACCGTGCGGGGGAATGCACGCGTGACTCCGCCCATGACGACGAGGGCAAGGGGGCGCAGCGCGGTTGCCGAGATTACATAATCGGTCGCGTCGCAATCCACAAGCTTCGAGAACATTCCATCGCTGTTTTCTGCGGCGCGCGCGCCGAAACATTAAAGAATGGGCCACCGCCGCCTTACAGGGGTGTGATTCGCTGACGGGAGGCGAAACGAAGAGGCGTCCGTGTGCTGTGCGATGTCAGCGCACGTTATAAAGATCCGCAGGTGGTCGAAAATACTCCGTAGCCCTCCACTACGGTCCCCCTTTCTCTCTAGCCACTTTCACTCCCACCCTCATCCCTTCCTTTACGGCGCGGTTCAGGTGTCCACAGAGCAAGTGTGACAGATACTGCGCCTTTCCCTTCCTATGAACCAACCAACCAACCATTCGCTGACGCGTTCTCTTTTGTTATCGCATAAAGTCAATACTAGCGCGCGCTTTTAGGAATGCGTTGATTGAACGCACGCGCGTTTGGAAAGCTGTTTACCGATTCAGTACGGGCCTGTCTGAGCAATTGGGCTTTTTTCGTGCCTAGGGGCAGTAGTATCGTCTGGCAGCATTAGAAAAAGAGTGCATGCATGCTGAAGCTGTGATCTACCTCGCGCATTTTCTATATTTTGTGATAACTGGGATTATAATGACTGGAAATCAACGTCACCTCAAGTGCTCATAACGCGTTAATCTTAATAGTCGTCGGCGACAAACGCATGCTAATGGTGGTAAAGATTAGAGAGATACCGAAAATAAAATACTTATTTGAGGTCACGCACACATAAGGCGAGAGAAAGTAGACATAGTACTTAGGAACAATGAAAAACGACAGTATAGGCTCTAGAGAAAATATTTTCGCTTCATGTATTTCAGTCTACTTTGGTCAGGTTGGGCTAACAGGGACGCGGGACACTTGTATGCCCTACCTGTACTGATCACTGCATCCACGCATTTTAATCCCTCGGGTCAGGCCGAACGTCGTGGATGCGCATTCTAAATTGAACTGCCGCTCTGCTTCACGTTGTTTTGACTCTGCGCATGAATTCGCAGGACCTGCTTGTAAGGAGAATGTTCGTGGTCGCTTGCAAGAGTTTATTTTTTTTTTTTTCATCAAAGAAGTCGCGCACCCAGTAGCGAGTTTGTATTACCGCGCTAATTGCGAACGTCACCAAACTGCTCGGCCGTTCAAGGCTCACTAAAGCTAGGTACCTAAACTAACAATTACCTGCTTTCGACATTGCAAGCACCTGGTTTTATGACTGGTAAGTCTATACGTACAGTCTTAGTCAAAAGCTGTGAAGCCAAATCATTTTCGCCTTAGCAAAAATGAAGCCGTCACGGTGCTATGAAAGTGTAAAGACCCGGTAAATTCTATGATACAGTTTCTTGCTGTCATAAGAGATCATTTCCTAGCATTTTAAATATCATTTCGCTTATTGATGGCGTGATGGCTCCAGTTAGCGCTTGAGATGAGAATCATTTAGCTTCGGGGCTTTTGACGAAGGTTGTACCTCTCCAATCCTACGATCCGTTGCCGTCCAGAGGCGGCTTCACCTTACCAGGCCTCCGTCGCTCGTCGCTTCTCGTGTACTATACTTCCGCCCCACTTCAAATAGGGTACGAAGTAACCAGGCTTGTCGGCGAGTCAAAAGCGCGCACCGTTGCGGCCCTTTGGAGGTTCGCGAAAGCCGACCACCGCGCAATGGGCCGCTGTCTGGGCCCCACGTATGCTTTTCAGCCACTCTCCACCGACGCACTATGGTTATCGGAGCAACTGCGTAACGGAGCAGCGGGAAAGTCAACAAATTCTTTTAAACACTCCTGCGCATGTCTGCGATTCATTGCAGAGGTCTGCCGTGCTGCGATTGCGACTCTGCCCCAACCGTTCCACGCGCCTTGCATGGGGGGACATGCGTCGCAGTAGCCGACGAAAGCTTCCAGGATAAATTAGCAGCACTCATGGCCTTGGTATTTATAAGGACTGCGCATCAACCTAGTCCTCCTCAACTAAAATTATAAAAGTAATATATAGAAGGGTGTTAGGAAAGGAGTCATGATCGCTCCAATTGCTTGCTTAGAGGAAGGAGCACTGAACAAGGGTAAATGGGGTACGCCTCAGTGCGCAGGTCGAGCCAACGTTTCGACAAGTGGACTTGTCTTCGTCTCGGCAACGCGATCATCACTGGCAGGGGTTTAAATACGATTTTTCTTCCGAAGAAGAGAATGCGGGGAGGGGAAAGTGGGCGAGAAGAAAATAGGTGTGAATGAGTGGGGAGGGCAGGTTGGGTGAGAAGAAAGTTGGTCATGGAGTGAGCAAAAAAACTAATAATAAAAAATAAATTTTCAATCAGAAAGACCATACGTTCGAAGAAATTAAATTATATATTCTCCAGTAAGGCTTTAAATCTGCAAAGGACAGAAAATATGGATAGGCATAACTAATTCATAAATTTACAACATTCGAACCAGCAGGAATAAATGTATCTAAGGGAACGTTAGAATCCCTTAGGTATATTACCTCTGCATCATAACTATTCTTGAAAACAATCCCACATAGCGTTAATTGTACAGCTTATTCACAATGCATGTACACTGTTCCCTTCCGCAGTAGCATAAGATGCACACGTTCCTCTTAAACACATTTTCTCCTTATCACTTGTTGCTTGAATTTGCCCTCGAACTTCTTTTTTTTTTCATGTCAGTTGTGGTTCACTGTGCGGTTATTATCTTGTGACTTTGTCATTCTCCCCCCCCCCACTTTGCAGAAAGTTTTAAGAATTGTCCCTCTTAGATATATGCCTTATCAGGGCCCTTTGCAAAGCCTGCCCCTTGGTAAGGTGTATCTGCACCAAACACGCTTAAGATAATCATCTACCCGATATTGTAGTTTTTCCTGCTATTGCCGCTTTTATCTTTTGCGGGCCACAGGATCCCTGGTTCCAGGCTGAGAAATACATACTGAAGATTTTTTTTGTTTATTTTTTTGCACTCCATGACCTACTTTGTTCTCACCCATCCTGCCCTAGGCACTCCTTTACACCTACTTTTTCTTCTCATCCACTTTCCCCTCCAGGCTTTTTTTCTTCGGAAGCAAAAGAGTATTTACACCCTTTCCAGCGATGATCGCTTTGCCCAGAAGTCCACTTTCAGAAACGTTGGCTCGACCTGTGAATTGAGACTTACCCCATTTACCCTTGTTCATTGCTCCTTCATACCGCGTAAACCGTCTACTTCCTCTCATTCTACCTTGCTTAGACGAAGTAGTACGTGACATCTGGGTTAGAAATCAGGAGCAGGATTACTGCGGAGAATACTTCAGTAATATGCAATTTGCTGACGGCATTTGCCTTGCTATGTAACTCTGGGCAAGAATTGTAAATGATGATGAATAACTTTAAGCACGGCGGGCGGTCCTAAAATTTATAAGCAGAAGATAATTAAAATATATGCGTAGGTAATGTTCAGCAACCTGGGAAACGAGCAAGAATTTAAAATAGGTAACGATGCGCTGCAATTGATAAGGGAATATGTCTGCTAAGGACAAGGAATGGCAGCAGGTCAGGACTACGAAAAGGAATTACTATGAGAAACAGATTTGGGTAGAGTGTATTTGGGAAGCATATTCTCAGATCATGAATGGCAGCTACCAACATCCTCAAGAAGAAAGTATAAAACACCTGCAACTTACGGTACTCACAACCGGGGCAGAAATGTGCAGTCTAACGTAAAGGGTTCCACTAACTGCGGACAACACAAAATGCTATGGAATGGAATATGGTAGGTAGGTTAACAGATAAGAAGCGTGCAGGCGGATCAGGGAAAAAACGCGAGTAATGACATTTTGGTTGACATGTAATTAGAAGGCAAGAGAACTACCAGCTCCTTAATTAAGGGTAACAAACTGGACTTCAAGGGAACGCAAGCGTAACGGAGGACGGCAGAATGTGATGTGAACGGACCAGATTACAAATTTTCAGTGATACGATGGACACAGCAGGCACAGCACAGAGTTAATTGGGGCGATATGAGCGAGGC
Source organism: Amblyomma maculatum (assembly GCF_055883805.1). NCBI lineage: Eukaryota > Metazoa > Arthropoda > Arachnida > Ixodida > Ixodidae > Amblyomma > Amblyomma maculatum. The sequence continues at coordinate 13,746,454 of NC_139348.1, read as the reverse complement.
ATTTGCCCTGCTTTGGGTATATTCAGGCTGATGATGACTTTGAAAGGCGCTGAATACTGCTAATTTGCATTACGACTACGGATCATGAGTCATGATTTTGACTGTCAGTCATGGCAATGCGTAATGTTATACACGCTCCACCGCTCGCAGTGGGCTAGATTTAAAGTGCTGAGTCACGCTACTTTGCAGGACTACTACGAATCATCAGTCATGACTAGACTACAAAAGATAGCGTTTCTTTCTACAGATTCTACACATCAGAGTACAATCGCCCAAATCTTTAACTGGCGTGCGTGACTGCTGTCTTCTGTTCTGCTCTTAGAGCGAATAAAACATGCTGGAAAGTTAAGAGTAAGCTAGGACTCGTAGAGCCTCTGCTTATACTTGGGCTTTTCGGATGTTAGCTCCTCTGCAACGCTAAGAATCACAGAAGATGCGGCCGTCACGCAAGCCAGTTAAAGATTAATGAAGCTGTACATTGCTTTTTAAACAGCTAAGCCGTGCTTTGTTCCATTTTTGTACCGAGTCACGAGGCATAGCTATAAGTACGAGTCATGTTGGGGGTGACTGAATCCTGACCTCAGCATATGCTCCACACCTTATATTATAGATTTGGAAAGATGCACCATTAAGGGTATGACCTGAGGGCTTTTGATACACATGGAGAATGTGTTACACTAACTTTCTTTATTGTTTTATTATTTTAGTTTTGTTATTTTTTAAAGACTGATACATAGCATCAGCATACATTGGGTTTTCATTCTGAGAAGGTTGGAATCGGCTGAGTGCATTTTACGTTTTAATTTTTTCTACATCAATGCTTAGCATCAGCAAACATTGGCTCTCCATTCTGAGCAATTTGACTCCTTTGAACCTCTTTTTTTCAATTTATTTTTCAAATTATTTCAATTAATTTATTAATTACGCACTATGCATTTCTTAATCTGCATCAACAAGCATCCGATTTTCATTTTGTGCGTTTTGACACCTTTTAAACCTTATTTACTAATTTTCATTTTGAGTGTGTTTCAATCCTTGATGAAAATTATTTAAATTAGTTAAATATAATTAATTTTTCCTATATTAGCCTCACTAAGCATTGGCATTTCTTTCGGAGCACATCCACCCCTTTGAACCCCCTTTTCCAAGCTTTCACTTTTTCAGTTCTTTCAATTACTTAATTGTTGAATTACAAAGTCTAAGCTTCTTAATTAGCCTCATCAAGAATTTTTTTTTTCATTATGCGCATTTTCACATCTCTGAAACCCCTTTTTTGGTGTCCCATTTTTTTGTTATTTCAATTATTTAATTAATTACGTGCTTTAAATTTTCTTATTGAGCCTCATCAAGCATTGGCTTCACGTTCTGAGCATTTTGACACCTTTAAACCCCATTTTTCATTTTTTTTCATTTTTTATTTTTAATTCAATAATTCATTACACTTTATTAACTCGTCATGGTCTATCATACACCAATCAATCATCAATCACTAGAAGCACAAATTACCATGATACGATTTTTTACGCGGTTCCCGATTATTTCCAGCACGTGGTTCAGTCTACTGCAACTATACTACTATTTCTACTATGCCGACGGCTTTTCTACCAAACGAGCTGTATAAAATGCATCACCTAATATTTACCGCAGTGCGCAAATATTTCACGTAGATAGCAGCGAAGAAAAAATCAGACCGCCGCAACGTACGAGCGCCAACGCTCCCCTTCATGCGGAGCGCCCGGCCGCGCCGGTTCAGTTAATAAACCGGCGGTGGAAACTATAGCAAACAACGACTGGAAGATTGGTGGCTTAAAACAGAGAAGTGACATAATGTTAGTAATGTAGAAACAAAATTTTAATAAATAGAATGATGGTATAGTTAACTAACATAAAACAATAATTAAGATATGGGGAGACAATGAGCATGATAGCTACTGCTACCACCCCGTTTCAAAGGGGACGCTCCTATATTCTATCCATCCATCCAGTTGAGGACCAAAATGGCGCCGCTAGCTCATCTGGCAACACTGGCCTTTAGTGGGCGGCGGCATGTGCCCGCACAAAGAATGGCACCACCCTAAGCCGGGCTCCGCGACGAAACATGTAGGTTCCCTAAGGATCCACCACGATGCGCCGCGCCACAGCTGCGCACCGCTGCCGCGAGGAGGCGCTCGCTATGATGACGTCACACGCAGAGAATAAAATAGGTAACAGCTTGGCTCGCCGCAGTCGTCCAGCGCATCCACCACGACATGTCGGATGATGTGTATAAGGCGAAGCTGCAACGATGTGCTGCAGCTAAGAAGCGCCGGCGTGCTGAAGAAACGAAAGAAGAGCGGGAACAACGTTTAGCTAAACGGCGTGCATATTATGCAGCCAGGCGAGTGCGATCATTGCTTTCGCAATTTCCGGGCTTCACCAAGCTAAGCCTCTGCCAATTTTTATCGTCATAACGCCTTCTACCTCCTAGTTCGCTGCAGGCCCTTTCGCAGGAACAATGTGAAAATGGTTTGGAAAAATGGCAGCTAAAAAGTGATAAGGACTAAGACAAGACAAGGATGGCGTTGAGATGTTAGCTTTGGTCCTTCTTTTTTGAGCTGTGCTGCCATCTTTTCAAGACATCTACTAACACGCCCTATTTGCGACAGAAAGACGTAGTTTTTTTGTTTCGGAACAGATCAACTATAAATGCAAGGGTGTTGCGTGTGTCCCTGCGTCGTCTTGACCTGCATTTCTCTGGTTCCACCTTTTTGTCTATTATTAGGCACCTAGCCCAGAAATTTGCGCTCTTGATTGCGCAGAGCAGTGGATGCACCGCCTTGCAACAGCGACACATTTAACGTTTTAAAACAACACAAAATAGATTAGGATTGAAATTTGTAGCATGCTGGCTTCAGTTGAGCCACAGCAAGCCCGCATTTGTCTATTTTACTAAGAGCTTATCCGCGCATTTACTGTGTTTACTTTTTTATGTATGCATGCTTCGGTTTTGAGTTGCTTCCTATGCCGCTTATTTGCTGACTACAGGAATTCTTATTTGCTGAGTTTTTTAGAAGTATTGCAACTTGCAGTTGAATATCCTTTCAAAAAGGCGAGAGCACCTTTACGGGTGCTTCCATCACATTTACCCTTGGCGTCCTCAGATGCTGTATTTCATGGGCCAAAATTAACAGTTACTGTTAACTGAGTATCAGGAGGAAGTTGAGAATACTATGCAGCTGTCTCTACGATGCGTACAAAAATTTCTGATTGATGTTTTGTTGATGCTGAAAGAAATACGTTCAATTAGGATCTTGGTTTGGGCTAGTTGGTTCGTAACTATCACGAAATAAGCACAGCGCGAAGAAACAGGACACAGGAAGAAGACACGTACAAGACGGGACTGGCGCTGAGTCCTGAGACACATACAAGCGCCAGTCCCGTCTTGTGTCTTCTTCCTGTGTCCTGTTTCTTCGCGCTGTGTTTATTTTGCTGAAAGAAAGGAGCACGCAAAAGAAATTCCAGAACGTTGTGCACAGAATGTGACAAACGGCTGGGCTAGTTTGTGTCGCGTCACATGATTTCAGAAGAGGGCGAATACGGGCTGGTTGGAATATGTTGAAGGGAATGGAACAGCGCTATGCAATGACCGAACGCGGGAAGAACAGACACGTCGTCACATGACTGTACGCTCTGATTGTATTAATGTGCCTATAAGCAGAAGAAAAGATTTTAGCTTGCGAACAGTAACGTCAACAATGAAGCCTTCTTTTCTGTCCTCTCATAGTTTACGTTTGCTTGATTTACATTTAAGATGCTTCCAGAAAAGGAATCGCACAACCGACGCTACCTCTATACCTTCAGCGACGCTACAGTCGATCAAGCTGCTACAGGTCAGAGAGGTTATTTTTATATTTGTGATAGATATCATCAGTTTTCTTTATATCATTTCTTCAATACTTTATTTTAAAAAGTTTTAGTCGAGTCATTTGTGATTTCAAGAAACTCTGCGTATATCAGTGTCATCCTCAATATTGACTCTGCGAGCCAGCTAAACGACGCGGCATTCATGTCCATATAGTTCAATAGGGTTATCGTGCTCCCGAAGTCAGGGTTTGCAAGCACCGTCTATCGTTTAGAGAACAACAATAAACCATCTGAAAAATCAGTTTTTAAATGGTTGTACTATGTTTCACACCGTCAAAGCCGGCTATTCATTATTGTGGAAAAGACACCTTCAATTGACGTAAGAACACAATTGTCGAAAAAGACACGAGACTGTCCATTTAAAGTTTAACAAAGCCCCGTAGCACGGTTGAGCTGTGTTGTGCTCAGCACTAGATGCGTTTTCACCATGACTGCTACGGACGAGACGAGCTCTCATTAAATGCATGCTTCCGGAACTGTACTCTGCTATACTCATGCTTCGAGCTCTATCTACACATGAAAACCTCGGTGCGCCAGTCTCTCCATTAAGAGAGTGCCACGTCGGCCACATTTACGCTTTATTGCATGTCCGGTGCAAGGTTCGCCGTGAGCCTTGCGTGGACGGTCCTTCAGCTGGGGTATGGTTTCACGCATTGCGCGATGCCCTGAGAGATGTCGCAGACTTGCTTCATTTCCATGCAGCGTTTCTTCATGTTGCTCGTGCAAAGGACAGTGTAGATTTCTGTTGGACAGAAAAAGATAAACCTAGTTACAGGGCGCTGGAATACGTGGAGCACAAGTTGCATCGCAGAGGCGAATGCAGTCTCTTAATACTCGCGCTAATAGCTGATGTAGGCAATTTTGAAACTGTGCAAAAGTTCTCTTATACTCCTACGATCACTATACACAGAAGCGTGAACGAAATTGTTTGGCTTGAACATCATCAGATGAGCGAACGTTCTCTTAAGCATTGTTTTGCATGGTTTAGAAAGGTTCTACACGGTTTGACTACGATTAAAGATTATTGATTTTCAAATAATGTGAGCATCAAATGATGTCAGTCCTTATAGCACGAATAATAAATAGGCGCCACATTATAGCGTCAGATATCACCTAATATCAAAGGTCAAGGTCACTGGGTCCCAGGGGAGGCGAAATCGAAGTTCCAAACCAAATAGTGTCGCCGTGCACAGCGCATAGAGTGGCAGCCCAGACTTGCCGCGTTTGCAATGGGGAGAACGTACTTTTATTATTCATCTTGACGGTGGGTGTTTGTCAAAAGAGGGATTCTTCAACAGTGATGACGTCGGTAAGGTTCACCTGGGGGTGAGTGTAGCTGTACATCGACGCCTTTTACTGCTTTCAAGAAAAACGTTCTTCATCAACCTCGGCAAGTTAATTTGTCTCAGCGGTGAACCCTTGGTTTTGTTATTGAGTACAAACATTTTCAGTATTAGCTTGAGTCCGATTTCTTTGCTTATATTCACTTTCAACGCTCGTGATGAAAACCTTGGGGTGCAAAATTTAACGCCTAAACATCGAGGTTCGATCTGTGCCTTTGGACTTGGTCCAGATATAAATCAGTTACAATGCAACTTTTTAGCCTTTCGATAATTTATTTAGATTCCTTAGACTTTTCTACCCTTTATATTCCATGCTCTATTTTCGGAAGTAATCGCAATGTTAATAACCTCTCTATTGAATGTGTGTAGGACGAAGCTTTCATTCGATTGTTTGCATAAAATTTCTGGCTCAAGGACGCCACCGGCTCCACTCACACCGTAAGGGAATTGGAATGCATAATTACCCGAAGTGCTATACATGTTCGGGTTATACAAAAGCACACTTTCCGAAAGACTGCACTTTTTCTACAATTCACATCTTTATATAAGTGTTAACTTTCATCAACAGTTTGAATGACTTGCAAAAAAATTTCAGAATTGATATACTAAATGAAGCAGATCTGAAGAGTGATTTATTATTCCCCTAGCAAGTGTTTTTGAGCCAAAAGTAAATTTAATATAAAAAATTATGAGTTGAGATATTCGAGTTGCAATTTAAATTCCACTGAGTGGGAATGTTTATTGTTTAAAACGCGTGCGTCTATTGGGCTGTCTCTTCTCATGAATGCCTGTTTAGCACACCGATCTAGTAGACTGGCGAGCATACTAACATAGTAATATTATGAATCAAAATAAATATTTTCGTCCGCAACAACAGCCATGTATACTGCAACTGAGGCATGAATAAGAATAAAACTGCTCATAAATACCTTGTATACAGAGATAAGCACTAACAGAAGAACGAAATAACACAAAAAGAGAAATTTATTGTGAGTGGAGAGTAATAGGGAGAAACCGTAAAGGGTGGCTTGGCAGGTGGGCTCAGGGTGGCCTCCATTGGAGGGCAGCCCTTAATGAAGGCCAACCTACAGTGTCTTTTGGCACAGGGGAAAAATGTGCTGGGAAATAGTTGAGGCATATCACATCACCACTTCGAGCACCTCACGTGATGCAAAATTTTCGGGATCGTTACACCAGGTAGACGTAGATTACATTCGCGGTAATCTACCAGTGAAATGAGGTAATGCGCACGTGTGGTTAGGCTTGTCCCAGTTTTTTGTTCTCTCCCATCGCGTGTGCACCTGCGCGAGGCTGCGTTTGTAGGTTTTTAAACACGAGTTTTTAACAATAAAAAATCACTTGATAGTCAGCTCTTTGTCTGTGCGTGCTTCTTCTCTGGTCTTCGTTTTTCGTACGGTACACAATGCATCTGAAGATGCCATTCATAAAATTTCCTAACATGCGTGTGTAGATAAATCAGAAAATTAAAAAGGCTAAGGAGCATTATCTTGGCTTAACCTGGAAAGAATTTTCTTCTTTCGTCCTCAGCAAAGTTTAGGTGACATTAAAAAATACAAGAAGCCAATGCGAAACCTGTATTGATGGCGGTGAACACAGGCCAGTCGGCAAATATGAGTTCTTTCAACGATTTCTTGCTAACAGACTATTTAGGAAAATCCTCAAAGATTAAGTTGATCTTTATTAAGGGAGTAATTACTCATTAACATCCACCCACGACTGCCCGGAAAGGTGGTGGTCCCGCCCTCGATCCCCTGGACGAGGATGAGTTTTTCTTTAAAGGTCCCCTGAAACGGCCACCAAGAAGCCACTGATAAATGTGTTCAATGTGTAGAACAAATCCTTTTGAGCATTAATCCAAAGTATAACTCCTTGGAACAAAGCCAGTTCAGTTCAGTTCAGGCGTTCAGTCGTGTCCGACTCTTCGTGACCCTATGGACCATGTCACGCCACGCTTTCCGGTCTCTCACTATCTTCTTAACATCACATAGCTTCATCTGCAATGCCTCGAGAATGTCATCTAACCATCGCGTTCGCTGCCTACCCCTTCTCCGGCGACCCTCAACCTTTCCCAATATCAAATCTTTCTCCAGCGATTCCTCTCTTCTCATCAGATGACCAAAGTAGCTGAGCTTTAACTTTAGAATTTGACCCTCCAATGAGCAGTCAGGGTTTATGGTCGACAATATCGACTGATTTGATCTTCTGGCAGTCCAAGGAACTCTTAAGAGTCTTCGCCAGCACCACAATTCAAACGCGTCAATTCTTCGGCGGTCAGCCTTTTTCAGAGTCCAACTCTCGCATCCATACATCACAACTGGAAAGACCATAGCACGGGTTATACGGATCTTGGTTGGCAGACTAATGTCTCTGCTCTTTACTAGGCGGTCAAGGCTAACCATTGCTCTCTTTCCCAGAAGCAGGCGTCTCCTAATTTCATGGCTGCAGTCTCCTTCCGAGGTAATCTTGGCGCCCAAGAACAGAAAATCTGTCACAGCTTCCACTTCTTGTCCATTGATGCTCCAGGACTTGACAGGGCAAGACGCCATGATCTTCGTCTTTTTAATGTTCAGTTTAAGCCCAGACTTCTCACTCTCTTCTTGTACGCGCATCAGAAGTCTCTTGAGTTCCACTTCACTTTCTGCCATTAAAGTGGTATCATCCGCATATCTAAGGTTGTTGATACGTTTTCCAGCAATCTTCACTCCAGCTGTAGACTCGTCCAGACCGGCCTTCCTCATGACGCACTCTGCATATAGGTTAAATAGGCAGGGCGACAGTATGCAGCCTTGCCTCACCCCTTTCTCAATCGGAAACCAATCAGTAAGACCATGCCCAGTTCTGACTGTGGCGATTTACTATTAGTTTTTAAAAACAGCGTTTTTTGAAATTCGCGGGCAGAGAGGTCGTCACTTGCCGGTATCGCATGGAACTATTTCCTTAAACCGTGACGTCACGGGTGAGTTGACTGGCAAGGCTTGCTAGGAGCTGCCATTCGCTACGGCCACTGCAGCCATGACGTCACGGACACACTTCTGGTAGCTGCGAAAGTCGTCTGCTCGTGCGCTGCTCGAACTCTGTGCGGGCAGCTACACAGCTCGGGCGGCCATTGCCCATCAAGTACAACCGGTACAACAACCAAAGCGACGCAGTGATCGGCGGAACGAAGCTGCACTTACAAATATCTTATTTATATAACGTGGTTTCAGGAGTACCGGAGTGTCGTCCGACGAGGAGTCCACAGCACGGTCAAGCACCGCACGATTGCAGCACCTCCTCGACCGCCGTAAACACCGCCGCTGTGGCCCCTCCTCGGGCATACCGTTCGCGAACGACACGGCAGATCGTTAGCACCGATGTCCGAAATAAAGCGTGCTAAAATTTGTTGGCGTCTGGAATATTGAGCCGAATATCAAGTATGAAGCCCTCGTGAGGATCGCTGACCAGCAGCAAATTGCTGTTAAGAGTGATAGCCGTGATACAAGCAAGTTTCTGCTCAAGCCAGCTGCCGCTGGTGCATTTCGGCTCATCCGATCTGCTCGTACTAGTTCTGCGATTAATAGGTCGCCAGAGTTAATTCTATAATTATTTTACTATGGCAGAATTCACATAAGGCAGTTTCATAAGTAGGCGATTTACGACAGCGTTGATCAGGTCCAAAGAGCCGACCGCCGCGGCATCGAAGATAAACAGTTCAGGCCTATCGACGACTAGGGACAGTGACGCACGGCGCTGTCGTTCGCCGCGCTCGCGCGCCCCACACCCGCGGTAATTGTGTAACGTACATACATCAGCCTGCTCGCGGCATCCCGTGCAGCAAGCGTTGCGAACTCGTGTACTTTCATAGCTAAGGCCGCGCATTTTTTGACGTTCTGCTCAGCAACAAGCCGTTCAAACGATACTGGGAAAGACAAGGATTCAGTACGCAGTCGCTGCGCTGTCGGCCGTAATCGAAGACGTCGGGTGGCACCATATTCTATACACCGATCTTTAAACGTTATACAGTGGGCAAATGTATAACGTTGTGAAGCAGACCCGCTCATACGTTTTGCGCATTCGGGCGCCGGCGAGAAGCCTCCGTCAACAGACGCCGCCATAACCTCGGTTAACGACAAAAACCGAGATCGCCAAGCTCGGTTTGCGATAACCGCGGTTAGTGGTGTAACCATGGTTTGATCCGCCGTGTAACGTGGGCTAACCACGGGTTCGCGGTTACAATAACCGTCGCTGCGCGAACTGGCGAACTCCTCAGGCGTGTGCAAGCGAGGACGGGTTGGCGGAGTACGCCAGCGAGCGAGCGCGCGGCAACCGGAAGTTCGTCGAAGTGACGTATTTCTGGGCGGAGCTTTGAACTTGCTTGTATTCTTTATTTTTTATGGCTCCCTTCGGCGTACGAGTTGAGAGGGAAAATTTAAGGGTCATTTTTACTCGCCGATACTCTGGTGTTGCAGAAGCTAGATCGAAAATTTTTGCGGGAGAATGATGGGTGGCTCAATATCTATCAGTGTTATGTTGTTTACCCTTCTTGGTGACCCATTTCAGGGGGCCTTTAACTGCGAAGTTTCTCAAAAGTTGCATAGCTTTCTTTTGTAGCCTTATCAAAGCGCGTCTGTGGATGTCAGTATGTAATTACTCCCTCAGTAATGATTTCTTGTGTTCGGTGTTTACGATTGATGAGGGTAATAAACCATAGGTTATTTTGCATTAAATGGCTGTGAATGATGCACTGATTTCGGCACATTCAAAGTTTCACCAGCTTCTGAACACTAATTACAATTTTTAACCCGACCGATGGAAGGCCCCGCTGACTCAAACGAATGCACGAAAGGAAAAAAGCAGTAGGAATAGTTAAGCGTTTTCGAGCGCAATTCAGACCATCGCTATTGCTTGGGGGATCATGTCCCTTCCGTGACTAGTTGCCGCATCCAGCCACTGTAGCTAGACTGCAGCGAGGGAGATAGCTACAAAGCGCAGAAAGGGGATGCGAAACTCCGCGCATTTTTATTTTTTAAAGCGAAAGCCTTTAATGCATCATATTCACGGTGTTCGGTGTCTTGTCTCACTATAGCTGTCAATCATCCTGACAGCCACTCCGGACAAGTTAGAAACGTTTGTTAGTACCTCCTTGCCTAGCATCATGCAAGCGCGATTGCCATGGAGGCCGCCGCCACTAGTTAGTGGTAGATAGTGACCGACAATGATAGTTAGTGGTAGTTGTAGAGACAGTGATGATGATAGTAGTAGTTATAGGTGCAGCGATGATGATAATGACAGAGATGACTGACTAGGACGTCATCACCTGGTGACCTCATGACAAGTTGTGACGTCATTACCGGATGGGACGTCACCGTGACGTCACATCCGGCCATGTGTAATAACAGGAACTGACGTCATGATGTCCCATTCGGTCATGTCGTCATTCACGCATATACGAAGCGGGCCCCGCCTCGAGACCGATCCAGCCCTCCGTACTACGTCTTTCATTTTGTGCTTCCTCGAACGCGCACCAAACAGCATACAGAAGACGCAGTAAAGCAGGAATCTGAGGCGTTTCAAATTAGTTAAGAGGAATTAAAAGGCGGTATATCACAATTCTCTGCCGACATCATACCCGCGTCTTAAGGGAAGGTAAGAAGGTGAGAGAGAAATAGAGAGAAGGAGGTGCCGTAGTGGAGGGCTTCGGACTAACGCACAATAGACAGTTTCCCCTCATCGCACTTTAGAGGTCCAAAGTGTTCCCTAGAATTTTTGCAGAGCACGGACAAGTGGAGCCACTCTGACTTGAACTAATGACTTGTCGAAAATAGCCGCCGTGGAATCCGCACCCAAAGAGCACAGAGAGTGGCTCTCAGCACTTTTGCTGTTCTAACGCCCCAAACAAGCTATGTTTTAAGAGCTGTACTCTGATTCGCCGCTTTTTACATTACATTACATTATTTCTATGGAGTTTCCTCACTCATTACTTTCCGCGTATTTTACCCCCACATGTGCGTTGCTAATGCAAAGTACTTTTTGTTTAACTGATTTTACCTGTAAGTTAATCCTTTGGCCTTACTTCTTGCAGACCTTCGACAGGTTACCAAAGCGCTGTAGAAGAAGGACACGTGGAGAACAAGGACCAAGGATGGCTTCAAACACTCCCATCTTATTCTGTCTTGTAGTGTCTTCCCCGCGTGTCTTTGCTCTTCAGCACTGTGAAGAATGAAAAATTATCCCAGACTAATATCCTCATTCCAGTAGAGCGCCGACTGCGATCTCAAGATAAGAATTTAGTCATAAGTCTTTCTATCTTATTTATCTATTTATTTATTGATTTATAAATGCTGCATCCCCTCAGTGACCTGTAGCAGGAATACAGTATTGTGGATCGTTGGTTCGTCCCAACAAAATACGAAACATAGCTAACAAGTATACTGCAGTCAGACAGGTTACACACTAACAAGAAAGTATATAATAAATTCACTGAACTAGCGTTTCTCCGTTAAAAAGAGTACATCTCAGGCAGTTTTGAGAATAAGCATATCGTATTTGGCCCTTTTATAGACTTCAGAAACTCTTTCGATTCTCTAAATAGACATTGGTTGGAAAATTTGAAATGTATGGAAGTGGAGGCATTTCAGTCCAACTTTTAAGATCCTATCTTTCGAACAGTGCACTACGTGGAAGCAATAACGTCCTTGAGACCAGCTTAAATAATATTGTCAGGCAGCGCAGAGGCGAGAACAAGGGAGTGCGAAAAAGAGGCTCGCAGAAGGAAGGACGAGAAACTGGAAGCTCGGCAACATTCAGTGAACGCACCAGGCTAAACGAGTCATCTCTGTAAATAAACTTAACAGTGCGGCGGCAGGTGCTGGAACGATCACTACGGATTGTTCTCTACCTCGTTCGAGCCGACAAGTCGCTGGACTCCCCCATTTGACCGTGACAATGATCCAAGACGGCGACGCACGACAGCCAGGTCCAACGGCACCCGCTTGGCAGCATTACCGTGAGCCGTGGACCTTTTCTGGTAATGCTGACGAAGATGTGGATGAGTGGCTCACCAATTACCAGCGGGTGAGCAAGTGCAATCATTGTGATGCCACAGTCAAGCTGGCGAATGCTGCTTTATTTTTGGACTCCATAACAATGACACGGTTTGAGAACCATGAAGCTTCTTTAACTAGCTGGGACCACTTCGAATAGGGGATTCGCAGGGGCAAAAAGCAAATTCGCTGAGCAGACTTTACTCCAGCGCGCGCAAGTGTCTGGGGAAACGTGCGCAACATACATTAGAGACTTTTAGTATAGCGTATGGACGCTTTCGTACGATAAACGCTAGAAAATTATGGGACGCTACTCCGTGTGTTGCATCGGCGCTTTTAGTTGGCCGTACGAAAGCGCGAACGCAAACTACAGTGGCGACATCTAGGTTTAGAATAAAAAAACACATTCGGGCTTTTTTTTCGCAAGCCAAACCTAGCCAAGTCGCACCGGAGCCAGTTTCTTTGCTGTGGCAGTTTTATTGTACTCCCTACGCTTGTTGTTGTACTCCTCCTGCGCTGACGACTTTTACCTTGTATTGCCGTCATGGTGCATAACGGCCTCCGTTCAGCCCCGTACTGCCAAGCATATTTTTACGGATACACGCGTGTAAGCAGTCAAGCCAAGACGATTCACTTCATGGCGTTGCCATACCAACAAAGCAACGCTACTCGTCAGGCTTAGGGACTGCGCTGCCGCGGTGCAAAATAACAAATAGAGGTAAATATTCGCTAATTATTTGTGCTCAATGCTGCACGAGGCAAAGTGAAAACCCCGTGTGCCATTTATAGGCGGCAGCGCGCACAAAAACGCGGTAACGAAGACAAATTCACTCTGAAGCGGGCGGCCTGGACGCCGCCATCTTGTCAACGCTGATCTCCCATCGTACGTGAGGGCTGGGTACGATAAACTCAAGTTTCAGCGTACGCTGGCCTATCGTACGAAAGAGTTCGGTCTCGGCTATCGTATAGCGCATGCGCAGTGCCTGTCACGATATTTTTGGCGTGCGCTATTCCTTTGCGTGTGTCTGTGTACGCTATACTAAAAGTCTCTATTGAGAGAGGTGAATTCCCTCATCACAAAAGATATCCTGGATTCTCTCACGGCCGTCATCAAGCACTGTCGCACGTTCGAAGCTTTAAAGCTGCGTCGCATAACCCCGAAGTTCGGCCGTTTGCTTAATGTGACCACTGTTGCAAGCGTGGATTCTCTCAAGCTTTCTCATCAGCCTCCAAATTTAGCCGACATGATTCGCTACATCGTCCGTGATGAACTCTCTCGCCATCAAGATGTGAGCCGCAATGCAATCTTCTGTGACAGCTGCACCCTGCAGGCAGCTCCGATTAAGCGCTCTTCTTGGGACACTGCCCCTCACAATGATCTTGCGCGTGAGCAGAGGAACGACTCTTACGATCCTGCTCCATTAAGTCGCTCCTACTACAGCCCTCCTCCGCAACGACACCAGCGGCTGGAATTTGCTGATCACTTCGATCCTGTCCCCGAGACCAGTTGTCCTGACCGTTCTTGTGAACTACCAGTTTGCTACCGCTGTGGTATGCTCGGCCACATATCCCAATTCTGTCGGCGCCGGAGCCAGGCTGCCCGCTACCAGCGCCAATGGTCAAGTCGTCGACATAGCGTCAGTCCAGAAGTCCGTGACCCCACTTTTCCACCCTCGTTGGATCCCTACCGCTATACTCCACTGCGAAGCGATTCTCCAGCTTCTGACCGGAGCCTGACCCCTCCTGCTCGCCGCTCCCGACACTCGCCCTCTCCCCGCCATTCTTCACTCCCCCCCCCCCCCCCCCCCGAGAAAATGGATACAGGTGCTACAATTTCCGTGATGAGCTTAGATTTTAAGAGTCGCCTTGGCCGTAGAATTATGTTTGGTTGGAACAGAACGGTCACATTTCGTGGCGTAGGGGGAGAATCGTTGATTCCACTTGATATTTGTTATGTCAATGTAGCGATCGGTGGACACGGTTTAGAACTGCATTTCTGATGCTGCCTCGCTCTACGTACGACATTATTCTAGGAGTTGACTTTTTGCAGCACTGTGGCGCCACTCTCGACTTTAAAAGTGGCGCGAGATATCAATAAGCCCCAGCCTTCGATCGGCCCTCATAGAAGAACCGCCGCGGGCTGCCCAAGCGTTTTTTGTCTTAGAATATACCATCGTTCCGGTGATCTCCGCCATCTTCGTCCCAGTTGTGTCCTCGGGCGCGGTTCCCAATGCCTTCAACGCTCTGGCGGAACCCGTTGTTCGAGTGAACAAGGGCCGTGCCACGCTTTCGACTGTCAACAATTCAAAAGAAACTGCCGTATTACCGCGTGGTTTGAAACTCGCCGACTTTGAAAAACGCCTTTCTATGCGAATTGCCACGTTCAGTGAAGTCGTTGCTCGTTCAACTAGACGTTCTGATCATGTCGATTCCCAGTTTCAGTCCATGATAAACAAATCGCGACCCACCAACGATCGCCGAATATTGATGGAAGTTCTTATGAAACTTGTGGACGTGTTCGACTTTGCTCGAGATCAGCCACCGATTCCACCTTCCCGCACCCATCACATGATCGACACTGGGTCGGCACACCCGATTAGACAGGCGCCATGCCGTGTCTCACCTTCAGAACGTAAGGTAATTGACGAACAGCTCCGTGATATGATGCAAACAGGAATTATTCAGGAATTGTCTAGCCCGTGGGCCGCCCCTTGTCGTGAAAAAGAAAGATGGCACATGGCGACTTTGTGTCGACTATCGCCGCCTCAATACTCTCACAAAGAAGAATGTTTACCCGCTCCCGCGTGTTGATGATGCCATTGACTGCCTCCATTCAGCTTCCTACTTTTCATCTGTTGATTTACGGTCCGGATACTGGCAGATACCGATGCATCCGAAAGACAAAGAGAAGACGGCATTCGTGACTCCATATGGGTTATATGACTTTAATGTGATGCCGTTTGGCCTATGCAACGCTCCGGATATTCTTGGAAGATTTGTGGACACTCTTTTGCGTGGACTGTAGTGGTAAATTTGCATGTTGCCTAGATTTTTTTTACGCAAGCTCGCTATAAGGCATATTATAGAAACTGATGCAAATTATTTTCTGTAAGGAACCGGAGCAGGCTCCCGCTCTTATCGTTGTCGATGAGCCAATTAGAGAAGTCCTCTTCCCTTGTAGTGGTTAGTCCCACTTCGCGCAAAATCTGTCTCCTTGATGCCCTTGACCCTGCACAAGTCCACAGCAGGTGGCGAATATCCACTTCTGCAGCTGGTGTGGAACACTTCGTGATTGTGGTTGGTTCGATGTCTGCTTGAGATTCCCTTCGGCATGTTACCGACGGGGTAAGGGCCGCCCCAGCTCTTATCCTTCTAAGGGAAACCTCCTCTAATCTCGTTGTTATGAGGGAGGGGCCATGTACAGGGGGGAATGAGGGCACTCGTACTTTTCTTAAAGCTCATTAAGGGGGCATATTAGTGTCTGGAACTTCATGTGTGAGGTAGCCAGCTTTTCTCTGCTCTGCGTTCTCAGCATCGTCTTGTGTCCAAGGTATCTGGATGCGTATCTTTGTTTTGTATTGAGTGCGTGGATTTCCTGGGTAACCCATAGCGTCTTCGTCACTTTCTTCAGTTGTTTTATGGCGGCTAAGGAGTCTGTATAGACGTGGGCTTCTGTTATGGAATCTATAATATTTATGGCCTCCATAGCATCGCGGATTGCATAGAGTTCCATCACAAGCGGGTCCGGGTATTCTGAAACATATTCTTCATGCACCTTTAGTTCACTGTGTGTTGGACTAGTAGCTGCAGCTCTACCGCCATTTTCTATAACTGATGCGTTCGTATATGTAATGCAGGTACCTGGAAGTGCATCAACCAGAGGTCGAGATGCCAGCTTTTCTTTGCGACGAAGCCGAGTGCTCTTGTTTGTCGTAATAATCGTGAATTCCCACGGAGGGGGGTCAGCCATTGGATATGTTTGAACTGCCACTTCGTTGTACAAGGATGCTATGGGCATAACGTAATTTCGCTTTATATTCATTGTTGCCTCTCGTAGGCTCAATTAATTCTGTCAACGTATTTACCTTTGCAACGTCTTGAAGAATAGGGATAGGGGTAAGTTTTGGTAAAGCCGTAAAAGTGCGCGTTGCGTTTCTATTTATTGTTTCCAATTTCGCCCACTGCCGCCTCGTTAGTCTTTGGAATTGAACCTGGTATAGTATCGTCGGCTGTAACACCGATTGTACAAGACGTCTTGCCATGTCCGCTCGAGCTCCTCCTCCCCAAGAAGAAATGAGTTTTATCAAGTTTAAAGAAGTCGCAGCTACTTTCTTCACCTTATGAAGCCATTGTGTTCATCTGCCGGATTTGTGAATTTCTAGGCTAAGAACTCTCAACTCGTCCACCTCTTCCAATGCCTGATTTGCAATCTTTAGGGTGACTCTTTGCGTTGCCAATTGTTTTCTTCTATTATTGTTTGCAACATGAATGTAACTGGACTTTTGAGGTAACAATTCCAGACCTGCATCTTGGACGTACTCATCTATAGTATATAAAGCCTTTTGTAGATACCGATTCTGTCTCTCAAGTTGTTTATGAACAGACCAAATCGTGACATCGTCTGCATATATCATGAACCGCACTTCTGGTATTTCAGCTAATTTCCACGCCAATGGGGTCAGTGCGATATTAAATAGCAAAGCTGCTAACACTGACTCCTGTGGCACGTCTCCGTTCGAGGTGTAATTGCCATTTTGTTTTCCGTTTATCCGGATAGAAAGCGTCCTCTCCTTAAGCAGATTATGTACTTCTTTTATGGCCTGCAAGGGAATGCCCATACATACTATGTTGCTGAGAATCTTGGCATGTAACACGTTGTCGTATGCCTTCGCCACGTCGGTAGGCACTACAGTGCACACTAGGTGGCTATAAGGCGACACGTGTATGACCTCTTCAACGAGCATAAACAGTCCATTTTCTTTGCCAAGGTTTGTTCGGAACCTAATTTGTCGAGCATGGTACTCTTATTACTTTCCAACCACCATGACAGGCGGGTGGCTAGCTTTTCATAGATCTTGCAAATTGTGGGTGTTAGCGAAATAGGTCGCATTCTAGGCTTGTGGAAGGTTTCCCGGCCTTTGGTATTGGGTCCACCAGCCAAGTGGAATGGTATTGGTGTTTCCAGCCGAGTGGAACGCCTCCTCCTTGCCATGCCTCATTACAACATCTAACAAGCTGTCAACTGCGGCTCCTAAATTCT
The DNA here is from genome assembly GCF_055883805.1 of Amblyomma maculatum. Taxonomy (NCBI): domain Eukaryota; kingdom Metazoa; phylum Arthropoda; class Arachnida; order Ixodida; family Ixodidae; genus Amblyomma; species Amblyomma maculatum. The sequence goes on along the minus strand of NC_139348.1, from coordinate 13,728,905 downwards.
TGAAGACTTCATAAGAAATATCGTCATGTCCGGGCGCAGTTTTACCATTCGCTTCTTCTATAGCCGCCAATAACTCCAATTTGGTAAATGGTGATTTTATTCCTGTTTTATCAACCGCATCCATTGTCGGTGAAGGCGCCGGATAATGTGCGCGGTTCGGGAAGAAAAGGGCAGCATCTTGATCTGCAGACTCTCCTGGTGTAAGCTGTAATGCGAGTCTAATACTTTCCGCATGATCTTTAATCTGCCGCCTCTGTTCCATGCCATGGAAAGTCCTCCAGAGGGCCTTGTTGGTCGTTCCTGAGCCCAAATGACTGCACCATTCATCCCATCTCATATGAGCCAGGTGTTATTTATATCGGCGTGCTTGCGCCCTCAATTTTTCTTTGCACGTCTTCAGGATGCCGACCAGCCCGTATCTTGGCCCGTTTTCGGCGTGCCCAAAGTTTTAGTAGGTGCAGGTCGGGAGTTAGCTGATCTTAGTTCACTGTAGTTGTAATTGTCTGATCCTTGAGTACCGTTTGAAGAGGGGTATGAGTATTCGGGTTGACTGAATGAGTTCGAGTACCCTGCCGTACACCATCCCAATGTGTTACAGAAGCTTTCGAATTTTCTTCATATGTCCCAAATTAAGACCAATACTAATAGGGACATGGTCACTACCCCACGCATCTAATTCGTTTCACCACGTCAAGTCTTGTGAGTGTGTGTGTGTTGCAAGTAGTGTTGCGACTCCTGGATGATTTAGCAGTGTAAATTCCATTTCTGTGAAGGCAGTATGAACTTGATCCCCCCCCCCCCCCCTATTAGAATCATAATCATATCCCCATACAGTGTGCGGAGCGTTAACATCTCCACCTGATTAGTATCGCAATTCCAGGGTATGAATGGCGAATATGCTTAACCCATCCAAGATTAAGTACTGTGTTTCTTGGCCGAGCGTACACGGACTATATGTCCGTGTACGTCGTTTTGTTTGGACGCGTGAGTACAGCAACTACTTCCTGCTGAGTGTTGCACCACTTGCTCAAGTCAAGTGGCGTTTCGGGAATGTTGGCCCTAAAATAGACGGCAGCTTTTTCTGGCGTTTCGGCCTCTGCTCTTTCTCGTTTATCAGGGATAGAAGGACACTGGTACCCTATATATCCTGTTATTGAATATAACTATTGTGTTCCTGTATCAAGAACGCCCATGAATGCAGCTTGCCGTACAATAATTTTGTCTTGATTTCCACAACTTTATTAGAGAGCCCTCTGATGTTCCATTATGTAATCTGTTGCCGCTTGTTTCGGCTACTTCTATCCATGATGTATGCTGCTCTGAATGTGGTGTGTCAATTGCGTAAGTGTGTCCAGTACCGCTTCCCATATTTGTGTTAGCCGCAGGTTTACAATTCGGAGCATCCACTAACCTTGCTGTCGTACTGCCTGCAAGCGTTTCTGTTTTTCTGAACTCTTCGTTTGGCGTTGGGATATACGCGCTTTCTTTTGTCGCAGCTGTGCAGTTTGTGCTGAAAGCATCTCAATTTCTTTTTCTATTGCATCCTGCTGGCTTGTGCAGTCTTCAAGTTCCGCGAATTCATCAGCAATGAATGCCACTGTGCTCCGTTTTGTGCGTCGTCCATTCTTCAGCGATGCACTGCTCTGTGCAACCACCGCAACAGGCTCTTCTTGTTCAGGAGGATCATCAAACAGATCTTCGGCCAGAGCTGCAAATCTGTTTTTAAACACTAATGGTGCACATTGTTTCCGTCGTCCAGCCCTTGCTAACTCGAGCGTTCGCTTTCTTTGTCGGACACTGAGAGGAAGTGATATCGTGATCATCAGATCTGCATAGGCCGCATTTGAATATCACTTCTCCCGATTCAGTTATGTATTCTGGGTTAACTCCATATGGACAACTGCATATGGCCTTCTCTGTAGCACCTGTAACAGTGCACCGGTCTAGGTTTGTACGTTTTGGTTTGCACTATGCGGCCGTTGTAGTAAAATCTGTCCGCAGAGTATCTGGTCCCTGTAATGTGATCAGAAAAGTGCCTCTGTTCCACATACGACGTGCGGCTAACACAGTATGTGCTCCTGATATGAGGTCTCTGGCCACCGTCTCCGGGGAATCTTGTAGGTATAGGTCATAGACGACACATCGCTGAGTATTTGGACCAGACGCATGCAAAACACGTCTGGACAGGTAGAGAGTCCTCTGCCGTGACTGGAATCTGTATTACTGTGCGTGCATCCTCAAGTGTGGCTAAATGGATTCTGACAGTGTCAGATGCCCTGTGGCTTGCAAACACCTGGTAACCTGTGGTGCAAGCGCTGCGTCTATCACTCTCTGTATAGCTCTGGTGGGTGTCTTTGTGATATCAAACTGCACTGTTGGTCTGATATAGACTGTGAAGGATTGCTGCAAGGCTGGTGTTGGATAAGCAGAAGCTAGCTTATCAGGGGCGGCCCGTACCTTCTTTGCCGCTGGTGCGTTGACTGGCGGCCCAGGTAGTTGGACCAGCCGGGGCGTCCATTGAGAAGCGTTAGTGACGACTTCTGTTGCACATCCATAGCCTGCTGTGTATCTTTTTGCTCGGGTAGCTGCCCGAGCGTTGTCCTCGTATTCGAAGTAATGTCCACGTTGCTCTGTGGCCAAGTGCTAGCTCCAGGTAACGGCTCGTTACCGCAGCCTGCCGTTGTACTTGCAGAAGTCAAAGCGACTACCGGAGGGTCCATTGGCGTCCCCATGCTTGACATCTTATTAGCGCTGAGGCTCCGCGGAGACCCAGTAGGCCTAGCAGCAAGGCCGCGTCGGCATTCTGCAGCTCCTACCCGGAGCGCTACGTCCTTGGCGATCTCCTTGTAACGCACGGGTTGTTCGGCCTTTATGCTCTTCTTCAAGAGTTTGATGGCCGCTGTGTGGGCGCGGACTACAGATGTATTTCGAAATCTTACTGGACACGATGTAGCCACCTTCGCTGAGCATAACAGCCGTTTAGCTGTGGTCCTTAATTGCATGAAGAAAGTATCTCTTGCTGGGTTAGTTGGTGTGACATTGTGTTTAACCAAAGGAAAAAAACAGCGCTAAATATTAGACAGAACACAGAGAAAGACAAACGGGACAGGCGCTGACTCCAACTAAGTTTATTGAAAGATACATGTGTGCAAATATATAGCCCGAAGACGGTGAATGCCTGCGCATGTCCTGAAAGGTAGGACAAAGAAACAAACGCCCTCAGGTAAAACTTGTCATAACCTCGCATCTTTCAACAATCTATGCTCGCTTTCATACAGAGATATAATAGTGATGCTGACACACCTGACCCCCCCCCCTCCTTCTCTTTGATCAATAAAGGCTTCTGCGAGCTCGCGAGCTAATCTGTCTTTACTTCTGGTTAGAATTTTAATCTCTCTAAATCGTGGTTCACAGCTTTTTTTGTTTTCATCAAAGCAGAAGCGGCAATGGACGGGTAGGTTTTGGAACGAATCTTATGCGTTCCCTAAAGACCTGCAATATTCGCCGGCACGCTTGGTAACGCAGCGCCCGGTCTGACCGACATACACCTTGCCACACGTAAGGGGGATCTCGTAGACCACTCCCGTGGCATACCTTGCGTAGGATTTCGAGTGTTTCTTTCCACACCTAGATTTTGCTTTAGCACTGCTGGTAACCTTGGGGCACATCTTGGCCAATTTTCAGGGGGCGGAGAAGACCATGGTGACTCCGTACTTGTTGCCAACTCGTTTTAAACTGTGGGATACTTTGTGGATATAAGGAAAGACCACTGGCTTGGCTCCACGAAAGGTTTCTTTCCGACGTTGCCCCTTTGGCTTGCCCTTGAGGTTTTGCAGCAATGCTTCGGTGACGCCAGCCAAAACATGGTCTGGGAACCCTGCTTTACGCAGTCTACTGACCTCACACTGGAAGCTCGCCCGCATCATGTGAGAGCATGACTTGAGGAGTGCAGATTTCATAAAGAGGGCGGCAATAGCCCTCTTAACAGTTTTTGACTGGGCCGAATCGAATGTCAAGAAATCTTTTTTCGCCCTAGGTAGATAACGCCAGCACACACGTCTGTCCCCCAGCTTAATGTTCAGGTCTAAAAACTGGAGGCAGTCCTGCTGAGGAAGCTTAAATGTGAAAGAGAGCCCCTTCCCACGTTTCTTAAACATTTCTAATATTCTCATAGCAGTCTCCTCATAGCGGCCTGTGTCATGTCTGCTTAAAATCACTAAAAAATCATCTGCATATCTAAACATTTTAGGACAGTTCCGTCGTCAGTTAGTGATGCCAATATGTTGTCAATAGACGCAAGAAAAATTTTCCATAAGACTGGAGCTCGCAGAAGCCTTTTTTATCAAAGAGAGGGGCGGGGGGGAGGGGGGGCAGGTGTGTCAGCACCACTTCTATATCTCTGCATGAAAGCGAGCATAGATTGTTGAAAGATGCGAGGCTGTGACAAGTGTTTTTTTTAGGGTGTTTTTTTTGTTGTTTTTGTCCTACCTTTCAGGACATGCGCAGGCGTTCACCGTCTTCTGGCTGTATATTTGTACACATGTATTTTTCAATAAACTTAATTGGAGTCAGCGCCTGTCCCGTTCGTCTTTCTGTGTTCTGTCTAATATTTAGCGCTGTTTTTTTTCCTTTGGTTAAACACAATGCATGGAGAAAGCCGGTCTCATTCCGAAATCTAAAGTGCCGCTTCGGTGAACGCAGATCGTAGTGCTTGGGCATTTGGTTGACAAAGATGGTGTTAGGCCTAACCCACAGAAGAATGAAGCTGTCAGCTGCGCCAAAGAGCCCAAGTCTGTAAAAGAACTCAGGAGCTTAATGGGACATTGCTCTTACTTTCGATGCGTCATCCCCAAGTTTGCTGACGTAGCCTACCCGCCCACAGGAGGGCGCTGCTAGCGCGCCTAGCGAGCGGACGCATGGAACATCGGCTCCGGCAATTTTTTACCGTAGCGGTAGAACAACGCGTCGGATCCCAAATCTATTAGACCTTGAAGGACCATCAAGTCATCCGGCACACAGGGAGACAACTCTGAACCCGGTGGGCCAAGTTTTCGACTTTGTGGAGAAATTTGGCTCCCATTCATTGCGGAGCCGTGGCTGCGCCTGTCGGCTGAACGCCGGCATCCCACGGCGGAAAGGCCGCTTCCGGCGAATGTGGCAAATGCCAACCACCAACGCGGCTACGACCAGGAAGGTATGACATGAATAACCTTGCCGCAGACTGGCCGAGAGCAAGCCTGCAGTGAAAATGTGATCCGGGCTTTTGAAAAGCGAGCCTACAAACTCCAAGCCAGCGCGCAAAGTAAAGACACGTCAGCACACGGAGGCGCCACGCGGAACCCGACTCGGAAGCCAGTGAATGCGCAGCCGGAGGCCTAAGGCAAGTCAGAGCTGCATGGAAGCCCAAGTTTCTGTCCAGATTCCGACCAGACCACGTGGTGCTAATAATCAAACCACTAACAGCGGCAAACTTCAAGAACTTGCAACACTGCGAGTTGGGCCTAGCCCTACGACAACGAGTCGGGGAGGCCGAAGCGGACAATTTTTACTTAACAGTGTCCCCGATTCAAAACCTGATCATTGTGGGCACGTCCAGCATCCACGCGGCAGACAGACTGGTCGAGGACTTTCCAATCCGAACGCAAGGGCAAGACCTCTATCTGCGTGGACACATAAAGCAAATTGAAGACAATGTGCTGCACGGAGTCACCACAGCGGCCAATCCGGAGACCACGAATCCCTGCGAGGGAAGGTGAGAAGCTTGCACGAAGAGAGCAAAATCCTGGTGATCCGAAAGTTCGGCACTTCGAACAAAGCAAGGGTCACCTTCGAAGGGAAGTACAGCCCAGAGCTGTGCTGTACAACGCACAAGTTATACCGGTAGCCACTTACCGTCGCAGCATATCAGTGTGCAACCTGTGTGGCACGGTGGGACATAGGGCAGACATCTGCCCGACATTGAGGCAAGAAAACTGCTGACTCTGCGGAACGCAATCTTCGTTTGTGGATGGGGTACGGACTTCTCACGAGTGCAATCGAACTGTGTGGTATGTGGCGGCGAACACACCACGAACTCTAAAGACTGCATTGCAAAATTCCGAAGGAACGAGCAGCAACAATCCAGCAACAAGAACAAGAAGAAAAAGAAAACAGGGAGCGAGAATCCCCCGCCCCCTCCAACTAACATGGAGCCAATTTCTAACCAAATGATCAAGAAAGGGACTGGGCCAGCATGGTCAGGAACGGGAAGCAGCAGGTGAGAGGGGTCCTCCTCCTCCTCCCAATACTACCTCTCCACCCACACCCAACTCGGTAGAGACAGCATTAAGAAAACAGATAGCAGCCCTAAAAGCGCAAATAGATCTGCTAACCAGCAAAATAGAAATTACACTAGCTAAATCCCAGGCGCCTCAGCAAGAAGAGGCAATAGAAAGCGACGCAGAGCCTGGCATGGAAAGCAAACTAGAAGCTATGATGATACAAGAATCCCTTCCCTCCATAGTATCACGACAGATAGCAAAAGCGATGACGTTTCGCAAGTATGCTAATACAAGGAGACCCCCGAATCCCCTAACCCACAACATGCGTAGGGTGAGGGCGAGACGCTGCCGCTGCTCCCCCTCCAGAATAACAATCTCCAGGCACAACATGGCGGGACGAACTAAAGAGAGCTCTATAATTTTAACACAGTGGAATAGTCGAGGCTCTAAATCAAGGACTACGAAAGCGGATCTTAGGATGCGCCTTTCCATGTACGAGCATACTCCAGCAGTGATGGCCGCACAGGAGCCAGACGGTAACGCGAGCCTCACAAACTACGAAACTTTCCACCTCGACCGCATAACGTGCATCATCGTTGTTACAAAACATTCAGAGCAAATTTAATAGACCTGGAATTACAAGCCAGTTTTTCATACGTGATAGTGAATCTCATGCTCATAAAAAAGGATGATCCGCCGCTCCACATCCTGAACGTGTGCTGCCCGTCTAAAACAAAAATGTAGCCTTTTCCACACTCTTGAGCAGGGCTAAAGGAAACGGGACGAGATCCGCTACTAGTGATAGGAGATTTCAACGTGCAGAGCCTCTCACGGGGCTATCACAGAGAGTACATAAGAGGACGAGAGCTAGGAGGCAGCGTCAACAATAGGTCTAACCCTACATACCGATCCAGCGTACCCCACGCGGATTGGGAGCTCGGCGCAGAGGAACACTTGTCCGGACATAACATTTTCGAAAAACGCAAAGCCAGTGGAGTGGACGAGTACGGAGGAAACCCTCGGTAGCGACCACTGTCTGATCAACATAACGATCCTCACTAAACCTCTTACCAGACCGACGGGGCAGACTAGGTTGCCGGACTCGGCAAAATTCAGAAAAGAATATAATGTTAGTTCTACCCGGAGCAGTGATACCAAGCCTGGACCAAACAGCTGCTGACCAGCCTCCGTTTGACGGAAACGCGCGTAAAGCTCTCAGACGCGGTGACGGATGTGGACACCGACCTCCTCCACCTCTGGCAAGCCAGACGCAGCATGGTCAAAAGATGGCGCAGGCAGGAACATAACCGCAAGCTAAGAACACGGATCGCGGCGATAACGAAAGAGGCGGCAGAATACGCAACACAACTCGCGGACGCTAACTGTAAAGAGGTGCAACGCAACAGCTAGGCAGATGGCTTGCAAAAACACATGGCGTCTCTTCCGGGCGCTCATAGATCCAAAGCAGACACGCACCGAGACGCAGAAATACCTGCAGAGAGCAATACATGTATTTGAAAGAAATACGGCTCAGCTAGCGCTGAAGCTCCGAGACCAGTACTTGAGCACAACCAAAGACACAAGGGGAAAAGCTATGGGTACAATGGAGACTAAAATGTTTTGCTAGATGAATCTTTAAAACTATACGGCTCAAGGCGGGCCTAGCAGAAATGAAACGCGTGACCGCGCCAGAAAGGGACGGGAACACGGTAAAACTCCTACCAAACCTACCAGAGTACGTCTACCAATCTTTTCTGGAACACTTTAATTAGATACGGACGGGCGAATTTCCTCTTCCCATCGAATGGAAGACGGCACTCATAACTTTCATCACAAAGGCGGGAAAAGCCATAGATAGGGACAACCTTAGGCCCATTTCTCTTACGTCGTGCATGGACAAATTGATAGCAACAATGGTCAGAGACAGACTGTCCGAATGTCTAGGAAACAAGTGACTCTTCACCGACTCGATGTATGGCTTCAGGCCAAATAAATCGGCTCAGGACGTCCTGCTACAGCTTAGCAGAGAGATACTAAATCCAATGAAACATCCGAACGAGGATAAGATAGTATTGGTCCTAGATCTGAAGAGAGCCTTCGATAATGTGACGCACGAGGCGATCCTGGCACACCTTTCGGAGACGGGGTGTGGTAAGAACGCGTTCGAGTATATAACACGCTTCCTCTCAGACAGACAGACCTTCGTGAGAATCCAGAACGCCGAACACGGTCCCATCCTAGGCACGCGAGGAACACCACAGGGAGCGGTGCTATCCCCGCTGCTTTTCAACATGGTAATGAAGAATCTTTCTTTCCACCTGGAGAAAGTCTCGGGTATGCAGCAAGCGCTGTACGCGGACGACATTTCCATATGGGTCAAGTGGGGCTCTCAGGGAGAAATGGAGGCCAGCTTGCAGGAGACAGCCACCACTATGAATGAGCATGCGAAAAAATGCCACCTTCATTGCTGCCCGAAAAAAATTTGAATTCGTCCATATTCTTCCTCCAAAATGCGCATAGATAAGATAGAATTGCGACTTGGATCAGAACCGATACCCTAGAGAGAGGAAATTAGAGTCCTGGGTCTTTTCATTCCCCAGCGGAAGCTGGCGACGACCACGCTCGACAAGCTAAAAAATGTGGGAGAACAGGTGGGCCGAATCTCGAACAAGAAATGGGGACTGAGAAGCAAAGACGCTGTACGACTGGCCAATGCCTTTGTAACAAGCAGAATACTGTACTCGACCCCCTATCTCCACCTCAAGAAACACGACGAGAACAGCATAGAGGTGATCACGTGCAAATTAGCGAAGAAGGCCCTCGACTCCGAATAACCACCTCGAACCTGAGACTCCAAGGTCTGGGTATGACGAACTCGTTCGAGGAGCTGACAGAAGCCCACCTCACACGCCGATACACGCGATTATCACAGACATCGCAGGGGCGTCGTCTATTAACCCGTCTACACATACAACGCACGACTGTAACCGAGGAAAGAGTAAGACTTCCCCAGGACTGGCGATATGCCCTGCACGTAAAGCCAATCCCCACTAACATGTACAAGGACGACCACGGGGGTAGGCGCATAGCCAGGGCAGAGGCCTTAGCTCACCACTACGGAGGGATATCCGGAATGTACTATGTGGATGCGTCCGGCCCGCACCAAGGCGGGTGGTACACGGCGGCAGTAACCCACGACTCTAAAACGGTGAACGGGCTCACATAAAGCCCGAAACGTAACACAGGCAGAAGCGGTCGCCACCGCGTTAGCATCAACACACTCTGATTCCTAAACTATCATAACGGACTCGCGAGGGGCGTGTAGGAACGTTCAATAGGGCTGGGTCCCGTACCTGGCCTACCGGCTACTAAAAAACAGCTCGGACCTGGCCTACCGACTACTGCAAAACAGCTAATAAGTAGGAAGTCCATCCCGCCGCTTCATAGTCTGGACTCCGGCCCAGTCGGAGCTAGGAGGAAACGAGTCAGCCCGCGCGCTTTCTAATCGGGCAACCTCGCCCCCTCCTCCTCAGAAGAAGAATTCACACCAGCCTACAATTTCAGAGAAATTACTGAGTTGTACCAAAAGAAACACAGTCTTTACCCTCATCCGTGTAAAGGGTTAACGAGAGTGGAGGAACGCGTGTTTCTTTGCCTCCTTACGAACACGATGATGTGCACGGCGTCACTTAAACACTTTGACAATGCCATCTCCGGGGAGTGCCCGCACTGTGGGGAAATGTCCTCAAACCTCTTCCACATGGTGTGATCGTGCCCCTCCAAACATGCCTTTGCACTTAACCCGAACCCCACCGGGGAGGACTGGGAGGCGACCCAACTTGCCTGCTCCGACCTGAAAGGCCAGAGGGCCTTAATGAAACGAGAAATGGCGGCAGCGGAAGCCACTGGGGTCCGGTACTAGGGAGCCCACCAAGTGTTAGTGTTTGTAAGGGGAGGACACTAAGCCTGACCCCAGAGCAACCTCCATGTAACTCTCTCTTTTTAATAAACGTTTTCACCACCACCCACCCGCTCACATGTCTCTTGCAGAAAGATATTCCTTTCAAAAGGATTCCTGAACGCGATTCTGCATTTCGCCAACTCAAGTTTATTGTTACCTCGCGGCCCATAATGCGTCATTTCAGCCCGACAGCTCCCACTGAACTCCACACTGACGCAAGGGGCATGGGTGTGGGTGCTGTGCTCATACAACGACATGACGGAAATCAACATGTTGTCAGTTATGCATGTCGCACCCTTAGCAAGTCTGAACGCTACTATACCGTGACGGAGCAAGAGTGCCTTGCCGTCGTTTTCGGCGTGCAGCGGATTCACTCATACTTTTATGGACGTGCCTTTGCAGTCATCACCGATCATCATTCTCTTTGCTAGCTGGTGAATCTGCTCGACCCGTGCGGTCGGTTGGCCCGCTGGGCATTATGCCTTCAGTAGTGCAAGTTTACAGTGTCGTACAAAAGTGGACGCCAACGCGCCGACGCTGACTGCCTCTCTCGGAAAACAAAACTTGTTCATGTCGAAAGAATGAAGCGCTGCCACCCTGGAGACTCTGACTCTGACTTGAAGGGGGAAATGTTAGGCAGCGCAGAAACGAGAATGAGGAAGTGGGAAAAAGAGGCTCTACGAACGAAGGACGGTGAACAGGAAGCTCGACAACATTCAATGAAAGTAGCAGGCTAAGCTGGAGTCAGCTCTGTAAAGAAACTTACAAATATTGAATATGGAGTGCCACAGGGCAGCATACTAAGGCCTGTGCCCTTCCATTTGTATATTAACACCATAGTAAACATCTCTGATCCAGCCGTCGTGTTTCTATATAAAATTGTCCTCAGCGCGAATGACTGCAATGCTCTTATGGACAAAGGAAACATTTTATCCTAGCTAAACGCCAACTAAACGGGTTAAAAATAAATGCATATAAAAGTAAAGCTATTATCTTCCGGCCAAAAAACAAACTTCAGCATACTAATAAAAATGCAGTATAAATTCAGAAGAGATTAAAATAGGACACAAATTTAAGACGCTCAGAGTAATGTTTCATGAAACAATGTCACTAGATAATCATGTACACAAGTATATTGCCCAAACTATACCGAGTCGTAGGACACTTATATCGCCTCAAAGCAAGTCTTCCAGCCAAGATGAAAAAGCTCGCAGATAAATTGTTGCTTTTGTTTCATCTGGACTACTGTCAAATTTTCTGGGCCACGACCACCTTAAACAATCATCATACAAATTACCTGCTTCAAAAAAAGTGACAAGATGTATGCTCCTGCTTAATTTAAACCAGAGAACAAACCAGTGCTTCGAAGGCGCATGTATGATGAGAATTCTTTATATCTATATATTCAGTTGCTTTCGAGGTATCAAAAGAAGCAAAATTCGTCATACTCATTATTTAGGGACACCAGCCTGCTACCTCCGAGCAAAAATCTGCATCGCACTGGACAACACTCACAGTGGCAGATTAAACTTGATGATCAAACTACGGGTTACAAATGATTACTTCCCTGCTACCGAAAGACCTAAGCACGTTACATCGTAAAAATACTGATATATTTGATTTGATTTGATTTATTTATTTCTTTCTCAGTACATCGATCCATGATTGCCGTAAGCATTTCCTGCGCTTTAAAGAGCAGCCTGATTGTATATTATTCTTTTTCCCTATAATTACATTCTGAGCATCACTGAGGGTTCTTGCAAATATATTTGTTATTTTGATTTTGCTGATTATTATGTATGCAATGTTAGCCTGGTGCAGATGTAGAGGCCGAGGGCTCGTCAAGCAGCTCGAGCTTCTTCCTCGGCCCTCTTCATCGCTGTGGCGAATAAATCTGCGCTGTCATTATTATTACCATTATTGCTCTTTGATTGTAATTTTTTTGTTGTTACCAACGGTGGGGGACCTGGTCTGTAACGGACGCACATCGCTCCAATATTTTGTCTCTGAAAAAAACCCATGGCATAAAGCCCATACCGGTAACGTATCTGAGTGCTAGGACGCTGCCAGTCTGCACGATCTGTCTGCAGGTAGGGCCTCACTGATTCATTTCGTTCACCGATGCATTTCGTGCCAACGCCGAACCTAAGTCTTCATCATCATCATCATCATCAGCCTGATTATACCCACTGCAGGGCGAAGGCCTCTCCCATATTTCTCCACTTAACCCGGTTCTTTGCTAGCTGCATCCACTTGACCCCTGCGAACTTCTTAATCTCATCCGCCCACCTAACTTTCTGCCGCCCCCTGCTACGCTTTCCTTCCCTTGGAATCCAGTTTGTTACCCTCAGCGACCATCGGTTATCCTCTCTTCGCACTACATGTCCTGCCCATGTCCATTTCTTCTTAATTTCTACTAGAATGTCGGTAACTTGAGTTATTTCTCTGACCCACTCTGCACGCTTTCTATCTCTTAATGTTACCCCTACCATTTTTCGTTCCATAGCCCTCTGGGTTGTCCTCAACTTAAGTAGAACTCTCTTGGTTAGTCTCCACGTTTCAGCCCCATAGGTGAGTACAGGCAAGATGCAACTGTTGTATACTTTCCTCTTGAGCGATACCGGTAAGCTGCTAGCCATAATCTGCGAGTGCTTGCCAAATGCGCTCCATCCCAATCGTATTCTTCTTGTTATTTCCTTTTCGTGGTCCGGATCTGCGGTTACTACCTGTCCTAAGTAGACATATTCGCCTACTACTTCCAGTATTTCGCTACCTAATGTAAACTGCTGTTCCTTCCCGAGGCTGTTGAACATTACCTTAGTCTTCTGCATATTGATTTTCAAGCCTACCTTTCTACTTTTCCTGTCTAGGTCATCAATCATTATTTGCAGTTCATCCCCCGAGTTGCTTAGCAAGGCAATGTCATCAGCAAATCGCAGATTACTGAGGTGTTCTCCATCTACCCTTATCCCTAACTGCTCCCATTCCAAGTCTCTGAATACTTCCTCTGACCAAGCTGTGAATAGTACTGGGGAGATTGTGTCTCCTTGCCTAACACCTTTCTTTATGGGAATTTTGTTGCTTTCTTTATGCAGAACTATGGTTGCTGTGCAGCCACTATATATATCTTCCAGCACTTTCACGTACGGCTCGTCTACCCCCTGATTTCGCAATGCCTGCATCACTGCCGAGGTTTCAACTGAGTCGAATGCTTTTTCGTAATCAATGAATGCTATGTATAAGGGCTGGTTATATTCCGAGCATTTTTCTATCACCTGATTGATGGTATGGATATGATCGATAGTAGAGTACCGTTTCCGAAACCCTGCTTGATCCTTCGCTTGATTGCAGTCTAAGGTTGTCCTGATTCTATTAGCGATTACCTTAGTAAATACCTTATACGTAACAGACAGTAAGCTGATTGGTCTGTAATTTTTAAGATCCTTAGAGTCCCCTTTCTTGTGAATGAGGATAATGTTTGCATTCTTCCATGGTTCCGGTACCGTCGATGACACCAGGCACTGCGTATACAGGGTGGCCAGTTTTTCTAGCACGATATCCCCCCCGTCCTTCAGCAAATCTGTAGTTATCTGATCCTCTCCAGCTGATTTCCCCCTTTTCATAGTTTCTAGTGCTTTCTTGACCTCGTCCTTCGTCACTGGTGGAACGTCAGACTGTTTTTCCCTACCGCCAATCTCCTTACGGTCCTGACTACTTTGGCTACTGTAGAGATCTGTATAGAACTCCTCGGCTACTTTGACTATCTTTTCCATATTAGTGATGACGTTGCCCGCCTTGTCCCTTATCGCATACATCTGGTTTTTGCCTATGCCCAATTTCTTCTTTACCGCTTTAAGGCTTCCCCCGTTCTTTACAGCATGCTCAATTTTCTCCATGTTATACTTCCTTATATCGGCCACCTTGCGCTTATTGATTAGCTTTGATATCTCGGCCAATTCTATCTGGTCTGTTGGATTGGAAGCTTTCATACTCTGGCGTTTCGTAATCAAATCTTTCGTCTCTTTAGACAGCTTGCCGGTATCCTCTCTAACTATCCTACCGCCTACTTCTACCGCGCAACCTAAGTCTTACTTGCCGGTAGCTGCGACGGCTGTGACGAGCACTGTACAACCATCCACGGACTCCCTCGCATACCGAAGGATGGAGGCAACATAGCATCAGGACTAGGGTCTTTTATCTGGACTAGCCGCATGCAGTTTCCTTATTCTCCATCAAGAACTCGCTTTCAAGTCGCAACGTCAAACCAGCCCCACCCCACTAAGCCTTCTGCCATCCCTTTTCAGTGGCCAACCAGCGAGCTCTGAAACCACAAATGTCTTGCGGAGTCTCGCCCTGCGAAAGCGACTGTTTCCCATCTTCTCAACGACGTACCCCGACGGACCGGTTTGAGCCGCTATCGGCTCGTTGCTTCCTTCACATTTTATCGGTCCTTCCTCACCTCAGTCCGGCCGTGCCTCAACCCGCCTCCGTATAAGATAGATGACTCGAATATGCTTGTCACATGCGTGAAACCTATTCCTGATGATGGTAGGTTCATGATGTGTTCCGAATGTGAAAGGGCTTACCAATGTCAGATTTGCTCAGGCATCACACCAGGGAAGTATTTTGAAGCGAAAGCTTCACTACCCCACCCCGGGCCAAGGTCATCGACGGCTCACATTTGACCTTAAGTGAGCCAGAGGACAAAGTGTGATCATGCACCACCCATTAGGTGTCGCCTAATCTTTGACATTTCATTGAAAGTGTGGTCATAAGCAGGGACCATGCATCCCTGCAGGCGTTCCATGCCGGCACTAAAAGGCTTCCAGGACAGCGAGAAAGCTGCTCTGCGTGTTCAGATAGGAGGGTCGGGGTGAAAATAGCTTTGCTGGGAAGCTCGATGGCATAATGGATATCAAAGACGAACTAGATATCCTTGTCGTCCATGTTAACTCCCGGTTAGCGCTGAAGACACAGACGGATGAATTGGCGAATTCTGTGCCTGAGATGCGACCATTGGATTTCTTTATTTCTCACCATTATTTGAACACAGGGTGAAATCAGCGGCTCAATTAGAATCTATGTTCGAAGACCTAGGTGAACGACAGTAGCACAGCAGCAAGGCGAATCTTGAAATCCACGATTTGCTTGTTTTGAAAAATGAAGATCGCGGACTCAAGCTTCGTCTATCCGTGCCAATCTGGGCCTAGCTTGGTTGCAAAAATCTATTTTTACAGATATACACCGCTTTCTCGGCAGGGGCAACTCAACACCTGTTGCGCTTGTCAGATTTGGCAGCCCGACTCACAAAGATCTATGTTTTGAGGCCCGTGGGAAGCTAAGTACCCATTGTGACCAGAGTCAAGATAGGTTATTTTTTAACGGCAACCTAACGCAAGTATAAAGGGAAGAATTCTAGCCAATACAATGAAAGGAAAATGACTCGGGCTATGCATGTAGGAAGAGCGGGGTGGGCTTCTGCTGACCGGACAAGCACCAGAAGCAACCTATTAGCTGCTCAAAGCGCATGAACCAGAAAGCCGGTAGTATTGACTGTTGCTCCTTTCTAAAAACCATGGCTTCGATGTGCGATACTTTCCATGTCACCACCATCACCATTCGCCGGACTATCGCAGTGTAAGGCGAAGGCCTCTCATATTCCTTCAATTAAGGTGAGGTGAGGGTTTCAAAAGGAGTTTCAAAATCTGGCTCTACAGCAGTAGTAATGAAAGCTAAGGCTATAAAACTTGCAAGGTGTTTAAAAAGTAGACACAGCTCGCATTAGAGTTGCAAATTATATTTGTATTATAGGTAGTGCCTTTCATTTTTGTTTTTATTTTGTTCCACATATGTACCTTTTCCTTAACATGTACTGTGCGCAAAATTGCCACTTACGACTGATCCTAATATACCTATAAAAACTGAAATGCATATGGGCTAGTGATTCTAGTTCCAGATATGTAAACACCCCAAATTAACACATCCGAGAACTTTTATTTGCTTATTCCTTATACTTCTCGTGAAAAAGGTGCACACACTTCCAAAAACGTCGTTTTGAGAAAAATACCAAAATAGTCTTCGAAAACGTTCCTATTCTACCGAAATTCCGTGGGCTGTAATCTTTTGAAGTGGCAACATAGGGACATTGCTATGCACTTTGTCATTGTTTGTTTGTTCCTTGTTTTCACTATTTCGCTAGAGACATCAGTCTGAAATCATTTTTTGGATCCGCCTTCTATGTATAGGTGTTAGCGTAGACACACACCGAGGTCTTGGGGTGGCTCTCAAATGTTTCAGCACACTTACTCTTGCTACATTTCCATTGCATTTTCATTATTAAAGCATGCAATTCCATCATCGACAGCTGTCTCAAATGTTTTGAGACAGAAAAATGTGGTCTTAGGACACCTGATTAAAATTAATTAGTTTGGTGCCTCTTTGACATTCTGTGTCCTCCCATGAAGGCATCTTGAAAGCAGAGCGGGGTCGCAAATGTCGCGGTAAATGGATTTCACAGCGTCCTTCACAAGAGTATATTGTCACGTGGTGGTAACAAGTTAGATGAAACAAATGAAGAGTCTTGGAATGCAGGGAGTAAACTCGTTATTGGGCTGGGACATGCGCCCGAAAAAGAACTAAGCAACTCGGATGCGGCGATAGCAAAAAACGGGATCGTCGATCCTCGAACTAAGAATGCTCGTCACACGCGCCTACGCTCAGTTTAAAGGCTGCTCCGGGCCATCTAGATAACGTCGCAAACTGATACTAGCACAACCTAGAACATTGTAGACACATATGCGACTGGTCATAATCTTCGAGATAGATATCTCGGCGCATCTTGCGCGACGAAGAAACTGATAAAGGTGCATCTCGCGAAATCGAGCATTAACGAACAAAGTATACAGAGTTGACATGCGTGCCCAAATCACAGTCATAAGGCCTCAGGCCGGCGGCTGCTAAAAAACAACAAATACATTTTTGAAGGTTTTGCTGCATTACTCCCCCGTAAAAAAACATCGCCTGATGTTCCAAAACAAACCAACTTAAACATTATAAAGTTTAAACCCCACAAATTTTATAACACGGGTAATATGGCTTCAGCCGTACAGCATCTACCATTCCTGGGCGTGCGCGTCACTGTTGTGATGCTGTCGTACCATCGAGAATGACTTCATGCTAATACCCCACCCGGGGCCTTTAAGGTTATAATAAATGATGATGATGATAGTCCAGTTGTCCGACACGGCGAATCGTTTTGTACGGCCCAAAGTATCGACGCAACAACTTTTCATTTAGTCCGCGACGGTGAATTGGTGTTCATACCCATACTTTGTCTCCGGGCTTGTACTCTGCGTGGCGGCGTCGCGAGTTGTATCATCGGGCACCGATGCTTTGTTGGTCTTTAATGCACAGCTGTACAACTCGTCGAGCTTCCCCTGCACGCTGAAGGTAGGCGGCGACGTCCAGGTTCTCCTCTTCCGTTACGTGCGGCAGCATTGCACGAGCGTGGTCGTTAGATTCCTGCAATACACAAGATGGAATGGGGTCGCCCTGGCCTTTCCTGGATAGCCGTGTTATACGCGAAGATTACGTACGGCAAGATTGCGTCCCAGGTCTTGTGTTCGGCGTCGACGTAGATAGCAAGTATGTCCGCAATAGTTTTGTTGAGACGTTCTGTAAGGCTGTTTGTCTGCGGGTGGTAGGCTGTCGCCCTCCGGTGACTTGTCTGTCTGTACTTAGGTTGGCTTGAGTGAGCTCTGCCGTAAATGCTGTTGCCCTATTCGTGATGAGCACTTCTGGGGCGCCATGTCGGAGGAGAATTTGATCGACGAAGAGGACGCTAGGTGGCGTCGACTAGAACAGACGGCGGAACATCGAGCTCCGGAATTTACCGTCTTTTTGCCAGACCATCAACCCTGGGAAATCCATCGCCCAACTCACGTCATTCGGCAAGTACCTGGGATCATTCTGACTCCTCATGTGCTGAATTTGATAGCTTTTTGGCTAAGAACCGACCATATATAGGTTCCGATGATGCCCGAGGCTCGCTAAGCCTTGCCACGGATCTCGATTGTGTTACCATGGCAACGACACCGCCGCCGCCACGTGCCGTAGATGAATTTCCTGGAGAAACACGTGTCCACGCTGCCGAAGCAAGCGTCAATGCCTCAGACGCCAGAGAAGAACGCGCTCATACCTCTGAAGATTTCGATGCGTCTGACTGGATTACCCCAAAGAGGAAAGGCAAACAAAAGATTCCGGCGACACATTTCTCAACGCTGAAAACTGTCGTAATCAGGGCACCAAGTACACTCAATATCTCCCAGGTTAAACCCTACGAAATTCTTCAAGAAATTTCCTCAGCAGCAGACTTGGCGCCACATGAGCGACAGGCTCTGACTCTACAAATCAAATACCACCAGAATGTCATCCTTCTGAAGACCACCAACGAATTGACCGCCCGAAAGGTAGCAGCACTTTCCTCGTTATCCATCCGAGCCAAAACTCATAACATCCAATCTTACATGACGGCCCCGGTGGCATCGTGCCGGGGCGTAATTCATGGAATCGAGAAAGGTCTTTCAGAAGCCGAACTTTTAGAAAGCCTTGAATCGTGGCATGCGACGATCCTGTCCGCTCGTATGATGGGACAGACCGAGTCTGTATTAATAACTTTTGAAGGCACCCATGTACCTCGACAAATTCTGTTCCGCCGCGTCTTGTACAGATGCAAGCCTGAAAGACCAAATGCTTTGAAGTGCAGCAGGTGCCGTGAATATGGTCATCGGCTGCTGAACTGCCCTCACCCTCCGACATATCAACGCTGCCCCACCTGCTCAGCCCAGCTCAGCCAACAAGATGAACCACATCGTTGCTCCGCCTATTGCTTCCACTGCGGCGGAACCCACCCAAATTTTGACCTCACCTGCCCTGTACAGAAACAACAAGACCAAAAGAGCCACAAGGCTGCATATGACCGAAGGAAGAGTCTCAGGGAACAGCTGGAACCTTCTGTCCAAGAACAGAAAAAGCCATCTAATTCCCAGCGTCCCACTACAAAGCGACTATTGACTACGCGACAAAAAATGTCTGGTTACCCTGACAAGAAGAATACGCCACCCCATCATCCTCCGACTCGCGCGGACTTCCCCCCTTTGTCACATGCAAATCAAGAGACGGCACCACCCCCTTGGACCAATGTCTGGCATCAAGAAGTTCAAGAACTGCCAGCGGCCCCACGTCCGCTTCTCAAGCCAGCTACGCTCCCACCACCGGGTAAGCCGAGCCCGCCACTTCCCATTTCCCCTCCCAAACCTTTCTCTTATACATCTTCCGATTCCACACCAGTTATCATATCTGAGAATTATATGCGCCACATAAAGATCGAAATGACCCTATTATCTGGTACCTTGCAGAAGAAATTTCCGCCATTCGCCAAGCATTCGAACTCATGCATACCCTCCTTAGCAATCTCCTGCAGGATGACGAACGCATGGATTTCCTAAATCATTCTCTTAAACGGCCCCGTCCATCTACATCCCCTGAAGCAACTGCTGCATCCTCTTCTGTCCCTCCCGAGAAGCGCGCTAACGTAGCTTAAGAATGGCAGGGAACAATCACATACACATTGTACAGTGGAATAGCAGAAACCTGCGTACCAATCGAACACTCTTTATCCAATGGCTCCTGACTTTACCCTCGCAGCCCCACGTCATTCTCATTCAAGAATCGCGTGCTCTTAAAGGTATTCCGGGCTACCGTGCCCTGCATGTAGCGCATGACAGCGACTGTGCCCCATTAGTGAGCACTTATATTCGTCGGGACATCCGATTTGAGGCCATTGAAGTCCCCAGTCGTCTTGAACGTCACCTTATTGCATTTACACTGTATTCTGATCACTTATCTCGCCCTTTATCCATTCTAAATTTTTATAACCCTCCTACAGAGTACACGCTTTTCAAACCGCTAATGCACTTTACTTCAAGATTGTTTCGAGACTCCGACTTCTTGATAGGTGGGGATTTTAATGCCCCGCACGTTATCTGGGGTTACCCACACACCTTCGGACCCGGCCGTATACTCAACGACGCATTAAACGGAGCTCAATTAACTGTTTATAACACCCCAAACTCCATTACCCGGGAAGGTTACAGGAACCAACAATCCACCATGCCAGACCTCACAGTGGGCCGCGGACTGCGAGAGGTCACCTGGCAAGTTACAGATGAAAAACTGCTCAGCGACCATTACATTATTAACATGACTGTCCCTAGCCGTACCCGTCCGCGTAAACGTAAAATTTCCCACACAAACTGGAATACCTTTCGCACTATACGCGACACCTCTCATACTACTGGTAGTCTTCAGAGCTGGAAAAAAGCACTCAAACATGCTCAGAAACAAGCTACGCAGGAGAGTTCCACTTCAGCCCCGTCAGATAATCCGGACCCTTACCTTGTACGCATCTGGAAGAGGCGGAAACGACTCTTGCGCACTCTTCGCACTCAGCCCAACAATGCTCGCCTCTCCAACCGAGTCACCGAATTGACGCGACAGGTTAAAGAACACTGCGTTACACTTGACACCAATCAATGGAACAAAATTTGTAACACCATTAACGGCACACAAATAAAAAAAGAACCTGGCATTTACTCCGAGAACTACTCGGGCCTCAACCGGCGCCTGCTCCCACTCTCGAGAAGCACTATTCTCAACTAGGCGCGGATGCCTTAACAGCCCAACTCCGCGATCTCTACATTCCTCCTCCCCTACCCAGCCTTTATACTCCGTACACTGGTGCTTCCAATGTAGAACTCGATCAGCTGTTTACCCTATGGGATCTCGACTGGGCGCTAGAACAGCTAAAGCGGAAGCCAGTCCCAGGTGAAGACCAGATTACGTACTCACTCATTCGAAATCTTTCTGAGAAGGACAAAGAACATTTTCTGAGCATTATAAACTTGCATTGGGAAGAAAGCACACTCCCAGCATCTTGGAAACAATCACTTATAACCCTACTTCCAAAGCCAGGTAAAAAACCTGCGCTTCAAAACCTCCGCCCAGTTTCTTTAACATCATGCCTGGGAAAAACCATGGAGCGGATGGCGCTCAATCGGCTCGAGACTCATCTTGAATCCATAGATTTCTTTCCCCCTCAACAAATTGGCTTCCGAAAAGGTGTGTCTACTCAGGACCTATTTTTTCTCCTCATGCACGAATTTGACCCTCCGCCCACTTCCCAGATCCAAGCCATAGTGGCCCTTGATGTGCGAAAAGCTTTTGATAACCTTGCCCACGATCCTCTATTAAACATCCTTGCCTCTACTGGCTGTGGTCCAAAGATGTATGGCTACCTCACAGCATTTCTCCGCGACCGTACGGCCAAGTTCCGTCTCCCCGATTCGATATCTGATCCTTTCCCCCTCACACGTGGTACTCCTCAGGGCGCTATTCTGTCACCCACCCTTTTTAACCTTGCAATGGCTCCCCTATCTCGTACTTTAGCGTCTATCCCAAACCTAAAACACACATTCTATGCAGACGACCTTACTCTTTGGTGCACTTCTGGGTCTCCTGGAGCAGTAGAGGAGACCCTACAGCAAGGTATCGATGCAGTCGTTAGTTACCTTGATAAAGTAGGGCTATCTCCCGCACCTGAAAAATCCGAATTGCTGCTGATTGCAAAAACTCGCTATCAACGCCAACATAACCAGCTGATCAATCTCACAATGGCAGGTCACCCCATCCCTCGTGTATCATCCTGCCGGATCCTCGGACTTCATATCCATGAGTCAACCAATCAGGCCAATGTATCTACAACCGTTAAAGTTTGCAATCAGCTAACGCATCTAGTTCGCCGCATAGTCAATAAGCACGCCGGGCTACGAGAGGGTCAAGTCAGGCAGCTTGTCCATGCATTAGCACTTAGCAAAATTTTATATACGATTCCTTACCTTACACTAACTTGTCGCCAAAGACATCAGATTGAGGTTGCGCTTCACATATTGTACAAGGCCGCCCTCAACGTCCCTGTACATACGTCCATGGAGCGCCTATACTCTACGGGGCTGTTCTTGCCCCTGGGAGACCTCATACAACAACATCGCGACCGGCAAATGGCACGTCTTTCTAGCACCAAACAAGGACATTGGATACTACAGCAGGTTGCACTCAAACCTATAGACCTCCCTATAATTACCCTTCCTTCTTCGCTCCCGGATAACCTCAGAATAATTCCCATTCCAAAAAACGTTGCACCCGACACTAACACAGGCAGACGTTCCGCTCGCGTTTCCAACCATGTTCACCACAGATGCATCACGAACTAACGTCGGAGCGGCTGCTTACTCAATTAAGAGCTGTAGCGATGTAGTGACGCATACCCTCGGTCCTTACATAGATCCTCCTCCTACAGCGAATCTCGAGACCCTACCAATAGTTACCAGTATTCAAGACCTCGCACAAGCACCCCCTAACCCTTCAGGATATACCATATACACTGATTCAATACAAGCTATAAGCGCCATTCACACGGGTCGCATTCCTGAAGAACTACACGATGATCTACACAGAGCTCTTACTAAACTACGTCCCCACACTGTAACACTGAGGTGGATTCCTGGTCACGCTGGAATCCCAGGCTATGAGGTAGTGCATCGCCTCGCCCGCGAACTTCAACACCGGGCGCCTGGGATTCCCTGGCCTTATCCACCAACGTGCGACACTACTTTTCACTACAAAAAAAGAAATCAACGTTCACTACAACATTAGAGAAACACTCCGTACACTTCCTCTTCCTGATAAATCTCTCACTACCACGCAAATCCGCATTCTTAGACGCATACAACTAAATACACTGCTTACTCCTGCCCGATCTTTTCTATACAGAATCATACATTCCCCTGCATGCCCAAATTGCCCAGAACACTATGCAGACTTGGAGCATTGCATCTTTTCATGCCCTGTCGCCCTCCAATCTCCTCACTTTCCACACGCTCCTCCCCCAACGTGGCGGGCTTGGTTAGCCTCTGACCAGCTGCAAGATCAGTTGGCCTTGGTGACCCTGGCCTAGGACATTCTTAACGCTTAATGCAATGCGTTAAATAAAGTTGTTTCCTCCTCCTGATCGACGAAAAACTTGGCGACTTCCACTACGGAACCGTTAGACAAGGCTTTTACGTCACCGTAACGGATCATGTAATCAGTAGCCACGATTATCCACTTGTTTCCCGTCGATGAAGTTGGTAAGGGTCCGAGGAGGTCGATTCCTATTTGTTGAAAAGGCTTAGTTTGGGGTAGTATCGGGTTCAGTAGACCCGCAGGTCTCGTCTGCGGTGTCTTGCGTCGCTGGCACTCACGGCACGTTTTGACGTAATGGGCGCCATCGCTAGCTAATTATGGCCAATAATACTTCTCCCGGATTCGGTGCAATGTGCGTGCAAGGCCGAGATGTCCTATTGGCTCATCGTGGTACGCTTGAAGAATTTCTTCTCTGAGGTTTATAGGCACAACAAGAAGGTGTGCGGTCCTGCTGGATGCAAAGTTTTTCTTCACAAGGACGTCATTTTCTAACACGAAGGACGACAGCTGGCTCTTGAACACAGCGGGAGGGGAAGCGGTCTTTCCTTCTAAGTAAACAGCTAGCGCTTTCAGCTCAAGTCTGATCGCTGTTCTTCGAAACTGCCGGCACCTACCGGTCCCAAAAAGGCGTCTTCTTTCGGCGGCGCATACTGGGGCTCGTGACAAGCAGTCGACGTCGGAGTGCTTGCGGCCGGACTTGTAGACGACTCTGATGTCGAATTCTTAAAGACGCAGGCTCCATCGCGCAAGGCGGCCGGAGTGATCTTTTAAGTTGGCGAGCCAGCAGAGTGCATGGTGATCGGTCACAACCATGAATAGTCGTTCGTACAATTATGGGCGAAATTATGAAGTGGGCCAAATGATGGCAAGACACTCTTTCTCCGTCGTCGAATAATTGGATTCAGCTTTCGACAGGGAATGGCTAGCGAAGGCGATAACTTTCTCTTGTCCGGCACTCTTCTGAACTTCTGAACGAGAACACCTCTTAGGCCCAAACTGCTTGCGTCAGTGTGAATGTCTGTCTCTGCGTTTTCCTCCAAGTGGCCCAGGACAGGACGGGACTTTAGGCGGCGCTTACGTTCGGCAAAGGCTTCTTCTTGCGGCGTTTCCCATCGGAAAGCTACGTCACTCTTTGTAAGCTCGTCAACTTATCGGCAATGAGCGAAAAGTTCAAATCATCGATAATAAGTGCACAGCCCAAGGAACCTGCGCACGCCTTTCTTGTCGGCTGGCGGTGAAAAGTGCGTGATCGCAGCCGTTTTCTGAGGGTCAGGGTGAACACCATCCTTGCTAACGATATGACCCCGGAACTGCAGTCCCTCGTAGCAAAGTGGCATTTCTCTTCTGTTAAAGTTAGCCCTGATGACTTGATAGCTTCTAGCACTGTCCAAAGCCACTTTAGGTGGTCTTAAAAGCTAGAGGAGACGACAGTGACATCATCCAAGTATACCAGACAAATCTGCCACTACCAGCCCACCCGTAGAGTTTTCATTACTCGTTGAAACGCCGCTGGTGCGGACCAGAGGCTAAATGGCACCACCTTGAACTCGAAAAGGCCGTCCGATGTGATGAATGCGGTATTTTCTCTATCTCTTTCGTCGACCTCAATTTGCCAATATCCACTCTTTAGGTCCATCGATGAGAAATACCTTGCAATGCAGAGCCAGTAGAGAATGTCGTCGATACGGGGAAGCGGGTAGACATCCTTCTTAGTTATGCTATTCAAGCGGCGGTAATCGACGAAAATGCGAAGTGTCCCGTCTTTCTTAATCACCAGAACGACTGGTGCCGCCCAGGGGCTCTTTGATGGCTGGATGACGTCGTCACGAAGCATTTCATATACTTGTTCGCAAATGGCCTGGCGTTGTCGCGGCGATACGTGGTAGGGGCTTTGGCGAAGAGGTCGGGCGTGTTCGTCCGCTATAATACGGTGATTGGCCAGCGGTGTTTGTTGCACCTTCAATGATCACAAGAAGCACTCACTGTTGCTTCGAAGAAGACTCCGAAGCTGGTGTTTTCTGCTATGGGTTAATTCCGGGTTGATGTCAAATGTGGGCTGACGAAATTGGTCAGGTGCGGCTTCCAGGGCTTGGTCCTGGAGGGCGAATACATCTCCGCGGTCCGCTAATTCGTCGAGAAAAGCGATCGTCGTGCTCTTGTTGCGATGCCGGTATTCTTCGGTGAAGTTTGTTACCAGCACCTGAACTTGTCCTCTCTGGAATTTCGCGATGCCTCTTGCGATGCCGACACCTCGTTCCAAGAGCAATTGGATATTTCCTCCAACGATGCCTTCGGCGGTTTCGATGTCTATGCTACCCACACAAACTATGACGCTTGATCGGGGCGGCATGGTCAATTCTCTGTCGAGGACGTTTAGAGCGACGTGGTGCGTCGAAGTCGTCGTATCAGGCATGGTTTTGTCTGCAGAGAGCTTGATGAGCTTTGATCTCATTTCGATGATAGCCCTATGTTCATTTAAAAACTCCTTGTCGGAAATCACGTCATGGGAACACTGCTGTAGGACCACAAAGCTGGTGGGGTACGTACCCCCATTTACGGTTGCTCTTGCTGTGCATCGTCCAGATGGGGTAATCAGGTTACCACCTGCGGTGCGAATGAGCGGGCCATCCCATGGTCCTAACTTTCCTCACCTGGAAGGCTAACGGTCCACTGATGACTGAATAGTCAGCTCCGGTGTCTACTAGGACAGTGACTCTGCGGCCGTCGACAGCAACTTCAAAGTGGCTTGTTCGCGTCCTCGCATTGCATGTGGGTCTTGGTGTCCGATCTCGGCTCCGTCGTTTCTTCAGGTCACGGCCGGGGCATACCATTTTTACTTCGTTGGGCGGCGGTGTCAGCTTGCACTCTGATCGTGTCGGCGTCGATGTCGTCGTGTGCAGCGGCGGTGAGATGGCTGTGTCGTCGTTAGTCGTTGTCGGCGGCGGAGGATTTTTGTCTTTTCGCCGTTGAGCAACCTCACCTCCAAAGGTTACTCTATTTAGTTTCCCCTGCGCGGGCTAGGGGACCTTCCTCATACGTAGCTCCGGCCTGGCGATGCAAAGCGGGCCGTGAACGGCGAGTGAGCGTGACAGACGACTTCGCTACGCGTGCTCTTCCGGCCGCAGGAAGTCGTCGATTTCTTGTGGTCGTTCGCCAGGGCGGGGTCGTGGGGCATCGATGGCGAATCCGCGGAGGTCGATTCGTCGGTACAGGAAGGGGGGTAGGATATGGCTAACTTCACCACAGTGGAAGGAAGCATAGTGGTCGGTTATTAGACGTCCTCCAGGCGTCGCATTTCCTGGGGCTTGTAGGTGGTTGGTAGGCTTGATGGGCTGGGGCCAGGGGACGGCTTTCGAAACAGGACGGTAGCGATGAGGGCTTGGAAGGTCACGTCGGTGTGCAGGACGACACAATGCACCAGCATAGTTCATGGCTGCTGCTTCTTGCACTGGACCAGTCGGAGTCGTCACTTGAGGAACACCCAGTGCCTGCTTGGCTTCTTCACGGACGACATCCTCGAGTGTCGATCCTGGGGTTGTTGGGAGGATGGCAGCAACCGGTGGAGTTCTCGCACGATCTCCCGGTAGAGGTCCCGAAGGCTCTCTTTGCTGGAAGATGCGCTGCTGCAGGGGCTTGCGTAGACTGGATGGAGCGGTCGATCGTATTGGCGCATTATTGTATCCATTGTCTTCTCGATGGTCGATGCTTCACTTTCAAATCCGTCCAGTTTTAGGCGGATTCTGGACAAGTCCTGCAAAAAGCGACTCTAACGTCTCGCATTAAAATTTTAACTTTCTCACCTTCGGCCATGTTAGGGTCGGCGCGGCGAAACAGGCGATTCATCTCCTCAACGTAAACCAGGACAGGCTCATTCGGGAGTTGAAGTCTCGATTGAAGGATGGCCTTGGCTCTTTCCTTCCGAACGACACTTGGAAAGGTTGTCGAAAACTCTATCTTTAAAATCTTTCAATCCTTCAAAGCTGCCTCGTGATTTTCGAGCCAAATATGGGCAGACCCTTTAAGAGCAAAATAGACTTGCCTTACCTTCGCTTCGTCGTTCCAGGTGTTGAACGTTGCCAGGCGTACGAACAAGTCGAGCCAGTCTTCTGCATCCTCGTCCGGTCGTCCTTGCAAGCCTGGGGGCTCACGGGATTGGGAAAACCAAATGTGCTTTCTGCTCGACGGGTGCCATCTTCGGGGTCCGTCATGGTGTCGAGATTCAGGACCGCTACCAGATGTGACAAGGTCGATGACACAAGTAAAGAGTCTTGGAGTGCAGGGAAGAAACTCTTTATTGGGCTGACTAGCGCGCGC
The DNA here is from genome assembly GCF_055883805.1 of Amblyomma maculatum. Lineage (NCBI taxonomy): Eukaryota > Metazoa > Arthropoda > Arachnida > Ixodida > Ixodidae > Amblyomma > Amblyomma maculatum. Next base: position 13,701,290 of record NC_139348.1, on the reverse strand, counting down.
AAAAGAACTAAGCAACTCGGTGGCGGCGATAGCAACAAACGTGCTCGTCGATCGCCGAATTAAGACTTCCCGTCGCACTAGTCAACGCTCAGTTTAAAGGCTGCTTCGAACCATATAGATAACGTCACAAACTGTTACTAGCACAACCTGGAACATTGTAGAAACATACGCGACTGGTCAAAATCTTCGAGACAGACCTCGGCTCATCTTGGGCGGCAAAGAAACTGTTAAAGTTGCGTCTCGCGACCATCGAGCATTAACAAACAAAGACTACAGAAATGATACACGTCTCAGAAAGAAGACAGCCGCCTGTCCACGCTGACGGGGGAGTCTTAGGCAGACTGCCAGGTGCTGAAGCATCGCGGACCTTGCGGCGCGAGAGCTGCCGTCATGTCTCCGACAAGCAGCAGTGTGTTCCTGAGCTCCGCGATAAGTCCGCATGCCATCGGCTGCTAAAAAACAATAAATACAGTTTTGAAGGTTTCGCCGCAATATTGCGAATCGCAACCGAAAAACCTCTTTATGTTCAAAAACTTCAGAGCAACTACTTTCTGCAAGTATCGGAAATTAAGAAACGACCTCGAGATACAACAACTTTTCCTGTCAACCTCTCAAAGAAAAAGGTCAAAAATCGCGAACACCCAAAGTGATATATTTGCTCAAAATATAGAAATTCTCTATAAAATGACTGCAAAATCTCAAAATCGATATTTATGCGCACATTCTCAACCCACCTTAACCCATTCCTGTGCTAGCTGCATCCAGTTAATTCCTGCGAACTCCGTAGCCTCATCACCTCCCCTATCTTTTTGCAGCACACTATTACGCTTAGAATACCTTAGAATCCAATTTGTTACCCAAAGCAACCTTCTGTGGTCCCCTCAACGCACTACATCCCTGCCTATGCCCAGTTATTTTTTATTTTCTCTAGAATGTTATAAACTCGACTTAATTCTATCTGCACGCTTCCTATCTCTTAACATTATACTTATCATTTTTTGTTCCGTAGCCCTCTGTGCTGTCATCAGCTTGGGTAGCACCCTTTTCGTTATCGTCCATATTTCAGTCCCACAGTGGGTACATGTGAGATGCCACTCTTGTATACTTTGCTCTTGAGAGAAACCGATAAGCAGCTAGTCATAATCTGCGAATATTTGCAAAACGCACTCCATCTCAATCTTATTCTCCTAGTTATTTCCCTTTCATGGTCTATATCTCCGCTTACTACCTATCCCAAGTAGACATATTCGACTACCACTACCAGTTCTTTGCTAACTATTGTGAATTGCTGTTCATTTCTGAGGCGGTTGAACATTACTTTAGTCCACTGCATATTGATTTACATGCCTACCTTTTAGCTATTCTTGCCTAGGTCGTTAATAATTGTCTAGTTCCTCCCCTTAGCCACTTAGCAAGGCTATGTCATCAGCTAATCGCAGATTACTGAGGACTTCTCGATCGACCCATATCCCTAGCTGTACCCATTCCAGGTTTCTGAATACTTCTAAACATGTAAGCCGGTTGTTCCGTAATTTTTCAAGTTCATAGCGTCCCCTTTCTTATCATTAAAATAATAATATTAGCGTTCTTTCATGATTCCGGTACCATTGAAGACACCAGGCTTTGCGTATACAGGTTGGCCAGTTTTCCTAGCACGATATCTCCCACGCCGTTTAACAAATCTGTAGCTATCTCATCCACCCTAGCTGCTTTCCCCCTTTTCATAGCTTCTAAAGCTTTCTTAACCTCTTCTTTCGTCACCGACGGAATGTCTGACGGGTTTTCCCTACTGCTTATCCAATTATTGTACCTGACGACTTCGGCTACTGTACAGATCAGTAGCTCCGCTACTCTGACAATCCTTACCATATTGGGAATGGCATTGCCGGCCTTTTCCCTTAGCGCCTACATCTGATTTTTGCCTATGTTCAACTTCCTCGTCACAGATTTAGGCCTGCTTCCGTTCTTTAGAGCGTGGTCAATTTTGTCATATTAAACTTATTTATTTCGGCCACTTTACGCTTATTGATTACCTTTGATATTTCTGCCTATTCTATCTTGTCTGTTGGGTTGGAAACTTTCAGATTTTGGCGTTTCTAATCACATTTTTCGTCTCTTTAAGAGTGTTTACCGGCATCGTCGTAATAGATTATAACCAGCCCTTATGCATAGCACTCATTGATTGCGAAAGAGAATTTGACTCAGTAGGAACCTCGGAGGTCTTGCAGGCATTGCAAAATCAGGGTGCAGACCAACCGCATGTGAAAGTGCCAGGATATATATATATATATATATATATATATATATATATATATATATATATATATATATATATATATATATATATATATATATATATATATATATATATATATATATATATATATATATATATATATATATATATATATATATATGAAGGAAAGAAGCCAACAGTCGGCGAGGCCAACTATATATATATATATATATATATAATTCTACCCTCCTCCCGTCAGGTCCACCGTCCGAAACTGTTAGAATAAAATAGATAATCGGGAAAGTTGTGTCACATCCTGTTTGAATTTAACTCTGGCGCATTAGTCACAAGCAAATCATGTCGATATATATATATATATATATATATATATATATATATATATATATATATATATATATATATATATATATATATATATATATATATATATATATATATATATATATATATATATATATATATATATATATATATGGTAGAGCATCCGCCTCGCATTCGGGAGGTACGGGGTTCGATCCCCAGTACCGCCGGGTACCCACCGGTTTCCAATGGGTACAAGATTTCCCCCGGCCTGGTGCTCGGCTCTTCTGGGGTGAAATGCTTGGGAAAAGGGGCCATGAACCAAACATGTTGATTCAAGAAAAAAAAAAGGGCCACATAATGGGCTGTTGCCGCGTAAGGCGGACTTATTGTTGTCCGATGGCGGAACGAATCACTGCCACATCGGCGCAACTATTTGGGCGCAACTATATATATATATATATATATATATATATATATATATATATATATATATATATATATATATATATATATATATATATATATATATATATATATATATATATATATATAGTGTCACGCACTTCCCGTGGTCCTTATTGAAGGAAGATGAGGTTTGGCGGAATAAGCAGAAGAGGACGAGGAAGCTGAGTCTGTTCGCTGTGGTGTGCTACCAATCTCTAGCGCATCCTAACATCTGTGTAAATAAACCTCGTAACAAGTGGGGTGGAGGTGCGGGGCACAGATCACCACGGAACCTCTCTTACTTCGCCGAAGCAGAATTGCTGGGCTACCCCCCCCCCCCCCCTACGGACGGAGATGGCGCGAGCAGATGGTTCAAAGCAGCCCACACCAGCAGTTCAACCGACCACCGCGCAGCCTTATCGGGAACCCCGGCACTTTTATGGCAAGCCCGGGGAAGACGTGGATGTCTGGCTCACCCACTACAATCGGGTGAGCAAATACAACCGCTGGGATGCTAATACCAAGTTGGCGAATGCGGTATCTTTTTTTGAAGAAACTGCGCTAACATCGTTTGACTATCATTAAGCATCCCTTACCACCTGGGACCGCTTCATGGAAGAAATGAGAGCGGGATTTGGCGATGCCGATGCTCGAAAAAAGAGCGCCGAACAGACTCTGGCTCAGCGAGCGCAAGTACCGGGGGAGACCTGCAAAACTATATAGAAGAAGTCCTCAAGCTATGCAGAATAGTTGATGCTCGGATGACTGAGGCAGACAGAGTGGGTCACCTCCTCAAAGGAATCGCGCAAGACGTGTACAACTTTCTTATTTGCAAGGACGATTTGAATACCACCGCTGATATGTAACACGACACTGCCGCATGTTTGAAGGTTTAAAGCGACGCCGTATCATCCCGAAGTTTGGTCGGTTGCCGAATGTCACAACTGTCGCCAGTGTGGATGTGCCTGAAGCGACGAACATAGCAGATACAATTCGACAGATTTTCCGCAAAGAGCTCCGGAGGCATCAAGATATTGGGGGCCACGTCAGACTCGTCTGCAGTGGCACCTCTTCGTCAGACAATAGCCCATCGTCTACCTGTTATGCTCCCTCTGTTACGTCTCCTACGGACACCCGATGCTCTGCTGCTCATCGCTCGAACATCCAGCCTCTCACCATCAACGCCTACAACAGCGAGCACTCTCGTCATCCTCGTCGACTACATCCAGAACCTGAAGCTTTAATCCAAGCGACGATGAGCCTTATTCATCGAATGAACGTGAGCCGCCAGTGTGTTATGCCTGTGGAAAGATCGTCCACATTTCGTGTTTTTGTCGCAACCGCCGTCCGTACCAGCAGTATCGCCGGCAGTGCGTGAACCCGCGTACAAGGTTTCCTGCTGACAATGATGAGTACGAATGACAGAATGATGACAGAATGAGTACGGAGCAACAGCTAGCCAACAAGAACGCAGAATGGCGCTGCACCGAAACGAATCACCGGCCTCTGATCGTAGCCTGACTCCACCATCTAGGCGCCTACGACGCTCCCCTCCTCCCCGACGACGTTCGCCACCTCCGGGAAACTAGTGAGTGCGGCCGATGGAGGTGAGGTCACAAATGATTCTAGCTTACTCATGCCTCTGCCCGTTTCGATTGTAACGAAACGAATTGAAGTGTTTGTGGACGGTGTACGTGTACGGTATATATATAGGGAGGGGGTTGAAGCTCGAATGGGTCCGGTAGGGCATAAACTTAAAGGAGGTGACACACGGTGGAAAAAACAACACTTTAATCCGACGTTTCGGCCGACCTTTGTGCTACAATCCTTGACAAAGGCCGGACCCCGGCCGAAGCGTCGGATTAAAGTGTTGATTTTTCCACCGCGTGTCACCTCCTTTAAGTTTATACAATATATATAATGGCTGCACAGTAACCATAGTAACTATATATATATATATATATATATATATATATATATATATATATATATATATATATATATATATATATATATATATATATATATATAGTTCTGCATAAAGCATAACAAAATTCCTATAAAGAAATATGTTAGGCAAGGAGACAGGAACTGCCCAGTACTATTCACAGCTTGCTTAGAAGACATATTAGGAGACTTGAAATGGGAGCAGTTAGAGATAAGCGTAGACGGAGAATACCTCAGTAATCTGCGATTTGCTGATGACATTGCCTTGCTAAGTAACTCAGCATATGAACTGCAAAGAATGATTGGTGACCTAGACAGGAAAAGTAGAAAGGTAGGATTGAAAATCAATATGCAGAAGACTAAGGTAATGTTCAATAGCCTAGGGAAGGAACAGCAGGTAGTGAAGCACTGGAAGTAGTAGGCGAATATATCTACTTAGGACAGGTAGTAGCCGCAGATCCAGACCATGAAAAGAAAATAAGATTAAGATTGTGATGGAGCGCATTTGGCAAGCACTCGCAGATTATGACTAGCAGCTTATCGGTATCGCTCAATGGGAAAGTACACAACAGTTGCATTTTACCTGTACTCATATATGGGGCTGAAACGTGGAGGCTAACGAAGAGGGTTGTAATTAAGTTGAGGAGAGCGCAGAGGGCTATGGAACGAAAAATGGTAGGGGTAACATTAGGCGATAGGAAGCGTGCAGAGTGGGTGAGAGAAATAACTCAAGTTACCGACATTCTAGTGGAAATCAAGAAGAAAAGATGGGCATGGGCAGGACACGTAGTGCGAGGAGAGGATAACTGATGGTCGCTTAGGGTAACTAACTGGATTCCAAGGGAAGGAAAGCGTAGCAGGGGGCGGCAGAAAGTTAGGTGGGCGGATGAGGTTAAGAAGTTCGCATGGGTCAAGTGGATGCAGCTAGCACAGAACCGGGTTATGTGGAGAAATATGGGAGAGGCCTTCGCCCTGCAGTGGGTATAGTCAGGCTGATGATGATGATGATGACAAACAATAATGGTCCGTGACGACTTTAAATGGTCAGCCATAAAAATAGGGGCGAAACTTCATAGTTGCCCACACGACCGCTAGGCATTCTTTTTCCAATGTGGAGAAGTCCGTTTTGGCACGAGAGAGAGTGCGGCTAGCATAGGCTATTACTCGCCCAATCCCGTCCTGTTTCACAGAAAGGAGGTGGATTTCCTTGTGAGGCGCGTCAGAGGTTCTGCAATTTGAGAAAAGTCCGCAGTGAACCGCCTATAATACGCGCACAGGCCGAAAAAGCGCTGAACAGCCTTCTTGTTAGCTGGAACGGAAAACCGTGCCACGGCAGCAGTCTTATCGGGATCCGGGCGCACCCCGTCAGTCTCACAACTTGGCCAAGGAACTTGAGTTCTGTATACCTGAAGTTGCATTTCTAGGGTATCAGCGTGAGATCAGCAGAGCGGAGGGCTTCCAGGACAGCTCAAAGACGTTCGAGGTATTGGTCAAATGTTTGGGAAAAAACATCTACATCGTCCAAGTACACAAGACAGATCTGCAAATTGAGGCCAGTGAGGACGGTGTCCATCATCCTTTGGAATGTAGCTGGGGCAGAGCCCAATTCAAATGGGAGTACCCTGAATTCATATAGGCCATCTGTAGTGACAAATGTGGTTTTTTCTCGGTCTCTTTCGTCCACTTCGATTTGCTAATAGCCGCTTTTCAATTCAATAGATGAAAAATACTTAGCGCATCGGAATCTGTCCAGTGAGTCATCGATGCGCGGCAACTGGTATACATCTTGCTTTGTCACATTATTCTATTTCCGATAGTCGACGCCAAATCGGAGAGCACCGTCCTTCTTTTTCACCTCGATGACTGGTGAAGACCACGGACTTTGTGAAGGCTGCGCAATACCATCATCCAGCACCTCCTGAACTTGCGTATGGATCACTTCCCGTTCTTTGGCAAACACACGATAGGCTGTTGTCGTATAGGGCGAACGTCGTTATAAGTAATGATGCGATGTTGTGTGATGGGTGTTTGACGAACCTTCGAGGAGGAAGCAAAGCAGTGCTTGAAGTCCAGCAACATTTTCTCTAAGGCCAGCCGTTTCTCCTGCGACAAGTAGCAGTTAATGTAGATGTTGTCAAGACATGGTTCGTTAGTTTCGACTCCCATGGATACAAAACAGACCGGATCGTGTGCAACAGGGTCAGCGAAAGCGATAGCAGTTCCCGGAAACAAGTGTCGGTGCTAACTAGAAAAAATTGTGACAGGGTGTGCAGCCCGGCCATTGTGAAGCGACAATAAACTTCGATCAGTGCAGATGCCTTGAGCAAGCAGGAGTGAATGGTTTGCCTCCGCTACAGCATCGCCGGCACCGAAATCGTTGCAGGTAACTTCCACAAGAACACTGCTTCGCGGCGGCAGCGAGACGCTCTCGGCTGAAACGTGAAGTGCGGCATTGCGAGGACTGCTACTATCTTGGTCGGCAGATTGTCCCATCGAAAATGTGACGAGTCTATTTCGCAGGTCGATAACTGCTTCGAACTCTCGCAGAATGTCGATGCTGAGAATGAGGTCACGGGAGCAGTCACTCAAAACGACGCAAGTAACGACGAACGCACATCCGTTAGTCTGAATGCGAGCCGTGCACATTCCATTTGGAGCAACTATCACCGCCGGCGGTTCGAAGGTACACACCTGGCCAAGCAGTGAGCACTTTTCACAAAATACTCGCCATGCGGTCATTCAAAATCGAAAAATCAGTACCGGTGTACACTAATGCATTGACTGTAGTACGACCGTCTAAAATAACAGGAATGCCCAGAGAAACGCTTTTGGCTTCCCTAGGCGACGGTACCAGCAGCACTCGGTCGGAAAGAAGCGGCGACGACGGGAGGTCTTCATGCAGCGACTACCAGAGGCCTCGCCCCCGAAGCTCGCTGTTTTCAGTTTTCCTGACGAAAGCTAGACGAGCGGTCTTGCTCCTCTCGCGAGGCTCCGTGGGTGGACGTCGAAGAGCGTCTTGGTGAAGGGCAGCGGGACTGATGCTGCGAACAAGGTGAACGCTGCTCCGCCAGGTACTCTTCAATAACTCGGGGTCGTTGACCAAACCGGGGAGGAGGCGAGTCGATGCGGAAGCCGTGAAGACCGAGGTGTCGTTACGGACAATCACGGTAGAGATGGCCTGGTTCTCCGCAGTGGAAGCTGAGCCGGCAGCGGTCAGGCGTGCGCCAAATGTCGGCTTTGCGTCGGGGCAGAGGACGATCGTCGAAATACTGCACTGGTTGCACTGAGGGCAGCGGTAATGTCAAGAAGCCCTACGTCCACTTAGTGCTCGACCATGTCAGCCGACCTCTTCTTCTTATTAAGGCGAAAGCCTTTAATGACTCATCTTCGTCGTCAGCAAAAGTGTCACGCTTTTGCGGCGACTCTGATACATAAAAAGTAAATTGATAACCCTTGTCTCCCACTGGGGATCGAACCTCCATCCCTTGGATCCCCAGCCTAGCGCTTTATCACTGCGCCAAGCCCCGGATTTTTGTTTCAGCATTACATTTATTACACGCGTTTACATAGAGAAGAGAGCTACATACATTATTTACAAAGTAATCAGCCTGTAGCCGAACAAATTCAGTTGAAATATACAACGCCACACAACTAAAATACGTCTTAACACAACACTAAACAGTCGATAAGAAACCACAGCAATAAAAAACAGCAGCATTAATATACAACACCACATAACTAAAGCTAATTTTACCGCAACGGCACTAAAACAGCGGCAAAGAAAAACAACACATCAATAATGGCAGCCAGTCCGGCTGATAGTCACTATAGTCACTTGTCACTCAGCTGGTGCACCATCTGGCTGAAATGAGCACTAGTGGAGACTAGAGGCTCGGCATTCTGATCCAATATCCGCGTTTTCCATGGGATGTGCAGTCCAAGGAGCAAAATCATGTCAAATAGTTCATGGGCATTTAGATGAATTCGCTAGTATAAAGTGTGACCTACAAAAACAGGACGCTGAAAGATACAGCGGTGCCCGAGTTCGATCTCGCACAATCGTGCTTTGCACAGCGAAACTCCTACACGACAAGCTCTACTTGAATATCGTCACTTTACTGCCAAGCTGATACCGGAAATGATGTGCATTGGCATCCTAGTAACCAAAACTGGTGATCTGATCTCTGTGTTCGTGAGCTATTACACAGCACTCTTCAGTGGCGTTCCTGTTACTCCTAATTCGGATTTGCCAGCTAAATTCACAGCTATTATAACTCCTCTATCAGATTACGAGTGTGCTGTTATCAATGGACCAGTCAAGTTGGAAGACATAGAGCAAGGAATTGACCATTTACCTCTAACCAAAACACCTGGCCCCGATGGCATCTCAGGCGAGTTTTACAAAGCTTTTAAATCTTTCCTGAGCCCTGTCCTGCTTCAGATTTTCACTTTAATTTTAGATATAGTAGTCCTTTCTCAATCGTTTCTTGGGAACCACACAGTCTTAATTCCAAATAGCATGGATAAAAAAAACATTGCATTTTAGTCGATGGCTACAGGCCAATCACGGTGGCAAATTTGACTACGAAATTTTCGCGAAAGTTCTATGAAGTCGTCTACAACATGCGAGGGCGGTTCTCATTGGCCCTCATCAGACATGTGGTTTAAAGGGCCGCTCCATGCAAGGTAACATACATATTGCACGTACAATTCTCGAATCGTGCTCTGGCTCTTATGAACAACTTGCTCTACTTCAGATTGACCTTGCGCAAGCATTTGACCGTGTCCGGCATTCGTTTCTGTTCTCTCTTCTTGAGCATGCCAAAGTTGGATCAACCATACTTAAAGCGCACGCCCCGGAGCGTCAAACTCTCTTTGTACAAAAATTCCCCTTGTCTACAGTGAGAATGATAGCGAGATTCCGCGAGTGACAGATACTGTGCCTTCCCTTTCCTGTGGACGAATTATAGAACGCCGGTGAACTTTAATGCGTTCAATAAAAAGCTCGTTGTGTTCGACAAGTGGCGCTCGATGTAACGTCATGACAGGTCATGACGTCACAAGGCGATTAATCCATATACGAAGCAGACCCCACCGGGTGTCCGATCCAGGCGTGTGTACGCCCTTTCATTTGCCGCTTCCTCGAACGCCGCACCACACAGCAAACAGAAGCAGACCAAGATGTCTAGGAGGCGTTGGTACAGCAGGCACCAGAGGCGTTTGAAATTGATTTACAGGATAGAAACGGCGCAGTATCTGCCACAATTCTCCCCGTACAGATGTATCATGCCATAAAGGAAGGGAGGAATGTGAAACAGTTCACGCGCTCTTTACTTGAAACATCATTCACCGGCACATTCGCAACAAATGCGTAGCAGAATGCGGCACTCAGGCTTTTGCCTTTCACCGCTTTAGTCTACCAATTGTCTGGTAACTTTTATTTTTCTTCTAGCGGTTGCTAGGCACCGCCTCAAGGTCAGTGCAACCATGGCCAAATTGCGACCACGACGAAAGTGCGATCACGGCGAAGAGACGAAGCGGCTAGCGCAGAGTAGCCCTCGCTATAAAAAGAAAAGACCGTGGCACCGCGCACAGGGACAAGGTCGTCGCTTGTCAAAAAAGGGTTGTCAGCCTAATTCCAGTTTCCTGCTGAGCCCGATACATGGGGCGAACGGGACGTTGCTTAAATAATATGCTGCTGGAGCACAAAACAATCTAGAAAACAAGAAACCTTCATACCTGGAAAGCCACTGCAAAAAGTGTGAAATTATGAAAAAGAAGAAGAAAATTTGCACGGCTACGTGGCGTAGCACAGAGGAGCTTTATACGCACCGTGCACAGACCACGAGGAAAGTAGTAGAAGCCTTCCATATCAGTCAAGAGACACCAGGGCGCTCCCTGTTACAGTACTGGCTGAGCACAGCTCGCCGGGCCTTTACTGCAGACCGGCACCTGGGCCCACAGGCCGAAAGGTCTCAAAGGTTCTACCAAACGGTAGCAGGCTTTAAGACAGCGGTCGACACCGACCTGCCTGACCTCAATATTTTTTAGGTGTCCGCAATGCAAGTCAGCGAAATGGTTGCCTCCTCGCGTCTAAACCGCGACGACCAGCTCCGCACAGCCGTCGACAAGTGTCGTCTGTGGGCGGTGAGCCATGTGCCTTCCGAGGTCCGCGATTTCGAGTGGCGCCGGCGATGGGGCGTGTTACTCACGCGAGAACGCCTCGCTACGTGGCACGTCGTACCGAATGACCAATGCCCAAACTGCGGCCGCACAGAAACCATGAGGCATGCGTTCAATTCTTTGAATGCCCAGTAACACTGGTCATGTGGCGCTTAGTGAGAAGGATGTTCTCCGTGCACGGTGGCCCTGGCGCCAGGCCACCACGCGAATGTTTTGCGCGGCTAGTAGTCGCCTGTGCATAGTTTGTGCTGTGGAAGAGGCGTTGCCTTGCTGAAGTCCGTAGACAACCAGCCAAGGCCATGTACCCAGCGCTGCAGCGACTGCGTCTTCCATTGTGCAAGTATCTCTCTTATCAACTGGACAGAGATGGAGAGGCGCGGTTTCTGCAGCGCTGGCATACCCGTTTATTCGTCGTTCGGGACGGCAGGCTTGTTATGCCAGCTTTGCCATATACTAACCCTCCCCCCCCCCTTTGTTACGTACCTCGAATCATGAGGAAGTGTATTGCCATATAAGATTTAATCATTTGTCATTAAGTTTCTCATTGTAATCCCTTTTGAGCTTGTGTTCTGTAGGTATTGAGAACACGGAATAACTATTAATATGTAATTGTTGCTAGTATCCCACCTTTCTTTGTCCTCCCATGTATGCACTACAGTGCGTGTGTTTGTATATACAAGTACCTATGTGTGTGGAAGACAATAAATTCCCTCTACTCAAGAGACAAGTATGTCAGCAAAACTTCTGTCACGTTCAAAGACTCAATGACAGAGATAGCTTATCTTGGTGGCCTTTGACTTTCACGCTCTTCTCTGCCTCTTGTTTTTTCGATTTTAGTGTGACGTAGTATGCACAGGTTTTTTCTTTATAAGCTCTAAGTGGTGGCAATAAAGCCTCAGTTGAGAGTCATCGCTCGTAGCGTGTCTTTCTTGTTTCTTGTCCGACGTTGTCCGCCCTTTTACAAATATGTCTTATTTAACTTCCTTGGTATGCCTTCTTTGTATGCTGACTGTCATCTCGCGCAACTGTAGGAGCAATGATTTTAAGAACCTCAGTCTGACATGCCGTACATTCCACGGAATTTGCTGAAGTAAGCCGGGCGATAGATATCCTCACCGTTTTCAATCTTTTTGACGACTACGCACAAGTTCATTCACCGTCTAAACTGAAGTGATCCCTTAAAAGACTAAAACGCTCCCTTATGACCTACAATGGCTAACCATACTACCCAAATGAACTCTCTCTTATACTCACTAGTAATTTGATTTTCTTTGACCTGTATTGTGGTTTCTTTTGTTTCCTTTATTTCTTTCTTCCTTCTTTTTTCTTTCCATCTTTCTTTTGTCTTTCTTTCTTTCTATTTGTATTGTACCTTCATTAACTTATGTACCACCTTAAGGGCAATAAATAGCACCTTCAATAACTTTCCTCTTATGCTGCATCTGTATATACCTGAATACCAGACTGCATCTGAAATGCTTTCTTTTTTTGGCAAGTGCAACAAGCCTAACGTTGGGTTTCTGGCACATTGTAAAGGTGGAAGCGAATTTAGGGCAGTAAACGTCATTATTATTATTATTATTATTATTATTATTATTATTATTATTATTATTATTATTATTATTATTATTATTATTATTATTATTATTATTATTATTATTATTATTATTAATGCCATGTTGGCCTCACCACGGTGGCTCAGATGTTAATGTTCTCAGCTAGCAAGCTTCGTGGCCCAGGTTCAATCTCGTGACTTGGCGGCAGTGTTTAGGAGGCAGAAAGCAAGGTGTTCGTGTGTTGTACGATGTAAGAGCATGGTAGAGAAACCAACTTGAACGAAATCATTCACAAACCTACAGCGCTCCCCATAGCCTGGTTTGCTCTGGAATGTTAGACCTCATAAACCAATCGATATTGCTCTTTTAGCGGACTTTAGCGTTCAGGACTTTCGCACTCGATGGGTTCAAAGTGGTCTTTGTCACACCTATTTGCGTAGTAGTATACAAAAATTCAAAGCAATGGAAGACTCATTTAACTTTAAAAACCAAACTGATATGTAATTTTAGCTAATGAACTGCTTTATGCTGAAGGTCGTGTTTGGCGCATGGATAGCCTTAGTTGCTTATGCACCAAAATAAAAAAAAGCACGCGCACACATTACCCTCAAGTTCTCACACGCCGGACGTTGGTAGAAAAACCATCACTAGAAGCTATGGGTTCCATGCAGGGGCGCAGAAAGAGCGCTTGCCCATCATTGGCATTCGCCGTCCCATAGTTGATAAAGATCGCCGAAAATTGTCTGTTATCACAAAAATGTTTCTGTGTTGTTGACACTGAACATGCTGTGACAGCAGAAAATGCCTTAACTAATATCACAATTCAATGTACTTACAATGAAAATAACTACAGAAGCACAAACTACAAAAAAGTACTACAGATAGCACCACCGATAGCATCACTCAGCCATACAAAATGCTACACAAAAGTCTGAAGTCACAACATAACCACAGAACTGTTTAAAGTATTTCTGGTATCATTCTGTTGTCTTTTCAACAGGGGTCTTATTGTGTTTTCTATGTTCCGCTTCATGTAACTCTATTTAAACGTTATCCTATTTAAAAATCCGTGTACATACCTGCTCTCGATGAGCCCCGTCTGAAAACGGATGGAAAGGACAGAAATGTGAACGAGAAGAAAAAAAAAGTCATTTAGGTAAAGTTGTCGGCGCATGTTCCCGAAAAACTCGAACCACTTTTAACATGTACAAAAATATTACCGCGATAATTCATTCATTTTCTCAAGTGTTTTTTTGCACATGCTTTTAATTTGTCGCCACCAGATGATGACATTGTAAACTTAGTTACTAGGCAGGAAACAGAATATGCTATATTGATTGCAGCCGCGCGAACTGTTTCTATCATCTTCGAGATCAGGGACCCAAACAACTGCTGCAATTAGACGAATTGCTGTGCGCACCTAAAGTCATCACATGCAGTCAGGTCGCCTTAAGGTGCGCTCACACTAGCGGGGAAGTGAGCAAGACAGAACGCAGATGCCGGCTTTTTGCCCACTGCATCCTAGCTTGTTGACGTTCCGCAAAGCGATAGGGTCTGGAGTCATTTTTCCTATTACGGAACAGTTCATTGGATGCGATCGCGGATATATAGAAAACGATCGATGCTGGCAAAATCCATTGGCGGGCGGCGTGGAATGTTTCAATGTGTCTACGCGGACATCAAATATGCTTAAAAAGAGGGCGCAGGAAAGAAACATTTGCCGACGCTTAAGCTCCGCCGTTAAGGCTATGTCGCAATAGCGTTTGACACACGCAAACAATTTGTTTCACCTTTTATTGATATATTTTTTCTTTTTATGCATGATTAAAAATTTTTATAGTTGGCATCAGCAACCATTGGCTTCCCATTCTGAGCAGCCTGACCGATTTGAACTCATTTTTCATTGTTTAATTTGTTACAGTTAAATAATTGAACAATTACACATTAAATATCCTCAATTACTATCATCAAGCATTGGCTTTTCATTCTGTGCATTTTGACTACTTTGAACATTTTAAATTTTTTCCTTTTTTTAATTTTTCACATAAAATAATTTCAATGATTTCTATAATTCGTCATCGCCGATCACATATCAATCAGTCATGAGTTACTAAAACCTCAAATTACCTCACGCTTGCAGTGCCGAATACTGTAGTATTCGGCACTGCAAGCGTGAGACGACCACTTCGCCGTCGGCTTTCCGACCCAGTTAGCTGTAAAACTATCGCTTATTAACGAAAACAAAAAGTAACAGCGAACTCCTGCGTTAAAGTACTTCAGCCAATGAAGCGTACCCAAAATGAAGTTGGTTCACAGTTGCAGTTGGCCATTCAGCCCTGGTTTGTAGGAGGCACCTGACGCGGGTAAACATTGGTTTCTCCTAGATTGCTCAAGTAATACTCTTGTTTGGGCGAGTTGGTTCATCTTTGAAAGGTTACGTATACTTGCGCGAAGAAGACGGGACACAAAAAAGGCACATATACGACAACGGCGCGCATGTACATGTGCATGTCGTATATGTGCCTTTTTTGTGTCCCGTCTTCTTCGCGCAAGTATACGTAACCTTCCTAGATTGCTGCAGTGCCAACAATCTTTACGCTTCTACAGAAAAGCTTCGACTTGAAATGGGAACACTTAGGGATGAAGGTTGATGGAGATTCGCTAATGAGATTGCCTTACTGCTTACCTTAGGAGACGAATAACGAAAGATGGATAATGAAATAGAGAGGGAAAGCAGAACAGAAGCCCTAGAAAGAAATATGTAAGAGTCTTAAGTAATGTCCAACAGCTCCAGAAAGGAGCAGGCGGCGAAGTGCTGGAAGTGGTGAGTGAATACGTCTGCTGATATCGCAAATTCGCATCACTAAAGAAAATCAGTAGGAGACTCAGTTTGGGTTGGATAACATTCGGCAGCTACTATCAGATCATGTTTGGCAGGTTACCAATACTCCAGAAGGAGAAAGTACATAACAGCTGTATCTTATTGTTGATCACTTGTGGGACAGAAACTTGGAGGCTACGTTAAAGGTTTTGAAGACAACGAACTGAGCTACGAGCAACGCAACTGAGGACAACGAAGACCAAAAATGATAGGTGTAACTTTAGGAGATGAGAAGCATGCAGAGTGGGTCAGACCCGAACGCGAGTTAATAACATTGACGTAGAAGTCAATAAGAAGCAATTGGCATCAGCAGAACAAGCAATCAGAAAAAAAGGGTAATCGATTGTCATTAAAGGCGACAGAGTGGATTCCTACACAAGGCAAGCGTACCAGGTGACGGCAGGAAATTGGCTGAGCGGATGAGAACAGAAAGTTTGCGGGGACCAAATGGATGCAGCGGGCACTGAACCGGTTTTACTGAGGGGTTTGGGAGCGGTATTTGCGCCGCACTAGGTACGGTGATGATAATGGTACTACACGATCAAAGTGCGTTTGCTAAATGAGACATCATCCGTTGAGCCGCATTTTGTTAGATAAATTTGTTCCCTGGTAATTTTTTCAACCCGCTTTCGGTGTAGCTCAGTGCGTGTGACTTGCAACTTCCGATTCCAAGGTTGTGGGTCCGATCATAGCCGGTGTTGTATTTCAAGCTAGGGAAAACCGCTTGTGCCACGTCAGTGCATGTTTGCGCCCCCTAAGTGGCGGTAATAAATTCGGAGTAATCCTGTAGGGGGTCCTCCAACGTGTGGCCTTGTGGCGTTAAATATTCGCGTGTTATTTATTTTTTGCCGTTCAGATTTAAGATTAAACAGCGAAAAGCATAGGATGAAAGCCTTCGCTCATACTTTAGTGCGTCGTATGCTAACAACCTATCCACAGCAATGAGTGCCTACTGTGTTCAGCGGTAGAAAGTCATACGCTTCCTGAGCTTAGTGTGTGCCCCACAATCGAGTTAGTTACTTGACGATGCATAATTTGGGCACCCACCTTGGATTATCAGCGTGAACTTGCTGCACGTGTGACGCCACAACGAGGAATCCAGCCAGCAAAAACATTGGAAGCATTGTTGAAAATTACAGACTTGTTCCACTTTCGAGGTGCAAAAGTAACTGCGTGCACTATGCACACTAAACGAATTTCCTTGGGATGGAGACAATGAGTCGCGAATTCCGACTCGATGCACTCAATGTTTCCAATTCCTTAAAGAAGGCTCTTTTGTCTGCTAATATTAGCTGAAGAGACTCGTGTCTTGCCTATAAATTTGAAGCTGCTAGCAAAAGAAACATAGACGCAATAAAAAATGAAAATCAGGGGATTAACTGCTATCCGCAGCTGTTTTTAAGTGAAAAAAAAAAATAAAAGTGATGAAATCATTTTATCTCTTTTTGTACAGGGAAGTCTCGCGTTCCATCTGCTCGTTTTCGCTGACGTCTAGACGTATACAAATCGACGCAGATGCGTTGTGAGCCCACCAGTATGGAAGCAGTTAGCAAAAAGAACATAGAGTAACTGCACAGTCCACGCCATTTGGAGCCGACGCGTGGGCAACTATGCAAGGCAAATATTAAAAGGTAATGCGGCGCTGTTATTGGGCCGCCGGCCTAAAGATCTTCAGAAAGTTAACTTGCAGCTTAGGAATAGCACACACGGAAAGAATCGAGAAGCAGGAGATCACAAGAAGTGGGAGGACACAACAGAATTTGCGCAAACGAGTGGAGAGCCCCAGAGATATTCCAGATGCTACATTAAAGCTGTCCTTTTATTAATAATAATAAAAACATTGATGCACAGCAGCTGCTACTGGGGCCTACTTATACCGATGACCGAAAAAAAGAAAAGGCGGGTAGTTAGGCATTACTTTAACATAGTCATACGAACGACAGATCGGATAAGCTTGTTTTTCTTGGTTTAGCTACGTTGTACATGGTACATGGTTCTAATGGTAGGACTCTTAGGCTTCGTCTTCAGAGTTGACAGGAGAGGGCCTTTCAAAGCGCTTATTCATTTCGCTGTTTTTTTTATACATTTTTTGCAAAGTTTGTTTTTGGAGAAAGAAAGGCATACTATCGGTCTCACTTTCCACTCTACAACACGTTTAATTAGGCCTGTCTTTTTTTATTGATCAGGCGAAGTCTACTGCGTGCCACGTCCGGCAAAGAGGTAGGGAAAGCACGCGTTCAACGAGAATCCGCTCAGTCACTGGTGGCGTCCGCCCGTTTTGTAAACTTGCAAAACTGGATAGCGGGGGCCCTTTCTCGACAATTCGCCATTTTGTACAAATTGTGACGTACGCGTGATGTGTGCATCAGGACGGTGCCAGGTTATGTATGCACACAATCGGGTTACGCATTATGAAGGAAAAGAGAAATAAAGTGACAGAAAAAAAGCGCGCTGTCGTCTGCTACTATATATTGGCGTTAAGTATGAAAAATGACGGTGCTCCTGCAGGAACCGATACTCTGCGGCGCATTCCGTGATTCGGAAGTCTCGGGTTGCAGTGAGGCGAGTTAAGTATGTTGTGGCGTTGCAGTATTAGTGGGTCATGACATACTTGTGGTCGAACATTCGGGATCAGCTACGCATGGCATCAACTACGCATCAGCTACGCTCGAGTTTCAGCTGAAAAGCAAGAACGGCAATGGAATATTCGCAGTGGTGCAAAATGGGAGCGGAAAGTAGCATTGCTATTCATAAGCGCCGATGACCTCCCACATTTGCTTAGCGGCTTTTTAATGCAAGAACTAAAACGTTTAAGGACTTGGTCGTAAAAAGAAGGGATTTCCAAAATAGCTCCAGCCCTGATGAAGAGGCGCCGGCGCAGCCGGTAATGTCCACTCTGAGGACAACGCTCGCAGTCTCAAAGTATCAATTACTGTTAGATACTGGCTGGGCTACCCACCTTTTTCGAAAAGCCGCGTTATGACCAGCTACAGTCAGGTCACCAAGTCTGCTTAAGGTTCTAACATATTGTGTAGGCTTGAGTTGTGTAGAGCGCGGAAAGCAGCGCAGAGAGAGAAAGCGATGTTCCACACACACACGAAGTGGAAGGCATACGCAGGGCCTCACACCTAGTCGGTTAAATGCTCATGCGCTGGGGTGTGATAAGCTCTTGCGAAACGCAAAAGATGTCCTAGAAAGAGAACGAAACAGAAGAACAGAATAGCAGGAAAGATAATTAGGCGATTCTCAGCTTACCGTACACATGCACAGGGGGATAAACGGACAATACGGAAAGAAAGCGAAAGATGACTGAGGAAATCATGGTATGAATCTAGGGCGGCGCCGCGCGCGCGTATTCCTTACTGTCAAAACGGTAAAATGCAAATCAATAAAGGAAGAATATTTTCAGGCTGTATTAAAAAAAAAAGGGAATCAACACAAAATGTCGCTCAACTACATCATATGATTAGAGCGTACCGTCACAACGTGTTCAGGAGTACTTATTTTTTTTCTCTAAAAAATAGGCAAATGGTGAGCCCGCATGCATATAAAAGAAAACTTTATCTATGAAACACATCACATGTGGCAAGCAAACATGTACGTGTACATGAAACATACATTCCTTTATTCAAATAGAAGTTGTATTTTTTGCTTGCTTTGCCCATCTTGGAAAGGCTGTTCAATTCATTAACGTTGCAGTGAGTGCATAGTGCCCATCTTGGAAAGGCTGTTCAATTCATTAACGTTGCAGTGAGTGCATAGTGCATGGCAAAAAAGGCAGTGTTTAGGGCCGACGTTTAAGAAAGTATTTGGTGATCCCTCGCTGCCTGTCAGGCGAAGTTCCTGCACAACCATCGAATCATATGACCCCTCAGGTTGTACTCACGAACCGACAAGACAGGTAATTAGAAAGCATCGCGGCGCACTTTGAAATTCATGATGGTTTGGTGAGCGCGGTTTAACACACACAATGAGAAGAAAACACGGGACTGCTGCTTTTATTTCTCTTCTTTGTCTTGTGAAAGAGCGCCGTCAAAACCATTATGAACAACCTACAACTCGCCCAACTTTCCCTTCTGTTGCTTTCTGAATTGCCTCTTGTCGCGCAGATCAAGCGCTTGAGTTAGCGGGCCGCATTGCTGCGCTTGGCAACGACGGTGCGGATCGATGGTTTCTCTATGAGAGCAAAGCATTTGCAACCGGAGGATAGGCACGACCCTCGTGCGGTTGTAAATCTGTGTCTTTAATATTGTTACGAAGGGGGTAAGACGTCGGAGCGCTGAACTACAAGACGATAGGGTAGGGAGCTCAGCTGGTCAACGGCAGCGCGTCCGGCACGAGAGTCCTTTTTCAACGTCTTTCTCCTTCACTTGTCTTCTAAACTTCATCTTCTTCCGTACTGTTACATTTTCCCCCTTTGCAGACGAAGCCCCCCTGGCGAGGTAGTTATTCATTTCCACGAGAGTGACACGGCTTCATCCGGGCGACATGGGCAACTTCAGTTCTGACTGAACGACGACCACTTGCTGTCATACGTGCTATTTGGTAGTTCACTTCGCTGACGCGTTCAAGCACAACGTAAGGGCCAGCGTAATGCGCTAACATTTTCTGCGCTATACCACGCTTTCGGAGAGGTCGCCAAAGCCACACTAAATCTCCAGGGGCGTAAGACACATGGCTATGCCGACTGTCGTACCGAGCTTTTGAACGCTCATGAGAAGCGAGAATTCGCAAACGGGCGAGACGGCGAGCTTCTTCGGCTCGACAAAGAGTTTCCGCAATGCACGGTTCATCATGGACGGAGTAAGGAAGAATGGTATCTAGACAATACCGAGGAGGACGGGCATATAGCAGGAAGAACGGGCTGTAGCCAGTAGTCTCATGGGTTGCGGTGTTGAATGCAAACGTTATAAATGGCAGTATAGTATCCCAATTCTTGTGGTCAGATGCGATGTACATAGATAGCATGTTTGTGAGTGTGCGGTTTGTGCGCTCCGTCAAGCCGTTGGTTTGAGGGTGATATGGTGTGGAATGCCTAAAATGCGACGCACACAAACGAAGAAGCTCTTCCACAACATCTGCCATAAACTGGCGACCTCGGTCACTTATGATCACTCGCGGAGGTCCATGGCGGAGGATCACAGAACGGAGCAAGAACAGGGACACGTGGTGAGCGGTGGCTGAAGGAAGAGCTGCCGTTTCGCAGTAGCGGGTGAGGTAGTCGGCACAAACCACGATCCAACGATTTCCGTCGGATGACTTCGGGAAGGGACCCATAAGGTCGATTCCGATTTTCTCAAATGCGCCACGTGGTGGAGTCACAGGATGCAGCAGGCCCTGTGGCGTGGACGTAGGGCGTTTGTGTCGTTGGCACTCAGTGCAGCTCGCCACATATCGCTAAGTTGTCTGGCGCATCTTTGGCCAATAAAACCGGTCGCGGGCACGATGAAGCGTTCTTGCAGAGCCCAGGTGACCGGAAGTGGGGTCGTCGTGCATGGCGCGTAAGATGCACGAGCGGTAGCTCTCGGGAACCACAAGCAGAAAATTCGTACCGGTGCTTGAGTAAGCCTTTTTGTACAAAAGGCCATCACGGAGACAAAATGGGCTAGAAGCAGTGGAATCCCGCGCCTCCGCAAGCAGGGGCTCGAGGCTTATGTCAGTCTCTTGCGCAGTCCGCAGAGCCGAGGCGTCGGGAAACTCGGGCACGACGTAGGCGATGTAATGATCGAAATCACCAGAGTCACATTCGGTCGTAGGAAGAGGAAGGCGTGAAAGACAGTCTGCATCGGCGTGTTTGCGGCCACTCTTGTACGAAACAGTGAAGTCGTACTCTTGCAGACGAAGGGCCCAGCGTGCCAGACGACCAGATGGATCACGAAGGTTGACAAGCCAACACAGGGCATGATGGTCCGTCACAACCGTGAAATGGCGTCCATATATGTAGCACCGAAACCGCTGAACAGCGAAAACTACAGCGAGACACTCCTGCTCCGTAACAGTGTAGTTACGCTCAGGTTTGCTGAGGGAACGGCTTGCATACGCAATTACATGCTCGCCTGTTGTCGAACGTTGCACAAGCACAGCGCCAACACCAATCCCACTTGCATCAGTGTGGACTTCAGTCGGAGCGGAGGGGTTGAAGTGCCGTAGTATGGGATGTGACGTTAGCAGAAACTTTAGTTGGCGGAAAGACGCGTCGCAATCTGAGGTCCAGTCGAAAGGGACGTCCTTTTGTAGAAGGGATGTCAGAGGGTAGGCGACGTCGGCAAACCTTGGAATGAATCGTCGAAAGTAGGAACACAGGCCCAGAAAACTGCGGAGCTCCTTTTGAGTCTGTGGTCGTTGGAATGCTGCAACTGCTGCAGTCTTCTGTGGATCTGGCCGAACTCCATCGCGGTCGACGAGATGCCCGAGTACCAGCGCTTGACGTTCACCAAAACGGCACTTTTTAGAATTCAGGACAAGGCCAGCCTTCTGTAGGCAATCTAACACAACTGCGAGTCGCGTGTTATGTTCAGTAAAAGTCCGGCCAAAAATAACAACATCGTCTAAATAGCACATGCAGATTTCCCACTTGAGGCCACGAAGTATTGTGTCCATAAATCTTTCAAATGTGGCCGGCGCATTACATAGGCCGAAGGGCATCACGTTAAATTCAAATAGGCCGTCCGGGGTAACAAATGCAGTTTTTTCCTTGTCAGCAGGATCCATCGGAATCTGCCAATAACCCGATCGCAAATCAACTGAAGAGAAATAAGACGCGGAAAAAAGGCAATCTATGGCATCGTCGATGCGTGGTAGAGGATACACATCCTTTTTAGTGATGGAGTTGAGGCGGCGATAGTCAATGCAGAACCTCCATGTTCCGTCTTTTTTCTTCACCAATATCACGGGAGCAGCCCAAGGACTGGAGGATTCCTGTATTACGCCCCTGTTCAACATGTCTTGGACTTGCTTGGTGATGATCTTACGCTCTGATGGTGACACACGGTACGGCTTTTGACGGATCGGATGGGCAGATCCCGTGTCAATCCTGTGGCGTGCGCGCGACAGCGGAAAACGTTGCGAGCCGTTGGACTGCGTGAAATCAAAGACGGATAGGTGCTGGGACAAGAGGTTCTTCAATATCTGTCGTTGTGAGGTGTTCAAAGATGCGCTGATCATCGGAAGAAGCTTTTCGTCAGCAGGTGAGTTAGTAGCGGGGTTGTCTAGGGAAGGAGTAACGACAGCTACACAATTCGGGAGAGTTGCGCTACATGAAGCTAGTTTGGAACCCGCTGGAAAAACAACTGGTTCCGATGAGCAATTTATAGTCCACAGTCCGGTACGGCCCTCTTTCACGCGAACCAAACAATGCGGCACTAACGCATTTTTCTTTACGCACTGTAAATTAAGAGGCGCCACAGTAGCCTCAAAAGAGTCGTTAATAGCACGGGAGCAGGACACCTGGACACACACTGCTGAATGTGGCGGTATGACGACTTCATCACACACACACAAAACGTCTTCATAATTAACGAGGAAGAGAACCACTAACACTTAGCTCTCCCGTTCGACAGTCAACTGTAGCGCCGCACATACGCAGGAAGTCAATTCCCAAGATTACGTCATGTGTAGATCGGGGCAGTACTGCAAACTCCGCCGGAAACACTGTGCCCCCCAAGGAAACTTTAACGCTGCATATCCCAACCGGATACAATAACTCTCCACTTACTCCATAAAAATTTGAAGTTTTGTCCCAAACAAACATAACTTTGTTCTTCAAAAGGTTCTTAAAATTTAAACTCATTACTGAAACTGCAGCACCAGTGTCTACCAACGCCATCGTTGGCAAACCATCAACAATCACATTGACCTTGTTCTTTAACATGAACACAGACGGAGGAATAATAGGTAGCAGCGCACATTGTCCAGCGACCTCACCTCCATTGGCCGCGCTGGCTAGTTTTCCTGCGTTGGTGGTGGAGATCGGCGCCGTGGAGACAGGGAGCGGCGCACACGAAATGACGGAGGTGGTGTCCCACTACGGTCAGACGCTGGCGAATGGCTGCGGTGCCCTTCGTTTTGAAAACGGCCCCTCCGGGAAGGATGTTCTGGCCGATAGTTGTCGATGTAGGGCTGGACGATGCGTCGGTTCGGTGCCGTCGGGGGATTCCGAAACGATGTGCGCCGATTACAGTAGCGGGAAATGTGACCCGCGGCACCACACCGGTAGCACACCGGAAGAGGTCGCTGAAAAAGTGGCGTGTCAGCTGGTTCCTGCATGGTAGGCCGCGACGAATATCCGGATGGTGGTTCCGGAACGATGTAGTTGTCCGGCGGTCGGCGCGATGTGCGACTGGAGTAAGAGCGAGGATCTGTACGCTGATGGCAAGAGAATTGTTGGAAATTCTCTTCAGGCCTTGGTCGCGGAGTGTATAGGTCTTCGCGGCAGACAAAGTCGGTGACATTCGCGGACATCGGCGGGCACGCACCCCCACAAGTTGGACGAGCATATACGTCCCTTCCGAAGCCATTGGGCCGGACAAGCTGCTCACGTCGTGACATCTCATCTCGAACAATTTCACGGATGGCGCACAGGAGGCTTTGAGATGGCGACTCTTCAATGCTAGCCACTGTAGTCACATTTGCGAGCCGTCCAAATTTCGGTGTAATGCGGCGAGTCTTTAGGGCCTCGAATGTTCGGCAGTGCCGGATAACGTCAGAGACCGAACTTAAGTTTTCCTTGGCAATTAGGAAGTGGTAGACATCTTCCGCAATGCCCTTGAGCAGATGGCCTACCTTATCATCTTCAGTCATCCTGCTGTCGACGGTCTTGCACAACTTGAGTATGGCCTCTATGTAGGTGGTGCAGGTTTCTCCGGCTGCCTGGGCCCTCTGAGCAAGTGTCTGCTCTGCCTGTTTCTTCTTTGCAGATAGGTCACCGAAACATTCCTTGATGACTTCGACAAAGCTTTCCCAAGTTGTCAGGGAGTCCTCGTGGTTCTCATACCACATCAAGGCGGTTTGCGTCAAAAAAAAGACTACATTGGCTAGTTTAGCCACTGAATCCCAGCGGTTATAGCGGCTCACACGTTCATAATGAGTGAGCCAGTCATCAACATCTTCCCCTGCTTGGCCGGCAAAGGAACGAGGCTCGCGAAATGGTAGCGTCGCATTCGTGGTGGTCGGCGGCGCATCGCGAGACGAGGGTAGAGGGTCCCGTGTTGTTGTTCGGGGCTGCTCGGTAGTCTGCCGCATTCTTGTTGAAAAGGGTGGGAGACCAGCGAGGCGACGGCTCCGACGAAGCTCCAGCGATTGAGGATGCGTCTTGAGGGTAGTCGTACCCAGCACCTCCACCAATTTGTTACGAAGGGGGTAAGACGTCGGAGCGCTGAACTACAAGACGATAGGGTAGGGAGCTCAGCTGGTCAACGGCAGCGCGTCCGGCACGAGAGTCCTTTTTCAACGTCTTTCTCCTTCACTTGTCTTCTAAACTTCATCTTCTTCCGTACTGTTACAATATTAATCCTCTAAAAGATGACGCAGCTGGAAAGTTCCCTTATAACGTCGTTTCAGTGCTTTATGCAATTGCAACAAGATGTGTCAGCTGACTTCACCACCCAGCAAACTCTGTACCAAACTGCGGTGAGCTAACAGCCGCCTACACTGCACGTCGTATTCGCAAAGTTTTTTTCGCGGCCACCTCAAGTGGTTAAAAATGCGACGCCCAACTTAGGTCATTTACAGCAATGGCAGAACATCCTTTACGTAATGAAATGTCATTTTGACGTCATCATTAATTGTTTATGCATGATGTATTTCCCACCCCACAACGTGAACCAATCAGATTTCAGTAGTCGGCTCTTGACAGTGGGCGGTTCATTTTAGTCCATTCGTAATGCAAGCGTAAGTGCTGCCCTTTCTATCATATATACCACTGTTTTCCCTCCACAGTTACTAATATATACCCTCCATGCATCATGAATACCGATGCTAAAAATCCGTTTTCACGCTCACGCCTTTTTTACGTCACCGCAAAAAGCCATTTTGACACACTGAAATTTCGCGCCACAAATTTGAAACAGGTGACCGTTCTGAGAACCAATCAGGGAAAAAAATGGCGCCAAACGGCAGCCATGTTTATCGAGAATAGGGCCCCGGCTGTAAAACTCGAAACATACAGGCACCCAAATCTTTAGCTGGGGTGCGCGAGCGGCGACTTTTCCGTGCGTCAGCTCCGTATGACGGGCCGCGGCTGGAAACAGTTTGAAGCTAAGCGCACGCCGACAAATCGCGCTCAACTGGGCCTGTCGTCTGCTAGGCTGTTCCTTCCTGAAGGACGTCACCCCACATTATCACACCTCAGACGAACAGGCAGCGTGAGTAGGCGAATGGTTTTGCTCGTTTTATCTTTCTAAAGATAAAACGCTCCACGGTAGAGGGGCGGCGGAGGTCGGTCACGTGACTACTGACGTCATACCAGAGCGAGAAACTGTGGACCTTGTCGGCTCTTCAGCGCGCCGCAGCTACGCTCCACGACATCATAGCTCCACGGCCGGTCGACCACCTGCGAACGGCGGCCATAGAGAAACATACTTACGTAAAGAGCGGACACTCCAGCCGTTTTGCGGCCGAGCAAGGGTCTGACCACCCGCGAGGCGGCGTAGCGATGTTCATTTCCACTTCACCTCAAAGGTAGATAGCTTATCATACGTACACCGGCTTGCATCAAAGCGAATGCTTTCCTTGCTCTTTCCATATAAACGTTGCTGCTGCGCCGGTCATGCATGGCTTGGGTCATGTGCCGCCGGGTACGCCCACCTCACCGCGCTTTCCAATGCGTCGCCTCGTTTGGCCGGTAACTTGTTTCCTTTTGTATGCAGAAATAATTTTGCTGTTTCTTAAGACAAGTTCGTTTTTTGCGCAACATGAACGTATTTTGCACGTACACAATAGGAGCCGTGGCGCAATTTTAGTGTGCAGTTACTGTATGTTCTTGGGTCATGTTTTTCTGAAGAACATGTGCATTCCTTCGATTGCGTAGTTTTCTAAAATCACCCTTAGCGCCTATGGTTTAACCCAAAGAGGTTTTCGGTGGCTCAGATGTATCTTAACACAAATTTGTATTTGGCAGTAAAAGAACTGTGTACTGCGCATTTAGGATCGTTTTGTGAATGGTGTTTACTTCGCTGTATTTGCACAATGCATGCGCTAAGCCCTAGCACTATTTTTTACATGCCGAATTCCTTGTCATGGCTAAAGTATTCTCGCTGTGGTCTAAAAAGCACTGCTGCCTGTTCGTGGCCTGCAGTTTGATGATATCTACTGCTATTAGTCGCATACAGTGGACTTCCTATAATACCTTTGTCATACGGGCATAGGGCAATTTTGTGTTGTGTTTAAATTTCTGAGCAGCCTTCTGATCAAAGCTGATTTATAGATATTCCGCGCGGGCTCTGCCTACATTTTTTCCTCCTTACTTGTGTCTACCCGTTCACAGCTCTTTTTCTGTTGTTCTCACGGGTGATGTTTTAGAGGAAAAACACACAGAGGGCATGCAAATGTTTTTCATCTGGACACTGTTCCGCGTGGTTCACCATACCTTCAATCCTGTTGCTCTTTGTGATATGATGTATTTTATAAAGTGTGTGATCCAGTATTCTTTCTGTATCATTCATTAAGTAAACAAGAAAATAAAGGTTTTTGTATGGAACCTCTGCCTCCTTGTGTGCCACTGAGAAAAGCAGCTCAATAACGGCAAAAAAATTACTATAAGAACAGCTCGGACCGCCTTATTCTAATCTGCATGAACTAAGTAAGCCACGCTTATGTTCTGCGAGAACCTTGTCGGTATTTCCAGTAAAGAGGTTGCGATCGGCGATTTTAACACGTCCGTGTGCGTGGCATCGTTAAAGGACTTGCGCGCTACTCTAGAAGATACAGTGGAATATTTTAACAGTCAAAGGCAAATCAGAATCGAAAGTATTTCTATTGAAACCGAAACAGAGAAAAAGCCCGCGCCTAAAATCTCAGATGACGAAATTAGCCGTCTGACCAGCCGCTCGGTGCGCTGGCGCAGCTCGGCCGCAGGGCCCTATGGAAGTGTCCGCTCTTTACGTAAGTATGTTTCTCTATGCGGCGGCAAGTGAGTGACGTCATACACGTTGCAAGAGCTTGCAGGCCTCGCTGCGGTGATGGATGTGTGTGTTGCAGCGTTGATATGACGTGCGTTATCGGGGTATAGAGAATACAAGTAGCGCCTACTCGCTGGTTCCTTCAGTATAGAAGACTTCGGATATGTTACCGTTTAACCTGATGGAGGCACCACAAGCGAAACACTTTGCGTAGCCCTGCGGACATTGCTTTCGCAATTTCCATGCTTAACTAAAGCTAAGCCCTAGCTAATTTTTTTCGAATTGCTCGTGTGTTATTGCATTAAGTCAATTAAATAACGTCAAATGAAGGGGTTGAAACGTGGAGGCTAACCACGGGGGTTCTACTTAAGTTGATGACAACGCAGAGGGCTATGGAACGAAACACGGTAGAGGTAACATTAAGATATAGGAAGCGTGCAGAGTGGGTCAGAGAACTCAAGTTACTGACATTCTAGTGGAAATCAAGAAGAAATGGGCATGGGCAGGACATGTAGTGCGAAGAGAGGATAACCGATGGTCGCTTAGGGTAACAAACTGGATTCCAATGGAAGGAAAGCGTAGCAGGGGGCGGCAGAAAGTTAGATGGGCGGATGAGGTTAAGAAGTTCGCAGGGGTCAAGTGGATGCAGCTAGCACCGAACCGGATTCTTTTGAGAAATATTGGAGAGGCCTTCGCCCTGCAGTGGGTATAATCAGGATGATGATGATGATGATGATGAAGGGGTAAACACTATGAACATTATTTATTTATTTACTACGTTCAATAACGACATTGCGAAGTCACAAGATTGTTAGTTTGAGACAGCTTCTTGAATGTACGCCCTGATACCGCTTTCGGCAGCTTATTGACATGTGGTGCCATCCGGCGAACGCACTGCACACCACATTTTCGTTTGAATGGGATCGGCTGCCCCAACTTCCCTGCTGACTCCGCTGTCCTGCAGCAATTTATATGGACCTGTCCTATCGCGGCGAGCCTCCGCGTCCGCTACACATCTGTTTACCACATTTAGGCTTATGAAGACTAGACACACCTCAGTACCAATGCCAAGCGCAAGTTTAGTTCCCTGCTAGACTTCATGTCTGAGTCTAGAGCCCTCAACCTCACCTAACCCACCCCCTTCTCCTCTAGGCCTCAGGTCATCCTTATGAATAAAGATTTATAAATTAATGAAGCAATCGTGGTGTAAGAGACGGCACCACGTGTTCAAAACGTGATCGTACAGTTTTAAACTTAAAGAAAAGTTCGTCCGAGACGAATATTTCTTTAGCTACGAAGTTTCTGAGCAAGCTGCATAGCTTTCCTTTGTAGCCATATGGCTGCGCTTGGGTGTATGTAAATGAGTAATTGCTCCCTTATTACAATTCTCGAAATTTTCTCTGGCGGTTATAAGCATCTTGCTCTACTCCAGATTGATCTTGCGAAGGCATTTCATCGCGCCCGCATTCGTTTATATTGTCTTTTTGAGCATCCCAATGCTGCATCAACCGTACTATCGGGAGCAATAGTAACAGACCCATGCAAGCTCGAGCCGAGCCACGGGCGGGCGGACGGACGGACGGAGGGAGGGAGGGAGCTCGGAGGGAGGGACGGATTTAAGGAGCGTCCCCTTTGAAACGGGTGGTGATAGTCATCATCTCGCTCAACCTTTCTTTTTATGTTGTTTAAATTAGATAATCCGCCAAATTTAACGAATTTCCTTTTACTGCCGGGTTATCTCTGGATACCCGTGTTTAATTTCGGTTTAGCTTCCATGCGTTCCCTCTCTGATATTTATCCGCCAATCTTCCAAACGTCTCTTGCTTACCTCTCCGCCGAATCGTTCTCGCTTCATTAGATAGATAGGGATGAGGATGCAAGGCAGGGATGTTAACCAGAAAGGCCTCCGGTTGGCTGCCCTACACTGGGAAAAAAGGATAAGGGGATTAAACAGGGGAAGAGAAAGGGGACGTAGGGCACAGTCAGAGTTTGTCACACAAGCCGGTGGCTGTTGGAAAACTAAACAGTGCCCTGTATGCCTTAAAGGCTGCCGACTGTCATGGCCACGAACCAAGGATCTTATCCGCCATTACAGGGCAATGATCGAGACGGTCTAGCGCTCAAAGCAGCTTATGTCTTTCACTCACAAATGCAGGGCATTCACATAGGAGATGCTCTATTGTCTCTTCACAGCCACAATTTTCACAGGCAGGCCTGTCGGCCATTCCAATCCTGAAAGCATACTTTTTGGTGAACGCAAAATCGAGTCATTGCTTCTCGACGAGCAATCTGATAGGGAAGGCGGAGGCGCAGTTCAGGATCCAGTGCCCCGAGGCGGCGGTTGCAAAACTCCTCCATGTTCCATGCTGAAATTGTGATCTCCAGGGCCAAAGAGTGAAGGGCTCATGCGGCCTCAACCCTCCATATGGTGGTTTTATCGGGAACGCTTCATTGTTACCTCTAAAGCCCGGGGCCTTGGCGACTGTGTCCGCATCGACTCTGGATGGATACTGCGACACTCCAGAATAAGATGTTAAATTGTTTCTGGGCATAGCACAAGTTTCATCCTATTGATGAAACTCCCTTCTGCAGCTCATCATCATCATCATCAGCCCGATTATACCCACTGCAGGGCGAAGGCCTCTCCCATATTTCTCCAATAAACCCGGTTCTGTGCTAGCTGCATCCACTTGACCCCTGCGAACTTCTTAATCTCATCCGCCCACCTAACTTTCTGCCGCCCCATGCTACGCTTTCCTTCCATTGGAATCCAGTTTGTTACCCTAAGCGACCATCGGTTATCTTCTCTTCGCACTACATGTCCTGCCCATGTCCATTTCTTCTTAATTTCCACTAGAATGTCGGTAACTTGAGTTATTTCTCTGACCCACTCCGCACGCTTTCTATCTCTTAATGTTACCCCTACCATTTTTCGTTCCATAGCCCTCTGGATTGTCCTCAACTTCAGTAGAACTCTCTTGGTTAGCCTCCACGTTTCAGCCCCATAGGTGAGTGCAGGCAAGATGCAACTGTTGTATACTTTCCTCTTGAGCGATACCGGTAAGCTGCTAGTCATAATCTGCGAGTGCTTGCCAAATGCGCTCCATCTCAATCTTATTCTTCTTGTTATTTCCTTTTGATGGTCCGGATCTGCGGTTACTACCTGTCCTAAGTAGACATATTCGCCTACTACTTCCAGTATTTCGCTACCTAATGTAAACTGCTGTTCCTTCCCGATGCTGTTGAACATTACCTTAGTCTTCTGCATATTGATTTTCAAGCCTACCTTTCTACTTTTTCTGTCTAGGTCATCAATCATTATTTGCAGTTCATCCCCCGAGTTGCTTAGCAAGGCAATGTCATCAGCAAATCGCAGATTAATGAGGTATTCTCCGTCTACCCTTATCCCTAAGTGCTCCCATTCCAAGTCTCTGAATACTTCCTCTAAACAAGCTGTGAATAGTACTGGGGAGATTGTGTCTCCTTGCCTAACACCTTTCTTTATGAGAATTTTGTTACTTTCTTTATGCAGAACTATGGTTGCTGTGCAGCCACTATATAAATATATTCCAGCACTTTCACGTGCGGCTCGTCTACCCCCTGATTTCGCAATGCCTGCATCACCGCCGAGGTTTCAACTCAGTCAAATGCTTTTTCGTAATCAATGAATGCTATGTATAAGGGCTGGCTATATTCCGAGCATTTTTCTATCACCTGATTGATGATATGGATATGATCGATAGTGGAGAACCGTTTCCGAAACCCTGCTTGATCCTTTGCTTGATTGCAGTCTAAGGTTGTCCTGATTCTATTAGCGATTACCTTAGTAAATACCTTATACGTAACAGACAGTAAGCTGATTGGTCTGTAATTTTTAAGGTCCTTAGAGTCCCCTTTCTTGTGAATGAGGATAATGTTTGTATTCTTCCTTGGTTCCGGTACCGTCGATGACACCAGGCACTGCGTATACAGGGTGGCCAGTTTTTCTAGCACGATATCCCCCCCGTCCTTCAGCAAATCTGTAGTTATCTGATCCTCTCCAGCTGATTTCCCCCTTTTCATAGTTTCTAGTGCTTTCTTGACCTCGTCCTTCGTCACTGGTGGAACTTCTGACTGTTTTTCCCTACCGCCAATTTTATTACGGTCCTGACTACTTTAGCTACTGTAGAGATCTGTATAGAACTCCTCGGCTACTTTGACTATCTTGTCCATATTAGTGATGACGTTGCCCGCCTTGTCCCTTATCGCATACATCTGGTTTTTGCCTATGCCCAATTTCTTCTTTACCGCTTTAAGCCTTCTCCCGTTCTTTACAGCATGCTCAATTTTCTCCATGTTATACTTCCTTATATCGGCCACCTTGCGCTTATTGATTAGCTTTGATATCTTTGCCAATTCGATCTGGTCTGTTGGATTGGAAGCATTCATACTCTGGCGTTTCTTAACCAAATTTTTCGTCTCCTTAGACAGCTTACCGGTATCCTCTCTAACTATCCTACCGCCTACTTCTACCGCGCACTCAGTAATGATATCTCTGAAATTATTGTTCCTTGCCTCTAGGGAAATGTCGCCATCCTCAGTTAGAGCTGAATACCTATTCTGTAGCGAGATCCTGAACTCTTCAGCCCTACCCCTCACCGCTAATTCGTTGATGGGTTTCTTTCTTACTAATCTATTGCGTTCCTTCTTCAGATTTAGGATAATTCGGGACCTCACCATCCTGTGGTCACTGCATCGCACTTTCCCGATTACCTCTACATCCTGCACAATGGCGGGGGTTGAACACATTATGAAGTCGATTTCATTTTTAGTCTCTCTGTTAGGACTTTTCCATGTCCATTTCCGGTTCTTCCGTTTGCTGAAGAAGGTATTCAAGATTCGTAAGTTATTGCGCTCTGCAAACTCAACTAGTAACTCCCCCCTGCTATTCCTAGAACCAATGCCATAGTCACCTACTGCCTTGTCTCCTGCCTGTTTTTTCCCTACCTTGGCATTGAAATCGCCCATTAGTACAGTATACTGCGATTTTACTTTTCGCATTGCCGATTCTACATCTTCATAGAAGCTTTCAACTGCCTGGTCATCATAACTACATGTAAGGTGCATAGGCCTGTACAACCTTCCGTTTATACCGTTTGTTAAACCTAATTACGATGCCTGCAACCCTCTCATTAATACTATAGAATTCATCTATATTACCCGCTATATACTTATTGACAAGGAAACCTTCTCCTAGTTGTCGCCTTTCTGGTAAAGCTCGATAACACAGTACATGCCCATCCTTCAGTACAGTATATGCCTCATTCGGCCTCTTAACCTCACTAAGCTCTATGACATCCCATTTCATGCCCTCTAGTTCCTCTAACAGCACTGCTAAACTAGCTTCACTAGCTAGGGTTCTAGCATTAAACGTTGCCAGGGTCAGTTTCCAATGGCGGCCTGTCCAGCGGAGCCAGGCTTTCTTAGCACCCCCTGCTGCGTCACAGGTCTGACCGCCGCCGTGGTCAGTTGTTCCGCAGCCGCTGGTGACTGAGGGCCGGGGTTTTATGGAGCTTATCATAGGAGGTTGTGGCCAATTACTGCACCAGGGTGGCCAACTCCTGTTCTGGTGAGGGAGTGCGTTGCCGGAGGTGTTCACCGGCATCAGGTCGCACCCCAAACCTGAGTATGCAATTCCATCGACACGCGGATTTTTTTTTTTCATCCGGTGGAGAATTGCGCGGCACCGGGATTTGAACCCCGGTCCTCTTGCATGCGAGGCGGATGTTCTACCGCTACGCCATCGCTGCTCTTGCTCTTCTGCAGCTGGTCTAGCTTCAAATAGAAGGCCGCTGCCTGTTGAGTTGTCATAGAACGTTTCCTTCTTGAATCAGTTTTTCATTTTCGATGTATGTCAAGGGTCGGCTTCTTTTAGATTCAGTTATTCCAGTTTTTAACTTCTGTGTTCCTTAACTATATTTCAATGTTCTTTATTTCTCCGTCCTGACTTCCTACATACTTACTGGTTAGGTTTCTGTTTTTTTCCGCCACTCTGAGGCAATGCCCATTCGGTATAAGCATTCGAGTACTTTACCTGCCCACCTATTATCGTCCATTTTCCTGAGGCGTTCTTTGTACAATATTTTGCTCTGAGCTTCTCGTGCCTCTGACGACGCCCATCTCTCCCTGTACTGCTTCGTTTGTAGTTTAGCCGTGAGCTCCGAGTGCTAACCTTTCCACAGATATTTATTTCTAACCCCTACAGAACTTCTGCCCTTAAGACCAAAACCATATTTCCGAAGGTAAGCCCTGGTAGCATTATTCCTTTCCAGATACCTTTAGGTATTTCATATCTGTTGTACCTCCATAATGCCTTGTGCGCCGTTACCG
Organism: Amblyomma maculatum; assembly: GCF_055883805.1. Classification (NCBI taxonomy): domain Eukaryota; kingdom Metazoa; phylum Arthropoda; class Arachnida; order Ixodida; family Ixodidae; genus Amblyomma; species Amblyomma maculatum. The sequence goes on along the minus strand of NC_139348.1, from coordinate 13,667,234 downwards.
CGGAGTTCCTTCGCCCCTTCGCCCTGGTGGCTTGGTCATGTTTTTCCATGTATACCTGTCATTCGTTTATACATAACCCCTTGTGTTTTCAGCATTTTATCGTTAAAATCGTTGAATAACCTCAGACCCGACTTAAGGGGATTTGAAAGCAAATTCGAGACTGTACCTCCTTAGTATTCACACATTGTAGCGTGTGCAGCAGCAGTAGTTGGGCGGCTGCTCATCGCGAGTCTCGTGCGCTGACTTGAAGAAGTCGTGGCCCCATGACGTTCGATTAGCGGCTTGGTCCATTGCCTGTCTTGGAGTCTCCTCGATATGAACTGGTAAGGCCGTTCCGTGAGTGGGGGATTTTGCTAGGTTTCCCCGTTATGGCTTAGGTTTCATGCCTAGCTAAGGTTACTACCATGACATTGTCTTCTCCGGGCTCAGGTCCGGTAGACTGGTTCGCCAGTTTGCCGGCAGATAACATAGCACTAAAATATTTTTCTGCCAATGGTGTCAAGCATATCTATGTGGCACTTATTCCTGTAGGAGATGGCAAATCAAAATACCAAATCCTCGCCTAATCCAAGATCAACTGAAAGCTGCAACCAGCCGATACCTGCAGATTTCGAAGATGTGAGTGTTTTGTGAAAGAGGTCTACTAGGCAAACCTGATGACTTGGATTGCGTTGCTGACTTATTGCATTGCACTTCATTTCATTCCAGAGCAACTTGCATGCGTGAAGGGAATAATCCGCGGGGTTGATTCCTCCGCTATGCCATCCGGGAATCTTGAAGACCTGCATGAGGCCTGTGTTGGTATCCTGCCAGTTTACCGCTGTAGCAGGGAAGCTGGAGGCTCACGCGTACTAACGAAGTCAGTTATTGCTACATTTGCAGGGTTCTCTTGCCCATGTGAAATTAAAGTTTAGCCAATTATATACCGCTTTGACCCTTTGCATCCTCGGCCATTACAATGTAAACTTTGTTGGCGTTTTGGGTACAGTTCCAAAGCTTGCAAGTCGGCAACGCCCTGCTGAGTTTGCAGCGGTGACCATGCTTCGGATCCCTGCACTTCTGACAAAAAACTGCTGCCTTTGCCAGTGCAGTCACGCAGCTGATGATCCCACTTATCCAAAGAGGGCAGATGAGCAGATTATCTTAGGCATTATTAAACGTGACAGGTGCTCGTGAGAAGGTGCTATACCCTATATCCTACTAGGTAAAAATTGGATAAATTCGATGGAAAAGAAACAGAGTGTGGAATTATACCGAAAGTGGAAAAGGCAGATCAGGAAGGAAGCTTTCTTTGATAACTCAAGAGGCAGTGCCCCACTTTTTGAAGCTAGATCAGGGTGCCTTAGAACACGCAGCTACAAAAAGAAATTTAACAATGAAGATCACGAATGTGCTGTATGTGTAACTCTAGTGAAACAATTGACCATATTATACTCGAATGTAATAGTATCCATCCGGAGGTTGATGCAGGCGCAGTCACTGTTCCTGAAGCTGTGTGGTCTAGATATGCCAGTGGCCGGGTGAATAAACCGGCGGTGGAAGCTAGCAAAAAACGACTGGAAGATTGGTGGCTTAAAAGCAGAGAAGTGACATAATGTTAGTAATGTAGAAACAAAAATTTAATAAATAGAATGATGGTGTAGTTAACCAATTTATAACAATTATTAAGATATGGGGAGAAAAATGAGCATGATAACTACTGCTACCACATCGTTTCAAAGGGGACGCTCCTATTTTCCATCCATCCATTCATCCGAAAAGACAGAGTGGATACGCAAATGCTGTTCGCATCTTATCTCCCGATGTTGAAGGAAATTTAACAAAGTCGGTTGTTGGTGCTGTAAAGAAGGCTGTTGCTGGGGCACTTGATGGCTTTATTAATACATTCAGGGATGCTTTGCAACAAATAATTTCCGCGCAGGCTGCATCGTCGACTATAAGTACCCTGACCCCGTGTCTACCTGCTCTATTTTCTATTCAAAAATAAATGAAATAAAACCTACCGCCTTCACTTCGCCCACGCCTGTGGATGTAAACGATCCCTATTTCTACCGCATGTCAGTCGGATGTTGAGATGGTCTGCCCATCTCAGAAGCGTCATGCTTGCTCCTCTCCTAATAAATCAAATAATGCGCATATCAAATCTAAGAAAGGTTCACAAGGAATTACAAAGAAAACAGATGTGTTCAAAGAGGTTGTTGCTGTCTCATGTTTAAAGCAATAATCATGGCGGGAAACTCTGTACTCCAGTGGAAATGTCGCTCTATCTTATCATCTTTCGACGACCTGCAGCACCTTGTTCTAAAAATTTCCCCTGATATCTCACTGCAAGAAACTTGGCTCTCTCCTAATCATCCTTTCACAGTTATAAATTACCGTGTTTTCAGAGCTGATCGCTCACACGGCAGCGGCGGAGGATTGTTAACATCGATTTCAACAAATCTGGTTCATCGCGCTAAAGTGGTTCATGAATTTATTGGGCCTGAGTTTGAGATACTTGCCGTTGCGTTGATTGTCCTGCAGTGTGTCGCGGTCATAATTACAAATATCTACTTTCCCACAGGCGTCTGTAGGACAAACGGGTTAGAAGCTATGCTAAGAAATAATTCAAATGTAGTTTTGGCTGGGGACTTCAATTCCGATCATGTCATATGGGGTTTCATAACAGACTATAGTGGGCAGTCACTTTATTCTTGGATATCAAGAAATGGTGTACAATGTTATAATAGTCGCGCCTATACTTTTTTGAGAGCAAATTCTCGTTCAGCTATTGATTTAACATTAGCTACTTTGGTCATCTGATGAGAAGAGAGGAGTCGCTGGAGAAAGATTTGATGTTGGGAAAGGTTGAGGGTTGCCGGAGAAGGGGTAGGCAGCAAACGCGATGGTTAGATGGCATCCTCGAGGCACTGCAGATGAAGTTATGTGATGTTAGGAAGATAGTGAGAGACCGGAAAGCGTGGCGTGACATGGTCCATAGAGTCACGAAGAGTCGGACACGACTGAACGACTAAACTGAACTGGACAAATGGTATTGGAGTATAATCGTGGTCTAAAATAGACCATCATCATAATCATCAGCCTGATTATACCCACTGCAGGGCGAAGGCCTCTCCCATATTTCTCCACTTGACCCGGTTCTGTGCTAGCTGCATCCACTTGACCCCTGCAAACTACTTAACCTCATCTACCCACCTAACTTTCTGCCGCCCCCTGCTACGCTTTCCTTCTCTCTTGGAATTCAGTTTGTCTAGGCGACCATCGGTTATCCTCTCTTAGCACTACATGTCCTGCCCATGCCCATTTCTTCTTCGTAATTTCCACTAGAATGTCGGTCCACTCTGCACGCTCTACTCTAGAATGTCCACTCTGCACGCTTCCTATCTCATAATGTTACCCCTACCATTTTTCGTTCCATATCCCTCCGAGTTGTCCTCAACTTAAGTAGAACCCTCTTGGTTAGCCTCCACGTTTCAGCCCCATAGGTGAGTACAGGTAAGATGCAACGGTTGTATACTTTCCTCTTGAGCGATACCGGTAAGCTGCTAGTCATAATATGCGAGTGCGTGCCAAATGCGCTCCATCCCAATCTTATTCTTCTTGTTATTTCCTTTTCATGGTCCGGATCTGCGGTTACTACCTGTCCTAAGTAGACATATTCGCCTACAACTTCCAGTACTTCGCTACCTAACATGTAAACTGCTGTTCCTTCCCGAGGCTGTTCAACATTACCTTAGTCTTCTGCATATTGATTTTCAAGCCTACCCTTCTCGTTTTCCTGTCTAGGTCATCAATCATTATTTGCAGGTCATCCCCCGAGTTGCTTAGCAAGGCAATGTCATCAGCAAATCGAGATTACTGAGGAATTCTCCATCTACCCTTATCCCTAACTGCTCCCATTCCAAGTCTCTGAATACTTCCTCTAAGCAAGCTGTGAATAGTACTGGGAAGATTGTGTCTAACTGCCTAACACCTTTCTTTATGGGAATTTTGTTACTTTCTTTATGCAGAACTATGGTTGCTGTGCAGCCACTATATATATATATATATATATATATATATATATATATATATATATATATATATATAGCACTTTCACGTACGGCTCGTCTACCCCTTGATTTCGCAATGCCTGCATCACCGCCGAGGTTTCGACTGAGTCAAATGCTTTTTCGTAATCAATGAATGCTATGTATAAGGCCTGGTTGTATTCCGAGCATTTTTCTATCACCTGATTGATGGTATGGATATGATCGATAGTAGAGTACCGTTTCCGGAAACCTGCTTGATCCTTTGCTTGATTGCAGTCTAAGGTTGTCCTGATTCTATTAGCGATTACCTTAGTAAATATCTTATACGTAACAGACAGTAAGCTGATTGGTCTGTAATATTTAAGGTCCTTAGAGTCCCCTTTTTTATGAATGAGGATAATGTTTTCATTCTCCCATGGTTCTGGTACCGTCGATGACACCAGGCACTGCGTATACAGGGTGGCCAGTTTTTCTAGCACGATATCCCCCCCCCCCCCACCCCCGTCCTTCAACAAATCTGTAGTTATCTAATCCTCTCCAGCTGATTTCCCCCTTTTCAAAGTTTCTAGTGCTTTCTTGACCTCGTCCTTCATCACTGGTGGAACGTCTGACTGTTTCTCCCTACCGCCAATCTCATTGCGGTCCTGAGTACTTTGGCTACTGTAGAGATCTGTATAGAACTCCTCGGCTACTTTGACTATCTTGTCCATATTCGTGATGACGTTGCCCGTCTTTTCCCTTATTGCATACATCTGGTTTTTGCCTATGCCCAATTTCTTCTTTACCGCTTAAAGGCTTCCCCTGTTCTTTACAGCATGCTCAATTTTCTCCATGTTATACTTCCTTATATCGGCCACCTTGCGCTTATTGATTAGCTTTGATATCTCAGCCTATTCGATCTGGTCTGTTGGATTGGAAGCTTTCATACTCTGGCGTTTCGTATTCAAATCTTTCGTCTCCTTAGACAGCTTACCGGTATCCTCTCTAACTGTCCTACCGCCTACTTCTACCGCGCACTCAGTAATGATATCTCTGAAATTATTGTTTCTTGCTTCTAGGGTAATGTCGCCATCCTCGGTTAGAGCTGAATACCTATTCTGTAGCGAGATCCTGAACTCTTCTGCCTTCCCCCTCACTGCTAGTTCGTTGGTGGGTTTTTTTTCTTACTAATCTGTAGCGCTTCTTTTTCAGATTTAGGCGAACTCGGGACCTCACCATCCTCTGGTCACTGCATCGCATTTTCCCGATTACCTCTACATCTTGCATAATGGCGGAGGTTGAACACATTACGAAGTCAATTTCATTTTTAGTCACCCCGTTAGGACTTTTCCATTTCCGTTTCCGGTTCTTCCGTTTGCTGATGAAGGTATTCATGATTCTTAGGTTATTGCGCTCTGCAAACTAAAATAGTAACACCCCCTGCTATTCCTAGAACCAACGCCGTAGTCACCTACTGCCTGGTCGCCTGCCTGCTTTTCCCCTACCTTGGCATTGAAGTCGCCCATTAGTACTGTATACTGCGTCTTTACTTTTCGCATTCCCGATTCTACATTTTCATAGAAGCTTTCAACTGCCTGGTCATCATAACTACATGCAGTTGCATAGGCCTGTACAACCTTCAGTTTATACCGCTTATTAAGCCTAATTACGATGCCTGCAACCCTCTTATTAATACTATAGAATTCATCTATAATACCTGCTATATACTTATTGACAAGGAAACCTACTCCTAGTTGTCGCCTCTCTGGTAAACCTCGATAACACAGTACATGCCCATCCTTCAGTACAGTATATGCCTCATTCGGCCTCCTAACCTCACTAAGCCCTATGACATCCCACTTCATACCCTTTAGTTCCCCTAACAGCACTGCTAGACTAGCTTCACTAGCTAGGGTTCTAGCGTTAAACGTTGCCAGGGTCAGTTACCAGTGGCGGCCTGTCTAGCGGAGCCAGAAATTCTTAGCACCCCCTGCGGCGTCACAGGTCTGACCGCCGCCGTGGTCAGTTGTTCCGCAGCCGCTGGTGACTGAGGGCCCAGGTTTTATGGAACTAATCATGAGAGGTTGCGGCCAATTACTGCACCAGGGTGGTCAACTCCTGTTCTGGTGATGGAGTGCGTTTCGGGAGGGGTTCATCGGCATCAGGTCGCGCCCCAAACCTGTTTATGCAATTCCATCGACACGCGGATTTCTTTTTTTTATTTGGTCCGGTGGAGAATTGCGCAGCACCGGGATTTGAGCCCCGGTCCTCTTGCATGCGAGGCGGATGTTCTACCGCTACGCCACCGCTGCGTCCAATAGATCACGGTCCAATAGACCACAATATACCACGGTGCGTAAAATGCCCACTACCCTATCATTTTTAACATTGCATGTAGTCCGATTAGGCCAACTGGTACATCATAGAAATTTGTCAACATTAAACTATTCTAGAAATTTCTTCAGTTCCTCAGCCCCTTCTGATAAATCGAATCGCGGTCCTGAAGTATTGTCTTCAGTTAAAGACGCCACTCGGCGATCAGAGTTTATTGTTCAGTCAGCCATTAAAACTAAGACTCCTTCGAGCTGGTGGAATGAAGAATGTGAAAAAGCCTATCGTCTGAGGAAAGCCGCATGGAAGCGCCTAGCCGATAACCTGTGCCCAAGCAACTGGATTAATTACAAATTGCAGCTTTGTTTAAAAGAACAATGTTCAAGGCTAAGGAGGAATATAATGTGAATTTGCAACACCTATTTGTCTAACCCAGTCCACTGGAAATCTCTCTATAGATACGTGGAATGTAAAAAAGTTCTGCCCTCCTTTCATACCCCCCAGCCCACTGTTCTGTCCACACAAGATGAATGAGATCAATAGGAATGCATTGCCCAAGGCCTTGCGGCACGCTTTAAAGCTTGCACTAACTATTCTTCAGCCCGATTGCAGTTAGGTACAAACTTCACTAAGGTAACTATATCTGAATTATTGCCCATAGTTAATTGCCTGCAGTCGGCTGCCCCTGGTGTTGACAGAGGATAAGTTGCCATGCTGATAATTCTATTGAAAGACTTTGCCTCGGACCTACTGCAGATTGTGAATTCGTCTTTGGAAAAAGCGTGGATTTCACAAGCTTGAAAAACAACGAAATTAATTTTACTATTGAAAGGCCAGGAGAAGGGTTTTGATCGCGACAATATTCGGCCGATTGCTATCACTTCAAATTTATTTAAGCTTATAGAACTGTCAGTCTGCTCTCGTCTTACAGATCATGTTCTATCCTTTCATAGTTTTAGCTTGGCTTAGATTGGATTCCGACGGGGAGGCTCTATTTGGAGCGCACATGTAAGCTTAGAGAGCCGTATTAGGGTTGCCATGAGGCAAAGAGAGGTTTCAGCTCTAGTTACTTTAGGTATTGCCAAGGCGTACGACAGTGTAGAATACAGCATTTTGCTTCAGAAAATAGCTGATCTACATCCTCCGTTATACATCCTTGCGGGGATAAGGAAATTTTTAAAGGATAGATCATTCTTTTCCACAAAGGGTGCGTTAAATTCCGAAACTTACCCCTGTCAAGATGTGTACCACAAGGCGCGGTCCTCTCGCCGTTACTAGTTCAATGTACTATGCGTGAAATTCCTATTCGCCCGGCCGTCAAAGTTTATGTGTATGTAGACGATATTACTTTCTTTGCTTCTGCCACAAATATTCACAACTTATATCATTTGTTGCAAGATTATCAAAATGCTCTGGGAGTCTGGCTGAACAACCTAACGCTAACTTTGAATGCCGTCCTAGAATTCCCTCAGACAACCCCTGTTAACATTTCCTTGTCTTATGATTCTTCCCTAATCACGCAGGTTGATTCTATTAAATATTTGGGCATATTATACGACCAACAGTTACACTGGAGGCCCCAGAATAGAAGTCATGTGCTTAAAGGTGAACGTGCTCTTAGCCGGTTGATAAGAATCAGCAACAAAAAATATGGTATGCGTCGGGACACTCTGCTCTTGCTTAATAAGGCCTACGTACGGTCAATACTCGAATTCGGCTCCATTCTCATTTTTGAGTGATTAAGGTACAAGCTCGAACCCCTGCTTGTTTTGGAACAATGAGATCTGCGCCTTTGCCTAGGTCTGCCCAAATCAGTGCCCAATGCTTTGCTGCACTTACAAGCTCGTATACCTAATCTAAATTCGCGGTTTCAGCTTCCCGCTCTGCGAACCTATTTAAAGTATTTGGAGCCTGTCCCTGGATTAGCTAACCCCATATTTACTTCAATCCCATCATACTTCTTTCATAATATTTGGCCTAGGTATAAGCTCCCTCAGGTTGTGTTTACTAATTCCCTGCTGTCGAAACTTTCAGTATCAATAAACTATTTAGTACAAGTTTACTACCGGCAGCCTGATACTATAATCTCATTTGATGATACCCTCCGAGAAAATGCTAAGAATTTGTCTTCCACTGTATTAAATGTCATATAGAGGCGTGAATTGTAGACAAGTTCAAATCGCTCGGTGTTGTATTCAACTCTCGCATGAGGTGGTCTGACCATATAATGTATATTGAAAGCAAGCTTACTAGATCTGTTGGCTTCCTCTCGAGACTGCGGAACGAATTTTTCCCAAAGCATAAGATCCTTATTTATCACGCTATAATTCAATCACACGTAAAATACTGTCCCCTCGTTTGGGGTACAATATTCAAACCAAATCTAAACATCATACTCAGTCTCCAAAAGAAGGCAATTAGACTGATCGCTGGTGCATGCTACACTGCCCATACAGAAACATTATTTCCGCAGTATAGGATTCATCGTGTGCATACCATGTTTGAGTATCGTCTACTTCACTGCCTTAAAATGTCACCTCAATGCTTAACTGACTTCTTGAAGAATAGATCTGTACTTAAGCCTTAAGTAAACAAATATGGGAAGTTCCTCGAACGAGGACGTTATACGGTAACCAGAGCCTTCGTTTTACTTTACCATGCATATTAAATCATTATAACAGACACAACCCAAACATCTCTACCGCCTCAATTATAGACTTTAAGCTATAGTTTATCAATTCCGCACTGCCTCTCTGTACTTTCCGTTCCTTGCCTTAAACATTATTATCAGAATAGTCACTTCATTTTCATTACGTTTTGCAATGTGTCGTCCATACTGTTGCATTATTGTGGGCTGTTAATTTACTGTGCTAGGTTTTAATTTCGTGTTTCATTCGTATATATGTGCTCTTTCTGTGCTTCATACTTTTCGTGTTATATATGTATATCTTCGCCTAAATATCACACGTCTTGTTGCTCTGCCGTTACTGGGCCTCGGGCATCTATCAAGCTATTGTTGTAGCTTTTCGCCCGAGGCCCATTTCATGTATATTACTGGAAATAATGTTTTTCAATTCAATTTCAATTCAATTATTTAGACAATTTTCCCAGCCATATTGCCATTTTTATAGATGCCTCCCAGCAGAATGAAAAAGCAGCTATTGGTATATACTCCCAGGCTCTTGACTGGAGTTACTCATTTCGGATCCCTGACTATACGCCTATTTTTGCTGCTGAGTTTCTGATTATCCAGTTGGCCTTGACAAAGATTCCTAGTGACATCTCTAAGGTTATTATTCTTTCTTACAGCCTATCCGTGCTGGCATCGCTCTAAAATTCGAGGGACACTCTGCTTTGCCGTTCCCTTTATTTTTTTACTCCTCCCCACATTGCAGGCTTGCATTTTCACTGGGTCTCTGACCACTGTGGTATTGCAGCTAATGAAAGGGAAGATTGTTTAGCAAAATCCGCCCTTGGTGGAACTCTCGTTCCGTGCATACCCAATGCCGTTTACATAGCTTTAGCACGGTTTCAAAATTCCAAACGTCTCCATTACCTCAGTCACGAGCCTTTCCTTTCAGCACCGGATTACCAACACCTCAGATGGTCTTGGCGTGAACGCATGCCTAGTTCAAGGCAATGTGAAGTGTCTATGACTGTCTTGCGCTGCAGATTGCCGAAACTAAATCTGTATTTATTTCGTTTGGGGCTATACATTTAATACCTCTATGTGTCTTGCAGAGCAATTAAATCCATAGATCATTGTTTCCTCTTCTGGCACCGGTTCGCATCTCTCCGCAAAATTTACTTAGCGACTCCTAGGCCTTCCAATAGCCATTCCAGTTCTACTCTCCTTTGAGGCAAGCGTCAAGAGATATGCCTCAAAATCAGTGTGCGATTCCATTTATTATTGCATAATTTCAACAGGAATTCCTATGCTAGCTAAGACTTCATTACTTTTTCTTTTCCTTTTTGTTTTTTCAAAATTCTAGTTAAACACCCATTTTATCTAAATACTCCAGTACTTGACCACATATACTGTAAAGAGGAAGATGTATGTACATTCGAACATGAAGAAGAAGCTTCTGTGCGCTGTCGCCAGCGCATCGCTATCGGTGTGTTCCCTAGACCTATTCGTACGTGGACTGTTCTTGAGGGACTTCTAGATCACCCAGTACCTCTAATAAACCCCCATCCTACATTTGGTGGAGTCGCGGGTTAGAGACGTCGGTCCTGGAGCTCCGTAGCCGCACTATTCCTGCACCTGCCATGCCAGACGACGTCCAACATCAAAGCATGCAGGCCGGTCCAGCTGTCATCTGCACTGGCCCCCTTTGCCAGCGAGACCATTGAGCACGATGTCGAAGACTGGCTCATTTCTTACGAACGGGTGAGCTTCTAAAATAAATGGGACGACGGAACTAACTTAAACAACGTCATATTTTATCTGACAGGCGTGGTAAACTTGTGGTACCGTAACCAGGAAAGCGACATCTATACGTGGGCTTCATTTAGAACAACGCTCGCCGAAGTTTTTGGTCGTCCGGCTGTCAGGAAATTGCGCGCCGAGCATCGTTTGCATGAGCGGAAGCCGCAGGTCGGCGAAATCTTTACAAGCTATATCGAAGAAATCGTCGACCTTTGCAAGCGTCTGGACGCGAATATGTCAAAGACTGCAAAACTCAAATACGTCTTGATAAGTATTGATAAGTATTGACGATGACGCCTTCTTAATGTTATCAGCGCGTGACTTGCGTACCGTCATCAAGTTTTCACGCTCAGAGCATCTAGGAGCTGCGCAAGCAGAAGGTGTTGATGCGTCAGCCCCGGACACAGGTTGAATCGCTTGCTGGACTCACTCCTGCAGCCGAAAACCCCATCGTTGCTGCAGCAAATTAAAGCATTTATTCGTGAAGAGGTGGCGTCAACTTTCCCTGCTTCCTAGCCCTCGAGAGCAGCCACACTATTTGGCCCCGGCATTGCGGCAAGCTGTCTAGGTTGCTGAGGCGCTTCCACCTGCCCATCCGCCATCAGTTGTCGCTCCTGCTCCTCTGACTTATGTCGACGCCGCTACAAGACCTGTCACCGCTCCTATGACCTATTGCGATGTCACCCCAAGGCTTTTCGCCGGTCCTTTGACACGCTGAAATGGTTGCAAGACCTCGACCGCCAACTTACACTCTATATCGTCAGGGCCTGTGCGAGCGCCAGCACCCTTAATTCGACCGGCTCCAAGACCAAGCAGTCCCTGGCGCACGACAGACAATCGGCCAATGTGCTACATTTGCGGGCTGGCTGGGCATATTTCCCGCTATTGCCGAAACCGTCTCCCGGTATCACCACCACCTACCCAAGGTTCTGGGTACTGGTCTTCGACGCCTCAGTATTCCGCGCCTACTGAGCCTCCAGCAAGCCGTCATTTCTCACCAGACCGCCCAGCCAACTCCGACCGTCGTTCACCGTCGCCACGACGCCGCTCTATCTCTGCGATGCGACGTCGACCGAATGCTTCATGTGACGAAAACTAGAGGCCGCAGTTCCTGAGGCGAGAACTGCGACCCCGTCTAACTTTCCAAGTCTTCATCTATCGCCAGCCAATCTCATTGAAGATTTCGTCGAAGGTGTGTCTGTCATGGCCCTAATTGACACTGGTGCTGCGGTTTCGGTAATTGACGCAAATCTTTCTAGCTCTTTAAAGAAAGTGAAGACGCCAATTGCAGGACTTTCGCTGTGAACGGCTAGCGCTCAGCAAATCAAGCCTTTAGCAGCGTGCACCGCTGGAGTAGTGATCGAGAATCACCTTTATATAAATGAGTTCGTCGTGCAGCCAAGTTGCTTACAGGCTGTAGTTTTAGGCTGGGATTTCCTGCCGCAAAATACCGCTATAATCGATTGTGCTCGCGCTGAAGTTGGATTTTCTTCCCTGCCCGAGTGCGTGTCAGACAACACTCCTTCTAGTCTATTTGCTAAAACCCTCATCGCCGAAGACGTCGACGTTCCTCCTTCTTCGTCCCTGCTTGTAAACATCACGTGTGACTCTGTGCGATGAAACCGTCCTCTTCACGCCAGCACATACATTTTTGCGCCGAAAGTGTCTTCCGTTGCCCTGTGCTTTACTCAGTATTTCTGCTGGCTCCTCTACGCTCTGGCTCTCTAACCCGTTTAACTACCCGACTGCTTTGCGCCATGGTGAATGTCTCGGGAGCCTCTTCTCCATGAAGAGACTGATGACGCGCCTCGCCATAGCTGCACTCAGCCCTCCATTTTCTGTATCACCTCCCTCTTCCACAGACCCGTTCCGCCACTCCATCGACGCCAGTCTTCCTGAGCTTCAGTGAGCACAACTTCTTGTCCTCCTTCAACAGTTCAGCTCCTCCTTCGACTCTCACCAAAATTCCCTGGGCCAAAGTAAAACTGTCACTCGTCGCATCGACCTTAGAGACCACGCACCACTGCGACAGCGGCCTTACCGTGTCTCTGCAACAGAGCGCCAGGTTATTGAAGAGCAAGTAGACCAGATGCTCCAGAACGGCGTCATTCAGCCCTCAAACAGCCCTTGGGCTTCCCCTGTTGTGCTCGGGAAAAAGAAGGATCGTTCCACCCGCTTCTGTGTCGATTACCGCCGACTTAATAAGATTACAAAGAAAGACGTCTATCTTCTTCCGCGCATAGACGACGCACTGGACTGCTTCCAAGGGGCTGAATTATTTTCCTCGCTAGATTTACGTTCTGGATTCTGGCAGGTCCCGATGGAAGCGACCGACCGCTCTAAAACCGCTTTTGTTACTCCAAACGGCCTGTATAAATTTACTGTTATGCCTTTCTGTCTTTACAATCCTGCTGCAACATTTAAAAGAATGATGGACACGAGTTTGCATGGACTGAAATGGAAGACCTGCCTCTGCTATCTCAACGGCATCGTCGTCTTTTCTCCTGACTTCGACACCTCTCTCTACCGCCTGAAGCACGTCTTGACCTGCCTTTCTGATGCCGGATTCCAGCTCAACTTAAAGAAGTGTCGTTTTGCCGCCCGCCCACTGATCATTTTAGGCCACATTGTTTCCAATGAAGGGGTATCTCCAGATCCGGCCAAACTTCGTGCTGTCGCTGCCTTTCCAAAGCCGAGATCCATATCAAACACCTTCGAAGCTTCCTAGGCTTGTACTCCTACTTTCGTCGGTTCATTCGAAACTTGGCCTCTATTGCTGCCCATTTGACGCAGCTTCTGTCGGGCAGTTCCGGCTTTTCACTCTGGTCACCGTCATGCGACGATGCCTTCAATACGTTGCGCCGCATCCTCACGACACCGCCCGTCCTACTTCACTTCGACCCGACGGCCCCTACTGAGGTACACACCGACGCCAGCGCTGTCGGTTTCGGCGCTGTACTCGCTCAGCGCAAATCCGGATTTTCTGAACACGTCGTCGCCTATGCAAGTCGAACGCTCACGAAGGCGGGGTTAAATTAGTCTGTCACTGAAAAAGACTGTTTGGCAATAGTTTAGGCTCTGACCAAATTCCGTCCTTACCTTTATGGCCGCCCCTTTGAAGTTGTGATCTACCACCATGCGCTGTGCTGGCTTTCCTCCTTGAAAGACCCATCCGGCCGTCTTGCTAGGTGGGCTAGGAATTTTATGTAAACATAGTCTACCGCTCTGGCCGGAAGTATCAAGATGCCGATGCCTTTTCTCGCTACCTCCTTCCAACTGACGTTATTTATTTATTTATTTCAGAAATACTACCAGCCTTCACAGGAAGCCTTAGGCAGGAGTGGGATTACATCCATTGTTAAAGAAATAAAACACACAGCAGAAAAGAAAAACCAGCTTAACAAGAGGAAAACCTAAGAAATAAAAAATCATACCGCTGTCGACCTGCCACCAAAAAATGGATTAAAATACTCACACATCAACATGCTGTTCGTACAGTGAAATTGACCACCAGAGAAAAAAAAAGGTAAAAGAAAAAAAAAGATACATTAAAAGCAGACATATGAAACCACATGCGCAAGGAAATGGTAAGAGCAATACAGGAGCGCAATACCCGAACAGATAAGTAACGGCAAACCACATGTACGAGAAACACCAACAGTGATAAAGAAGCACTACACGTGAATATATCAAGAACAATTTTTCAATTTTGATAACAGAGACTCGACGGTCGGGCATTCTGCAATATCAGCAGGAAGTGCGTTCCACTCGCTGACTGTTCTAGGGAAGAAAGAATTTTAAACACGTTGGTTTTGCAGGTGTATTCCTTCATTGTTTTAGAATGATTTGCACGCGTATTGCGCCGAATAACAGGTTCGATATATAGCTTCTGGTTTATTCCTAGCTTAAATTGGTAGAGAAGATGCATGTACCGTCTTTACCAAAAGTAACCAGGCTGCATGTTTTGCTTCTCGCTTGTGTTCTGAACTCAACATTGATTCCCAGAGGATCACGACTTGTTAAGAAGTGAGTACAAGGGCTCGCCTTTGCACAGATTTCCAGCTTCAGAAGTGGTACGAATTCTTTGCTATCCGACTGAGAAGCAGAACACGCAGCCTGGTTACTTTTGGCAAAGACGGCACTTCAGTCGTTCGTGAATGCGACATAACTGCAGAGGATCTAAATTAGCTTTTTGCACTAGAGCAGTTGCTGAAGTGTGCCAACTGTACGAGCTATAAAAAAACCTTGCTGATTTTGTTGGATGTTTTCGAGCTTGTTAATTTTCTTCTTAGTATAAGGATCCCATACTACTGGAGCGTATTCAAGAAGTGGCCTGATAAATGTTTTGTAAGTTAGAAGTTTTATTTCTTGAGTAGACTGGCGTAGGGTTCTTCGCAAGTAACCAAGCTTTTGCATCGCCTTTTTTTTTTTCAATGTAACACATCCATCTAAGATCAGAGGTTAGAATTACACCTAAATATAACTTTTCACGGATTCTAGGAGGTGACTATTAATGGAGTAGGGAAATGTTAGGGGCTTCATTTTACTAGTGATTGTCATTGCTACTGTTTTCTTCTTATTTATTTTCATTTGCCATGTTGTGCACCAGTTTTCTATTTTAGCTAACGATAAATTTAACTCAGACTGGTCATTTGGATGTTTAATTTCATTGTAAAAAATGCAGTCATCTGCGAAAAGTTTTATTTTCACGGATGCATTGCTGATGATATCGTTAATAAATACTAAAAAGAAAAGAGGCCCC
Organism: Amblyomma maculatum; assembly: GCF_055883805.1. NCBI lineage: Eukaryota > Metazoa > Arthropoda > Arachnida > Ixodida > Ixodidae > Amblyomma > Amblyomma maculatum. The sequence goes on along the minus strand of NC_139348.1, from coordinate 13,651,702 downwards.
AGAACAGACCCCTGCGGAACGCCCGACCGGACCAGCCCATAACTGGAACACGCTCCTTCAATCGACACGCACTGGTGCCGCTATACCGCTATAGATACGCCGCTATCCAGGAAAGCAAGTTGTCATTTCTAAGTATTGGTTGCAGTTTTAATAACAGCTTTTGGTGGGAAACACAGTCAAACGCTTTCTCAAAATCTAAAAAGATAATATCTATTTGGCTCTGTCTATCTATAGCTGCCGCAAAATCATGTACTGCCTCAAGTAGTTGTGTGACCGTTGATACCCCCCTGCGGAAACCGTGCTGCGGAGGATCCATGTAATTGTGTTTTTCAAGATAAGTGGATATGTGTTTAAAGATGATATGTTCCATAATTTTTCCTCATGTGCACAAAAGTGAAATTGGTCTGTAAGACGAAAGAAGTGATTTGTTTTCTGATTTGGGGGGTATCTGTGTGATTTTATATAGCATACTTGCAATCATAAGGAAGTGCTGCTTCTGACAGAGATTTCCTAAATATGAGCGATAGATACTTAGCGCGCCATTCTGCATACCTGAAAAGAAAGGCATTGGGTATCCCATCAGTTCCCTGCGACTTCTTAATATCAATATCAAGTAAGAGCGATAGAACGCCTTCTTCAGACATACATATTGCCGCAAAACCTTCAAAACAGTATTTGTTGTTTTTTAACAGCCGCCGGCATACAGGCTTATCACTCTGATTCTGGACCGTGTATCAGTTCCGTAATCTTTGTTTGTTAATGCTCGATGTCGCGAGTCACACCTTTATCAGTTTTGTTGTAGCGCAAGATGCACCGAGATCTGTCTCGAAGGTTCCGGCCACTTGGGTGTCTTTCCACAATGTTCCAGCCCGTGCTGGTAGCTGTTTGCGACGTTATCTAGATTGTTCTATGCAGCCTTTAAATTGAGCGTTGCGGAGTGTGACGGGCATTCTTTGTTCGACGATCGACGAGCACGTTTGTTTCTATCGCCGCCGCCAAGTTGCTTAGTTCTTTTGAGGGCGCAAGTCAGCCCAATAAAGAGTTTCTTTAGTGCAATCATCGACCCTTCAATTGTGTCGTCGACCTCGTCACCACTACGTGACAATATATTATTTATCGGGGGGTTCGTGTTATTGACTGTAACTGTGGTATCTTGCCATCGTCATCTATATATATGGACCAGAAAAACTGATTAAAAGAATTCGCTATTTGATATTTGTCAGTGACAGTTACATCTACAATGAACATAGCGGGGAATGGGTCTTTTCTAGATGAAAAATGTCGCCAAAACTTAGCAGGAGATGAAAGAAGAAAGTTTTTCATTGTTATATTGTGGCAGTTATATTTTGCTGTTTTTATTGAACTCTTGAGCTGTTTGCGCATGCCGGTAAGTTTCAGAACGTCGGCCGCACAGGGGCACTGCCGGATTTTTTTTTTCTCATATTGTATGTTTTCCGTTTTAGACGTACAATTTCTTTAGTGATCCAGGGATTAGTGTTGTGTACAAATTGGCAACTACGTGGCACATACTCGTTCACACATTTCAATGCAAGATTTTTAAACATTAACCATAAACTGTTGACACAGCATGAATCAGACTCATAACAAGAAGTAAAATATGAAAAGGAGCTATCTGGTGTGTCCAAAACACCAACGTCATCAGCACGTGGGAAGTACAGAAATACACGCTTTTCTTTCTTGCAATTCGTAATGGTGTTGAGATGTAAGTTTAAAATACAATCTTATGGTCCGATATGCCCTCCATAACCCGCCGTTTTGGTTCACGACGAAGCAATCCACCCGATACAAAACATAAATCTAAAATTGAGGCGATACTATTTTGAATACGTGTAGACTGCCTGACTAGCTGGATTAAGTCATGGAAAAGAATGATATCGACAAAGGGCTCTGCAAAAGTTGACAACGCTTCAGCAAAATCTTTAGTCCAATCGATTGATGGAATGTTAAAATCAGCCCCTAAAAGTAAGTTATTGGAATATTTTGAGCACTCGCATAAAAAGCAATTCATTTCATCAAAGAAAGTAGTGTCAGTGCTAGGAGGCTTATAAAATGCCCCTATAATTAGATTAAGCTCCTGCAAGCTAATTGCGTGCAATGTTTCTCTTAACATTATGGCAACTCCGCCGCTTCTAGAACTTCTATCCTTTCGATAGATTCGGCAGCCGGGTAGTGTCACTTCGAAGTCGCTGATTCCAGCGTGTAACCAGGTTTCGGTTATGATCAATGCATCAGGTTTGTGCACTAATAAAATACTCTCAATAACCTTCGATTTATTAAGTATACTCCGTGCATTGAGGTTCAGACATTGGAAAGGTTCCTGAGCACTTGTATCGATTCATTGCTGCCCTTCCGACGCATGTTTGCTTGGCTCAGGGCGTTTCCCGGCGGGTATACTCTTATTTGTAGCGTCGTCCCATGCAAAGAACTCATTATCAACCCTAATTTTGTCATAGACCAACTTAACCTTCCTTCCCGATTTCCTGATTTCGGACGTGCTCTCCCACAGTTTCTTCATTTTTTGCCTGGTTGCCACTGAAAAGTCTTCAGCAATTGAAGTACCCGTATCTTTCAGTTTATAATAGTTCTGCAGTATACTTGCTTTTTCGCGATGGTCGATAACCTTTAAAATTATAGGACGCGGTCGTTCTTGCTGTTGGCGGCCAATACGGTGTATTCTCTCTGTGGACGACACGGCTATGCCTAGTTTGTCTTTGAACTCACCTTCAACTACTTTTGAGGCAAGTTCCTGGGGCGTTTCATCGGGTTCTTCAGTAATGCGATAAACGAGAATATTATTCCGTCGGAAGTGATCTTCCAAGCCAGCGAGCTTGCTTTGAAAGTTGCGAAAGCTTCTTTCAATATCAGAGACCCTAGCACTGACTTCTGTTATCGCTTTTGAGGTAGCTTCAAACTTTTCAATTTTTGTCTCAATTTCGGCCAGTCTTTTCTGTATGTTTTTTGTCCTAGTATTTCAGTTAGCTGTTCCTGGATGGTGAGACATGGGTTGGATTCTATGTCCCCACAAAGCATCATAAGGATAAGAGAAAATTTCGCGCGGCACAAGAAATCTCAAATCGACGTCGCCAGCCTTTCCACCTTGGATGCCTCGGCAACGTCACTTCACATCAGTAGCATGCCCTCTGAGCAGCGGAGAGACCCCTGGGTCGCTTCTCTAAAATCAATCGGCTGCTTCTCCATCGCGTGCGCTTCGCCGCCAAGCATCGCACTTCGCCATTCGAGACAACCTTCTTTATCGCCGCAACTACAGTGCTGGTGGCCGCAAATGGTTGCTAGTCATTCCCCGCCACCTACGCTCGCAAGTCTACGACTGCTTTCACGCTGACCCACAATGCGGCCATGTGGGAGTGTTCAAGACATACCATCGCCTACGCTTACGATACTACTGGAGGGGCCTGTACAACTTTGTCCTCAAATACGTTCGCTCATGCCTAGTCTGTCAACGTCGCAAGTCCCTTAGTCGTCTTTCTGCTGGAGAGTTGCCGCCGTTATCTTCCCATCACGCCCCTTTGATCGCATCGGTATTGATTTATACGGCTCTCTCCCGTACACTGCCGCAGGCAACTGTTCGGCCATCGTCGCGGTTGACCTCCTGACGAGATATGAAGAAACCGCTGCCCTTCCATCTTCCACAGCGTCAGATGTAGCCTCATTCATTTTGCAGCGATTCGTCCTACGCCACGGCGCACCTCGTGAACTACTCAGTGACAGAGGACGGGTCTTTTTATCTGACGTTTTTAAAGCTCTACTGAACAAGTGCCACATACTTCATCGAACCTCTACCGGCTATCATCCGCACACTAATGGACTCACTGAACGCTTCAACCGTACCCTTGGTGACATGCTTTCTACTAAGTACATCTCCTTCAACCACTCTGACTGGGATCTCCTCCTTCCATATGTGACGTACGCATACAATACTGCTACACAGTCAACTACCGGTTTTTCTCCATTCTATCTTCTTTACGGGCGTCACCCCTCTGCTCCGCTAGATACCATTTTTCCGTGTCACCCAGACGCATCTGGGTATACCGCTGCTTCTGAAGCTGCCCGACACGCAGAGGAGTGCCACCTAATTGGCCGGTCTCTCACAACTGAAACCCAGTCCCACCATCCGCGACAAACATCATACGACACCGCAATTCTCTTCTGGCAGTCTTGTGTGGCTCTGGATTTCATCAGGGACTGACTCCCTGACTATATTCGAAATTTATTTCCAAGTATCACGGCCCCTACCGTGTCCTGGGTCAACCCCCATTAAAACAAACCTTCTGGTTACGGGCCTAAACGGCTACGTGAAAATATTGAACCAGTTCTTGTAAATATTCCTGGCTTTTGGATAATGAATCAATGTAGTCCGCGTACATTATTCCTGGAAGCATTTGTTGCACGTTAGTTGCACCTAGCTTATACGAGAGATAAAAACGAAGGTTGGTTTTTACAACCTTTCTATATTCTTTCTATAAATCATGAAAAGCGGTGAAAGTGGACATCCTTGCCTTAGTCATTTGCATACCTCGCCAGTAGACGTACTTCTTAACTCCTCCTTACGTTTAGTAATATTTCTTTTAGTAATTCAATTACTTCTTTACCGATGCCTTCAGGTTTGAATATTTTCCACACAAGTTACCTTTTCGTATGCACTGCATATGTCCAGAAAGGCTAAATACAGCGGTATACTTTCCATCCTATTTTTGTGCATTAGGTTATTGCGAAATTCTATCGTCTAGGCGCCTACCACTCCTGAACCCATTTAAAAGTTCGCCCACTATATTATTACTTTGTAGCCATGCCTGCATTTTTAGTTTCACTGCCTGCATTGAAAGCCTTATACGAGCTGATGTTATCGTGATCAGTCTAAATAATTTATTGTTCTTCCTATATTTATAGACTAAAATCATCCTACTCAGTCGCCAGCTGTTCGGAATTTCTTTATTTGTTATGACTGTTTCCGGTGCCTTTAACAACGTTTCTTTGCTTCTTGAGCCAAGCTCATTATTAGCTTGATTGGAATTTGTCCATCCCCATGGCTGTACACACAGACATATTTGACTCCGCCTTCTTCCAGGTAAGATTTGTCAATTTTAAGCGCCTTTTCTTTATGCTGTTTGACACTGTTTCTTCACTCGAAGAGAATCGGGCCTAAATGATTCGGTAATAACTGATTTATTATATTCTATGGCGTCATCACCCTGTAGACATTTTCCCTCGGAGTCCTAAATATGTTCCCTCTCCCTATGATTTCTCTTACCCAGGCAGCTTATATGGCTCCAGAATTTCTTTGCCGCCTCTTTAGGGGAGTCGCGCACTTCAGTCATCCATCAATCAGTGCACTGTTTTATTATGCGAAGCATATTAACGTAGGTTTCGGGCCTTCGCGCGACGCCCGGCGGTGGCCACCATTGACCCTGAAGTGGGGTCACGTGACATGACGTCACGTGATGACGTCACACCAGCTGCAGATGGGGCCTCATATCGCGCCGTCGGTCGCCTCCCGGCGGTGGCCACCATTGACCTTGAAGTGAGATCACATGATGTGACGTCACGTGATGACGTCACACCGGCTGCAGATGGGGCCTCATATCGCGCCGTCGGACGTCGCCCGGCGGAGGCCTCCACGCTTCGGTTCGCGCCGTCGCGCGCGACGCGGCGGCGGCGCCACCATCGCTCCATCACGTGATATGTGACGTCACGTCAGGGATGAAGCGGCGCGCGCCCGCCGTCGCGTCAGTCTCTATGCCCGCAACCGCGCCAGCGTCTTTGCGCCGGGCGTGTATGCGTAAGTGACGTGCCAACCAAGAGTCATGCATTTACGGACCATAAGAGTGTGTTTGTCGGGCTGCAAAGAATAAAGTACGACGATTAACCTAAAACCACGTCTCCGTTACTTAGCCCCATCCACACTGAGGCAGCTGCTTAACATGCTTCGCATCCACTGGGCTTAACCTTGATAAGCCTCCAATTTTTTTACTCTGCATCAGTATGTGCACTTCCAGTTTCTCTTGCCGATAAGATTCCCATTTTCTGTCTATTTTCTCTAGAGATAGCTGCGCTTTCTTAGCTTCTACATATTCTCTGGAAGCCACCCATCTTCATTCGCTTGGCTGTATAATTTCACTATTCAACCAGCTTCGAGGAGCCCTCCTAACCTATTCGACCCTTTTACTTGTCGAATTTTTGTCCGAATGAGTTGTGCTAACTTGCTATAATCCCACTCTTACATGAGGTGTTTCTCTATCGCTTCCTCAATGTTCGATGCCGATGCCATTAGCTCTAGTTCTTTGTCGCTTAAATTTCCGTTTGTTGTTTGCGTTTCCTGATTTTTCCTTTCGACCAGGTGTCGCATGTGCAAGCTAATACGTATATGGTCCCTTCCCAGGCTGTACGAGCCTTCCTAATCTAATTGCATCCTCTCGAGCTTATTGCAGATTCCTGGTAACATCAAGCAGTAACCAATGGTCGTTTGCCTATTCTGGAATTCCCTCGTTGATCCGGCCTTCCCATTCCCTTTCTCTATTCACAATAACTAGGTTAAACTGCTCACTGATTTCTAGCATTAACTTCCCGCTACCGTCGGTATATCTATCCAGATCCTCAATGTGTTTTGCGCTGTGTTGGGTTTAATGGCGCATAAGCAGCTGAGCCTATCATTCGGCAAGTACAAGTTGCTAAGTGGTGCATACTACTTAGTCTACACTTTCTTTAAATCATTTGCCTCATTTACCAAGCTAAAACACGTGACAGATCAACAAATCCACTTTCTCCTAAAATCAGTGCTGGAAGAAAAGTAATCTGTTCATTATAAAATAGAATAAAACACTTTTTTCTTTGCGTTTCAAGTCTTGTGCATGAAAATAAAATTCTTCACACATCGGTTTATTTCCTTTTCTCAACTAAAACATGTGTATCATGTGTGTATGGCCAATGCGGATACGGCATAGAATGTCACTTGAATTTAGCGTTCCTGATGACATGATTTCCGTTCCCATAAAATGGCTTCATCAACTGTTGTTTATTATTTGCCTCTCTGCTCCATGAGGACTGCCATTCTTCCTTTAGGTTGCTGTGCACTAGCGTCATGCAGTCTCTGTACGGCATATGTATGGTCTTTGTTTTTCATGGACTTGAGCACCGCAAAAGTTTGCTCTCTCGTTGACTCCAATGCCGACATAATTGGGGAGCCAACAAAATGAGCAGATGCTGTTGATATATTGAGCATGATGCCCTCTAGACGCAACTGCATTGCTGAATGGTGCGCCTGTTGGTAATTCATGTTCAAGGGTAAACGAGCCAAAAAAGACGCAAACCCGAGAGAGAACTTCACAGGACACGGGCTGGACAAACAACTGAATTTTTACTGGAAAAACCCCCGAGGAACGTGCACGCATGCGCCAAGCCAGATACGTAATCTACATTTCATTTAAAAATCAAGTTCCTTCACTGTCAGCGCTAAGGATGCTGTACTGATACACGACTCGCCATGTTTAACAATTTGAAAGGCCTCGAAGATTTCGCGTGCCTTGCGTGTTTTTCCATGGCCATTTTTGAGGTGAAGGGCTGCGAGAACGCTTAATAAATGGGCGTAAATAATGCTGTTTATGGTCTTCTCGTTGACAGTTTTTCTCACAGACCCAGCCAATCCATAACATTCAGCAAGGAAAACACTTTTACACTAGTCTCATTGTTATTTCACATTTTTCTTGTACTACTCAACAGCGAACGTTTTTCGTTGCCTTGAAGCCATCCGTATAAAATTGTGTGCAATTCTTAATTTTTTCTTTACGAGCTAGGAATGCCTGCAGGATGTGTTCATGTGGTGTTTTCTGTTTACAAAACTGAGTGTGAAATCACAAACAGGAAGGTGTACCATGGTGGCAGTGGATCATGTCTCGATGCAATATCAGGGAGGGCATATAGTATTCCTAGTTCTTGGCTAGAGCAAATCTCAAGCTAGAGCAAATCAAATAAGCATACACCCAATCAAATCCAAAGCCATTATTTTTCGTACCAAGAATAAAATAGTTCCTCCCCTGCTTCCAGTCATGTTTCAAGACCAGCGCATAGAAATTGTTACGCTCGCATTAAACATTGACTTGGTCAGTGACCGTATATTTTTCTTTATAGACACTGTTAGTGAACATAAGGTTTTCGGAGTATAATGTTTCCTCCCAACTTAATTGGGATGTTCTACATCTCTAAAAAATTATCTGCTGTTGCTGGCGTAATCTCACGCTGCCGCGCAATTCTTCCCATAAGCGCTAAACTACAAGTATGTTATGCTCTTTTCCTCTCTCACACCTGTAATCTGATACGGCCGACAACAACTAAAACAAGTATGGACAAGCTTCTCAAAGGAAAGTTGTTCGTCTCATAGTAAACCTTGAGCCAGCATCGAGTATTGATTCAACAATAGCATCATTCAATACGATCCTTGTGGATAATGTCTATGAATTTGGTTTGTTACAAATAACATACTTTTCTTCCACAGGTATGACTAATTTCTTGACACAACTTTCATCTCTTCAATACCGTAATACTCTCGTCAACACTCGATGTACTGACATTTGGTCCCTACGCCGGTTTAGAACCGATTACAAGTTACAATCCCTGAGGCATAATCTTCCATTTTTTCTTAAGAAACATAAGAACACTGCCGGATGTAGACCACAATAGTTGAGAGCTTACTTTATGGAAATGTAATCTGTATTCTCCATCTGTGTTTTTGTTGTACTCCTTGTGTTGATTTCATTAGTGATAACTTTTTGTGTAGTGTGTTACCCTGACGTATGCTTTGTATAAATGCTTTATTGATGTCTACTTTTGTGTTGCTCATAAATCGTTATTTCGTTCTGTTTGCCGCAGCCAAGACAAGTAATGCTCTCCTGGGCCTTCGTAAGGCTGACTGTGCAGCTTTTAACCCAGGTGGACATCCAGTGCTGGAAAATAAAATTTGAGTTAATTTCATTATCCTCAAATCGAAGTAACATTCTGGAGGCATATTTATTGACAATAGTGTAGCATATATGTTTTGGTAGGGAGCGTATTATCAGGATATATGAAAATGCGTGCGTTGAAATAGGCAAACATGAATTATGTACAGGGTCGAATCGTTTCAGATATGAAAATCTTGCTGTCCCATATACTGTGCAGCCATAATCTTGGCACGAGAGAACGACAGAGCGTAGATGTGCGAAAGGCAGTCAGACCCTCAGTGCCTGTTTTAGCAGACTGATTATATTGAGAGATTTGGAAGCTTTCTTTTTAAAGGGCTTTATGTCAGGAATGAGAGAGAGCTTCCTGTCAAAAGTTAAACCCAGAAATTTGTGTTCGTGTTTTACTGATAGTGTGATTTCATCTGGGCAGATAGTGGGGTTAGTGCGCAGTCCTCGTCAAAGAAAAAACAGAACAGCTACAAATTTTTGCACGGAAGACTTGAAACCATTCCTATCTGCTCATGCTGACAGCTTATTTACTGTTAGCTGAATTAGCCTCTCCCATGCTCTTGTGTTAGATGATGTACGTGTAATTTTCAAGTCGTCTACGTAAATAGCGTACATAATAGACTTCGGTTTATTTCCGCTATAGAGTTCAATTTTACTATAGTGGTACTTAAAGTGCACCGCTGAGGCACATCATTTTCTCGTGTGAAGTTTTTGCGTAGAGTAGACCCAATACGTACTTGAAATCACCGGTCAAACCATAAATCCTTCATATATTTTAGCATTCTGCCTCGAAGGCCAAGCTCCCCAAATCACGCTGGAGCCCAAACCTGCACGTGTTACCATAGGCTCTTTCAAAGTAAAAAAGACGGCAATGTAGAGTTGATTATTTACAACGACCTCTTGATCTATATTTTCAAGGTGGACAAGGTGATTAGTTCTTGAGACTGCACTGGTGAATGTCAAGCTGTCATCTAGATTCAAAAACATGCATCAACCTTATATTCAGAATACTTTCAAAACACTTTGCAAGGCAGCTCGTGAGGGCTATTCGCCTTTAACTGCCTGGGAAGTTTGCCAAGTTCCCAGTTTAAACGTGGTACTATAATAGCCTTCTACTATCTCTCAGAAATTTTCCCTGATATCCAGATTTTATTAACGGGTTTCAACAATGCTTCTACACAGGTTTTCGATAAATTAGCTAACATTTCGTAACGAACATCATCGGGTCCTGGTGCAGTGTGTTTTTCAGCTAACAGTGCCCTTTTTGTTTTTACTAGTGGAATGCCCGAAGTGTTCTACACCAGCTGCAGAAGTGGATGCTAGCTACCTGCTGCGGACTTGTGCAGGGACAAGGGCATCAAGGACACAGATTCTGCAGGAAGTGGGACTATCCGCAACAAGGGAAGAGGACTTCTTCAAATGGCTAACGGACAACGATAAGAGCAGGTGCCTTCTCCGGTTCTCTAAGAAAAATAATTTACATGGGTTTTTATAATATGCCTTTTGGCAAGCTTGCGTAATAAAAGAAAAAAAGTAAAGCATTAAACGGTTCATTTACGCTACCGCTCATTAGAAGGTTTTGTTTATCAGCGGTTGATTTGACATAAAAAAAGAGTGTGTATAGTGAGTAGAACTCGAAACTGCAGCAAAATGTCCTCTCCATGTACTTGCTTGTTCCTCTATATTTGTTTGTGTGTCAGGGGTTTTCAAAAGTGGAATTGTAAACCGGGAGTATTTTCTATCCAGTTTATGAACTTTTTCCTACATGTTTTGGAAGTTACTGAGCCGTTGATGAAAGACACATAGCTCTGCCATGTTCGATTTTCAGCTGTGCGACGTATATACCGCACTTTAGCTTTTGCGTTTTTAAATTTATAAGGTTTTCATGTGCTGGGTAGCGCCGTAAAATTCCCCATGCTTTATTTTGTTCCTTTTTGCGTTTCTTCATTCTTGCGTGTACCAAGTTTTGCGATTCCGCCTTACCGCACCCGAAGGCCTGGGAATGGCTATGTGAGCGGCGGATGCAGTGAATATTTCCTTTCATTTGTCCACGTCAAAATTGTCAGAAGAGATTTTTCTAAGGCAGCCCTTTCGCGGAAGAGCGTCCAGTCGGCCAAATACTAGTTCCAACGCTGTGGTTTTGTGAAAGTGGTTGACGGTGATGACGCTAGACTGGTAATGACAGGAAGATGATCGCTCCCATAGGGGTTGTCAAGAACGTCTCACTTGCCTTGCTAAGTAACTCAGGGGATGAACTGCAAAGAATGATTGATGACCTAGACAAGAAACGTAGAAAGGTATGCTTGAAAATCAATATGCAGAAGACTAAGGTAATGTTCAACAGCCTCGGAAAGGAACAGCAGTTTATGTTAGGTAATGAAGCGCTGGAAGTGGTAGGCGAATGTCTTTTTAGGACAGGTAGTAATTGCAGATCCAGATCAAAAAAGGGAAATACCTAGGAGAATAAGATTGGGATAGAGCGCATTTGGCAAATATTTGCAGATAAATACTTATACCTTACTGGTATCGCTCAAGAGAAAAGTATATAACAGGGCATTTTAGCTGTACTCACCTATGTGCTGAACCGTGGAGGCTAATGAAAGAGTGTTACTTAAGGTGAGGACCACGCCGAGGGTTATGGAGCGAAAAATGGCAGATGTAACGTTAAGACATAGCAAGTGCGCAGAGCCGGTCAAAGAAATAACTGGAGTTATTGGCATTATAGTGGAAATCAACAAGAAGAAATGGGCATGGGCAGAACATATAGTGCGAAGAGAGGATAACCGATGGTCGCTTAGGTTAACAAATTAGATTCTAAGAAAAGGAAAGCGTTACAGCGGTTAAGTGGATGCAGCTAGCACAAGACCAGGTTAATTCGAAGAGTGCGGGAGAGGCCTTCACCATGCAGTGTCTGGTGATGATGATGATGATGTTCCCTAAACCCAAACGTTGTTTTCAAGTTCGTTTTACCCTTTGCCAATTGGTCCTTCGATGTAGCAGCATGCCAAACCCAACACCCTTCATCCCCGTTGTTGTTCTGCTTCACCCTTTCCAAACATATAACCTTCTCTACCCGGTGGTTCTTCCAAGTCCCTGAGGTGTGGCTAGGGTGTCTAGAAGGGGAGGTGTGAAAACCGGACAGGAAAAGCTGGTCCCTTCCGCGTGATTGCCGCGCGGCGGCGCTGCTGTCAGCGGCGCCGTCAGCTCGCGCGGCGCGTCTGCATGCGCGAGCAAGGACAAGGCTGTAGTCGAAACGCTTTCTATTGAATGTTTCAAAGTTTTAGCAGGCACCGCAGGCCTTCAAACATTATAAAGCTTAACTAATACTACTGTTGACATACAAAGAGAAACAACAGTATCTTTGGGCATCTGAGCGAATTTCGCGCGAGTTTTCTGCTAGCCGAAAGCACATACTTTACGAATCTGTTAAGCTCCAGAAAAATTGATTGGCTTTAACTACGACGGAATGTGTTCCGCAAGATTGTATACGCAAAAATTTTCCTTTTCTTCTTGGTGAACGCGATAGTTATTGCCAGAATCACCCGATTCTTGCACACGTTACTTTTTGCGGCGGGTGTTATCACGCTCGAAAGCGATTGAATGCAATTCAACCTACCAGAGCATTACTAAACCATCACAAACGTGTTGAGAGGTTTCAGAGCCATTTCAACTACTTTTTCCTCGAATATTCGCTGCTCGTGCTGTGGTAGGCCTCATGCAGCCTACGTAAACAAAATTAAGCTTGTTGCCCGTACAATAGCAAGATATATCGTGTGCTGCAACCAACATTCGTGCATTTTGAATATGATACAAGAACGCAATAAAATCATGCAACGTGTTCCTGGACAAGCAAGCTCTATTGGAACACAGCAGAATGTATTCGACCAATTTCGCTGTTTACTTCACATCACACAAGGCTTTGTTCTTTTGCCTTTTTTTTATTAATTTCTTGATTTATACCCTTCAAAAGAAAGTGGATTCTGGTGAGGCAGAAAAACCTGGCTGCGGTATGCTGCAGTATGCTGAAAACAAATCTAGAATGCAGACGGATTCTGCCGAATTCATGTGTCAGCCTGTTTTCAAGAGTTCGAATCAAATTATACAGTGATGATGATGGGTACAGTTGCCCACCCAAGTCCGACTCTTTACAAGCATCAGCTGGAAGATCTCTAGGGACACAGTCTTTCTCCACAAGGCAAGCCTCCCTGCATGCCATACAGTTTGTCGACAGCACATGCTTCCTGGCCACATAGCCCGCAATATAATATACCAGGCGAGCGTCGCTTCGCTTTTCGACATAGTCTGTGTGGTCGCGACCTCAACAGCATCCAGGGAGACTGCAGCCCACTGGACAAGACGGTGCACGGAAAAGAGACACTTTTTCCGAACACGACTTGTAACGCGAATCGCACCCGGGAACAAAGCACCACCTCTGAGTTTTTTTCTTTGACGTCGGCGGCATTTCTGCCAGCACGCAGCGAGGGTATGCAAGCAGCACACGCAGGAAATCACGCCGAAACACACAATGACGACGAGTCAAACCGTGCTCTGACTACCTTCACTCTGCCGCCTCCTCCTTAATGCTGACGGCGCCCCAGACCACGGCGCTCCCTGGCGGCAGTCACGCGTAGGGGGCCACTCCTCTCTATGGGCAGCGCGCCGCGTTTTTCACACCTCACCCTAGTGTGGCTTGCACATAGCTATAGCCTCCTTTATGCTCTCTGTGCCTGGCAACTCCGCGCTCCGCGGCCGTCGTCGCCACTCCTCCTCCGTTGAGGAGTTTCGCCGCTGGCTGCCGAGAGATGGCGACAGCGACGTAAGGTCACCTTCGCCAGCGAGTGCGGGGTTCGCCGTGTTGCAAAGTGGTCCGGATAGCCCCGTAGTGTCGTTCTTTCGTTATTTCGTGGACTGGTTTGTTGAGTGCAAGGTCTTGCTTCTACTTTTCTCATCCTTCGGATGCTGCAGGAATACAGCATTGCACCAATTGGTAAGCGCGAGTGTTTCTTTATCCTTCCGACGATGGCGTCGTAGTGTTCAGCTGCATTGAGGCTTGTGAAAAATAGTGACCACACCAAAAACTGTGTTTATTACGCGTCAATACTGCAATAGTAATAGTAGATATGCACGTCTTTTCTGGACTGCAATGCTAATTGCTTCCCTGCCTAGCTCGTCCTCGTTGTATGCTGGATGTGCTCCTGTGCAGTTTTTTTTTTTATAAGTATACGCTAATTGTGAAATTTTCTGATAAAATAGAAACAAGCATTTACCTGTTGTAACGATGTCTACTTTAAAGTGAGTTAAACCGAATGCTGCAAAGTCGATATTAGTTTCCCTTGTCAACTCGATCGCTGTGTCCCTCTCGCATCAGAAACCGCGAAACTTGTGCATTCAACCGCATTGAGGGCGTGCCAAAAATAATTACAGCACCAGAAACTATTTAGTACGCGTCAGTAAGGCAATTATATTAGGAACTACGCACGTGTATATTCTGGACTGCGGTGCTAATTTCCTTCCAGGTTAGTTCGTCAGTTTGGCATGTTGCATGTGCTCATGTACAGGGTTTTTTGTGTTTGTTTTTGCAGTGCACAGGCTAATTACACAATTATACGATAAAATAAAAACACAAGCTTTACCTATTGTGTCGATTACCCTGGAGTCAGCGAAAATTGAAAGATATGCGACGCGCATATTTGTTTTCCTTGTTTACCAAGTTAGAAAAAAATATTCTTTGCACGATGCGTTGAATCATTGAAAGTAACAGCTGATACAGAAATTGTTCTCCTTAGATATCCCAAGGTTTCTTACAGATCGCAAGACGACATGCTTCGGCTGTATGTGGAGACAAGCTTAAAAGAAAACCCACGACTTCGAAATCCGCAGAAAAATCTGACCGATATGCGGCTGTTTCAGCCATCTATAAATCAACCATGCTGAAGTGCACTGTAGTGACAGCAGTCGCCGTGAACATTTTTCTCTACTTGTGGCTACTAGATTCATTACTGCTGGTGAACTACGGCTCTTCAATAAGAGACAACAAAGAGTTTGTATAAACCGCTGCTCCGGCAGAAGCCACTCTCACGAAAAGCCTTGAAGTTGTAAAAGTAGTTACTCTTGTAGCACAGGTGCTGTTGTGAAATATGTAAATAAATGCAGGTGCCGTTGTCCTTAAATTTTGTTTTACCGCAGCGTCGACTAGCATTGCAATTTTTCTATTACCACTGACGCTAGCGGAGCATTCATGCAGTTTTTCGAGCCATGCGCACATTTCTTGAAACTTCCTCACATAAAATGTCATAGCGTTGGTGTCATCATCATCATCAGCCTGATTATACCCACCGCAGGGCGAAGGCCTCTCCCATATTTCTCCACTTAACCCGGTTCTGTGCTAGCTGCATCTACTTGACCCCTGCGAACTTCTTAATCTTATCCGCCCACCTAACTTTCTGCCTCCCCCTGCTACGCTTTCCTTCAATTGGAATCCAGTTTGTTACCC
This sequence comes from Amblyomma maculatum, assembly GCF_055883805.1. NCBI lineage: Eukaryota > Metazoa > Arthropoda > Arachnida > Ixodida > Ixodidae > Amblyomma > Amblyomma maculatum. The sequence goes on along the minus strand of NC_139348.1, from coordinate 13,636,228 downwards.
TCAGCGACCATCGGTTATCCTCTCTTCGCACTACATGTCCTGCCCATGTCCATTTCTTCTTCTTAATTTCTACTAGAATGTCGGTAACTTGAGTTATTTCTCTGACCCACTCTGCACGCTTCCTAACTCTTAATGTTACCCCAAAATTTTTCGTTCCATAGCCCTTTGAGTTTTCCTCAACTTAAGTAGAACCCTCTTGGTTAGCCTCCACGTTTCAGCCCCGTAGGTGAGTACAGGCAAGATGCAACTGTTGTATACTTTCCTCTTGAGCGATACCGGTAAGCTGCTAGTCATAATCTGCGAGTGCTTGCCAAATGCGCTCCATCCCAATCTTATTCTTGTTGTTATTTCCTTTTCATGGTCCGGATCTGCGGTTACTACCTGTCCTAAGTAGACATATTCGCCTACTACTTCCAGTATTTCGCTTCCTAATGTAAACTGCTGTTCCTTCCCGAGGCTGTTGAACATTACCTTAGTCTTCTGCATATTAATTTTCAAGCCTACGATTCTACTTTTCCTGTCTAGGTCATCAATCATTATTTGCAGTTCATCCCCCGAGTTGCTTAGCAAGGCAATGTCATCAGCAAATCGCAGATTACTGAGGTATTCTCCATCTACCATTATCCCTAACTGCTCCCATTCCAAGTCTCTGAATACTTCCTCTAAACAAGCTGTGAATAGTACTGGGGAGATTGTGTCTCCTCGCCTTGGCGTCATTGCCTAACAAGTATCGTGATTCCTTTTAATGCCTATAGGATGCCGGCCTTACTGGTAAATATACTAAATATATATATCCATGCTTACTGTAGCAGTTATCGCGCGAGCCAAAAACAGTGCTCCTGCCCCTGCGCCGACGCTCGTACCCGTCCGCCTCGCCACCTACGTCAGTGGCGCCTTCAGCGGCGGAAGCGGCAGCGCCGCGCATCTTTATCCGACGACGCCGCTGTATTGTTCGCGCGGCGCATTGGCAGGCACAGAGAGTATAAAGGAGGCTATAACATAGCATATAAAAGACCTCATCATCTCTTAACTTGTGTTCTATTTATAACCAATTCGCTTTCCTTCTGCCGCCTTACATGCTTATGCAATGGATAGTAGAGTTAAATTCACTTTTCTTGGCTTTCTTCCTACGTCTCCTTCTGGTAGGTTGGTTGAAATTGTTCCCCAGCCTGGGGTTTTCTGCTTCAGAGTGGCGCCCTACGCTCGGAGCTCTCGCCAACCCCTTAAAAAAGCTACTTTACGGCCTGCCATGCGCCAGCCAAACTCAGCGGCCCCCCTTTCTTTGAAATGAATTTAATCTCGCTGAAATGCCTTGCCAGTGCCTACTCTACGTACTCTCTTGTTGATATCTGTTACCTCGAAATGCATTTCTTGCCTTGATTCTCTATTTTCCTTGTTGACCCTGGCCACTTCCATTTCAATCTCCGGGTTCCTTCCGAGCATCCCTGGTCCTGTGCATACTACAATACGCACCCTTGGCGATACTGCCCAGAAATCTTCAATCCCTTTGCCAATCCGCCTTTTGCGCGAGATTTCTGCGCATGCGCGAAGTCGTAGCGGCGACCGATGGAAACACATTGTACGGCGTTTCTCGGCGCCACCAGTGCACGGGGGCTGGCGGCACGGTGACCGTCACAGGCTTGGCAAAGCGATGCCAACCACATCTGCCGCGTACGGTTGCCACTCTCTAGGCGTGCCGAGATACAAGACGCGGTTTTTCAGGTTTCCTTCGGCGAGCCGCGACCAACAACGACTTGAAGCTTGAATTAGGGCCACCAAGCGTCAAGATGTGAATGGCCGACATTAGCAACCGACTGCGTACTATCGACTGTGCGAAAAACTCTTTGTTACAGGTATGTATGCATCCAAAGAAAATGTGCATGATGAAAAGTATCTACCGACGCATGACTGACGCATTTTCAGGTTTGAGTCACCGCCGATTAATACCAGGTGGGTACACTTTCTATTCCTCTCTTCGTCCGGAATCTGTTCCCGGACACCTTCTGGCGGTGTTTACATGCCTTTTCACTAACTTCACCCCCCCCCACGACACATTTTCAGAGATCCGCCCTGGTATTGTGCATGTCGCTCACAGATAGCATTGCCTCTTCTGTGCCTTTGTGCACTGTGTCCCTATCCTGCTCCTTCTGTAGGCCTAGGCCCTCATCCGTCCCGATGCGCTCCTCACCCCGTGGAGCACGCTTCCCAGTTGGCAGCGAGAGCTACACTAGTACGCCAGCCGCTTTGCGAGGTCAGCGTGGCTGCGCGCTAAGCCGTGGCACCACCACTACGCCAGCTGTGTGCATGCATGGAGTGACGTCATAGCCTGCACCTGGTGTGCGCACGCCTCGCCGCAGCGCCGACGGCGGAGCAGACGCCACCCGCTTTGTCAGTTGTGCGCATGCGCGGAGTATCGTAAGAGATGCGGCGGGCATATATATCACAACGATACAGGGCCTGTGGTAGAAATGGACAGCTCGGAGGAAGCTAGGGCTCGTCGCGAAGACCGACGAACCATTATACAATGGTGATGCCGAATAACGGTTTCAACTTTAGTTGAGCAAACTACAACCGTGTATCACCAAGCAATGAGGAAGCAATTGAAACTTAATGCTTCAGCAAAACTGCTGATTCAGACCATGCTATCGACAAAGTGGAAACAATGTCTCACTAACTTTACTGACCGCCGGAGCATCTTCATTGGTATAAACAATAAACTTCAAGTCGTTACGTAAACCGCATGTCTTACTTTCAAGCGAAACCTATTAGCGTAGCCAGAGGTATCTGGCCTCGCTACTCTACCAGGTCTAACCAGAGCTACACCACAGCCAGTTTTTCGAAGACAGCGTACGCCATCTATTTTTTTCATGTTGGCCACTTGCCGCAATTTTCCAGCTCCAGTTGCCTTTCTATGGCAATCAAAGGTGGTACTAGTGAGGCGTTATCCGCATCTACTCTTCCTAGGCGTTCCCACAGCACGCAATATCCGCATCTGAAGCGCTGATACGTCCGGGAACTCCTCGCATGTGTATGCTGAAATAAACAATGGAAATCATAAGTTGCGGTATATACTAACCTAAAAATAAAGCAAAGGCATTGATGCGCTGCTCCACGTCATAGATCAAGAAACTGCATTTCTTATCTAAAATAAGTTGTCAGTCTTTCACTGCTTAGATGGCATCGACCGCTGCCTCCACAACTCGGCAGCACTACCACATCGTTCATTTCTCCCTGAAAAACAATATATGCTGCCGCCAAAGATCCAATTGTGAATATAAGTAGTAAACTGCAGATCACAAACATTACTACCCAGAAAACGTCAACCAAAGTTACCAACTATATGCACTGAAATAAGTGGAAACAAAAAAAAAAGATACTGCAAAAATGGTGGAGCTGCACAGATTGTGCCGAACAACCCGTCAAAAAACAGTCACCGGTTAAAGGGAAGAAAATGTCGCCACCCCAACTGACGTTCCATATCGGCCCCAGCGTCCGCGTTAGAGAGAAGTCTCCCTCTCTCTCTCTCTCTTTTCCCACGAGGCTGGCTTGCCTGCAAGAAATATTTATATGCGCTCTACACCTTGTAGCACACACTGTACAAGACTGGTACAAACACGAAAAGTAAAAAGCAAAACACTCGCCACAGTGCAGACGCTCCGCCCGCGCCGGCTTTTCGCCTTGAATCCAAAACGCCTGTGACTGTTGAACTTCTTAAACGCGTCCTCCTCGCGCAGAAGCTGCCGCCCAACAGCGGACTCCTCCGAAGACTTCAATGCGTACGTTCGCGCTCCAATTTGAACAAAACGATCTTTGCGATAATCACCAGCGAAGAACCTACACACGGTGCTTCGCTCACAGTGCAAGATGCGACCACGGTTGCGGGAAAACGCCAACTGAACTGGCACATCGCCGCATTCAGCGTACCCGCGTCTGCGTGCAAAGAAAACGGGGCGCAGAACAGCAGCTTCGGTGAAAAGGGGACGCCGCCGCCACCGCCGCGCGACTCCGGCTATGCTGAAGCCAAGGTCGTCTCCGTGAAGAGAAACCACGGAGAAGCTAGAGAGCAGAGGCCCAGCGGGGAGCACCCCCTCCCCCCCCCCCTTTTTTTTTCCCCCAGCCGACAGGAAGCGACTCTCGACCCCTCCCGACTTGCTGGTGCCGTTCGCAGGCACGGGGGCAAGTGGAGTATGGACAGGAGCAAGGCGGCGGCCGAATGCGTGTTTGAAAAGAAGGGTCGCCGATAGAAGACGCGTGCAATCCTGTTCTTTTTCTTCTTTCTTTAATACGCGAATTTTTTTGCTATCCTTGTTAACTCTATAGTATCCGTGGGATCAATCCGCGATTAAGAACCCCCCAATGTTTAAAGTCACTTCATTTTAGCGTGGTGTCCACTTTCAGAAAGGAAAGAAAAGAAAAAAGTAACAGTAAAACTCTCCAAAGACACAGAGCGGCAATAAGGTACGGGCAAAAACACCTAGGCTTGGGCAGAATGTCAGACCTTGAAGCATAGTGAACTTTGCAACTGGTTTAGGAAAGCTTTGTCCTTTTAAGGTTCAATCTAGGATCCTGTTTGTTATTATGATGACACACTGAACTTGTTTCATAATAAATATAAAATATGTCCTACCACTAAATTAAGTTACCATCCGCGAATTACAGAAGCTGATTCATTGCGGATTCTGATTAACATTCAACGATGTATTTGCCTTATTAGTGGAGCCTTTGCCATCATGAAGCTTTTAGGGCATATTTTCACTGTGTTGTTGCGAAGCTTCAGCTAAGTGTGTACCATTAATATGTACTTTTATATAACATGAACGAGCACGCAACTGCATGCTGCTCTTATATTTCCCTTTGCAGCATCTGCCCAATAGTTGATTACAAAGTGAGATCGAAACAGCATAACGAAATTGTTACATCATGTTCTTATCATTTGTGCCTAAAAGTACTTAAAAACATGGGTGAGCATGAGCAGTATATGCTAGTTCTTCGTGAACGTTGAAAACTGACAACAAAAAGCATATAGAAACAATAGTACAAAAAGTCGATCGGGTAGAAATCAATGAAAATTCTGTTGGCCCTGTGAAGATTGTACTCAGCTGGGGTTGAATGTCTATCGAAATTCAGTAAACTCAAAAGGTGGTCAATAGTTCGACAATAGAGTTTCAAAACTCATTTTGGTAAGGGAATAAAAGGAAGTATAACATGGAGAAAATTGAGCATGCTGTAAAGAACGGGGGAAGCCTTAAAACGGTAAAGAAAAAAATGGGCATAGGCAAAAACCAGATGTGTGCGATAAGGGACAAGGCGGGCAACGTCATCATGAATATGGACGAGATAGTCAAAGTAGCCGAAGAGTTCTATACAGATCTCTACAACAGCCAAAGTAGTCAGGACCGTAATGAGCTTGGCGGTAGGGAAAAACAGTCAGACGTTCCACGAGTGACGAAGGACGAGGTCAAGAAAGCATTAGAAACTATGAAAAGAGGGAAATCAGCTGGAGGGGATCAGATAACTACACATATGTTAAATGACGTGCTAGAAAAACTGGCCACCCTGTATACGCAGTGCCTGGTGTCATTGACGGTACCGGAACCATGGAATAATGCAAACATTGTCCTCATTCATAAGAAAGGGGACTCTAAGCATCTTAAAAATTACAGACCAATCAGCTTACTGTCTGTTACGTATAAAGTATTTACTAATGTAATCGCTAATAGAATCAGGACAACCTTAGACTGCAATCAAGCAAAGGATCAAGCAGGTTTTCGGAAACGATACTCTACTATCGATCATATCCATACCATCAACCAGGTGATAGAGAAATGCTCGGAACATAACCAGCCCTTATACATAGCATTCATTGATTACGAAAAAGCATTTGACTCAGTTGAAAATTCGGCGGTGATGCAGGCATTGCGAAATCAGGGGGTAGACGAGCCGTACGTGAAAGTGCTGGAAGATATATATAGTGGGTGCACAGCAAATATAATTCTGCATAAAGAAAGTAACAAAATTCCCATAAAGAAAGATGTTAGGCAAGGAGACACGATCTCCCCAGTACTATTCACAGCTTGCTTAGAGGAAGTATTCAGACTTGGAATGGGAGCAGTTAGGGATAAGGGTAGATGTAGAATACCTCAGTAATCTGCTATTTGCTGATGACATTGCCTTGCTAAGTAACTCGGGGAATGAACTGCAAGTAATGATTGATGACCTAGACAGGAAAAGTAGAAGGGTAGGCTAAAAAATCAATATGCAGAAGACTAAGGTAATGTTCAACAGCCTCGGGAAGGAACAGTAGTTTACGTTAGGTAGCGAAGCACTGGAAAGTAGTAGGCGAATATGTCTACTTAGGACAGGTAGTAAGAGATAGGAAGCGTGCAGAGTGGGTCAGAGAAATAACTCAAGTTACTGACATTCTAGTGAAAATGAAGAAAAAGAAATGGGCATGGGCGGGACACGTAGTGCGAAGAGAGGATAACCGATGGTCGCTTATGGTAACAAACTGGATTCCAAGGGAAGGAAAGCGTAGCAGGGGGAGGCAGAAAGTTAGGTGGGCGGATGAAGATAAGTTCGCAGGGGTCAAATGGATGCAGCTAGGACAGAACCGGGTTAATTGGAGAAATATGGGAGAGGCCTTCGCCCTTTAGTGGGCATAGTCAGGCTGATGATGATGATAACGCACAAAAATTTCAGAACCGAATATAGCAATCATGAATTTAAAAATAATTTAAACTTTAATCTTCCAAGCAATGCCGAGTGACCAGTTCTAGTAACGTAGCCACTAGGACACACTGCTGTAAGCTGTAAACTCCTTAGTTTTACAGCTAACTATAGGCAACTTTAATCAAATAAAATAATCAACTTTACATATGGTGCTGTCCCGTCACTCCGCTGTCTCCAGCCCACCTTGTCGCGCTCAGCGCCTTTAGGTAAAAACGTCCCCGAAAAAAAGGTATCCAAAAGGCCCCCGAGGAAGCAGCCCAAAGGCAAAATTTTGTCCAGAGTTTATATTAACATAAACTTACAAAACACACTTCGCTAAAAAGAGTAATATTTCATTGCATTCTGTTGTTACTTTGACAATAGATGTATATTCTGGATGCCTGATTAGTAGCTTTGAGTAACCACTTATAAGTGAAAGCGCTACTGAAGCACCCTCTCAGATCTTTCAGTGACGAGGGCCAGCCATTCCGGTGACCACGGTCTGCATTACCTGTGGGGATAGGGAAATTAGGATGACCAACCTGAAGGCCCATTCCCAGCGTCCGCTGCCGAATCTGGTGGTGAGAGCGCAGCAAGATAAACACGAGTGCACTGCCGGAGTAAAATTACTGAATTATTTCAATTCGGCCATGCAATTTACCTAAGCCTTGTAAGGGCCTTACAAAGGTGGAGGAACGCACACTCCTCCGCCTTTATACCAAAACGCTGCTGTGCCCGGCAGTTTTAAAACACTAGATCCTACCTGTACAGGAAAGTGCCCGCACTGTGCGGAGAAGTCTTCGGACATCTTCCACGTGGTGTGAGCAAGTCAGTCAGCCCCGAACCTCACCCCCAAACCCAACCCCACCCGGGAGGACTAGGAAGTAGCCCTGCTCGAAGGTCCTGGTCCACCTAGCCCGAGCGGCAGCGGTCGCCAATAGGCGTGTTTGCGTGAGGTTGCCCCGGCTACCTCAAGCTTCCTCCGAATAAAGTTTTTACACACACACACACACACACACACACACACACACACACACACACACACACACACACACACACACACACACACACACACACACACACACACACACACACACACACACACACACACACACACACACACACACACACACACACACACACACACACACACACACACACACACACACACACACACACACACACACACACACACACTGCCGGAGTATCAGATCATGCAGGGTGGGTCAAGCCATGAAAGAGCACACTCCTACTACAAGTTGTCACTTCGATCAGGATGTCGTTGAAGCGCAGATACGGAGATTCAGATGTGACGCCGTCTATTTTCCGCTGCCATCAGTTTTTTGTTGGTGTGAACGCCCCGCATGAGCATACATCATTTCAATTAACTCTCCATGTAGAATCAGAGTCTGCGTCTTTAACACATGTGGAGAAGCAAAAAAGAAATTGCAAATCAGGTTCAAGCTTAAATCATAAAAAGAGGCCAATTAAGCAAACAACCGCGATGACTTCAGTGTCCTCGTGCTAATTAATCTATAAAATCACACTTGCGGCTCTTCTTCACACTACGTTAGGCCGAACATCTCTTTTCGAAACAATTAAAACGCTAACCCACGCGAAAAATTGCCGCTTTGACTTCACCCGTTTGGGGACATTTTTTCCTACTTAACAAAGGAGACGTTTTTTCAGGGGATGATTGTTTCGAAGACATTTTTTCCGGGGTCGTTGTTACCAGAACTCCCCGGTCATCACGTGGTGTTCCAAGAGCGCCCCAAACTGCGTCCGCGCCGCACGAAAGCCAACTGCAACTCCCCACTCCGAACTAGAGGCACCCTATATATGCCTCTAGTGAAGTGGAACTCAAGAGACTTCTGATGCGCGTACAAGAAGAGAGTGAGAAGTTTGGGCTTAAACTGAACATTAAAAAGACAAAGATCATGGCGTCTTGCCCTATCAAGTCCTGGAGCATCAATGGACAAGAAGTGAAAGCTGTGACAGATTTTCTGTTCTTGGGCTCCAAGATTACCTCAGAAGGAGACTGCAGCCATGAAATTAGGAGACGCCTGCTTCTGGGAAAGAGAGCAATGGTTAGCCTTGACCGCCTAGTAAAGAGCAGAGACATTAGTCTGCCAACCGAGATCCGTATAACTCGTGCTATGGTCTTTCCAGTTGTGATGTATGGATGCGAGAGTTGGACTGTGAAAAAGGCTGACCGCCGAAGAATTGACGCGTTTGAATTGTGGTGCTGGCGAAGACTCTTCAGAGTTCCTTGGACTGCCAGAAGGTCAAATCAGTCGATATTGTCGACCATAAACCCTGACTGCTCATTGGAGGGTCAAATTCTAAAGTTAAATAAAGCTCAGCTACTTTGGTCATCTGATGAGAAGAGAGGAGTTGCTGGAGAAAGATTTGATGCTGGGAAAGGTTGAGGGTCGCCGGAGAAGGGGTAGGCAGCGAACGCGATGGTTGGATGACATCCTCGAGGCACTGCAGATGAAGTTATGTGATGTTAGGAAGATAGTGAGAGACCGGAAAGCGTGGCGTGACATGGTCCATAGGGTCACGAAGAGTCGGACACGACTGAACGAGTGAACTGAACTGATGCCGAACTAGGCAACCTCGCCGCAAATGCCCTTTTTTAGGATGGCGCCAACTCAACAGTGCCGCGAGTATCCGCCAGATTTGACGACCTGGCCCCCATTTAGTTTTTAGTAAATTTAGTTTAGTAAATTGGCACAGGAAACACTGTATTCAGCGGTTTTTTTTTTAACCTTGTTTCTCTTCTGAACATTTTCTAATGAGATATGTGTTACCTGTAATCTGGATCACTTTTTTCTGTATTTTAGTTCTGTATTTGAAGTAACGACAACGACAAAAAAGTGGTTGCTCTTTTTTCTTCCTTTATTACCTACCACAGATCAAGAAAACAATTAGACGCATTTCCGCTTTATAACTTGACGCAATTTTAAATTTTTAGGGGATCTTGCGCCGGCTAGCACAAGCGTACGTCTGCTGCTTTTGCAGATGGTCGCAGTTTTCTACGGTTTTCCGTTGTTGTCGTGTCCGCTGGACATATGTCAGCGCTGCCGGCACACTACACCAAATTCAACTTGCAACCTTGGACGAATAGAGGCTGCTCCCGCCTACATAAGCAGCCGCTCCGGTCTGCTACTTCGGGATCTGGCGGCGACATGGCTAGACCAAAATACGTCTGCTGCTTTTGCAGGTTAGTTAATATCTCCCTGTTCACGACAAAGCGTTCGGAAAGTCGTTGCCAGATCCCACTTTTTTACTTGCTATTTTTTGCCGTGTTGTGTTTCATCTGAAGGCCATAAGTGCTTCTGGAAAGTTCATTTTGTCAAACAAATATTGATATGCGCTGTATAGATAACGACAAAAGAAATGACGACGGCAAGATGACGACATAAAAAAATCGAATAAGCGGTTTGAAGTAAAAGACTAAGGGGGGATTCAAATGAGCGAGATGGAGAAATAGGCGCCTCGACATTTATGGACTTCCCGAGAAAGAAAGCGAAAACCTACTCTGTACTGTCATTGAAATCGCCGGACAAATAAAGGTTTAGAGCTCACTGGGCACTTCACCGGCTGCCCGCAAAAAAGGTAAAACACCTGGAATAAACATTCGTTTCCTGCGACTTAGACTATTGGCTATCTGACATAGATCAACAGAGGTCTGTAGTTCAAGACGAAAAATGGGCCAAAGTCTACGACAGTGTTTGTCTGGCATCCCGATGGCAAGATTTTGCTTCACACGGTCTTTAAGCACAGGTCGTACGGAACGTGAGCGATGTCGCAGACCTAGAGTCCTGCTTTTCACAAAATGAGTTTACAGGACCGTTTGTGCGTTATTTTTGAGCAATGTTTCATGCCAGGTGACTTGTTCTCGCTCATCGAAGAAAGATGTGCATCAGTCCGTACTTTCTTGCACCTGCATATGCAGTCAGCTCGAAATAAGAGTGATGAGTTTTGTGCATATATAGAACAATTTCAGTTTAACTTCGCGGTCATCATGATGTCCGAAACGTGGTACAGTGACACCAGTGAGTGATGTTATTCGCCTTCATGGTTACAGCCCACTAATTTTGAATGCGACGGTGGTGTTTGTTTATATTTTAAGTGTGGAAATAGCTGCGAAATTATGAATGACTTATCACTGACTACCCATCATTATAAAGGTATTTTTATAAACAGTATAGTAACTTTGTGTTCTCTGTCATGTATAGGCCACCTGAGGGTAACATAAACCAGTTCTTCGCTTACTCAGATTTGATGTTTTCCTGTGTAAATGAGCGTAACTACACAATGGTTCTTGTTGGTGACTTTATCATCGACATTTATTTATTTATTTATTTATTTATTTATTTATTTACAATATACTGCAGGCCCTTTGGTGGGCCCAAGCAGGAGTGGCAACAATAATATTATTACATCATATATAAAGAAAAAATTATACACAGCTAGAACACAATAATCATGGAAGCCAGGGGTAGAAAAATCGACATTTGGTACAATAATCAAATGAAAAACGTCAGTGAAATCGGCAGTACAAGGGAAAACATTTTTTTTTTGTTATTTAAAACACACACAAATATTTAAATCAGCAACACAACAACAGGTTAGTTAAGGTAGTCAAGACTCAATTAGGTCAATCGAGTCGATGCTATTTGTTAGGTGAGGTGGCAGTCGGTTCCAGTCTTCTATAGTACGAGGAAAAAAGGAATATTTAAAAGTGTTTACTCTAGAATTGTATGGAGTTAATTGATGTTGGTGACGATTTCTTGTCAGACGGGTGTTTAACGGTTTCAGGTAAGGCCAGGAGTTCATTAAAAATTTATTGTGTTTCAGCAAAAACAGTAGTTTAAGTCTTTGAATCTTTCTTCGTAATTCGAGTGTTGGGATGTTATGTTGCTTCATTAGTTCTGTTGGTGAATCCATTGCACGATACTTGGAAAAAATAAAACGAACAGCTTTGCGTTGGATCATTTCGAGTGCGTGAATGTTGCGTTTTGTGTACGGGTCCCAAACAGTGGAGGCATATTCAAGCTTGGGTCTTATGATTGACGAGTATGCTAACAGCCTTACTTTAGGCGGAGCTTGCTTTAGTTTGTGTCGTAAAAGGGATAGCTTTTTAAATGAAGATGCGCATATGTTAGAAACATGTCGGTTCCAATTAAGTTTATTAGTTATAGTGACTCCAAGGTATTTGTATTCGCTGACTTCAGTTAAAGGATGAGACGGAAGATTGTACTGGAATGAATGTGTGATTCGCTTATTTGTTATTTTCATGAAGACCTTTTTATCTGTGTTAAGTTTCATATCCCACTCACTGCACCATTCTTGAATTTTATTAAGGCTAGAGTTAAGAAGTAATTGGTCACTAAGATCGTTAATCTCATGAAAAAGAACGCAATCGTCTGCAAAGAGCCGAATTTGAATCGGGTCAGCTATTGCATTGATAATATCATTAATATAAATGAGAAACAACAGCGGCCCGAGTACGCTACCTTGTGGCACTCCTGATGTTACTGGAAGTGGTTTAGAGAATTGATCACCTATGCAAACAACTTGAGTTCGGTCAGTCAGGTATGAAGACACCCAGCTAATTATGAAGTTTGGAAGACCGATCAGATGAAGTTTGTGAATTAGCTTACGGTGTGAAACTAGATCAAATGCTTTACAGAAATCCAAAAATATAACATCAACCTGGCCTGATTTATTCAAAACACTTGCAAAGTTATGGATAACAGAGGTAAGCTGTGTTACAGTAGAAAAACCCTTCCTAAATCCATGCTGATAAGGAGACAAGACATTATTTTCAGTTAGAAATTTAGTAATTTCATGGGCGATAATATGTTCAACTAATTTACAGCAACTTGAAGTAATGGAAATTGGTCGATAATTAGATACAATTTGTGCGTCTCCCTTCTTAAACACCGGCACAACGCGTGCTGTTTTCCAGTCAGAAGGAAGGCTAGCAGATGATATTGAGGCATTAAAAATTATAACCAAAAATTTGGAAATGGCTTCAGCATAGCGACGAAGAAAACTGTTAGGTATGCCGTCAGGTCCTAGTGATGTCTTTGTTTTGAGGTTTAACAACATAGCAACTACACCAGAAGGTGATACAATGTCTGGGACAACCAAGCATGCATGATTAACATAGTGCTCATATGTAGAATGCTCAGAAAACACACTATGAAAATGGCAATTAAATTTCTCTGCAATGGATGTTTTTTCGACGAGGACCACTCCGTCATGCATTATTTGATCAATTGATTTTTTTTTTTTACATAAAGTTTTCCAGAATTTATGTGGTGCAGATCGAATAAAATTCGGCAAGGTATGCTTGAAATAGTACTCTTTGGATTCCCCAATGGCCTTATTAAGTTCTGATTGTTTATCTTGAATAATGCTACGACAGGTGCTCCCTCGTATTAACCGCTTAATTTTTCTAGTTAAATGCAAGATTTCTCGAGTAATCCAAGGCTATTTTTTGCCAGTTTTCTTTATTTTATTTGGAATGAATGTATCAAGGCAGTACCTGCACACGTCCTTGAATTTATTCCACAAATCAGGACCGTTAGTTCCATGAAAGCTGTCAATCAGCTTTCACAGGTGATCTAGCTTTTTAGGTGATCTAGCACACTTTCATCCTGGGCGCGAGAGAAATCTTTAATAGAAATGAGTTTTGGGGGAGGCAAGCAGGAAGGTAATTGTAAGGGACAGGAAAAATAAACCATGTTGTGATCCGAAATGCCTTGTTCAATAGAGACAAAATAATGATCAAGTGACCTACTTGCAAAAATGAGGTCAAGCACAGAATAACAGGTTCCCTGGACACGAGTGGGCTCTTTAACCACTTTTTGCATGTCATGGCTAAACATAATATCACACAAATGCCCACACTGCACTCCTAAGCTCGGATCGGGAAAAATGCAATTCCAGTTTATTTCTGGCAGGTTGAAGTCACCCACCAGAAGCATCTTGTCATGACGAAAATTATTCGTAACAATATGGTCTGCCAAATCTTTTAGAAACTGCGGCGGAGAATCAGGTGCGCGATAGACAGCAAACAATAACAAAGAGAAGCCCCAACAAAAAAGTTTCAAGGAAACGCTTTCGTGGCCATCAATTTGCTGGACAGGAAAAGCTTTGATAGTGTTTTGAACCAGAACCGCCACACCCCCACCCCTTGAGGATCTGTCTCGGCGAAATACCTGATATGAGGGCGGAAACACGTCCGCGTCGTCTATATCTTCGCGTAACCATGTCTCGGTGATAACGACTATATGAGGATCATAACCTAAAATGATAGCTTCCAACTGGTCACTTTTATTTGAGATACTGCGGGCATTAATGTTTAATAATTTCAATGTCTTCATATTGGGTGGCGGAAGTCATGGTGTTTCTGTTGGCCTTTTCTTACTATCAGGTAGTCTGACTCTGCAATTTTTATCTTCATCCCACTTGTAGAACACCCCATCAACTCGTAGTTTATCGTTTATTAGTGTAACTTTCCTTTTTTGATCCTTTTAAAGCTTGGTGCTGTCCCACAGCAGTTTTCGAATCCTAAGCGTGTTTTTCGAGTAATCATTCTGGATGGATACATTTGAACCCTTAAGTTTACGAGCATTTTTCAGGATTTCTTGTTTTTTGTTACAATTTTGAAAACATACAATTACTGGCCTCTGCTCGCCTGACTTTCCAAGCCTGTGGATTCTACCAACTGAGGTGCACGCGACGCCCAGTTTCTGTGAGATCTCAGAGCAAATCTTTTCTTTCAGAACAGAACATACTTTCTTGCACTGCGAAACAAAAAGAGTTCTTAATGGTCCTTGACTCACATTCCTTTCACAACGTTGTAGAGACCCCACACGCATTACTGCGAATAATGCAACGGCGATTGACCTATTTATACAAATATTCTCGGTAATAATTTACTAAGTGGTACTGTAACAGCGGCAATTAGTGATCATTTACCTATATTTCTCGTTGCCAATTCAAAACGTATGCCCACAAATAATTACAGGCAAACTTTTATTGTTCAGGATATTACAGAAAATACACTTCAGCTGTTTCGAAATGAAATAGCCATCACACGCTGAGATGACTTGCTACGTTATTCCTCGCCCAATGAGGCATATGATCATTTTATTTCGCTGTTTTGTTCAATATACAAAAAACATTTACCATACAAAGTAGTAAAGAAACCAAAACATACGCGAAAGCCTTGAATGACAACTACATTGCTAAAATGATACAGAAGAATACAAGATTGTATCACAATTTCCTTGTAAGTCGTGACCAAGGAGTTATAACAGATTTTAAAAAATATCGAAATTTATAAGCAAATGCTTGAAACAAGCAAAGCGCGATAATTATGCACATCTATTCGATGGAATTACGGATTCGAAACAAGCTTTGAAGAAACTAAGATCAGTTCTGCCTTCCAGGCATCAGACAGGAATTTTGCAAATAAAAATAGATGGACAGCTCTTGCAGAAAAAATGAATGATTATTTTTTATGACTAGTTTCCAACCCTTATAATTCTGACGCCCTGCAGTATTTATCTGTCCCGATGGAACATTCCGTATATTTGAAACCTACTGGGGAATGCGAAGTTTTCAATTTCTTCTCTGCTCTGAAGAAACAAAAAAGCAAATGCGAGGATATCTACGAACTAAAAATGCAGCCGGTTAGCTTTGTGATTGATCTTATTGCCCCATATCACACCCATATTTACAACCAAGTTTTGTATACCGGTGTATTTCCTGATCACCTCAAGAATGCTGAAGTGACAGTAGTGTACAAAAGCGGGGAAAAAGATAACTTAGAAAATTACAGGCCTATCTCAATATTACCCATATTTTCAAAGCAACTAGAGAAAATAGTATAGAAAAGACTCACTAGTTTATTTGACGCTGATTCTATTATTGTATCATCGCAATAGTAAGGTCGATCTACAGAGACCGCTCTACTTCATTAAAAGGAGGTAATTTTAGGTAATATTGAAAGGCGAAAACTAACGCTAAGACTATTCATGGATTTTTCCAAGGCATTTGACAGAATAAATCACAATATCTTACTAGAGAAATCGTCTTGCTATGATCTTCGTGCTACCTCTCATAATCTCGTTAAAAGCTACTTGACAGATCGATATCAAGCAATATGTATTGTGAATGAAATGTCCTCACTACAAAAAAAAAAAAAATATAAGCATGGCGCACCTCAGGTGATTATTCTGGGCCCACCGTTTTTCAATGCTTACGTTAATGACCTTGTATTTTTAGATAACACCATAAACTACGTTATATATGCCGACGACACAAGTACATTTTTACAGCAAATAATGCAAATGACCTTGTTCAAACCGCAAAGATATTCTTACATTCTTACGCAATGTCCATTTAATGCATGTGCATTTCTTCATGCAATGTACAAAAAGCGACCACTTTTCTCGCCAGTAGATATTTTTGCAAAGGCTAACCAAAAAACAGTTTTACAGAGATGGCGACTGCTCATAAATGGTTTGTGAACTCGCTCGTTTAAAGTTTTTCCTCCTCCTCGCGCTAGAGTTGAATTTACTAGCATAAACAAAAAAACGCAATCTGAACTCAACGCAACGATCAATTCATGACTCGTTTATTTTGTATAAATTGCGCGGGTGTGGTGTTTTCTTATGCGCGGTTCCATTATTCTCAATTCAGCGCATTCAAATGCTGAAGCGACACTGATTCCTCGATTGTACCTCATCGTTGGACTGTCGCATTCAACCACGTAGCGTCTCACGCGACACCTTGAAAATGCACTCAAGCAACACTTTCCAGAATGGAATCACGCTTCGCTTCTGCGGTGGCATTGCCCGTACGATAAGCCACTCTACTGCGCCAACATCTGGCCGTGCATAGTGATACTTGTTAGTGCATATTCTAGAACACGAGAAAAAAGCGTGTCCCCAAAGAGAGAAGAGCACTCAACGCGTGTCAAAGTGATGCTTCTAGCTCTTGGCCCTACGTATATACACATGGCCGCATTCACCGCAGAAGTGAGATACTGGGTTAAGGAAAGAAAGTCAAAGAATAACTCTGCTTCACTAATGCAAATTGTTCACTGCTTCACTTGACGTGCGGACTGGAACTCACCTAGCCACGCAGTCTTCATCCACAAGAGCCCATGCATAGTAGGGCTATGCGGTGGTCTGTTCGGATGGAGTCACCATGACCTTCAAGAAGCAGCACTCCGCATCCAGGTCAGAGATAAGAACCATGCGCTCATGCTCTTACATCAAAGGCCGTACGCCTTGAGACCTTTGCATGTTTTTAACGCATCCGCACTGCACGGTCCGGGAATGTTAAAAGGTATACATAAACGTCTCCAAAGAGCACGTTTGGCCAGCACTTTGGGTCGTTTTTCCAGTTCCCTGCGGCGTAGAGGTCGGGATACTGAGTTCCATGCACCTGTAAGTTCTGCAAGTAGCGCTGACGAGCATTTTCCGGCAGTGAACGCACATAATCAGACAGCTCCATAGCGTCTGCACCATTGTAGGCCTGATCGGAAAAACTGCGTTTTGTCCACCAGGCCCAACATGCGCTAGGCCCGCCACGTCACCTGTGAAGTCACATTGCTTGCAAACAGGCAGAAATCTATTCTCATTTCAAAGCAGAAGCTTGGATATATGCTCTCGGGACATCATTAAGCTCTACGAGCAGTCAGTGCATGTCACCTGCCAAGTACCACCTGCCAGAGATCCGTCGCCGACAGCGCGGATACTCACAACGCTATTGCTCGACTTTCTGCTTTTAACATAGTCGCGATAAAAGGGGTTTTAGGTAAAAGGACGACATGGCTATAATATTTTTCATCCGCCTATACAGCTTTTCTTGGGGCTACGTGCCGATAGCGAGTGGAGAACAAACATACCTAGCCAGCGAAAAGCACAGAAACACTGCAGTTGTCGTTCCATTACCTCATTTGTTAGTCTAGCGCCATTCCGTGTACTTCTTTTCTTGTGCTTGTGTGTTTTCCCCTGGTTCGTATTTTAGAAAGCCCCAACTAGCCCAATGGTCACCATGTTCGAGTGTAGAAGTTTACGGTGCCGTGGACACCATCGCCGACATCGCAAGAACCTGGCAAACGCTGGGCGATGGCACTTTGAGCTATAACCAGCAGATTTTGTGAATTTCGACAAAACGTCTGGACCCGCCGTTTGTACACAGCCTTTTTCGTGCAAGCAACGAGGCGGACGCAGCCGCTGGGTAAGCACATACGCGCAACTTCTTTCTCGTGATCTCAACATCTGTCACCCGTTAATAATTATGAGGTATTATTACGATGCGCCCTTAACGGTGCGCACACTCCCAGACACCCTTAGAGTGAGTGTGGGTAGCTGTTCCGGTCGCAAAGCAGGTGCCTTCGACTGGCGTGGCAAGCTCAGCCGGAATTCAACTACCTAGTAGTGACAGAAGGGGGTGGCCGTTTGGTGCCCAGCTGTCGCCGGTTCGAGCCAGAGTAAGGTTCGGAGTCAGAAGTAACAAACAAAACAAACTTTATACACAGCAAGAGACGACACAGAGGAGCACACAAACACTAAAATTGCACAGACGAGAGGTTCACATAAAAACAAACGCTAAGCATGCAACTACCGAGGTATTCGATAACACAGAGGCTTTACAACACAGATCAAACGCGAAAGAGCCCCATAAACAAAGACCAAATTGTTCACCGGGCACTGTTGCAGTCCGACGCCTCGAGAGTCACGGTGTTGCCGCCATGCAAGACGAGCGCCGCTCCCTCGCAGGTCCGTGGGCTTGCAAGCAGCGGGTGATCCCCGGGAGTCCAATCACTGACTGACTGGCTGACCACACAAGCTGCGCGGCCTCAATAAATAAGGCGCACTGCGTCAGTCTGTTAAGGCGCGTCAAGGCTAGCGCGCACACACGCTTAGCTTCGCTGGTTAGAGCGCTCCCTTTTCCTCCCGTCGAGCCGCGCGTCGTCATTGGCTAGGTCCCGTAAAATTTTCAGGAGACGTCTGGCATCTTCCGCACTGATGAATCACCGTCATCGCCGGGTGATGAGAAAGAGGATAACGGCGACGCGTACAAAGCTACGCACTCTCTCGCGCAGGGAAGGAGGTTTTTCTAGAACAACATAGATACTTCCATGCAACGCCGCGCGGGCCTCGCGCCGCGCCGGCTTAAGAAAAATGTGCGCCGATCTCGTGACACTGCCCCTAACTTAAAGAATATTGTCCTACAATATTCTCAATACACACGAACATCGGGCGCACTGCATGCGCTCACAAATTATATGGGGCAAATGTCCACATCACGCACATACATTGCACAAATTTCACAAACTGCAATCACAAATTACAATGCACACATCAGAAGTCTCTCAAGTTTCTCAGACTCTGATACAAATTTTTTCACATATCCGTACATCGACGTTCCCAAATATAACTCACTGTTGTCAATCGACATGCCAAAATTCAGCCAGCGAAGCGCACAGACCCAAGGCATGCTTTCGCCTATATTTCCAAAAACGACTAGCGCTTCCCGCTTTGAACAGGTTAGTTAAGATCAACCATTTAGGTAAGCAAGCTCTTTTTCTGACAAAACACTTGCTTTTCTTTCTCACATGGGTCCGGCTCTTTCTCCGGGTTCTGAGTAGAATTTCCATTTGCGATTTGATCTCGCTTCTGTTATTGCTGTCCCTCAATTCTGCCTCCCGATCGAACGCTTGGCCAGAATTAGCGCTAGTAGGTCTAGGGCCGCTTCGACTAGGCCGTCTCGTTTCTTATCGGCTTGTACTGTTGTCTTTGCACTTGCGCTTCTGTCTTTCTTCGCCACCTTTCCTGCTCGACTTCACCTGACTTGGCAGGTTTGGATTCTTTTCTCTTCTTTCTTACTTTCTTCCTTGTGCTTTTTTCGGGCATGCCTGCTCCGATTTCACTTCCATTATCTGAACATTGTTCTCTTAATGGAGCATTTCTTTGAGACCTACTTTGTTCTCAATTAATTCTTTTAATTGTCTTCCTTTTCTTTACGACCTTCAGTCGTAACTTAGAGCAGGGCTGATATTCTACTGGGGGTTCATTCTCCTCACAATTTTTCCCTTCTTGTTCCTCAAAGTTTTCTTTGAATTCTTTCATTGCAGTGCAGTCCGCGATTTCTTCCATATCTGAATCCTCAAGTTTAGGACCTGCACTACCACTCTCCTCTGTGAAAAACGTTTCCTCATCTTCCTCAGCGGGAAGAACCCCCTCGTTATTCGAGCCGTCCCTCAAACCCGGTTCTTGGATTTCTGAAAGATTGCTGTCTTCAGTTTCAGCTCTATTTAGGCTTTCGTGATCGCTGTTATTTGACAGCTCTTCCTTTCCTTCAGTCATGCAACCAGACCTGGTGCAATCTAATATGGAGCTACAATCGTGTCTCTCTTCATCTTCAGGCGGTGAGCACAAGAATGGGGTTCCTGGCTCGACAACTGCCTTCGCAGCTTTAGCGCAACCTGTCGTCTCGGTGGGTACAGTCTCAATTTCCGGACAAATCTTAGCTCCAGTTAAGTTCTTTCCTTCTGAAATTTCTGTTGCAGGAACGGTTTGTTCCACAACCTCACTCTGCCTTCTGGAGCTAGTTTCCACAGCACCTGTGGGTGTCAATGAATCAGTTGTTTCACTGTACGTCCTAATATAAGGAAAGGTAACCTCTGGAGGCTCGGTGATACCTTTCAAACACTGAACTTAAGCCAGCTTCTTCAGAAGGATATCTCTCTCTTTTAAGAAGTCTATTTCTTTTTCTGCCTGCTTCCTGAGCCATTCTTTCTCTCTTTCTTCTTCTTGTCTCTTTGCCTCTGCTTGTTTCCTCCGCCATTCTCTCTCTTTCTGCTTTAACCTCTCTTTCTTTTGGTCCACCCATTCTTCCAGTTCCGCTCCTTTAAGGCCTTTCTCTAGGCCCGACGCAATAATCTCTTTGAGATTCGGTTTCAATCTGAACTGCCTAATGCTAACACATAACTTTACTCAACGGACCTGCACAACAGCTTTCGCGCGGTACCTCTCGGTATCGCTCTGGTGCTACATAGTTTACGATCTCTTCGTGAACTCTTCCAACTCTTTCTCCGTCCTCTGAGCTTGAGTGCACCAAACGTCCTGTCACGGACGCCAGATTAATTGTCACCCGCTAATATTTAGGAGGTATTATTAACGATGCGCTTTTAATGGTGCGTACACTCCCAGACACCCTTAGAGTGAGGGGGGTAGCGGCTCCGGTCGCAAAGGAGATGCCCTTTACTTGCGTGGCAAGCTAAGCCGGAATTCAACTACCTTGTAGTGACAGAAGGTGGGTGGCCGTTTGGTGCCCAGCTGTCGCCGGTTCAAGCCAGAGTAAGGGTCGGAGTCAGAAGTAACAAACCAAACACACTTTATACACAGCAAGAGGCGATACAGAGGAGCACACAAACACTAAATTTGCACCGACGAGAGGTTCACATAAACACAAACGCTAAGCATGTAACTACAGCGGTATTCGATAACAAAGAGGCTTTACAACACAGATCAAACACGAAAGAGTCCCATAAACAAACACCAAATTGTTCCCCGGGCAGCGACATTCCGTTTCCAGCCCAGATGAGAGCAGACACTATCATCATCGTCGCCATTGCCAAGACGTCACATTACGTCAGTTCCTTCGTTCTCGGTTGCCGCTGGTTGCCGTGGCAACAGATACGCTCCAAAATGCATATGGCGTCACGCATGTTCGCTGTCGTCGCTACAGTGTTCTGCCCGTCGCGCTCACGGCACTGCTCACTGTCGTGAGTCAGTTGCCTCTGCTGGAGGATGGGGCTCATTTGGCGTCGGCGTGCCAGCAACGATGCGCGCATCACAAACAGCATGCTAGCAACTCTGAGGGAGCCTCATAAGGTGAGAAGCAGTACACAGAAACGTTGCTAGAGTTTTGAGAAACGCGAGTTTTTGCTTTGACAACATAAATTTTGTGGGGGAATGACCACTGTAGTGTACGTCAGAAGCTTCCGATAATTCCTGCAACAAACATTGTTTTCGATGTGCCTACAGTTCGTTATTCCGCTACGTACTTCGATTTTAATTAAGAGCATCATAAGAAACAGTTTGCTTCCCTTATGCCGCCATCGAGAGGGCAGACTCCCGTGAGTTAGTCGGAATTGTGCATATTTAAATAAACGGTTTTGTGCGGCATAGTAAACAAACTTCCTGATGTCCTAGGCATGCTTCAGAGGATATACTGGGCGTTGCCGAGGACGTGCATACAATATCGAGAAAGGCACTAAAATGAGCATAGTGGTATGTGTGCCGCGCAGTACTGCTGCAATAGTTCAGCATTGCTTTACCTTCGTATTTTATGTATTATCAATAGCTGCTGGGCAGGGCAGCAATTCTGTACTGTGAAAAACTGCGCCGAACTTAACACACCACAAGAAAGAAGACGAGACAAAGGCGAGCGCTTTTGTCTCGTCTTCTTTCTTGTGGTGTGTTAAGTCGGCGCAGCTTTTCACAGTACAAGTACGAACCAACTAGCCCAAGAAACGGTATTAATGCAGCAACAGTCCTGCTCGCGCTGGTTGGGGTATCAAGGCATATTAATGAACAGCTTCGGTGCTGCAGAAACAGTGGTCAGTGTCGACTCTCATTCGGTCGCTTTGTGTATGCTCACAGTTAAGGACGGGTAGATAGAGTTCCAGGTCGCTACACTTGTATCGATTGCCGGTTTTTCTAATATGCATGAGAACGTTGTCGGTTTTAAACGTTAATTGCTTGCTTCTGCAACACTGCCAATGTTTTGCTGCAGATAGTAAGAATAAGCAGGGACCGCGGTTTTCAATGCACGCAATTTATGTAGCCATTAATTATTGCATGCAATGGCAGTAGTGTGTGACGTGGTTTGCTGCTGTTCATGCAATGAAACCACCATGAATGACACATGCTCTCTCATTGCAGGAGACTGAGGGCACTTTGGTGGCAGTACTTTACCATCCATTCCATTACATTTGATTACACCATGGGGGTGTGGAGCGAATTGTAGGAAAGCAAGGTTGCTGCATTTGTCTGATAGTGCAGTGCTATCTGAAGCTTATCATCTTGAGCATTCATATAAGCATGAACAGCCTTGCACTTCGTCGAATCTGTGGAATGCACGGAAATAGAATTTGTGCTGGCATATAGCCTGCACTGCCACTTTGCAGATACCACCAGAGTGCAGCTCTGCTGGTGAATCATGCTGATGTAGGTGTATGGGTCGTTAGATAAAAAAGGAATGCTGTTCAGTTCACTGCAGAAGCACACCTCCAGGGTGCCGCACTGACTTGCGCATTACTCGAAAGCGCTCCTAGGTACCAACATAATGCAAACATAAATACTCAGGCTTCCAACATTTGGAGGCAACACAGTTGTGAAATGTACTCAGGAAAATAAGTAATGTAGTACAGAGGGAATGACATCACCACTCGTGCTCAGTTTCGCTCCATGTTGCACTGCAAAGTAGTAGTTATCACAAAAACTAGATACAAGGAATCTTACTAGAAATTGTTGGCATGAGGATTGTTCTGTGCCCTAATCCTTGCATATTGGAAACTTGACATTACAAGTTTCTGTGATGTCATGTCCAAATGTTTCATTGAAACTAATATCTTCCTTGTTTCACTACTGTGCAAGTTGTACAAGATTTTGTCTTATTTTGACTTCAAAAACAATTTGCAGATGGTCCAAAATCCTTGTTGAAAATCTAAGGTTTGGTTTGGTTAGGTTTGTGGGGTGTAGCGTCCCAAAGCAGCTCAGGCTATGAGAGACGCTGTAGTGGAGGACATCGCAAATTGTGACCATGGGGGGTTCTTCAACGTGCACTGACATCGCACAGCACTCGGGCGCCGAGCTTTAGCCTCGATCGAAAAGCGGTCGCCTAGGCCGGGATGCGATCCCGCATCCTTGGGTACAGTAGTCGAATGCCTTAACCACTTCACCATTCCAACGGGGTAAAAATCTAAGGGTGTAGGGTATACTGCTGGCTAGTTGGTCATCATCATCATCATCATCAGCCTGATTATACCCACTGCAGGGCGAAGGCCTCTCCCATACTTCTCCACTTAACCCGGTTCTGTGCCAGCTGCATCCACCTGACCCCCGCGAACTTAATCTCATCCGCCCACCTAACGTTCTGCCGCCCCCTGCTACGCTTTCCTTCCCTTGGAATCCAGTTTGTTACCCTCAGCGACCATCGGTTATCCTCTCTTCGCACTACATGTCCTGCCCATGTCCATTTCTTCTTCTTAATTTCCACTAGAATGTCGCTAACTTGAGTTATTTCTCTGACCC
Organism: Amblyomma maculatum; assembly: GCF_055883805.1. Taxonomy (NCBI): domain Eukaryota; kingdom Metazoa; phylum Arthropoda; class Arachnida; order Ixodida; family Ixodidae; genus Amblyomma; species Amblyomma maculatum. The sequence goes on along the minus strand of NC_139348.1, from coordinate 13,612,157 downwards.
ACTCTGCACGCTTTCTATCTCTTAATGTTACCCCTACCATTTTTCGTTCCATAGCCCTCGGGTTGTCCTCAACTTAAGTAGGACTCTCTTGGTTAGCCTCCACGTTTCAGCCCCATAGGTGAGTACAGGCAAGATGCCATTTGCCATTTTACTGCCATTTTATGGAATACTGCCATTTTATCGACTTAAACTATTGCAGAATTACCTTTCATGCCGCTCTCAGTATGTTGTTGTCAATGGTTTCACCTCCGAGTCTGAGTTGATTAAATTTGGGGTTCCCCAAGGGTCAATTTTAGGACCTACCTTGTTTCTTCTGTACATTAACGACATTGTATCTCTGCCAGAAACTCCTCCTATCATCCTTTACGCCGACGATACAAGTGTATTTTTTTCAGCAGAAAACTTAGACTCCTTAATTCCAAATGTTAATTTATGGCTTGAGAATTTATCTGATTGGCTTATTGCGAATGAGCTAGCATTAAATGTTGACAAAACAAAGTACATTGTGTTTACTCCAGTTAACAAGGCTGTTCATATTAGTAATGAAGTGATATTTCAGTCGCGACCACTAGAACGGGTTTCAGAAATCAAATTTTTAGGCGTTCAGTTTCAGGAAAACCTGAGTTGGTCTTGTCATGTTCGCTTCATTAAACGCAGTGTTGCACAATGCATTGGTATGCTCAATCGGTTCCGTTTACTGTTGCCTCGTTATCTCCGGCATCAGCTCTATTTCAGCACTGTTCACTCGCGGCTACATTACTGCCTGCTTGTATGGGGCAGCACTTCGAGGACAAATATGGAAAGCCTCTATTTATTACAGAAGAAAGGTATCCGCTTTATTGAAAATCTATCACGACGTGACTCGACATCATTACATTTTAGGCCAAATCGAATTCTGGACATTGAATCATTATTTAAGCTGCGATTGTCAGAGGTTGCCTTTTCAGATTTTAAAAGCAATCCAGCACTATTCATATTCAGATATACAAAACATGAGCCATATTACGAATTTAGGAAAACCATTTTTATCAAGAACAACTGCCGGACGAATTATGGTAGACAATTATTCAGTTGGCAAACTCCTAACCTCCTGAACCTCTATCCTGACCTGATTGATATCATGAAAACCTGTTCCTCTCTGCCTGCCTTCCGGAAACAGGCAAAGATTTTCTTCTTTAGTCATTTTCTTCAGTGAATGCCACGTGAATAAGTTTAAACCAGCTGGTGTGTGTAAGCAATGCAATGTTCGCATATTATACACTGTTTGGAAGATCAAGTTCTTCTGGAATGTCTTTCTTTTCGCTCTGTCAAATTAACGTATCTGTTTGTATTATTTTTTTTGAAACAAAGGTGTTTTTTTTGTCAAGCAAACCTATCTGTGGGTATTGTTTGTTTTGTAACAAAGGTGTTTTTTTTTCCTATGTATATATTGCAACATGAAATCGTTTGCTGTGTTCTTGCTATGCTCCAAACTTGCTGTGTTCTTGCTGTGTTCCAAACTCTGTCTGCATGAATGTAGGGTGTCTAGGGCCCAGTCAGGTGACCACGCGTGTCACCTTTAGCCCTCTTCACCCAGACAGTTTTGTCTAAATCAAATAAACTCAACTGTTGTATACTTTCCTTTTGAGCGATACCGGTAAGCTGCTAGTCATAATCTGCGAGTGCTTGCCAAATGCGCTCCATCCCAATCTTATTTCCTTTTCAAGGTCCGGATCTGCGGTTACTACCTGTCCTAAGTAGACATATTCGCCTACTACTTCCAGTATTTCGCTACCTAATGTAAACTGCTGTTCCTTCCCGAGGCTGTTGAACATTACCTTAGTCTTCTGCATATTGATCTTCAAGCCTACCTTTCTACTTTTTCTGTCTAGGTCATCAATCATTATTTGCAGTTCATCCCCCGAGTTGCTTAGCAAGGCAATGTCATCAGCAAATCGCAGATTACTGAGGTATTCTCCATCTACCCTTATCCCTAACTGCTCCCATTCCAAGTCTCTGAATACTTCCTCTAAACAAGCTGTGAATAGTACTGGGGAGATTGTGACTCCTTGCCTAACACCTTTCATTATGGGAATTTTGTTACTTTCTTTATGCAGAACTATGGTTGCTGTGCAGTCACTATATATATCTTCCAGCACTTTCACGTACGGCTCGTCTACCTCCTGATTTCGCAATGCCTGCATCACCGCCGAGGTTTCGACTGAGTTAAATGCTTTTTCGTAATCAATGAATGCTATGTATAAGGCCTGGTTGTATTGCGAGCATTTTTCTATCACCTGATTGATGGTATGGATATGATCGATAGTAGAGTACCGTTTCCGAAACCCTGCTTGATCCTTTGCTTGATTGCAGTCTAAGGTTGTCCTGATTCTATTAGCGATTACCTTAGTAAATACCTTATACGTAACAAAGAGTAAGCTGATTGGTCTGTAATTCTTAAGATCCTTAGAGTCCCCTTTCTTGTGAATGAGGATATTTTCATTCTTCCATGCTTCCGGTACCGTCGATGACACCAGGCACTGCGTATACAGGGTGGCCAGTTTTTCTAGCACGATATCCCCCCCGTCCTTCAGCAAATCTGTAGTTATCTGATCCTCCCCAGCTGATTTCCCCATTTTCATAGTTTCTAGTGCTTTCTTGACCTCGTCCTTCCTCACTGGTGGAACGTCTGACTGTTTTTCCCTACCGCCAAGCTCATTACGGTCCTGGCTACTTTGGCTACTGTAGAGATCTGTATAGAACTCCTCGGCTACTATGACTATCTTGTCCATATTAGTGATGACGTTGCCCGCCTTGTCCCTTATCGCATACATCTGGTTTTTGCCTATGCCCAATTTCTTCTTTACCGCTTTAAGGCTTCCCCCGTTCTTTACAGCATGCTCAATTTTCTCCATGTTATACTTCCTTATATCGGCCACCTTGCGCTTATTGATTAGCTTTGATATCTCGGCCAATTCGATCTGGTCTGTTGGATTGGAAGCTTTCATACTCTGGCGTTTCTTAATCAAATCTTTCGTCTCCTTAGACAGCTTACCGGTATCCTCTCGAACTATCCTACCGCCTACTTCTACCGCGCACTCAGTAATGATATCTCTGAAATTATTGTTCCTTGCCTCTAGGGTAATGTCGCCATCTTGGGTTAGAGCTGAATACATATTCTGTAGCGAGATCCTGAACTCTTCTGCCCTCCCCCTCACCGCTAAATCGTTGATGGGTTTCTTTCTTAGTAATCTATTGCGTTCTTTCTTCAGATTTGGGCTAATTCGGGTCCTCACCATCCTGTGGTCAGTGCATCGCACTTTCCCGATTACCTCTACATCCTGCACAATGGCGGGGGGTGAACACATTATGAAGTCGATTTCATTTTTAGTCTGGTGGTGGTTGTCAAACATTATGGTATCGCAGCGCTGGCAGACAAGGACAAAGGACTAGGGACACACACAACTGCGCTGAACTTACAACTTTATTTTGGAAGCTTTTGATCCGCGCATTTATAAATGACAGAAGGGACTGGAACGCTAGCGTACTCACAAGACAGATATAGCAATCTCAGTAGCGCATTCCAATATCTCGCATTCTCAGATACCGAATCGCAATCCCAGTAGCCTTATCACAATCTCAGTACGAGAAGGCCGCCCCACGAAAAACGACCGAGGCGCAGCAAACACAGAAGAGGCTATAAAAACAAGGCATAGAAGCAAGTAAAAACAAAATGCAGCATGATAAATGAAAAATGACATTGAACAGCCAACCATAAACAAGGCAAAATCATGAAAAAGGTGAAGATGAATGAAAAACTGCCAACAAAAAACATACCAAAAACTTCAATGAGGCGAAAGAAAAAACAGATAAAATTCCATCAAAGAGGCAACAATAGCAAAAAAATCGATGAGAGCTAAAACAAGGTGAAAAAAAGACGTCAGTAAGATATCTGTCTTGTGAGTGCGCTTGCGTTCCAGTTCCTTGTGTCAATTATAAATACGCGGATCAGAAGCGTCCAAAATAAAGTTGTAAGTTCAGCGCAGTTGTGTGTGTCCCTAGTACTTTGTCCTTGTCTGCCAGCGCTGCGATACCATAGTGTTTGCTAAGGGTGTAGTCATTTCCTTCATACTGTTTCTATTGCAATATGTCACATGGCCTATTTTTTAAAGAGCACTCTTTTCCACATGGATGCCACTTCACAATGCCAAAGTGGGGCTAGGTTTCCGTGCTGAAGTATTGACGATTTCAACTGTGGAGGTGTGTTTTGAAGTGCCCTTGTAATAATGTAAGCTTCACAGATCATTTCTAGAGGCTGCCACTTTGCAGCCTCTACTGAGCCAGAGAAACATTGAAGTTTGGCAACTCAAATTATACTGGTTGCACTGTGCTCTTGGAAGAAGGCAGCAGAGCAGGTAACAACACAAAACATAAGAAGCACACACAAACACAAGGACAACACTGCACTGACAACTATATTGACCACAAACCGCACATCTTCTCCCTTCACTTCACGTCTGCAGCCAACTTTAACGTCCTGCCGATTTGTGCAGAAATTCTAATTCCTTCTTCAACAATACCACTGAAGGCATACTGACACATTGGTCTCCCAAGTCACTGATTCCATACGCTTCATAAATTTCGCTTGCTAACTTATCCTTCATCCTTTTCATAACTTTAACATTGTGAAGCTCAGCTGGACATTTTTGGTCTCTACAAACAATGCAGTCTTTGCAGTGCACCGCGAGATTAGTGCCAGACTTGTCCGATATTGCCATAGCGTGTTCTCTAATCCTGTCATTGATACATCTTCCTGTCGGTCCAATATATTTCTTTCCATATTGCAAGGAAATCCCCTGAATACACTTGGAGTACCTAGTCCGGTGCGAAATTTTACATCCAGAATTGAAGTCCTGGTTGTTAACCAGCACACACATCCCTTTAGCTCTGTTTGGTGCCGTTGAAGTAAAGGGAGAAGATATGCGGGTTCTGGTCAATGTAGTTGTCAGTGCGGCGTTGTCCTTGTGTTTGTGTGTGCTTCTTATGTTTTTGGTGTTGTTACCTGCTCTGCTGCCTTCTTCCAAGAGATGCTCAACGTCCAACTCTGTTATGGTTGCATTGGTTCTGTCCATATAAAAACTGTACTTACAGGATCGAAAAAGCACAGGTTCAGTATGCTTGATACAGCGGCCAAAGCCTAGTATGTAGCGTAGTAAATGGCTGCCACGTATTTAATATAGAAGCACAATTTTTCAAACACGTCACTAGCATGGTAGGCATTGGCCGTGGTTTGTCATTATAATTAAACTCACTGTATCCATCCTTAATGTTGCCTACTAAAGATGGATTAGCTGTAGTTGCCCAACCCACATACCCAGCTAGGTGAAATAGGATACTTTAAGAAACTTGGAATATTTCATGGGATGCTGCACACCTAATAGCAGTCTGCATTTTTGTCTTTTCGGCTGTGGCAGTTTCAAACTTAGGTACGACTTCAATAATGGAATTAGTATTAATGTGATCATCACCTACTTGCCAACAAAAATGGCAACTGTAACGAGAACGCCCGCTGTTCTGCAGAATGTGATCAAGGTCCGAAGTAATGAGATCTCATTCTGGACTATACAACACAATGGTCTTTTTATGGACCATTCAGAATTCTGCTCCTCAGCACTGTCAAGTAGTTTAATCAACAGCATAGATAAGCAGTTCTTTGTTTCAGAGTCCCACATTGATGGCTGCATATTCTCCTAGACAAGGGTTTTATAAGCTATAAAAATGTCTACAAATTAAATACAGTTGTCACCATTACTGGCCATTCCTTTAAGCAAACTGAGGTGCACAGTGATGACCTAGTGGCTCAAGCATCTGCCTCACGTGCAGAGTTCCTCACAATAGTGGACAACTTTTTTTCTTTTTTTTTTTGGGGGGGGGGGTGAAATGACTGTCGAAAGGGCCTAATACTGTCCCACTTTCAAATTTAGATCTGCATCATGCTGTAAAGCCCATTTGCGACCCTTTATTAGCAAAGCAGTGGCCTAGGTGGGCCACAAGAAGAAAAAATTATTCGCACACCTCTGAGGCTAGGCTACATCACCTTTCACTTTCATATGGGGATAGTGGAGTTATCAGTTTGGTCGCATAATCTTGAATTGAGTGTCAAGGAAATTCTGAAATCCAATTTTAGTTTTATTGCGAAGGCAATACTAATCTAGGTTTCGAGCCATCAACGTAGCGTGGTCGGTAGCCACGTCTTACCCATGTGACGCTGTGGCGTCACAACCCACGTAACACTAGGGTGAGAGCTGGGCTACCAACTAAAGCGGTCGGCAGGAGCTGCCAACTTGGGTCTCTCGTTTCACATGGGATGGTTATGTCAGGATCAGCCCGCTAGGACCCTGGCATTCACGTTACCCCTATAGGCCACTAAGGCACGTTCATACGGCTTGGTTAAAGCGGGGCTTTATATGTGCGCTGAAGAAGAAGAAAAAGAGAAGAACGCTCGGTCACCCGCAGCTAATGCGTTCGCTGAATATTTGGTTTAGCAGCGTTGAACCCTTTTAATTTTTTTTTTTCGTTTTTTCTGCTCCCGGCGAAACATCATCATAGCCAGAAAGAGCCGCAAATTCATTTCCAACTAAAAGCAAAATTTGGATGGAATTGTCTCTTGGTGCATTTTTCTAGAACAAATTTATCTCTGATACTGTGAAGAAGATAGCAAATTCTGGGGACACTTAAGCTCTTCCTTTAAGCATATGACTATATAGCGTCTGCAGCTCCCCTTACAGTTCATTTGCATACATGTAGTCCTCACTTATTTACCAGTCTCTTGGTCTGTGCCTCTAATATATCACACATTCTTATTAGCAAGGTTGGCTCTTATTCCACCTTCCCACCCCAAATGAGCAACCAGAGTTGGCAGCTCCTCCCACCTTTCTGATAAGTGATCTTGTTAAGTTGCACTAACCATGGAAGTATCGGCGCTCGACCATGTCAGCTGCCAACTAGCACCATGACCGTAATTTTTTGTTCACAATGCCGTCGCAGGATTTTCTGGGTAACGAGGCTTTTCCACATCTCGGTAGGGTCGCCACTACCTCACCCTTACGCTTCAGCTAGCGCTGTTTACGAGCAAGGAAAGCACGCACCCGCACTCCATGCCCCACCCGCATCCCTTGCAAACCTGCCAGTCCTTACATTTCAATCTACTTCATACAAACACTGCGCAGCCAGCGTTGTGATATTTGTGATCGATGAGATATAAAATGCAGATAAATCCTGTGCACAGGTGCTCCTCTCAGTGCGACTGCATGGCCGCATGAACCTCCTGATCTACTGTCATCACAACTTTCTGCCTCTGAATTTTGAGCAAACACAAGATTTATATGTCATGTGCAGTGTGTTGAATTACATCCTCAAAGCGTTTGCTTGGCTTCTGAAGTTCAAATAATATCCTGGAATCTCAATCGATGCCGTTTTATTTAGCTAGCTAAAAAGCGGCATTAACAATCATTCCTGGCGCTTCACAGATTGAGGTTAAAGAGCAAAAATTTCTTCAGAGTTGAAATTGCGGCTGTGCAATGCAGTGAACTTTTCACTAAGTTCCGAATATGTTACATTCAGAACAATATCAATCGGCTGAAAGAGTATGTAGCCTCGCGACTGACACAACAACTTTTGATCACGAAGTCGGGCATGAATATTTGTTCTGCAGAAGTAAGGAGAGCAGCGGACAAGAGAAGACCATTCTCCTTTAAAGCTGACTCTTATTTAAGGGAAGTTACGGAAGGAGACCCCTTCATGGATCACTGCCTTGTCGTGGCGGAGGGGCTTGCGAAACTCGATGAAGTCGTGAGCTCTGCTGTGTAGGGCCACCCAAGATAGACAGGTCACGGCAGAGAGTTCTGACAAAATGTGATTCACTGCAGAAGGTAATGGCAACCCACTCCAGTATTTCCTGCCAAGAAAACCCTATGGCCAGTCACAATACCATTAATGATATGGCGCCGGAAGATGAGTCCCCCAGGTTGGAAGGCGTCCCACATGTTACTGGGGATGAACAAAGGGCGATTCCTAGTAGCTCAAGGGCGAATGAAGCGGCTGGGCTAAAGCCGAAAGGACGCTCAGTTGTGGATGTGTCGGGAAGCGACCGGAAAGTCCGATGTTGCAAGGAGATATATCACATAGCAACATGGAATGTAAGATCTATGACGCAAGGTAAACTGGATGTCGTCAAGCGAGAAGTGGACAGATTGAACATTGATATCTTTGCTGTCAGCGAGATCAAGTTTTATTTGTTATTTTTTTATTTAAGCATACTGTAAGCCTTGCTAGGCTCTTACAGGAGTGGGTGAACTAATGGGACCGTTATACAAAATGAAAAACATCAGAAACACACAAAAAATGGAAAACATACGCACTGCAACTCTCTAACGGGCATTCAATTTGTCGCATATGAAGCACTGTAAAGAACCCCGAAGCGACACAATAATAGAACACGTTAGACAATAGGTACTAATAAGATAAAATCCTAAACTGAACACTCGCAGTGAATAGCGAAACACATTTTAGGAACGATTTTTTTGTTTACACCATTTGCTTCTCAAAATATGACTCAACGTTTTTAAGAAAAATATCAAGGCAGATATCGCCCATAAATTCATGTGGCAGCCTATTCCATTCTTCAATAGCTGAAGAAAAAAATGAAAATTTGTATGCGTCGCATCGGGCTGGGTCTGATGCACTTCCCATGATTTAGCCTCTTCGAACGATGATATGATGCCTTGATGTACTGATCTGTATTAATTTTGATTCCACCGTTATAAAGAAGGTATAGAAATTTCATGGAAGCTACTCGTCGCCGACAAGAAAGGGTAGGAATACCCTCTTTAGTTCGCATGGATGATACACTATCGTGGCGTGAGTAGCTGGAGAAAATAAAACAAAGGGCCTTATTTTGAATTTTTTCTAATTTTTGGCTGAGGTATGATTGATGAGGTCTCCGAATAATGCTACCGTACTCAAGAGTGGGCCTTATGAGGGTATTACGGGCTGTTAGCTTTACATGAGAAGGAGCTTTTGCAGGCTAGTTGGTGCCTAAGCATTCTGCTATTTTGCGCAAAAAACACGACACAAAAGAAACGAGGTAGACAGGACAAGCGCTTACTAACAACTCAGGTTTTTATTGACGGACCATTTGCTTAAATATAGCAGCTGCTCTTATCAACAAGGAGAAGAAAATAAGGGACTTTCTATACATACATATCAGATCAGCACAGATCCCATCATCGCACGAGTGAAGGCATGCTTCGAGTTTTTTTAATTCAGCACAAGATAACTGAATTCTTTTTTTGAGAGCAAAATTGAAAGATTGCTGACACACGAGTTACCCGATTTTTCTATCTCATTAGCCTCAATTATCTCTCTTCCAAGTTGAGTCTTGCACCGGCGCAGTACTGACGTTTTTTCGAGCGCGGGAGTGCAGTTGCGGCAATTCCGAATATGGTCAATCATTTTGCTACCTGAGTTGTTCTTGACATCTCTAGCGTTTCATAATTTCATTAGGGTTTTAGATATAGGGCTTCATTTTTCAAGGGAACACGTATGTTGGGCATTCGAGCCCAGAGGCAACAAGCCCTTGCTTCCCTTCAGCTCGGCACACTCCAAAGCCGTAAAACGAGGCATTGTGAGATCGTGCCTTTCCAACGCTCTGAGCAAGTCCTGCCTGCATTTGGTAGGACGCAGCTTTGCCATCCAGTTGCAGCGCCTTTCAAGCGCAGGTTGCCAACCGGCCTTACTGGCATCAACGGCCGAGAACCTGCTGAAGAAACCAGCCAGCATGCCCGATCAAATTGACCAAAAGAAAGTGGCGGTTATTCCGTACATGCACGGAATCTCGCATAATATTAAGAAGATCGGTGCTAGGGCTGGTGTTAGAGTGGTTTTTACCGCTCCAGAAAAGCTCTCCAGGATCTGCAAGAGAGTGAATTCGGAGGAGGAGGGCGTCGCTTGTTCGAAGCGCCACCAGCAGCGCTTCGTGGCCTGTAAAAAGAGCGTTGTGTACTCGATACCGCTTGCCTGTGGTAAGCAGTATATTGGCCAGTCTGGGAGGTGCCTTAATGATAGGCTGAGGGAGCACGCTAGAGATGCAAGGAACAATTCGGGTAGCAAAATTATTGACTATATTCGGAATTGCCGCAACTGCACTCCCGCGCTCGAAAAAACGTCAGTACTGCGCCGGTGCAAGACTCAACTTGGAAGAGAGATAATTGAGGCTAATGAGATAGAAAAATCGGGTAACTCGTGTGTCAGCAATCCTTCAATTTTGCTCTCAAAAAAGGAATTCAGTTATCTTGCGCAGAATTAAAAAAACTCGAAGCATGCCTTCACTCGTGCGATGATGGGATCTGTGCTGATCTGATATGTATGTATAGAAAGTCCCTTCTTTTCTTCTTCTTGTTGATAAGAGCAGCTGCTGTATTTAAGCAAATGGTCCGTCAATAAAAACCTGAGTTGTTAGTAAGCGCTTGTCCTGTCTACCTCGTTTCTTTTGTGTCGTGTTTTTTGCGCAAAATAACAGAATGAGAAGGAGCTGCTGACAGTTTTCTACGAAGAAATCCAAGTTGTTTGAATGTTTTTGCACACGTGTTATTTATATGAGTGTCCCAGCTTAGTTTATGGGTAAATGTGATGCCTAAATATTTCACCGTATCAACCCTCATTAGGTTACATCCTGATAAACTAAGGATATACAAGAGGCGCTTTTTTACGTGTAATTGTGATGGAAGAAGTTTTGTCGATATTAATTTTCATTCCCCATGATTGACACCATTTGGCAATACTATTTACAGAAGAATTTAAATTTAATTGGTAATCTCGTGTAAGTACCGCAGTGTAGAGAACGCAGTCGTCAGCGAAGAGCCTTATTGTCACCCCAGGTTCGGCGCAAGCATGAATATCATTAATATATATCAAGAATAGGATCGGTCCCAAGACGGATCCTTGTGGGACCCCGGAAGAAACACTTATTCGTTCTGATTGTGCGTTGTTTACTTCCACGTACTGCCCTGTGAGGTAAGAGGCTATCCAGGTTACTACTTTTCGGTTAATGCCAATGGCACGAAGCTTCTCTATTAATTTGGAATGTAGGACACGATCAAAAGCTTTCCTAAAGTCAATCAGTATAGCATCGCTTGAAGCTGAGAATCAATCACTTGTGCAAAATCATGAGTTATTTCCAGCAGCTGCGTAACCGTTGACAGTCCTTCTCTAAAACCGTGTTGTCTAGCGTAAATTAGGTTATTTTCTTCCAAATACTTTGTGATGGATTTATTGATGATATGCTCCATTAGCTTGCAGCAACAGCTAGTTAGTGAGATGGGCCTATACATGTCTACAGACAGTCTGCTGCCGCTTTTATGAACCGGAATAACCTTTGCACATAGCCAGTCGGAAGGAAGAGCACCTGTTTCAAGAGAAAGTGTAAAAATTTTGTGCAAAAACGGAGCCAACTGCTCCGCGTATCGCTTCAGAAATGCATTTGAGATGTTATCTGGACCAGGGGTCTTTTTAACGCCAATCTTCAAAAGCAAGTTAACAATACCAGTTTAGGAAATCTCAATATCCGGCATCAGTGATTGTGGTTCGCTTGTGATAGCACTCGTGGCAAGCTCGTGAGCAAAGACAGATCGAAAATATTGATTGAAAGAATTTGCGATAACGAGGGGGTCTGTGACTACCGCACCATCTATTTCCATTTGTGATAAACGGGGTTCAGGGTTCGATAAATATCGCCAGAACTTTCCTGGATCGCTAGTGATAAAATTAGATAAAGTTGTCGAAAAGAACGCATTCCGCGCGGTTTTAATTTCCAATTTTAGTTTGCTCGCCAGTTCGCATGTCTGAGTGCGATTTCCCTTCCTTCTACGCATTCGCTGTAATCTTCGCTTCAGATGAATGGCGGTGCGTGTAATCCACGGGGTTTTTCTTTTTGTTTGTTTTATTGTCGTAGGTACAAATTTTTTTTCGCATTGTGTTATCGCGCTTTTTACCTGCAGCCACAGGTTGTTTACACTGCAGGAATATGTACAAGAAAAACTATCGAGAATTGTTTCTAGATAATCTATGATGCCTACATCATCTGCCCTGCTGTAGTCTTTGATAGTGGTTGAAGAGTTGCTGTCATTACGGTCAGCGTTGTGGCGCAGGGGAGGAAAAGTAAGAAAAAGCAATTTATGGTCAGAAATTCCGTCTTGCACGCTAACTTCAGGACAGAGAAAACTAGATACAAAGGCTAGATCTAATACGGAAATAGCTTGTCCTTGGAGGCGCGTTGGCTCATTTACTACCTGAGATAGCGAAAAACTAAGCATTACATCCAGGAGCTTTTCACAGTCTGAAATTTCGTTCCTTCCAATTGCTAAGTTTGTCCATTCGATACCTGGTAAATTGAAATCGCCTGTTAGGATGAGTTTTGTGCGAGCGTTAACTTTGCTATGCAGGAAGTCGTGCATCTCAAGAAGATAATCAAGGGGTGCATTCGGTGGTCTATATATATACCGCCCATATTGGTACCAAGTTGCCCTGAACGTTAATAGTGCACCACACACTTTCATGATTTGGTATACCACTATTTTTTTGGAAAGTCTTGCTTTATTGCAATGGCTACACCACCTCCTCGCCCATCACGATCTGAGCGGATCAATGCGTAAGAGCTTGGAACTATTTCTGAGTCATGGATATCCGAGTGCAGCCAGGTTTCAGTTATTACAACTAAATCTGGTGAGTACAGCAACAGCAATTCTTCAAATTTTTCGGTTTTGTTCACAATACTTCTAGCATTGAAACATAATAATGTAAATGGAACTGGAGCCTGTTGTCAGTCACTGCCTCCCACAGCACTCTTGGCAGACTCCCGCTCGGCACGCCTCAGTAGCATTCGTTTGTTTTCGCTTTTATCCCACAGGTCGCCGTTTATCTTCAGTTTATTAAATATGACAGCCACCTTATCACCGTTGTCGCCATTTATCTTAGATGATTGCCATAGCCCTTTGTGTATTTCACGAACCGGAACAGAATAGTCCTCAGCGATTGAAAATTGGCTACCTTTTAGTTTGAAGCAGTTTTGAAGTATTCTTATTTTTTCCGAGAAGTCGTATAATCGAAGTATGACCGGTCGTCCACGATTTTGATTACTTTTTCTAAGCCGGTGGATACGCTCGATAGACCTAACTTCAATGCCTAGTGTGCCTTTAAATATTTCATCCTTGACCAGTTTTCCAAGATCCACAGTGTTTTCGCCTTCGTCTTCTTCAATGCCGTAGATGATAATGTTGTTTCGCGACTTCTATTTTCAAAATCATCAAGTTTGCTGTTCATCTGTTCTAAGTGCTTGTGCATAACACTGAAGGCTTCCTGGCATTTTTGTACCTACTCATTGTACATCGAAGTGAGGCAAGGCTTGTTTCAATTTCCAAAAGCCGGGTTTGTACACTTTGCAGACCGGTTTTAAGAGAGCTTGGGAAGATTTTATAGTTGTGACAGTTCCAAGAATTTTTTCTATCTTTTCGGTATTTGGACCAGGGTTTTCCTCTACATCGCCACTGAGCTTTAACAGCAAACAAATAACTTGTAACAAATCTCTAACACATTGAAAAACAAGGCCAGGGCTCGGCAGCACCACTAGACAAACACAATTGCTCCTTAGAGTATCAGTATAAGGTCGTTTTTTACCAACCTGGACGAAGTAAACCACGAAGTTTAGCAACGCGTTCCGGGCGGTGCTGCCAAGCCCACTGAAAGGCGTTGAAGGATGGACCGGACTTTTATAGGGCTCCGATGATGTCGCTGTAGTGCCAAAGGAATGTTCCAAGGTGTACATCACTGCGCAGCTCTCCACGTGCGGTAGATACGTCATATGCAGCGCGACTGTTGGGTGATCATTCATGCGCTGGGGCGTCATTGCCGATGTCACCCTGCAGGCATAGGCGTCGATTGATGGATGATAGCCACTGGTGTTCCCGAGGCGTCCCAACAAAACCTGCACGAAGTAAACCACGAAGTTTAGCATCGTGTTCCGGGCGGTGCTGCCAAGCCCGATAGTGGATAGTGGACCGGAATGGGAGAATTTAACTCCGGCGACCATTATGTCTTTTATTGTGGGCACGAATCCAAGAGAAGGAATGGGGTCGCTCTCATACTAAACAGAAGAATGGGCAAAGCAGTGCTAGGGTACAATCCCCAAAACCACCGAATGATTTCACTTCGGATCCAAGGTCACCCTTTCAACATAACAGTTATCCAAGTCTATGCACCGACCACTACTGCTGAAGAAGATGACGTTGAGAGATTTTATGCGGACCTACAATGCCTTTTAGACCACACCCCATCATCAGACGTCGTTTCTCTCATAGGAGACTGGAATGCTAACGTCGGGAGTGAAGAAATATCCGGAATTATAGGCAAGTTCGGTGTTGGCGAGCCAAATGAAGCTGGGCAGAGGCTAGTAGAGTTTTGTCAAGAAAACAACCTGACCATAGCGAATACTCATTTTCAACAGCACAAGAGGCGCCTGTACACATGGACTTCACCGGACGGTCTGTACAGGAATCACATAGATTATATTCTTTGCCGGCAAAGATGGTGCCGATTGTGGCACCGATCATCAGCTTCTTGTTGCCAAAATTAAGCTTCGATTGAAGAAAACGCAGAAAACTAGAAGGCCTTTCAGGTATGATCTGGATCAAATTCCATTAGAATATGCTGTGGAAGTGAGGAATCGTTTTCGAGAATTAGATATAGAATACAGAGAGCCCGAAGAGATGTGGACTGATGTTCGTGATATAATACAAGAAGTTGCTACAAGGGTAGTTCGAAAGCAAAAGAAATGCAAGAAAGCAAAGTGGTTATCTGAAGAGGCTTTACAAATAGCTGAGGAAAGGAGGATGGCAAAAGTTATGGGGGAAATAGAAAGGTACAAGGTTCTCAATGCGGATTTTCAGAAAATAGCAAGGAGAGATAAGAATGCCTTCCTGAACATACAGTGCCAAGCAGTTGAGGACAACAGCCAATTAAGGAACACAAGATCTCTGTATAAGACAATCAAAGATATCAAAGGAAGCTTCTGTGCTAAGCTGGGCGTGATAAAGGACAAACGAGGCAAGGACCTCACTGAAGCCTCAGAGATAAAGTGGCAGGAATACACAGAAGAGCTGTACAAGAAGGACCCGAATGTGCAAACCCAACATAAGAAGGTTGTGATTACTGATCTCGAGCCGGGCATCCTGAAGAGTGAAGTTGAATGGGCCTTAGCCAGCCTTGCTAAGAACAAAGCTAGCGGAATTGATGGCATTCCAGCTGAGCTGCTTCAAAACCTCAACCATGACGCTGTTAACATTCTGCATACATTATGTCAGAAGATTTGGAAAACCCTGCAGTGGCCACAGGATTGGAGGAGGTCAGTTTACATCCCCATTCCAAAGAAAGGCAGTGCCAAAGATTGTTACAACTACCGTACGATCGCGCTTATTTCGCATGCTAGCAAGGTAATGTTGAAAATCCTCCAAGGTAGGCTGCAGCAGTATGCGGATCGGGAGCTTCCGGACGTGCAAGCTGGGTTTCGCAAGGGCAGAGGAACTAGAGACCAAATTGCCAACCTTCGCTGGTTCATGGAAAAATCAAGAGAGTTCCAGAAACCCATCTACTTCTGCTTTATTGATTATGCGAAAGCGTTTGACTGCGTAGATCACAGCAGATTGTGGCAAGCTCTACAAGAGATGGGTGTTCCAGTTCACCTAATCTGTCTCCTCAGGAACCTGTATGAAGGGCAAGAGGCCACAGTCAGAACTGGGCATGGTCTTACTGATTGGTTTCCGATTGAGAAAGGAGTGAGGCAAGGCTGCATACTGTCGCCCTGCCTATTTAACCTATATGCAGAGTGCATCATGAGGAAGGCCGGTCTGGACGAGTCTTCAGCTGGAGTGACGGTTGCTGGAAAACGTATCAACAACCTTAGGTATGCGGATGATACCACTTTAATGGCAGAAAGTGAAGTGGAACTTAAGAGATTGGTTTGTGGTTTGGTTTGTGGGGTTTAACGTCCCAAAGCAACTCAGGCTATGAGAGACGCCGTAGTGGAGGACTCCGGAAATTTCGACCACCTGGGGTTCTTTAACGTGCACTGACAACGCACAGCACACGGGCGCCTTGCTTTTCGCCGCCAACGAAAAGCTGCCGCCGAGGCCGGGATTCGATCCCGCGTCCTTGGGAACAGTAGTCGAGCGCCGTAACCACTGCGCCACCCCGGCGGGGTGGAAGTCAAGAGACTTCTGATGCGCGTACAAGAGGAGAGTGAGACGTTTGGGCTTAAACTGAACATTAAAAAGACAAAGATCATGGCTTCTTGCCCTATCAAGTTCTGGAGCATCAATGAACAAGATGTGGAAGATGTGACAGATTTTCTCTTCTTGGGCTCCAAGATTACCTCGGAAGGAGACTGCAGCCATGAAATTAGAAGATGCCTGCTTCTGGGAAAGAGAGCAATGGTTAGCCTTGACCGCCTAGTAAAGAGCAGAGACATTAGTCTGCCAACCAAGATCCGTATAACTCGTGCTATGGTCTTTCCAGTTGTGATATATGGATGCGAGAGTTGGACTGAAAAAGGCTGACCGCCGAAGAATTTACGCGTTTGAACTGTGGTGCTGGCGAGGACTCTTGAGAGTTCCTTGGACTGCCAGAAGATCAACTCAGTCGATATTGTCGACCATAAACCCTGACTGCTCATTGGAGGGTCAAATTCTAAAGTTAAAGCTCAGCTACTTTGGTCATCTGATGAGAAGAGAGGAGTCGCTGGAGAAAGATTTGATGTTGGGAAAGGTTGAGGGTCGCCGGAGAAGGGGTAGGCAGCGAACGCGATGGTTAGATGGCATCCTCAAGGCACTGCAGATGAAGTTACGTGATGTTAGGAAGATAGTGAGAGACCGGAAAGCGTGGCGTGACATGGTCCATAGGGTCACGATGAGTCGGACACGACTGAACGACTGAACTGGACTGAAGGAAGGAGAAATTATATTCCCCTACAAGAAACTGAACATTCCTTTATAGCTATGTCCATTATTTCACTTAAGTATAATCTGTGACAGGACGGCATGTGTGCACGTGTGTGTGCGTTTTGGGGAGGGGATTGCTTGTAGCGTTGTTGCCATTCTAATTAACTCTCACCGAGCACCTGACCACGCTGGAGAGCTTTTAATGCGCGAATAGCGTCTCCATATGAGCATAAGGGATTTATTGAACATGAAACATCAAAATAAACACATCCGCCACGGGGGAAACTGCATTTCAAGTTCTAAGCAGAAGACGCATGTTAGTCTCAGAGGAACTTTATTTTCTAAATTATTATTTGCTATTTCTACAGGTTGTTCGAAAGAGCTATTTTTGAATGAGCTATGTGCAACTCGCACAAAATGTGATGTCCACGAAAATTAGGTCAATTTTGACAGTAATTGCCAGCATGCATATTAGAGAATAAGAAGTTACGACTGTGTCAAAAACTGAAATTTCGTGGCCGTAGTCGTCCTAGATGCTTTTACAGGGCGATATCTAGGAGTGCGAGCTTGAAAAGTTTCAGTTTTCATTTCTCTCGGGTTCGATCCCAGCAGCGGCGGCCACATCTCAATGGAAGCAATATCGTCAAGGCATCCATCTTTACACAACACAGTGCAAATTAAAGAACACCAAGTGATTGAAATTTCCTGGACCTCCACTGCGGCGCCTCTCATAGCCAGAGTTTCTTTGCAGCGTTAAATTACATAGACATGCCACCAAGCTAACCTTGCATTAACAAGCTTACTTATAGTACTTGTCAGCCCAGTATGAATATTGCCAGGGGGCGCGGACATCGACGCGGACAAGGAAACTCTACGAATCGACATTGGAAAAGTCCGCGGTTGCCGATTATAACGCTACCTCGACGCCACCACGACGCACCCGAAACGACGACGAATTGCCGGTGGAACCGACGACGCACCAACGCACCCGCAACAACGACGAATTGCCGGTGAAACAGACAACGCAACAATGCACCCGCAACAACGACGAATTGCCGGTGAAACAGACGACGCAACAACGCACCCGCAACAACGACGAATTGCCGGTGGAACAGATGACACGACAACGCACCCGCAACGACGAAGAATTGCCGGTGGAACGGACACCACAACAACGCGCCTGCAACAACGACGTATTGCAGGTGAAGCATACCGCGTACACCGACGCAGAGCACTCAAACACTCAGAAGCCTGCTACTCGCGAGAAGCTGTCGTTGGACATACCAGTAATACTGGATGGTCGCCATGTTCGAGCTTTGTTGGATACTGGCGCTGATTATTCTATTTTGAGCAGCCAGTTTGCCGCGATTCTCAAGAAGGTTTTGACTCCGTGGGCTGGCACACACGTTCGCACTGCGGGTGGTCATCTGGTTACTCCTCTAGGCATGTGCACGGCCAGGGTTCAAATTCAAGAGTCGACATTTGTGGTAAGCTGCCTCGTTCTGAAAAGCTGCTCACGTGACCTAATTCTGGGCGTAGATTTTCTTCGTGAATATGGCGCAATTATTGACCTCCGGGATTTTAAGGTCTCGTTTTCAACTGAGAAAGCAGTGGCCCTCAGCAGTACACAGCGACCACTCAATGTGCTTCGAGTTTATGCGGACAGTGTCATGCTGCCACCCCGAACCAGCACCTTCGTTAATGTCAAATGCAATGCACTTCACGATGGTGATGCAATAGCCGAAACTAACCTCTCGTTACTGTTGACGCAGGGAGTCTGCGTGGCTCGCAGTTTGATCCATCTTAACTGTGGCCAGTCCAAGGTACTTGTTACCAATTTTTCGCACGAGTATCGACACCTTTTTCGGAATACTTCCGTAGCTTTCGCGGAACGCATATCTGAAGTCTCCGAGTGCTTGTCCACAGAAACCGTGCCACCGCCCACATCCCTCGACAACCTCGATATTAGCTCAGAGCTATCGGTGAGCCAGCGTGAACAGCTGTTTTCATTGTTACTTGAATTCAGAGAGTGTTTTGCATCATCGTCAAAAGTGCATCAGACTCCCATTGCCAAGCACCAGATCGTGACATTCGATGATGTGCGCCCAATTCACCAGCACCCCTACCGCGTCTCTTCGACCCAGCGCGAAGTTATTAAGTCACAAGTTAAACAAATGCTCGAAGATGATGTTATTCAGCCTTCAAATAGCCCATGGTCCTCCCCAGTCGTTCTAGCTAAAAAGAAAGACGGCACGTTACGTTTTTGCGTCGATTACCGCAAGCTGAACGCCGTAACCAAGAAGGATGTATACCCCTTGCCGCGGATTGACGACTCTCTCGACCGCCTTCGGCGTGCGAAGTACTTTTCGTCAATCGATCTAAAAAGTGGCTACTGGCAGATTGAGGTAGATGAGCGAGATCGTGAAAAAACGGCCTTTGTCACACCCGACGGACTTTACGAATTTAAAGTTCTACCTTTCGGACTTTGTTCCGCGCCGGCCACATTTCAGCGGATAATGGACACTGTCCTCGCCGGGCTTAAATGGCAGTGTTGCCTAGTCTACCTAGATGACGTGGTGGTCTTCGCAGAATCGTTTTATTTATTTTTTATTTATTTATTCAATACTGCAGGCCTTTACGGCCCAAGCAGGAGGGGCATACAAATGACATCAGCGTATAGAACGAAGATAACAAATAATAATTTTAAAACACTTGTTCTATGGGCAGTAGAACATGAGCAAAACAAGGACTAAACGAAATGCAAACCGAGCTCTTCATTTGGGAAAGTGAAACATAAACAACAGAAGTAAGCCAATGAATGAAATGAAATGTGAAACTTGCAGTAAGGCAAAAACACTATCAGTTTGGGCAACCAAAAAGCAGACAAGAAAATATTCAAGAGCAATTCAAGGTTTCAATTGAATCAACACTGGCTAGAAGAGGCAGAGGTAAGTTGTTCCAATCTGTTATCGTGCGAGGAAAAAAAGAATATTTAAAAACATTAGTTCTGGTGCTGTATGGCGTTAGAGAGTCATCGTGTCGATGTCGTGTTCGGCGTGCAGTAAGTGGTGTTATGTACGGATCAGGAGTTAGAGCAAGAAGGTTATTTTTAAGAAGGAACATAAATTTTAAGCGCTGAGTTTTTCTTCTCAGTTCCAGTGTCGGTATACCATGTTGTTTCATTAGTGCTGTCGGGGAATCAGTTGTACGGTACTTCGAAAAAATAAACCTGACTGCCTTACGCTGGATTCTTTCGACAGCGTCAATGTTAGATTTGGTATAAGGGTCCCATACTACGCATGCATATTCAAGTTTTGGTCTTATTAATGATGTATAAGCTAAAAGTTTAGTTTCGGCGGGGGCATGTTTCAATTTATGACGGAGAAGGCAAAGTTTCCGAAAAGCTGTGTCACATACGTTAGTTATGTGAGTGTTCCAGTTTAGGCTGTTTGTTAGTGTGACGCCAAGATATTTATACTCGCTGACTTCGGTTAGTGGTTCTGTCCCGAGGGCATAGGGAAAAGAAAGGTTATTAAGTTTCTTGGTTATTTTCATATACACTGTTTTGTCAGCGTTCAATTGCATATCCCAACAATGACACCAGGAAAGAATATTTTGTAGATTATTGTTAAGAGTTATCTGGTCATCCTCGCTTGACACTTCCCTGAACAGCACGCAGTCGTCTGCAAACAATCGTATTTGGACGGGTTCGGTAGTAACGCTCACAATGTCATTAATATATATTAAAAACAACAGTGGTCCTAGCACACTGCCCTGAGGAACGCCGGAAGTAACTGGAAGTTCATGGGAGTAGTACGTATCAATATTAACAAACTGTCTACGATCAGTGACATACGCAGCAACCCAGTTAATAATGAAAGGAGGAAGGTTAATCATTTTAAGTTTTTCAATAAGCTTACAGTGTGAAACAAGGTCAAAGGCTTTCCTGAAGTCTAAAAAAATAACGTCCACCTGGCCGGATTTGTCTAAAATTCTAGCAAGGGAATGGATTACCGTTGTTAATTGTGTCACCGTAGAAAATCCTTTACGAAAACCATGCTGCGCAGGTGAAAGTATATTGTTGTCCTCCAGAAAATCTCTGATGAAGTTGGCTATGGCGTGTTCAAGCATCTTACAACAAGATGATGTTAACGAAATTGGTCGGTAGTTAGTAATCATTGTGGGGTCTCCCTTCTTAGGCACTGGTACTACACGTGCCGTTCGCCAGTCAGGGGGAAGGGCTGCAGTGGACAGTGACGCACCGAAAATAATTACCAGAAAGTGTGACAGCATTTCTGCGTATCGGCGCAGAAAAACATTCGGTATGTTATCCGGTCCTGGGGTAGATTTTGTTTTTAGATTAAGGATCATAGAAAGCACACCTTGAGCGGATACAAATTCAGGAGATACATTTGATAAAGGTGAAAAGGGAAGTGCAAGCTCTTCTGAGTTAATAAACACACTGTGGAAGAATGCATTAAAGTGTTCGACGATACTCTGCTTTTCGACAACGGGAATGCCATCTTTAATTATTTGATCCACTGCCTTGTTCTTTTTGCTAAGAAATTTCCAGAATTTTTCTGGAGCCGTACGAATAAAGTGCGGCAAAGTGTTATTAAAATAATGGCGTTTGGCATGCCCAATTGACGAGCTCAGCGTAGCTTGCAAGTTCTGTACTGTAGTTCGTGAGGCATTCCGTCGTCTTAAGCGTTTTATTTTTCTTTTCAAGTGAATGACTTCACGCGTTATCCAAGGGTTTTCATTTCCTGTTTTCTTTGTTTTCGTTGGAACGAAATTTTCGATGCAATAAGTGCAGATTTTTTTGAACTTGTCCCAAAGTTCTACTACATTGCTTCCTTGAAAGTTGCTTAGGTGTAAATCGAGGTAATCTAACACGCTTTCGTCTCTGGCACGTGTGAAGTCCTTCACTTGTACAGTTTTTGCCTTCTTAGCGGTACATTTTTTTAAATGACACGAATAGTACACCATCTCATGATCAGACATTCCATGTTCAATTGATACTGAAAAATGCTCGATTGTTTTGCTCACGAAGACAAGATCAAGCATTGATGATGAAGAACCATGCACTCGCGTTGGTAAGTTGACAACTTGGTGCAAATTGTGGCATAAGATTATTTCACGCATATAATTAACATGAGTGCTAAATTCACCACTAGAAGAACAATGTTCCCAGTTAACTCCTGGAAGATTAAAGTCCCCCACTAAAAAAATTTTTTTATGTACGAATGAATTGACATGCTCACGTAAATCACACAGGAATTGGGGTGGTGAGCCAGGCGCTCGATAAACGGCAAATAGCAAGAATGAATGTCCATAGTAAGAAATCTTTAGGCTAATAGTTTCAATGTTATCAGCCTGACACAAGAGAGTTGCTGATAAGTTTTGCTTTACCAGCACAGCCACCCCGCCTCCCCTCGTTGATCTGTCACGACGGAAAACACTGTAAGATGGTGGAAAGACGTCTTCATCATCTATGCCACTGTGTAGCCAAGTTTCGGTCAAAACAACGATGTGCGGGTTGTAACCTAAGATAATAGCCTCTAACTGATCACTTTTGTTAACAATGCTGCGTGCATTTATATTTAATATGCGCATATCTTTCGTATCATGCCGGAGAAGTCAGTCTTGTTTAGCACTGTTATATTTACCAATTTTTTGCCTACAGTTGTTAGCGTCATCCCAGATGTAAAGGTCGTTGTCGACTCGAAGTTTCTCGTTGATTAGTTGAACTTTTCTTTTGTGCTCCCTTTCCTCTGAAGTACTGTCCCACAAAAGCTTACGCTTCCTGAGCGTGTTTCGTGAGTAATCGTTTTGAACAGAAGTATTAGAACCTTTGAGTTTGAAAGCATTTTGCATGATACTTTTCTTTTCTTCGTAATCTTGAAAATATAAAATTACTGGCCGCGTTTTATCCCTCTTGCCGATCCGATGTATTCGGGCTACAGACTTGCACGTGATTTGTAACTTGGTAGAAAATATATCAGTTAGAACTTTACGACGCAGTACAGCCTCTGTCTCTTCTGGTTCCTCTGGTACCCCAAAAACCAGTAAATTCGAGCGTCTACTTTTATCCTCCAAATCCGTAATTTTCGCTTCTAAGGCTTTAACCGTGCTTTCAAGTGCTTCTACGCGCGCGGCTTGTTTCTCCATTTCTGTAAATCGAGTCTCCCAGTCCGCCAGACGTGTTTCCATGCTAGTTTGTTGTATACGAAGTGCTGCAACATCCTCAATTAATTTATTCTGTCCCAAAAGCAGTTTTTCAAGTAGTTCATTTGTGCTGGAACCTTCCGTGTCAGGTCCGGGATTCAACTCGATATCTCCGCTCAAGAGGAGCAAGCATACGCAGTACACGTCATACACCATTAATACAGCTTGCTGTGGGCACGGCAAGACCAAAAGACAACGGTTGTCGCTTTTAACAGAGCTGTAGTAAGCACTAACCTGCACAAGGCAGAAGAATGGTCTGTTAGGCCACATGGTCGCTCTCGGTCCGCCGTGCCCACTGAAGTCGAAGGCTTGAAGCTGCTCTTTTATATCCCAAAGCGACGAGGTCACGTGTCGTGATGGTGGCGCTGTCGGTGCATCACGGAACAGAAAAGGTATCGCCAAAGGAAGAAGAGAGCTTCGGTTCCTTGATAATCTTGACGCAGCCGCAGATCGTGGATCAGCAACTGCATCTGGCAGGTTTTGAAGGTCGATCTGCCCGTCAGCTTGGTTGATTTGCTTTCCGACGAGACCAAAAGCAAGGACCTGCACAAGGCAGAAGAATGGTCTGTTAGGCCACATGGTCGCTCTCGGTCCGCCGTGCCCACTGAAGTCGAAGGCTTGAAGCTGCTCTTTTATATCCCAAAGCGACGAGGTCACGTGTCGTGATGGTGGCGCTGTCGGTGCATCACGGAACAGAAAAGGTATCGCCAAAGGAAGAAGAGAGCTTCGGTTCCTTGATAATCTTGACGCAGCCGCAGATCGTGGATCAGCAACTGCATCTGGCAGGTTTTGAAGGTCGATCTGCCCGTCAGCTTGGTTGATTTGCTTTCCGACGAGACCAAAAGCAAGGACCTGCACAAGGCAGAAGAATGGTCTGTTAGGCCACATGGTCGCTCTCGGTCCGCCGTGCCCACTGAAGTCGAAGGCTTGAAGCTGCTCTTTTATATCCCAAAGCGACGAGGTCACGTGTCGTGATGGTGGCGCTGTCGGTGCATCACGGAACAGAAAAGGTATCGCCAAAGGAAGAAGAGAGCTTCGGTTCCTTGATAATCTTGACGCAGCCGCAGATCGTGGATCCTCAACTGCATCTGGCAGGTTTTGAAGGTCGATCTGCCCGTCAGCTTGGTTGATTTGCTTTCCGACGAGACCAAAAGCAAGGACCTGCACAAGGCAGAAGAATGGTCTGTTAGGCCACATGGTCGCTCTCGGTCCGCCGTGCCCACTTTTCACAACATCTTAAGCGCCTGCGGTCAGTACTCGAAGCCCTTCGATCCGCTAACTTGACACTTAAGCCACAGAAATGTCACTTTGGCTACCAAGAGCTTAAATTCCTCGGTCATGTCGTAAGCGCTGCCGGCGTGAAGCCCGACCCTGACAAGCTTACTGCTGTTGCGAAATTTCCGATTCCACGTGACAAGAAAGCTGTTCGCAGATTTCTCGGCTTGTGCAGTTATTACCGCCGTTTTATCGATAACTTCGCTGATCTTGCTGAACCGCTGACTCGGCTCACCCGGGGAAACACCCCTTTTGTTTGGAGTCACGAGCAAGAAGCTGCTTTTACCGAGTTGCGTCTCCGTCTCCAATCGCCGCCTATTCTAGCCCATTTCGATGAGCACGGTGAAACAGAAATCCACACTGACGCCAGTAACATTGGCCTTGGGGCGGTTCTCGTGCAACGTCAAGAGGGTGTGGAACGAGTCGTCGCCTATGCCAGCCGTGCTTTATCCCGCGCCGAGATGAACTATTCAACTACTGAGAAGGAATGCCTCGCCATTATTTGGGCGGCTGCAAAATTTCGCCCCTACCTTTATGGTCGCCCATTTAAAGTGGTCACTGACCACCATTCCTTGTGTTGGCTGGCCAACCTGCGTGACCCATGCGGCCGCCTGGCGCGATGGAGCCTTCGCCTACAGGAGTTTGACCTTACTATAGTCTACAAGTCCGGACATAAACATGAAGATGCTGACGCGCTCTCTCGTGCGCCCGTCGAGCTCGCTTCACCACATTCGGGTGACTCTGGCAGTTTTCTCGGAGCTGTTGATACTTCAGATATGTCTCATCAGCAGCGTGCTGATCCAGAGTTACGAGCCCTGATCGATTATTTAGAAGGTCAGCCAGCCACAATACCTAAGTGCTTTTCTCGGAGCCTCTCAACTTTCTGCCTGAGAAGTGGTGTACTCTATAAGCACAGCTCTACATCCGATTCGAGAACCTACCTCCTCGTGGTACTTGCAGCTCTGCGAGAGGAAATCCTTTCCGTGTGCCACGATGAACCAACTTATGGCCACTTGGGCTATACTCGCACACTTGCTAGAATACGAAAAACATTCTACTGGCCCAACCTTGCAACTGTCGTTAAGCGCTATGTTAAGAGCTGTCGGCAATGTCAGCGTCGGAAGGTTCCGCAATCAAAGCCTGCAGGCCTTCTCGTGCCCATAATACCACCACGCGCACCGTTTGATCAAGTCGGCATGGACCTTCTCGGTCCTTTCCCTCGATCCTCCGGGGGCAACCGCTGGATAATCATCGCCACAGACTACCTGACTCGATATGCCGAGACCAAAGCGTTACCTAGTGGTACAGCATTGGAGGTTGCCCATTTTTTTGGACACCAGATCCTGCTGCGGCACGGTGCTCCGACCTGTATTATTACTGACAGAGGGACTGCCTTTACTTCACAAATGATGGCCGAAGTTTTTCATCTCAGCGGTACGGCGCATCGAAAAGCTACTGCTTACCATCCGCAGACCAATGGGCTGACTGAAAGGCTTAATAAGACCATTGCGGACATGCTGGCGATGTATGTCGACGCCCAGCACAAGACTTGGGATGCTATCCTACCATATGTGACATTCGCGTACAATACGGCAGTCCAAGAGACGACACGCTTCACGCCGTTTCGCCTAGTTTACGGCAGAGAGGTTCGGACGATGCTGGACGCAATGCTCCCTTGCGAAACAGATACCGAGCTTTCTACCGACGCCGAGAACTTTGCCCAAGATGCTGAGCAAGCACGCCAACTAGCACGCGTCCACATCGCCCAGCAACAGGACAAGGATTCACGCCGGTACAACCTCCGCCACAAACAAGCTTCCTACAACACCGGGGACCAGGTGTGGGTGTGGACTCCTGTTCGACGCCGTGGCCTATCAGAAAAGCTGATTTGCCGTTACTTCGGACCATATAAAGTCTTGCGGCGCCTCAGCGACGTTAACTATGAGGTCCTCCCAGATGGCCCAGAGCAGAGAGGCCGTCGGCTACCTCGTCCAGAGACAGTTCATGTTCTACGCATGAAGTCGTATTTTACGCGGTAACTGAAAGACGGCATCTACAAACTTTTTTTTTGTTCGTTTGCTTTTGTCCAGCTGTGTGCACGTGTGCCGTGTGCGTCACGCTTAAGGAGGGAGGAATGCCAGGGGGCGCTCGCAGCGAAAGACGTTGAAGTGGCGCTCGGAGAAGAAGGACGAAGTGAATCGGCTCCGGACTAGAAGGACGTACCTAAAGCTTGGACCTTATAATTCCACCTGCACCGGCTCTGATAGCCTAGCCCTAGTCGCCAATATCGTGACAATATTTGCAAAGAATGGACCTTCTGAATTTAACAGAGCAGTATCCATCTTATATGCACGTCATATTTTTGAAGAATAATTCGTCTTTTTGATGATTCTAACTGGCAGATTTTGTTATAAGGACTTCATATGTGGAATACACTGGAGACGTGCAGCTAAAGCAACTACGGTGTTGCGCATTCTACGAAACCAGTGAATGACAGCGTGAAAGCAGGGAAAAACTATTCGCTGCTGCTGCAACAGGTGCAAAGCGAACGGTGAGCTGGTGGCACAACTTACAGCGGCTGAGAGCATAATTAAAAGAGAACCGCTCCCATTGCTTTTGCGGCGATTGAGAAGACAACAGAAAAGAGCGTCCGCTCTCCCTCGATACCAGCTGTGCACAACTATAGTAATTACCAAAAATAGCAAATGCACGGATTGACACGAATTTATTCAAGGAAATGGCCCAAGTCATTAAGGAATGATATGCATCAAGTGCACAACATAACAAAAAGGGGTCTGCACTACAGTAAAAAAAGAAATACAATTCATATTGTTCCAAGCTATTTGAAATTAGTGAACATGAGACATTTTTTAGGCAGATGTACCAAGACCATACTAATGCGTAAATCTGAATGCTCAACAAATGGTAGAAAGGTGCAGACTCCGTACAGGCTCCGATAAATGGAGATTCCAGCTGGACTAAAGCCACTTTTTCTAAGAATCACGAATGCTCTGCACAACATGTTAGAAAGTCGACTGCAGTGATGCGACTGCTATGCTAAACTGAGTCACAAAGCTTACCTTGCCCCATGCTGCCACATTATGAAATTTGAGCAATTTGGGCCAAGCCGGCACCAAAATTTTCTTTAAAAAAAACACCTTGGGTGCCACGTGTTGTATGACATACGCTACTGTACAAAACACGATCATCATGGCTCACACATGCGCCAGCAGTTGCAGCATAGTTAGCAACTGCTGTTAAGTTGCATCCTACTACGGCACACTCTAATCTGCATACGCAAATACAAAGTATACAGGCATGCGAGAGTGGCAAGTGAAGGCTCACTACAATCACCCTTTGAAATAGCTGTCCCAGCTACGCAGATTGAAAGGGCAGTTTTAGATCGACAAACACTGCAAGTAGCTGCTCAAGTCTGGACTGAATGGTTCCACCGTTCTTAAAGATGCATAGCATTCATAGTAAGATTCACAAGCAGGATGAGTATCACTTTATTGGTTAGTCTCAATTATGGGGTTTAATGTCGACTCTGGCTGTGAGAGACGCCACAGTTGAGGGGTCTGGAAATTTTAGCCACCTAAGGTTCGTTTCCGTACACTGAAATCGCACAGCACAAGGGTGCCGTGCTTACTTCCACCACCGAAAAGCGGCTTCAGCGGCCAGGATTCGATTCTGGGTCCTCTGATTAAGCAGTCGAGTGTTTTAACCACGGAGCAACCGCGCCAGGACGTCACTTTATTGAAATCTTGCTGAAAACTTTATGAAAGTGCAGAGATAAACTTATTTATATGTTATGTTACTAAAAGCAGCCAGAACTAAAAATGTCTGTAGTCATGCATTCGGGTACATGCAATGCTAGTGCAATCAAGTGCCTTTGTAATGAAGTGGTTTCGACCTCGAAAATCATTCATAATACAGGTCATTCCATTGTAAAAGTCATGCACAGAGCACTCTATCACATGAAATAGAGCACGGTAAGCATGTCTTACAAAAGAAAACCTTTATTTACTATCAACTGAAGAACTATTTTATGAAACAATTTAACAATTTTCTTCTAGCTGGACACTTCTTCCAACAGAATGTGCATCTGTAGCTGATCCTTATCATATGCAGGTTCATGGCATGCTCCATGATGAAATCCAAGAGCAACACAAAAGTAGAGCAAAAAAAAAGCAGGGAGGAGGGAAATGCCGGCAAGCGCTTATTAAAGTGTCGTTTTGTCACCTTCGGACTGGATCGATGCAAAACGGCCGATTAAATCCACCGGCATGTTCGCACTTGCTGTTCACAGTTTTCCAGTGCCTACAAGCAAGTGGGGGCATGAAGATTGCTTTGCCTAGTTCTACTTTTTCTGGCGGCGGGTAGTGCTAGTGCCATTCGTCAAGATTTTAGTTTTAAGGTAAAGGTCAATGACTCCAACCAACCAACGAACCAAGAACTTGGTTGGAGCCATTGACCTTACCATAAAACTAAAATTGAATTCCCCAACCAAGCCCCTATATGTAGCACAGCTCAGTGGGCGGCAATCACAGTCCCATTATGTGAGTTCATTGTAAAGCAGTAACAGCTGCCGACATTCCTTCATTTTGTAGTGCCATAGATACGAAAGAGGTTCAGCTGGGACATTAGAAAGCCTTAACTATACAGGTTGTTTCTTTGAATAGGCGTTCATGTTATTAATTTTAATTTAGGAAAGTGTTGACACCAAATTTCGAGCTATCATTCTTTCTTATTTCAGTGATTCATGACACTAAAAAATAAGCATGGAACTGAGAACTTTTTGCCAAATAACACATAATTCAATTTCTACTAGCAAGCCACCAGTTTTAGCAGTCGATCAGTGGCTATCATGCAAATGAACACGCAGCTATTACATCACTGCTTATGTATGCCTCATGTGACCCCAAATCTCAACTTTCGTCTGACAAAAAAAGGGAGGGGGGCTCCAGCTCGGCCTTTGAAGGTATGACGCAACAGCATTAATCATTAATGGCTCCCATTTGCCAGCTCCTCTTATTCGTTCGCGTCCATTCACTCTGCTACTTGCCTAATCAGTAGTCTTATTTGTGCACCCATTGTCCCATGCACACTCATTAGCACAGAGTCGCAAAATATCCCATGCATATCTACCGACTTGGCGAGATCAAAAATCGGAAGATTTTTTATTTGCGCTAAGATGGCGTGGGGGGCGGCACGTTCAGGACGCAGTGTCCAATGAGTGCTAATCAAAACACAAGCAGCAACAGCATGCATGAAAGGTGAGTCCTAGAGACCTCTGCACGCCGCCACCGAGTGATCTCGCTGCACCTCCGCAGCTCGTCGACGCAAACTGATCAGCGAGGCGCCATTGCCGTTTTCTTTCGGTGTCATCGACGCACCGTTTTAGTTTAATGTGAAACCATTATTAGCCCCTTCATACGCGATTCTGCCCGCGACTGTTGTTTCGTGATGGTTTCGAAAGAAGAGATATCATGCCATCGACGGGCATAGCGCAGCTCAGTAACATGAGACACAGCAAAATAGGCCGAGCGCAATATAGGAGAATCAGATGGCACCAAGTTTGGGCAAAACTGCAAAAATAACCCTTCCCCGCCAAGTGCGCTAAGAGGCCGCCCTTTAGCAGCGCATTGCTGCTAACTGCCGCCGAAACTGCTGCCTACAAGGACGTCGCCACTAGTCCAAACCGACACAGCCTTCTTAAGCAGTCAGAAACCACTTGTCGGAAGATTTAAAGCAATGATCGTGTCATCGAAAGTCTTCTGTGCAAATCGGAAGGGTTGGAAGGTATGGCATCATTTGACAGATAACCCGAAGTAGACATAAGTCCCCATTTTAAATAAGCCATACGAGCATGCCGGTGTGGTCTAAGGGGGGTGCGTGCCTAACTTGGGATCAAAGGAACTTGGAAAACTAGTTCCTCCGGCCTCAAAAGCAAAAGCGAGAGTTGGCAGCACCTGCCAATTCAGCCGTGCCATGTTGCCTCATAACATCCCACAACCCAACAACCAATCAGAGCACGACCATGTCACCGGTCTACTACCTCCAGCCAGAGCCATGCCCGTGATTTTTAACTAGCAATGCCAATACCAGATTTTCTGTATAACAGAGCCTTTGATGCTACTGCATTAAAATATGTTATTTACTGCACTTGGGCTCACTATAGTTACCCGTGGAAAGAGACTCCACGGTCACCGAACCCAACCGGTACTCTCAAACAGGCACGGGAAACCAAGATGATCATCTGCTGACACATGTCTGAGGGAATGACCTGCAGGAAGATTAAAAAAAAGAAACCAGCATGAAGCCACACAATCAAAACATTAACACTGGAACAGTGTAAATGTTGAGTGCTTCATTAGGTCATTTCACAACACACTGAATGGAAAAGAAGCAAAATACAGTATAAAGCACATAACAAAGGAAAAAATACTTGTTATAACCTGCTGTGTGAAAGCTGAATGCAGCAAAGTAGAAGCCATTTCAAGTAATGGACTGGGCAACGAGCAAAAAAAAAAATCAAAGCAGCTGCATTTTTATTCCAGTAATTATTTCCCACAAATAAACTTCCTTTTTATTTCCCTCGATAAATTAAATGACCACGGTAATGCACTGCCCTTTGAAGCATTGTCCTTCTAGGATAGTTTGCCATGGATAGTTGTTTTTCTGGCTAGGAAATCTGTAGTTTCATGAAACAACCTGACCAATGAATAGTTTTTCTAATTAAGAAGCTTTTTCTTCTTAAATGTAATTTCTGCACATTCACTATTTGTCTATACAGCAGATCCAGTAGAATGGTTATCTTCTAGTCAAAAATATTGTCACATAGGGGTGACAAGGTCGACGACACAAATGAAGGGTCGATGATTGCTCTGAAGAAACTCTTTATTGGGCTGACTTGCGCCCGCAAAAGAACTAAGCAACTCGGCGGCGGCGATAGCAACAAACGTGCTCCTCGGTCGTCAGACAAAGAATGCTCGTCACATTCGGCAACGCTCAATTTAAAGGCTGCACAGAACAATCTAGATAACGTCGCAAACAGCTACCAGCACGGGCTGGAACATTGTGGAAAGCCACCCGAGTGGCCGGAACCTTCGAGACAGATCTCGGTGCATCTTGCGCTACAACAAAACTGATAAAGGTGTGACTCGTGACATCGAGCATTAACAAACAAAGATTACGGAACTGATACGCGGCCCAGAATCAGAGTGATAAGCCTGTATGCCGGTTGCTGTTAAAAAACAACAAATACTGTTTTCAAGGTTTCGCGGCAATATGTTTCGGCAAAGTAATACAGGAACCCTGTAAATGTGCATCAGAAAACGAGTATTCAGCCTCTCTTGCTTATAAAGTCTCAACAAATTTTTAGGTGATGCTCACTTTGAAGTGATACACTTAATTATTGAACCAACATGGCCTTCAAAAGTGAGACTACAATCCACCCATAGGACCAATCAACTCTTTTAAGCAGTTGGTATGACTTTGCAAGACTGAATCTCTAGCCTACATTCGTCACACGGCTCCTAGACACAAGTCGGCATTTCGTGTAGCTATATGCACTAGCAAACACCAGGTAGCAATTAGGATATCTAACTATTCTGCTCAGGAAGCATGCAATTTATTCATTTAAGGCAGTTAGGCCTGTCATTAAAGAAGGGCAACACTGAGCATTGACTAGCACCACACCTTTTAAAGAGATCAAATACTGAACTTTAAGTGCCCAATTTTTTGAGCAATGAGAAGCTTGCTTTCTAAGGTGGTCCATTGATTCAACAGTTTTATAAGGTGTTCTGCAATGTTTTGCAGATTTGCGAGCAGTTGGCAGTTTAAGCAGCATTTACACTTTGCCTTCAGAGTCCGGCTGGAATAATTAAGATGAGAATCGTCGTCTCTATTCACCCTGTTTACATTTCATAATCTTTAGGTACTGAACATACGTCATGTTCCACCAGAGCAGCATTAGCATGGGGAAAGCAAATTCGGTTTGCTCGAAGAAGGGATTTTGGTTGGAAGCATCCCTGTACTCTTCACTTCATCTCAAAAAAATTGGCTGTGGTTTAGCTCTGGTTAAACCGGGTTGAATTGTGTTAGCAATACCTCCGTGGCTGCGCTTATGGTTCAGCATGCAGTGTACCTCCTTATTTAGTCCTTTTTTTTTTAGTCCGTGTCCGTGGTCCTGGCAGGAGTTGCCAACTTGGGTCTCTCATTTCACATGGGACAGTTATGTCAGAATGAGCCTGCTAGAACCCTGGCATTCACATTACCCCTATAGGCCACTAAGGCACATTCATACGGCTTGGTTAAATCAGGGCTTTATATGGGGGTTGGCAGGAGCTGCCAACTTGGGTCTCTCAAGGTCAAACGTGGCCCTTCCCGGGACGATATGACGGGCTGGAACCTGCCGCAGTATTGCTAACGCAATAATAAAGCTCAGCTATCATGGATGTTCCAGCTGATGAAAGTATGTATTGCAGTTGGACAGGCAGCAATTTTTTCACATGTACCTATTTCCATTACGGGCACTGGCGACTCTGTAACTACACAAATTTGAATTTCAAACTTCCAGTACCTAGTCTTGATCGTCCTTCAGCCATCCTTTCCTAAACTTCTGCACAAACTTCGCAGGTTCTAGTAATGTGAGAAAAAAAGCTTGAAAGCAGATTAGACTATTGCATTAGAAATGCCGCAAAAACCAATTCAAGGTGTAATGGGCAACTAATATTGGCCACCTTGACATCGCAGTGACCACGCTCTTGCAGCGAACTTTTCCTCCAGAAATGAATATCATTTTAAGAAACAGCGACTGTTCTAAACAAAAACTGTAGGACCACCAAACACCACCCATAAAGAAGCCAACAGGACTTATAAATCACTAAAACCCCACCTGCTTCAATGGAACATTTTTGCCTGCTAAACAGGATTAAAACAAATTAAAGTTAGTGGGAAAAGCACTCACTAGGTAACATTGGTCAACACTAACAGCCCTTTAAGTGGTATTTTTTGGATCACCTTGACGGTCTTTTGCGTGTGCAAATCGTAAAGGCAGTAGGAGCGATAGCTGTTTAGCGCTTGACTGCAGCCTTTCCAGCTTGCATGCTTGTTCTCTAACTTGTCTTGGAAGGCGTTCAATTTTGGACCACATCTGTCCGAGGACAATTAGGATCGTTATACGGCCACAGCTATGCTCTAACTAAACTGCCTGTAAGGCCGCGGCGGCCCTTTCTTTAATGTTTCGGCGCGCGCGCCGCAGAAAACGGCGATGGAGCGTTCTCCAAGCTACGAGAAAGCGACGCGACCGATTACGTCATCTCGGCCACCGCGCTGCGCCTCCTCGCCCTCGTCGCCATGCGCGGAGTCAAGCGTGCATTCCCCCGCACGGTCCCGGCCCTCCTCCTCGCTTCGCGCGGGAGGGCTGCGCGTGTTGGCCATGTTCGAGAAAGTTCGAGGCCTCTCCAGAAGGCCAAGGGGGGAAGGCATAGCTTTGGCAGCGCTAAGCTGTTTTTCGTTCCTCCTCCGCATCTAGAAGGTTCGGCGCTGGCTATTTAAGAGCGCGCCGCGCAGCCATCGACGGTTCTGGTTGATTCAATTCTCGCTCGGAGAAGACAGCGTAGCAGGCAGGCCCCGACTGAGAAGTCGTTAAAAGAGCTATGCGCTCGTTTTGCCGTTAGTTATTCGCTCAGTCTCTTTTGTGAAGTCTGTCACCTCTCTGTCTTGTGTGAATAAGGTTTCTGTATCTTGTGTTTGTGTGCTATAAAGTTAATTTTGTTTTGTTACTGCAAGTTCGTAGGCCTTCGTCTCAGTGTGTGTGCGTGTGAACTACACGTCGCCTGCCGAATCGAGGAGCACCTTGGAGAGGTGCGGAAGATACGAAGAAGAGTGAAGAAGAACCTGTTTGACCGTTTACTCTGCCATTACATTGATAGCTGAACTGAACGATTTGCAGATTAAATAATTTCATTTCTGCCCAGCCACAAATTTCAAAGATCGTACCTATTGTACTCTCTAATGATGCCGGTGGCTGCGACCAAAATCAATTTGGTCGCAAAATCAATCTACCTTGCATAGAAAAGGCTAGTCCTTCACATTTCACAGTTACATGAAAAGCTTGTTAGGGCTAGGACTAGCAGTTTTCTTTGGTGGATAATTTGATAATGCAAATTTAGAGCAAAGAATGTGAACATCTGGCAAAAAATGTAATACTTATGAATTATATAAATTTAATTATCAAATCTTAAAATGCTGCAAATGCACAGGTATCATAAGTCACAAAAAAAAAACAGTCTGCTATTTCCGTACTAAGAGAGCATGATTACAAAGAACACGCGAGAAAATGTGCTTGTTTTAATATGAGGCAATCGTTTGCTGAATGCTGACAATGTATTTGCTTTCATACTGGAAGTAACTGTACATGCATTAAGACTGCAGACGGCTGCTGAAACCAGGTGGTGCTTCTCTTCACTTAAGAGTGATGCTTGTTTGACACAATGTCCCTACAGTGACTGAAAGGCCTCTGCCGCTCCTGCCGCTCACTCTCGCTCCTGCCGCTCACTCTCGCTCCTTGGCCGCCCCCACATATGCTAGGCATTGCTTTCTAAGAGAATTTTCCGTTTCTACTACTAATACTGCTATCGAAAGGCACCAGTATCGCGACCTTGTGCGTAGAAGGGTGGGAACTGCTGTCGCCGAAGTAGCCGCGTAAGCTTGCTTCAGTGTACTTGGGAACAGGCATTACAAAACATCACCAAAGTTCTATCCGGTACCGTATTTTATCATTTACAGTAGCAACAATATTCAAGTAAACTCTGGCCAAAACTGAACCGCAGCGATCTCTACGAGGCTGAAACGCTTGGAACTCACCTGAGTGCTTCCTTGAAGGCGCAACTACCGTTACCACTTTACTTATGCCAATCCTTAGTTTTCAATTAATGATGCGCAAAACATTCCGAAGCAACTTTAACTTACACTAAACCTGCGGCGAAGATGTGTACGCGGTCAAAGTGGGCACAAGCTACGGTCCACGGTGCTACACAATTCACCCGCTCAGGACAGCGCCATGACACACAAAGTTAAGCTGATGATGATAATCACTATAGACAAGACGTTTGCTTATTTTGAACACAACCTTTTTGAAACTTTTCGAGCATAAAATGAGCACAAATAAGTTCAACTAATTATCTTTACAGTAAAAAGCAACTAAAGATATGAATACCGGTAGCGAAAACTGTGAAGGCATTGACGCTCAAGCCCACCGCAGAGGACGCGCCCTACAGTAGGTCGTCTGCTGCCGAGCCTCCGTGCGCTCGTGACGAAAATTCTTGCCACGAGCTACGGGTTATCTTTTTGCACTTCCAGCTATAATACACCACATGGAAGAGCCTTGCGTCCATGAAGCCCATAATACAGCCTCATCCAGATTCACCGCGTAGATTCACGGCCAGAAACTGCCACAGCGAACAGAGAAGTGAAAGTTCACAAAATGACATAAAGAAAATGGTATGCTCTCAAATTTACTAAAACAATATTCGGTATGTGTGCGCCGAAATCATAACTTATATGCAAGACTTATTCCACTTTTTCTGGTTGAATGATGAGCAAGCAGTGAAACTGCAGTACATGTGTGAGATGTGTGACACCTGTGAAAGATGCTTAGCAAAAATAGTGTATCTTTAACCAGTGGTTTGTGATTCTAAGGATTTAAATTCGTTGCAAAAAAACGTCCATTCTCAGGTGTGGATAGTCAGATAAGTTGTCTAATTATACATGATTATCATATTGCCCTCACAAATATGCCATTCATGTTATATGCATATACTGTATGCAAAGGAAACAGAGCAATTAGAACAAGCAAAAGAGGTCCTGTGCTCTAGCTCTTCCTAGAGCTAGAAATACAACAAGAGATTCCTAGAGATACACCAATTCAGGCTATGTTCGCAAGGTTGAGGCGCAGTCATTCAAAACATTATTAGTACAGATACATACTAATAATGTAATAATTGATGATGACTCCATGGTACGTACCATACAGGATTCATCATCAATTAATTATTTCGAGGGAACATTCAGAACATTGAGATATATAAGCCTAATGTTTCACAAGCGTACAACCGGTCGAATTTTTGACACATAACTGGTAGCAGTATTTTCAAAATCAACTGCTGATCGAGACATATGTACACCACAGAGAACTATCCCATAAAATAAGGTCTCGAGCACATGCTTCATTGCGTGCCTGAAACTCTAAATAAAGCATGCCTCAGAATGAAGTTACAGCATACCATATGTCAAATCCTCCAGTACTGTAAGCTACCTGGTACCAGCTGACCTCTAAGCATGCAGCTACTGGGCAGGCTGCCGCGGCGAGTTCTGCAAGTATCAAGCTGTTGAGCCTTTGGCAGCTCCTTAACAGCTCAGTGTTAGCACCTGCCATGAGCTGGCACTGGAGGACGAGTGCCCTATGACTAGATTTGCCGACAGGAACAAATCAGGAGCACTAGCCCCTTAATGTTCCAGCTTCTTTTTCACCACTATCTCAGCACGAGGGTTGGCCATACAGTGAGTCGTCAGCTGCAGTGATCCAGACAAAGTTCCAGTGCCAGTCCTTGAACCAAGTCTGGAATCGTGGCAGAGGTAGTGCAAAAGGCTAGGATGAAAGAGAGAAGAAAGGCAACACACAGAGATTTCCACCTTATAACAAATCTGGAAGTCTAGATATATTTGAGGGCTACCTCCATCTAGTTTATATTATAGGCAAACAGCAAAAGCCAAGCAAACTAAAGAAAGTAAGGTTCCAGACATGCTCCTCACCAACATTGTGCGCTATCTGTATGCAGACTGGAACGGCATTCCAGACAATGCTACTACAATCACTTGCTCACATTCCTTCGTTGCAGACGTAAAAGCTTTCCTGTAACTTTGGATATGTATTTTTTAATTTTACTATCTCTTTTAGGGCCTTTAATGAAATGAAATCTAGTACTGCACTCCAACAGAAAATGTGCAAAACTGGATAAGCCAGGGCATCCCATCATACGGGCCAGTGAGCCTTTTTTTACATTTAAGCCTTTAATAATTTCACACCACTAATATTGCAGCTCTCAAGACTTCGATGAAACTTTTTTGCAAGCCCTTGATGAAGAGTATCAGATTGTCGATAAGGACATGAGATGCATCCACCGCACTGCCAATGGACAGCTTTCTTCCTTCACTTTCCTGTGTGCTTTAAATTCTAGCTAAGCACTGTGAACATCAGCAATGTTGCATCGCAAGTCCTGCTCATGCTAAAGACTACCGTTGCAATGGACACACAACACAGATGGCAATAAAACAAGTCGAGAGAATAACACGCAGCCAATCCTGACATGTTAACGGTTCTGCACACATTCTTGCTTGTCAGCCGGTCAAGGTTAGGCAAAGGCTAAACGAAGTCGCTCGCTTAGCCATAGCATCTGAGGCAATGCATCTGGTGCCAAATGATACTAACCAGAGCCATTTACCGTGTGAGCACATTAAATGCATATAAAAGAGGAAATCCAGAAAAAAAAACGATGACTGACGAGGGTAAGACACCAGACACTTGCCAATCATGAATAAAGCTAATCAATCCCATGGCACGACAAAGAAAGCAAAGATTTGGTAATGCATGATACCACCTCAGCCTTCATATGTAATAATGCATACCTAGGAAATTTTCTATTTCCATGGATTGAAGTAGTACCTAAGCGTCCATCACACTGTTGAAACAGGTCATCGTTGAGGGCAATGCAAAGGGCATCTTGCATTACCAAACCTTCAATTCCTTTCTTTCACCAAAACATTGCCCAGCTTGATACATAAAAGACAGGTCTCTGTTTTGCTTTTGGTCTTAATTTTGTTTTATTTGCGTGTTTGCTCATTTCACATGGATTTAATCATGCTCAAGAAACATATGCACTTGGTTGATAGCAGTCTTCCTACCTTTGCGATTTGTCCTGCACTCTTGGTTCAGTATGCTTCATCACTAACTTGAGCAGTCACACACATTGATAGTGTGGCAGAGCAGGGCCCACAAATTCTCTAACTTGCACCCTTTTCGAAAATGCCCCCTTCGGTGAAACCTGACTGAATACAACACTCGATCGGTGTGCTTCCACCTGCTCTGGCCTGCAATGCGGGAGCTGTACACCATATAACAAAAAAGCACCTGGTATACAAATGTGATGAGGCACAATGTATAGTTGCACTTGCCTTCCTGCCTGATCAAATGTTACGGCAACAATACCAACATTATATAATATTCGACAACTACCAGCTGTGCATTCTTGTCCCATGAGTGCCAACATGCTAGCAAAATGACGATGTATAGTAGGATTTCCACAGTACATAAACTTTACTGGCAGTTTCTGAGAGCGGCCTCTCAAGAGTATTTTCTTCAAAATTTTTTAAGTTAGGCTCTGCTGGTTGGGTGTAGTACTCTGGATGCAGAATTTCCCTACTGAAGGTGTCCACAGTAGACCTTCCGGTGAGATACCCATAAAGCTGGCAACGAGTTGGCCTCATTATGGGGTTTAATTATTGCCAGTAGCGACTCAAGCTATGAGGGACACGCCGCAGTGAAGGGCTTCAAATAATTTCAACGAAATGAGGTTCTTTCATGTGCACTAATATTATACATACAGGTTCTCACTGCATTCGGCCAGGATCAAACCCAGATCCCCTGCCCTGTGGTAGGTGAGCGCCCTATGCAACAAGCTTACCTGCATATGCCTTGGGGTTCAGAACAATGGGGGATGTACAATGCCTGATAGCACTAAAATAGAATGAGTCACTGTTGTCATTGTGTGTGTCACACCGTTTTCTTGAGCAGGCTGACCAGTTTTGTCACCGACACCATAACCATCCCATGGACTGTAACAGCTGTTCTGAGTAAGGCACACTGTAATTTAGGATGAATTAATGCATTCATTGGAAGGCTTCTGTACAAGAAACCGTTTCGGAAACTTCTAATCAGCATGAGTCCCCCAGTTAACATCAATCATTTAGCCCAAATTACATGCACACAACACATGCAGTCATTATCTAGAATGCACCATTTTGAGTTCCATTCAAGATTTTTACTCAGGAGTTCCTATCATATTGTTAAGAAAAGAACACAGTGGTAAACGCTAGTTCACTCTTAGACGCACACCACACACCGCACACCACAGAACGAAGTTAGCTAGGCCTGAGCGTCGTCTCCTTCACTACTTCACATCAGCAGGTTGTCGTCGTCTCGATATACTGTGCTCCGTAACAGTTTTCCTTGCGCCGAAGAAGCACCATCCCGGTGCGTCCTACACAGGAGAACTCGAATGATATAGTTTTAGACTGGCGACATGCACGAGTTCTGGATGAGGGGTTGTGAAAGGATTCTTGGGCTGTAAAGGGGCGATCTTATAGGTCACATCGGTGACTTGCCGCAAGACGGAGTAGGGGCCCACGTAACGAGGCAAAGCTTTCTCACACATACCTACACGGCGAGCCGGGTGCCAAGAAGTACGATTCCGTCGAAGACTGGGCGCGGGATGCAAGGTCTTTTTGTGCGCCAAGTTTGCGTCCGATCGGCTTGCCAAATAGGTCTCGAAGCTTCTCCTTGCACATCTCCCACGATGTGATATCGTCTTCATGCGTCTCGAACCAGACGCGCGCCGTACATGCCAGATAGAAGATTACGTTGGCTAGCATGAGGGTCGCGTCCCAACGGTTGTGC
Source organism: Amblyomma maculatum (assembly GCF_055883805.1). Lineage (NCBI taxonomy): Eukaryota > Metazoa > Arthropoda > Arachnida > Ixodida > Ixodidae > Amblyomma > Amblyomma maculatum. The sequence continues at coordinate 13,571,891 of NC_139348.1, read as the reverse complement.
TTGCTGACCCGCTCGTACATAGCGAGCCAGTGTTCTATGTCGACGTGTTTGCTGCCGCAAAAGGTGCCTGGATCGCGAGGCTGCGTCATGACGACGGTGGGAGCTGATGGTGCCGCTGAAGGTGTCGCGTCGGATTGCATAGTGATGGTACCAATCTGGCGGCCACTACGGAGATCCAGGTTTGGCGACTTACGTAATTCCAGCAATCCCCCGCGAAATGTTAAGAAAAGAACACAGTAGTAAACGCTAGTTCACTGTTAGACGCACACCACACACCGCACACCACAGAACGAAGTTAGCTAGGCCTGAGCGTCGTCTTCTTCACTACTTCACATCAGCACGTCGTCGTCGTCTCGATATACTGTGCTCCGTAACAATATATATGGTGAAATAAATAAATTGGTATGGTAGTAATGTTTTTGCGCTATAAATAGTTGCTTCAGTGCTACTACCAAGCAGTGGTACAATTAATACAGAGCACAGTGTCATTTCCAGTCGCTGTCTTTAAATGAAATTACTTGCGGTAAAAGGCTACGCGTTCTCCATAAAACACTCCGCAACAATGCACTGCAGCTGATCCACAATTTGGATAGCACATACGAATTAAAGGAGGCGCCAGTGTCGCAGCAGTATTCCGTTGCACACATAGTCGCGTCACGAAAGGCTGAAACAACTGCGCCTCAAAGTTTCGTGCATTTCTCGAAATTGTATGTTCATCCCGCATTATATACCAGCAGCCTTGATTACAACGCCGCGAAAAACTGTTAACTCTAATACAACACTTTACGACTGTCTAGTGAATCGCTCGATCGAGCAATGACCCCTTGACGGCGGCTTGCCCAGAAACGGGACAATGTTTGCCACCAGAGTTATTGATTTATAAAGGTCCTAACGCACACTAGTTGGTTATTCCCGCATGTATTTATGTTGTCAGCGTAAGAGACTGGCATTTCTCAAATCTCGCTTACACAAAAACTCGGTTCGAGCCGAAAAGCACACGCTTTAATAACATACTTACCTTGTGAGACCCATCAACAGCTGCAAGCACGCTGTTTGCTGCGTTGTACGTCGTGTGCGTGTCGTTTATCGTTGCTGACACGCCTACGCCAAATGAACCCCATTCCTCCAGTCCGAGGCAGACGACCAACATGCATGACGCCATATGAATTTTGGAACGCGTAGCTGTTGCCACGGCAACCGAGAACGAAGGAACTGACGTCGCGTGACGGCGACGATGACGTCAGCGTCTGCTCTCATCTGGGCTGGAAACGGAATGACGCCCTCGGGCACTATTGCAGTCCGACACCTCGAGAGTCACGATGTGGCCGCCATGCAAGGCGAGCGCCGCTCCCTCGCAGGTCCGTGGGCTTGCCAGCATCCCCTGGAGTCCAGTCGAAGCACTAGCGAACACGCCGCAATCACTGCCTGACTGACTACACCAGCGGCGCGCCCCCAATAAATAGGGTGCACTGCGTCTGTCTGTTAAGGCGCGCCAAGGCTAGCGAGCATACAAACTTAGCTTCGCTGTTTAGAGCGCTCCCTTTTCCTCCCGTCGAGCCGCGCGTCGTCATTGGCTAGGTCCCGTAGAATATTCTGGAGACATTTGGCATCTTCCGTACTGATGAATCACCGCCCTCGCCGGGGGATGAGAAAGAGGGTAACAGCGACGCGTACAAAGCTACGCACTCTCTCGCGCAGGGAAGGAGGTTTTTCAAGAACAACGTAGATCCTTCCATGCGACGCCGCGCCGGCTTAATTAAAATGTGCGTCAATTTCGTGACAACATCTACGTGTCGATTTCAAGTTGATGTATATATATGCAAATCGTAGATGTATTTATTGGATCTACTGCCATAGTTTATCAGACCACCATTTCTGCCCCGAGGCTAGAATGTTGCACTTGCTGAAGAAATGCAGAGCGGGAAGTGTAGAACGCAATGAGAGATGATGCCGACCACTTCCTGAACAATTTTTCTCTCTCATTTTGGGTGCTCATCTCCAGAAAATTCCTCGTTGTCGGTGTTGTGATCTAAAAGTAATGGCTCTTGCAGCTTGGCTGGTTGAACCCTGTTTCATCGTTCGGCTTCCCACAGCCAATGACAATAACAGCGACACTGATGCTCCAGGTACATCCGGACGGTGGCGTGGGTCGATGGCGTCTATCGTGTGGTGAATACATTCACACTGCTCATCGTCGATGACGTCGACATTGTGGAAGTAGACCTTGCAGCCCTTTTAAAAGCTGCGCAGTGAGTCCTACAAACCTTTCGAAAATATTTATTTATTTAATTATTGATACTGCAATCCCAGGAAGGGATTTTCGCAGGGTGAGCATACAGAAAATAGGTAAGTACAAATATTAAGAAAATAAAAAAGTACAAAGGCCACAAATTAATAATAAGCAACAAAACACAACAGCAAAAATGAAAGGCTCAATGACGTAACACAACAAAAAAGTACACTAAGGTTTGGGGCATATAAATGCACTACTATCAAGTCATCAGTGAACATGGTCAACAGGGAATTAATTAAATGAAGAAAGAGCACCAGAACGACCACAATATTAAATTCAGTTCAAAAATGGGAACCGGGAATGCATGACAGAGGACATTATTGTGCACTGAGGTTGCCGATGAATGATGTTACAGATAGCTGTAAGACTTCGTCGTTAGTAAGTTGATTCCACTCCGTTACTGTTCGCGGAAAAAAAGAATATTTAAAGCAGTTATTACGCTGGGTGAAAGGGGTGATTGTAAGATTGTGACGTTGTCTTGTAGAATAACCTGAAGAGAAAGATATTAGTCCATCAATGTTAATTTTAAAATGACCTTTGACCAATTGGTATAAGAACTTTAGTCGAGAAACGCGATTCCTTTCGGTTATAGATATTAAAGCAGCCCTGTTTAAGAGGTCACTTACTGATGTGCGTCCATAGCTGTTGTAAACAAAACGTACTGCTTTATTTTGTATTTTTTCAATTTTATTTACGTTTGTTTTGGTGAATGGATCCCAAATTATTGCCGCATAATCTAATATTGGAAGGACAATCGATTTATACGCTAGAAGCCGAACTCGGGGTGTGGAAAGTCTCAATGCACGCCTAAGAAAAAAAAGTTTACGGTTTGCATTATTTACAGTTTGATCAATATGTTTAGTCCAGTCAAGGTTGTTAGTAATCCATAGCCCTAGATATTTGTAGTGTGAGACTTCGGAAAGAATGTTGTTATCAAGTGAATATTGGAACATCAGTGGACTTTTCTTGTGAGTGATTCTCATATACACGGTTTTTTGAAAGTTGATAGGCATCTGCCATGCATCACGCCAGGCACTAATTTTCTGAAAAGCCTCATTAAGTTTTACCTGATCTGACATGTTTAATTTCGGAGTATAGCACACAATCATCCGCGTATAGCGTTAAACCAAAGGAAATACAGCGCTAAGTTTTAGACGAACCACACAGAAAGACGGACGGGACAGGCGCTAACGATCTTCAAAGGGTCGGGCTTAACAAAAGGTGCACAAAAGAAAGGGCCCACTGTAGAAGAAAGTTCGGTCAACAGTATCTCTTGCTGGGCTAGTTGGTGTGACATTGCGTTAAACCAAAGGAAATACAGCGCTAAGTTTTAGACGAACCACACAGAAAGACGGACGGGACAGGCGCTAACGATCTTCAAAGGGTCGGGCTTAACAAAAGGTGCACAAAAGAAAGGGCCCACTGTAGAAGAAAGTTCGGTCAACAGTATCTCTTGCTGGGCTAGTTGGTGTGACATTGCGTTAAACGAAAGGAAATACAGCGCTAAGTTTTAGACGAACCACACAGAAAGACGGACGGGACAGGCGCTAACGATCTTCAAAGGGTCGGGCTTAACAAAAGGTGCACGAAAGAAAGGGCCCACTGTAGAAGAAAGTTCGGTCAACAGTATCTCTTGCTGGGCTAGTTGGTGTGACATTGCGTTAAACCAAAGGAAATACAGCGCTAAGTTTTAGACGAACCACACAGAAAGACGGACGGGACAGGCGCTAACGATCTTCAAAGGGTCGGGCTTAACAAAAGGTGCACAAAAGAAAGGGCCCACCGTAGAAGAAAGTTCGGTCAACAGTATCTCTTGCTGGGCTAGTTGGTGTGACATTGCGTTAAACCAAAGGAAATACAGCGCTAAGTTTTAGACGAACCACACAGAAAGACGGACGGGACAGGCGCTAACGATCTTCAAAGGGTCGGGCTTAACAAAAGGTGCACAAAAGAAAGGGCCCACTGTAGAAGAAAGTTCGGTCAACAGTATCTCTTGCTGGGCTAGTTGGTGTGACATTGCGTTAAACGAAAGGAAATACAGCGCTAAGTTTTAGACGAACCACACAGAAAGACGGACGGGACAGGCGCTAACGATCTTCAAAGGGTCGGGCTTAACAAAAGGTGCACGAAAGAAAGGGCCCACTGTAGAAGAAAGTTCGGTCAACAGTATCTCTTGCTGGGCTAGTTGGTGTGACATTGCGTTAAACCAAAGGAAATACAGCGCTAAGTTTTAGACGAACCACACAGAAAGACGGACGGGACAGGCGCTAACGATCTTCAAAGGGTCGGGCTTAACAAAAGGTGCACAAAAGAAAGGGCCCACTGTAGAAGAAAGTTCGGTCAACAGTATCTCTTGCTGGGCTAGTTGGTGTGACATTGCGTTAAACCAAAGGAAATACAGCGCTAAGTTTTAGCGCTAAAACTTAGCGCTGTATTAGAGACCTAGAAAAAATTATAAACAAATATTTGGACACCCATTCTGCATACCTCGTTAGGAATGCATTGGGTATTTTATCAGGCCCAAGGGATTTTTTTACGTTAAGATTCAAAAGCATTTTAGTTATACCCTGTTCACTGATGACAAGATCAGGCATCGGAGGTAAGCACGTTTCGAAAAAGGTTGTATGCCATTATCATTAGTAAAAACAGATTTGAAGTATTCGTTAAAGGCGGTTGATATTACTTTTCCGTCATGTGTTAATGTGCCATTGATTTCAAATGCATGGGAATCCCTAGATACAGGTGAGCTAGTTATAAAATTAGGCAACAAATCGCCAAAATAATTTTCTTTATCAAGTGCTACTTGTAGTCGTAGTTGACTTGACAGAGCGGAAATTTTATCCAGCAGGCCTACAGGATGGACAACTGCTTGCCTTTTCTTTTTCAACTTTTTTAATTTTCTGCGCATTTGTATTGAAGTGCGGGAAATCCATGGATTGCCACGTTTTGTCTTTTTAACAATGATTGGCACAAAACGGCTAATACACATCATAACCAGATCCTTGAAAGAAATCCACAGATCGTCGAAATTTGCGGTAGACCTCGAAAAGCTATCAAAATGAGAGGATAAGGTATCGATTATTGATCTGTCATCAGCGCGTGAGAAGTTGGAAAAACATGACTGCTTTGGATGCCTGTCAATAGCGGCATTAGATAAGGTAAGGAACACGGCCTGGTGATCGGAGATTACTGGGATTATTTCGCATTTTGTTTTAGTACTAATAGATCCGCTTACTAAGAAAAGGTCCAGTATAGATTTAGCGCTGTCGTGTACCCTGGTGTACTCGTCAACAAGTTGGGATAAATCAAATGCAAATGCTGTGTCCAACATGGCATCAGATATTTTGTCGTTATGGTTTTTGAGGGACATCGTGCTCCAGTCAATATTAGACAGATTAAAGTCGCCAGCTAGAATTATCCGATCTCCAGGTTTTAAATATGTGTTCATGTAAGTTTTCAAATCATTTAAAACCGATATGGAAGAAGAAGGGGGCCTGTACAACACACCTATAATGTACCTGATTGTACCACAATACGTTTTACTGAAAATGCACTCTACATTAGGAGCGTCAGGCATCCTTAAAACTCGTAATGATTTCTTGTGTATCATACAGACGCCGCCACCTCTTCCAGTACGGTCTTTCCGGAGTACATTGTACACTGTAAACCAAAATACACCCTTAAGGGTGGATATCAGTGTCTATAACACCCTTACACCCTTCAGAAAGGGTAATTTTAGGTTGAAATGTACCCTTATAAAGAGTAATTTTTCATAATTTTTCCCTTTTTCAGCAGGAACCGGGAAAGGTGTTTTATGCCAGTTACGCCCTTTCACAATGGGTGTAAAAAACATTTTTTACTTTCGCACCCTTTTTTTTTAATTTTGCACTTTTATACCGTCCTTTTCGTTTTGGAAATTTCTTTACTACGTACTGCGTGGCCAAGCAATGCTCAGTGAAATGATCAAGGCCTTGCACTTCCCAAACTATCCAGTATGTGCTACAGACAACACAGCTGCTTTCTCTTGGTTTCAGAATGTTTAAAACATGTCAAACATTCAACGAGAATGAGCACACATGAAACTGTACTCTTGGAAAACCATTTATTGAAACCATTCAGGGGACATGACAGACAGATACATTCTATCAAAAATATGACTTTGGCTTCAAGGCTAGAAGAGCAGATTCTCAATGGCAAGAACAATGTGCTTTACCACGGCCTGGTCTTTAGGCAAAAGCAATTTGATGTGCTGCTATGAAGAGCTGAATGATGTGCATCAAGCCTTTGTTACATAAACACCTAAAAATACCTGATCAAGAATACAAACAGCCAGTGTGCTGCCATTCATGCTATAGCGCCTTCTATGATGTCTGGAACTCTGAGTACAAAATTTAAAAAAATCTCTTGTGCCTCTGCGAGGATGATGCTGGTGAATCCGATGCATGGTGTATATAGCTTCTTCGTCCTGAATAAGAAACAAAAAGGAAGAACAGAAGTTAAAATGTTCGCTATTTCTACAAATGACAGCATGTTACCATCTACTGGCTTACAAATTTGTATCAGCAAAACCTGTTACTACAGTTTAATAAAATATTTCACACTTTAGAACCTGCAAGGCACAACAAAGCAGCCCATCTTCAAAATTTCTATAAAAAACTGTCCAAGTCTCAGGTTTTTCTTCTTTTTAATACCAGTCTATAAGCCCTTTTAATCAATTTTTCCTGGCTATCATATTCAGTGCAGTGTTTCGAACAGCCAGATCAGACGCAAATGTGTGGAACATTGTGGCACTGCTTCAAGTACCTTGGTTTTTGTCCCTCTTCAGGCACCTATATGTAGAAGGCATTTTTTATTGAGTGCAAAACTCCTACTGAATAAAATATGTTGCACCAATAGCCAGATCTAGTATGAGTCTTGGTCACATATATAATTAAAGAGTTCTACGTATGCACAATACCACTGGAACTTAGTCCTGAAGAGGAACCGTCTTTGCCAAAAGTAACCAGGCAGCAGAGTCTGCTTCTCAGCCGTGTGGCAGTAAATTCATTCTACATCTGAAGCTTTAAATATGTGACAACTTAAGACCAGAGCCTGGCCTCACTTTTTAACGAGTTGTGATCATCTGGGAATATTTATGGCTTTATAATACTAGTGAGAAGCAAAACATGCTGCTCGGTTACTTTTGGCAAAGACGGTACCATCAAAACTGATGCTTCATCCTCATGCACAGAGGAATGTGATTACTATCTTCAAATGTTTTTGCATAGCTGTGCTCGAATAATACGTGCAAAAATACAAAATAACATGAGTTCAAATCTGAAATGCATCTTTCAGGCTCCACATAATAATTACAAATATTACAAATTAAATGAGACTACGATTTCTTTCAACAGTATATGAGGGTCTAAATACCAAAACAATATTCCAGTTAGCACACACTATGTACATCATAATGCTAGCTTAACTCACCAAAGGCACAGAAGTTGCTCTCTTTGCTCTCGGTTGATCCAGATGTTTGGACAGCAAGCAAAAGATGCATGCAGCTTGGATGTCTGTAACATAAAGACACAAAAATATGCCAAATTTGAGGTTTTGGTCCAGTCTAAGTTTAGAAAGAACAAGGCACTATGAAAGCTGGCAATAAGATCTTCTGAGCATCCTACTGCTCACATCAAAAACCAGAGTTGCATCAGTGAAAATACTGAGAGCAGGAATAAAACTTTCTGAAGGTGATATGATTTGGAAGCTTACAAACTGTGACTAAATGTATGCATTGCCCTAGTAGATGGCCACACATTCATGTCACGATATCAGAGGAGCCATTCCACTACTAGGGAGTTTGCCTCTAATAGTGCTTCAGCCGCAGCACTAGAATAAAAGATAACAGTGATGCATTCAAGCCTGATCATGTGCAGAAATTCAGAAGCATTCAAGTTCCGTGCCTCGTTTCATTATGAGTCCTGTGTTTTGTTGCCTAGAACCATTACTTAGTTGCCCTCTCTATCGTTGAAATTATGCCATCAAGAAACCAAAATCTGGGAGTGGCCCATTGAATCTGGTGATCACAACTGAGTCAGCTATACTCGAATTAAGCTAGACATAAAATATGGATAAATTTGGATGTGGTCAAATTTCAGGAATCCTGAGGTTGGCCAAGTTTTCGACATGACCCACTTAAAGTTGAAAGTCATCGCAGAATTGGTCACACTCAAATAAGATTAGACACCAATTTTCGACAAAATTGCAAGAATTTAAATTTCAGATGGGACCTGAATTTGTTTGGAGGTATGCACTGAATTCGGCATACTCAAATTAGGTCAGACATTGATTTTCATCAAATTTTGGAGGTCCAAAGGGCCGAATTGTGGAGGTTCCCAATCACCATGTGGTCATCTAAATTGGTCATACTCAAATTACATTAGACAGCACCATCAGCCAGCCTATACACACTGAAGGGCAAAGGCATATCTCCATATTTTTCCAATTAGCCCTTTCCTGTACCAGCTGCATTCATTTGACCCCCGCAAAGTACACCTCATCCACCCACCTAACTTTCTGCCATCTCCTGCTATGCTTTCCAGCCGTTGAAATCGTTTGTTACCCTAAGCAACAATCAGTTATCCTATTTGCACAATACATGCCCGGCACATGTGCATTTCTTCTTGATTTCTACTAGAATGTCATTAACTTTAGCTATTTTTCTGACTCACCGGTCAGCTGCTAGTCAAATCTGCTAGTACTTGCCAAATACACTCCATTATAATCTTATTATCCTAGCTAATTCCCTTTCATGGTCCGGATCTGCAGTTATTACCTGTCCTAGGTAGACATAATCGCCTACCATTTCCAGTGCTTCATTGCCCATTGTAAACTGCTGTTCCTTCTCGAGGCTGCTAACATTACTTTAGTCTTCTGCATATTGAATTTCAGGCCTACTTTTCTTTCTGCTTTCCCTGCCTAGGTCACCAAACATCTTTTGTAGTTCATCTCTTGAATTACTTAACAAGACAACGTCATCAGCGAATTGTAGATCACTTCGGTATTTCCCATCGACTGTTATCCCTAAATTCTCCCATTACAAGTCTGAATTACGAGTCGAAGCAAGCTGTGAATAGTACTAAGGAAGTCGTGTCTCCTCCCTAACACCTCTTTTGTATTGCAATTTTGCTACCTTTTCGTGCAGAAGAATGGTTGCTATACAGCCACTACAGATATATTTCAGTACTTTCACATACGGTTTGTCTACACCCAGATTCTGCAGTGAGCAATGTCTGCACGATTGCAGATGTTTCTATTGGGTAAAATGCTTTTTCTCTATCAAAGAATGCTATGTGTAAGGTCTGGTTGTATACCGAGCATTTTTCTATCAGCTATTCTATTCTAATACCAGTGCTGCGTCAGGGGACAAAGATGAGAAGGAAGGAAAGACAACCAAAAGTGCAAGCGCTTGCTCCTTACCCCGTGAAAAAAGGAAGAAAAAAAGAACAGACATTAGTTAGATATCCGAATACGAAATTTCATTCATGTGTATTTACTGAACAGATGCTTATGCACGTGTTGCTGTTCTTGTCAATAGGCTTCATACAATGTCAATTCATCTTGATGTCTGAAGATAACTTTTGCCTGGTTACAAAGAGGATCACATGCTTTTTTGACACATTAGACACACTTGGCTTGTTCAGGTGAGTCTCAGTAATGTAGGGCGAAATTTGGTGAAGGAGCACCATTCAAAGACGTTTTGCGTTTTAATGAATTTCTCGGTCTGGCCCATATTATAGTTCTTGCCGCATTTAAAAGGTATGTCATAGACCACGCCCTCTTCACATGGCACAAAATGCAACTCATATTCCACTTGGCCGGCTTTTTTTGCTCCTTTTGTTGTTTTCATTCTCTGTCTCTTTTGTAAAAAAAAAAAGCAAGAAATTTTCCTAGCTTATTAGGAGCCGAAAATAATACCTCAACCGCATATCTAGTGCCAACTTGTTTAAGCCTATGGGATAAATGATGGATGTATGGTATCACTGCATACCTTCTTTTATCTCTACTGGAAGGCCCCTGTGAATCATGTTTACCAAACGACAATCTTTTTCAGGATTTCATTGCAAGCAAGTGTTATCACGTCATTTGGGAAGCTGGCTAACTTTAGCCTCTGGACCTGCTGCTTGAAACTTCTGTCTATATCGTGGATGCATGATTTAGTAATCGCTGATAAGCATGGCACTGCTATGCCGCACTTATCTTCGAATGCTCTGAATGATAACTAAGTAAAGGCTTTTCCGACATATGTAAAAAAAACCTACAAATTTGATCTTCCTTCTTTTCCAACAGCCAAGATTGGAGCTGATTTCATTTCGTATTTCGAAAGTAAACATCAAAATTTGGAAAAAAGTCAAAATACCAGAAAGAAATTAGCCCCAATTCCTGAATGTTTGAATGGAAGGGAACGAAGATCATGTTTGTTGTTCCTTTCTACAGTGGTCAGAAAAGCCTTCACTTATTTATTATTCAGGACATTTGAAGATAGTTAAGTGCGGCATAGCAGTCGCATGGTTAGGATCAGCGATTAATAAATCATGCGTCCATACTAGACAGAAGTTTCAAGCAGCAGGTCCAGAGGCTCAGGTTATCCAGCTTTCCGAATCACTTGAAACGCTTGCAATAAAATCCTGAAAAAGATAGTCATTTAGTAAACATGATCCACAGGGGTCTTCCAGCAGAAAGAAAAAGAAGTATGCAGTGATATCATACATCCACCAGTTATCCCATAGGTATAACCAAGTTGGCATTATATTGCTGTTTCCAGCTCCTAATATGCTAGCAAGAATTTGTGCTGTTGTTGACTGAAGAGCCAGAGAATGAAAACAAAAGTGAAGCAAAAGGAAAAATGCCTGCCAAGTGGAACATGAGTTGCATTTTATGAAGAGGGAAGAGGGAGTGGTCAATGGCATACCTTTTAAATTTGGCAAGAACTATATAGGCCAAACCGGGAAATTTATGAACACGCACTTACGCCAACACAAAACGCCTTTGAATAGTGCTCCTTCGTCAAATTTAGCCCTACATTACTGAAACTCACCTGAACAAACCAAGTGTGCGTAATGTGCCAAGTAAAAAAGCATGCACTCCTCTTTTTCACAGAGCAAAAGTTATTCAGACGTCAAGATCAACTGACAAGGGAATTGCATGATGCCTATTAGGTGTACAAGAACAGCAACACGTACATAACCATCCCTTAAGTAAATATACACGACTAAAAGTTCTTACCTGGATTCCTAATATTGTTTTTTTTTTTTTTTTTGGGGGGGGGGGGAGTAGCACATGCACTTCAGGTTGTCTTTTGTCAGTATAATAGCTGTGTATTTTTCAAATAATCTTCAGTTAGTAGCGTTTGTCGTTCCTGCTCTCTGTCCCCTATCGCAGCACTGATAAAGTTTTCGAAGATGTACCAACTAACTGAAATGTATGTTTTGCTATGTTATGGATATGATCGATAGTAGAGTGTAGTACCCTTTCCGAAAACCTGCTTGATCTTTTGCTTGACAAATGTCTAAGGTTGACCTAATTTTGTTAGCAATTGCCTTAGTAAAACCTTATATTTAACAGATAGTAAGCTGATTGGTCTATAATTTTCAAGTCCTTGACTTCCCCTTTTTATGAATTAAGATAGTGTTAACAATCTTCCATGATTTCAGTTCTGTTGATGACTCCAGGCCTTACACTTAAAGGGTGGCTAGCTTTCCTAGCATGGCATCCCTCCAGTCTACAACAAATCTATGTTTACCTGATCCTTCCCAGCTCCTTTCCCCCTTTTCATAGTTTCTAAAGCTTTCTCAATCTCGTTCTTCGTCACTGGTGGAACGTCTGATTTATTTTTACTACAGCCAATCTTGCTGTCCTGACTACTTCGGATGATACATAGATTCACCGTTTTAAGGCTGCCCGTTCTTTAGAACACACTCAATTTTCTTCATGTAATACTTCTTTACGTCGGACACTTTTTACGTGTTGATTACCTTTGATAGCTCTGCCAGTTTTATTGTCGATTGGTTTGGAAGCTTTTATACTTAGGCATTTTTTAGTCAAATATTTAGTCTCATTAGACAGCTTACCGGTACCTTCTCTATCCTACCACCTACTTCTACCGTGCACCCAGTAGTGATATCACTGAAGGTATCACTCATCATTTATACACAAAAGTTGTCATCTTCGGTTAAAGCTAATATCAAAATCGACTTTGGTCGTATCTGATGAAGTGAAATTTGGGGTCCAGGGGGCCAAATTCTGGATGTTCCCCATCCCCAATCAGATATGCTCGAATAGGTTAGACATATTCAATATCAGCTCAGTTATCATAAAACCAATGCCTAAAACAACTATGGGCAATATAAGCTTTTATTCACACTCATCATTCTCATAAAGCACCTGTCACTCCTACTTGCTGCCTATGAGCCCAGTCTTGCTCAGTCCACTATTGCTACTTCTATGAACAATGTAAAGTGCATGACTCAATCTTGCAATTTATTCGATATTGCAACTACTCACATTTCTTGTGTCTTGGGGCAATACCCATGCATCAGCCTGGAGAACCACTTTCATGTCCCTGTTGCACTGCCATAAGCCCATCGTTCTTAATAAGGTTCAGCCATTCAGGAACTGCAAAGAGACCAGTATAAAAAAAAAAGGCAAAACAAAGGAGAGATGTTAACTTGCAACAGTTACAGCATGCAGCAGCACACTTGCATGATTACAATATCCACTCAGGAAGTGCTCCAAATCACAGCTATATATTAGAAACTAGGACCGCAGTAGGCATCTGCTCCTATATTTCTCTGAATAATATCAAATTGTTAAGTAAACCCTTGCCAAGAGAGCACTTCCTAAGTAAAGCATGATAGTGCAGTGGCAATGAAACCTCATTGCATCAGTGCACGGCGTGATCTAGACTGCCATTTCTCCCGAATTGCTTTGCATTAATTTTATACGCTTACAAGTCGTAATGATGTTCCAGTCAAGAAGTGGCCTTGTAGTCAGAGTTTACGAATGGTATAATGATTTTCAATTCAGCCACTTCACACTGATGTCAAACATTTTTTTAGGGCATTTAATGCCCCAAAGCGACTCAGGCTATGAGACACACCATAGTGGAGGGCTCTCAAAATTGTAACCACTTATAGTTAACGCGCATTGACAATGCAAACACATAGACACCTTGCTCTTTTGCATCCGCTGCTAAGTGGCTGCCACATATTTTAAGCAATCCAAATTTTTTCAGCATGCCTTCATGTTTTCCACTGAATGGCAGTCTTAACACTGCTGTGGATGCTGCTATTGCCAAATTTCACTAGAAAAATGGCAACTAAGGTTAATGAAATACATTCTTCAGGAAACCCAGAATGTGTGTGCATGAGAGGAATGGTGTAACGGTGCATATATTGGTCCTTTCATACCTTGCAGTTGTGGTGAAGGTATCCAGAGGGGAATATTCTTCAGAAACTACCAAGTCTGCCAAGGTTCCCTGTAAACAATTTTAATATGTCAATATGCAATTTTTGTATGCGTTAAACGATGACCTGCGCTCAAAACGATCTTCTATTCATCTATTCTATTCATCAACTGTTTTTTCAAAATTGTTCCCCCCTCTACAGTATGAGCTGCATTGCTTTTTGAAACTTTTGTTGGTGCTTCTCACTTTGTATTGCATTTGTCTCTTTTCTTTTGGCATTTCATCCTTTGCATGTGCGGCGTAACATAATTCACTCTGTTAAAGTATTTCCTTTCTACCTTATTTATTCCTTCCTTAACGTCACCCTCCGGATTCGTCAGCAATGCCTTCCTAGAAACTCCGTCTTTTTCTTCCCTGCCTTCAGTGCAATCTGTTTCTTACAGTGCCTACTGCTATTCGCAGCTAAGTTGGCATGGCAATTCACTTACAAAATCATCAATTTTCTCCTATAAACACATGCTAACATCCAACCTGCTTCTTGTGCCTATTCATCGTGTACAATGCACTGCACTTTAAGTGCTGCAGCAACATTTTTTATTTTCTTCAGGTTAAGGGATCACCTATTCATCTTGTACAATGCACTGCTCTTTAACTGCTGCTGCAAAGGTTTTATTTTCTTCAGGTTATGGGATCACAAGTTCCAAGTTAATATAAGGCCATCTCCAAGGCAGCATCTTTTTGTTCCTTCCCTACTCGCCTTAGTCCTTGGGAAGCAAAAACAAAAACTACACCACTGCCCAGACATTGACAAGTTCACTTGTCAAAACATCCACTGGCAGACTGTGGCTGCTGCTCAATCCTTCTTCAGTCTCCTTGATTTTATGTAGCTTATTGCCTCCATTTTGTTCTGATCTATTTTAATGATAGAATACTGATATTCAGGCCATATTAATAGGCAGGCTCTTGGTGCCACACAAATTAGCTTGCTAGGAATGTTATAGCAGCTTCATACAGCAATTGAGTCCAGCTGCGGCTTCATCTATAGTCGCAATAAGGGTTTTTTTTTTTCCAACTCTTATCCAATATAAATTAGGACTTTATATTTGCCTCAGCATTTGGCCTTTTTGAATGAATTATGTAAACGATTGAACCTGAATTAATTTGGTTTCAAATACAGGCCTCAAAGTAAGCATATAGTGTGTTAGCGTTTTGTTTTAGCACGATTTCAATACCAATCAGCTTTTGCAACAGCCGTAGAAATCCATTAGTAAAAGTTTATTATGAGAGTGCAAAAGAATTCCCAATTTAATGACACATGAATAAAGAAGCCATGAGAAGCTCCATTTCTGTCTGCTCACATTTACATCAATGATAACCTCTCCACACATGTTGCCTTTCATTAACTTAATGCAGAGTTTTAAGGAACACTGATGCTCAACATAATATTCAAAGTGGTCTGAAACAAGTCTCGGCTGAAATCCAACTACCAAGAATGAATAAGGTATTTTGTACATATTGCTATAAAATAACGAAGCTCCAATGACGAACGAATACAGGTTCCACTACAAGTTGTCCATGTAGAATGAGAGGAAGAAGATTGCTACACTGTATGAAAGAGCACTGGAAAACAGTAGAGGGTGAAGCCTCAGTTTGCAGGTTGAACCAACATTTCAACAAGTGGACTTGCCTTCATCTGGGCAGAGCGGGCATCACTGGCAAGGGTTTAAATATGCTTTTGATTTTGTTCTCACCTCCCAGCCAGCACTGCGATACCACAATGTTGACAACTACCAACTAGCCCAGCAAAACACCATGCATGGATGTCTAGTCCATCGCCTTAATCGCTCGGCCACGACTGCACACACACAAAAAAAAAAATTTCTCAAAAGCATTCTCCAGATGGGGGAGAAGGACATAAAAAAAAAGAATATTAACAGGACAGTGAACCACAGTGGCAGGTATGGTTCACTGTCCTGTTAATATTCTATTTCTTTTTCCTTCTCCCCCTTTGGGGAAAACTTTTGAGAATTGTTCCCCTGCTGATATCAGTTATCAGGACCTTTTGGAATGCATGTTGCTTTTCAAGAAAAGTGTGTCTGCACTAAAACTGCTTTAGGTGCTGACTAATCACTGCATAAACAAGCATACACTCGCTCCAATCTTCTGATGGAAAAAAAGAAAGGAAAAACCAAGTTTCGGGGCTGGTACGGGTCCCTTGTTAACATGAAGCGCTGCATGGAACGACAGCGGCTTAAATATGGTTAAAATTGCATAGTGTCCGATTATAGATCTCTGGAAGATTTACATGTGTCCTGCTAAAAGCATGCCTCGTGTTATGCTTTTAATAGGACACGTGGAAATCTTCCAGAGATCTACAATCGGACACTACCCAATTTTATCGCATTTAAGCTGCCCTAGTTCCATGCAGCGCTCCATGTGATAGGGACCCGTACGAGCCCCGAAATGTCACGTTTCCTTTTTTTTTAGAACATTTTGGCGAGTGTATGTTTGTTTCTGCAATGCTCGCCTTTCGCCAGATGGTAGTCTGTGAAACCCTGGACTATGCTGACTAATCATCTACCCTGCATTGTAGTTTTTCCTGCTGCTGCCACTTTTATTTCTTTTTCAGGCCACAGGAACAAATTCCAGGCTGAATAATCCATACTGGAGAAATTTTTTCTAAATTTTTCTTTAAATTCTTGACCTACTTTCTTCTCAAGCACCCTCCTCCTCCTCAGCTTTTCTTCAGCGTATTTAAACCCCTGCCAGTGATGATTTCTCCGCCCAGATGAAGACAAGCCAACTGGTCAAAACGTTGACCTGCGAACTTAGGCATCTCCCTCTACCCTTGTTCAGTGCACTTTCATACAAGTTGTCCGTGACACTTAGTTATATTTGTTCATTGTTGACGCTTCTTTATTTCATAACATGCACCAACTAACCCAGCAAAAAGTTCTATTGGAGTGCTTACATACATAATGCATTATTTATGTAGGATGGAGAACACATAATCCAACTTAAAGAGAAGCACTGCAGTCAGAACACGCACCATTGGTTCACATGTCACTCTTGAATATTTTCCAGCTGCCACAAATTCAGTGCTGTGAGCTCCCATGTGGTATGTCCTGCAGACATAATGCAATGCCGTCATAAATACAACTGAGCAATGTGGCCAGAACAAAAATGTGGCAGAAGTGAGAATAAATAAAAGCTCTGTAGAGGTTATCACGCAGCAGTTTTTCACACACGGACCATATTTTTCACTTCCAATTTTTTCTTTTATACACCGATACTTAACACCACAAAACATTAGCTTTCCGTTCTAACCAGTCTGACAACTTTGAATGCATTATCATTATTTGTTTCAATTAACAAATTGGTCAATTATAAACTATATTTTCTTAATTAGCAACATCAAGCGTTCTGTCTGAGTATTCTTTTGCCTTTAAACCCTCTTTTCTAAATTTTTTTTTAATTCATCAAATTGATTGCATCAACTCTTCACAAACTATCACACGCCAATCAATCCTCTATCATTAGAAGCACAAATTACCATGATCAATATTTTTATGTACTCTTTTCGGCATGCTGTGCCAACTACTACTGCAACTACTGCTACTACTACTACTACTACTACTAGTATGACTATGCCGACGACTTTTCGACCAAACGTGCGGCATAAGCTGTCACTTAAGCTGAAAACAGCATGAAATAAATGCAAAGCAATTAGATGCACCAACCAGCGGCCAACGCCTGTGCAGAAGATATATTGTGCTTACGCAATGTATCACAAAGAGCTAAAATAAAGCCCATGACCGCGAAGGAACCTCTGGCCGAGATGGAAATTGACCAAATGCATTCTCCTTGCCTTTCAAACTTGTCAAATTTTAAATCTGGCAGAACGCAGAGGTCCTAAAGAGTATGCGCTCGTAATCTCTAACATGGATGCATGACTTCCAGTTATAATCGTATAAATCGAATGATTTCTCTATGTTTACTGTTCAGCGCACGCTTACTGTTCAGCGCACCCAGCTCCCTCCCCCCTCCCCGTTAGTGTTGCAACCGCTCTCGCGGAGAGCTCCGAACAAGTCTGTAACGCTTGCAATTTCCTGAGCGTCGAACCCAGCCGTATGACAGCCATACTTTCCGTAAAACATGCGTTCTAAAATTCGCACCCACCATATGTCAATACATAAGATCGCTTACCTTTAGAGGGAGGTCGAGCATCGTCGTGAAGACAACAAAGAACGCAAAGCTTCATAGGGAACTTCAAGGGCCACTTCTGTTCCGAGTGTATGTCAGGCGGCACATTGACAACAGTGAACGAAACTACTCACATCTACAGTTAAATATGCACACGAAAACACTACGGTTCACTTCAATACGTCGCAGATATGTCCGAAAATGCCGTTGGCGTGGACAATGCACCGCCGCCATACCACACGCTGAAAAAAAAAATGGTGGGAAAACGTCACCACGATGATACCGATGGCCACCTGGTGGCAGACATGCAGCGATGCAGCCTCGCTTTCGGTTTCGGTTTTATCGCGAGACGAAACGTGTATTTTTCGTACAGCAGCAGCAGCAGCAGCCAGAACGACTGTGTTAGCAGACACTGAAAGAAATTAAGGGAACTAATTTATTGAGGTCGCATTAGGAAATTAGGTGGATATCAGACCACAAGAACAACGCGCCTGGGCGAACTCCGCTGTTGCGATGCGTGTCCGTTCTATCGCTCGGCCCAGCTACGACTTACTTTGACTCTCGGTATTAACATTTAACACCTTCACATCCGTTCTTCCCACGGTTGAATCTCTGGTACCGGCACGTACACCTGTCACGCACACGTCAGAGACGGCTCGCTCTCTCTCCTCATGTGATCTTGCTCTGCGGTTTCGTGTTCTGCGCCGACGGCCGTGAGAAAGTTCGTTTTAGCCTTGGCTGGGCGCGGTGTCGGATAGCGGCGTCAGCGTTCGATGGTCAAAGTAGACAATGCCTAAACGGGCACTTTGGTCGGCATAGTCGGCGTAGCGCTGACACGACCCTCCCGAATTTGCACCTGTCCTCAGGTGCAAGCATTGCGGGGAGATGGCATAAGCTCATTAGCGACGAGATCGCGCTCCTTGTACCTCCGCAGTTGTTCAACGTTCACTGCTTTTCGGTTCATTTTACCAGGTGCGTGGTGTAGTCTTTCTATGACTACAAGGTTTGGCTCGATCCCTTTTGTAATTTCAAAGGGTCCTTCGTAGCGCGCGTCAAGTGTGTTCCGTGCGCCGGCTTCGAGCACGACGAGATCTCCGGGATGAAATTCTGTGGCCCGTAGCCTTGCGTTATATCGGGCGGTTGATTCTCGTTGACTCTCGAGAAGGCAGTTCCTTGTTTTCGCACTGACAATTGCTACAATTGCATGTATAATCTGCTCTGTCGCCACGAAGGTCGGTCTCACGGAATGTATTAGAATGAGAGGCAAGCCCGCATTAAAACATGGAATAGTTAATTACAAAGCAAAGCGTTTTCTTATATGCGCCCATAACGAGGTAACAAGGAGCTTTAAAGACTGTCGGCCTCCAGTTTTATAGGTACATGGAGCGCAAAAACTACTGATAGATGAAAATTGAGCTTTACTGAATGTTCATTTTACAATCTGAAAATGAATATGTGATGCCCCATGTTATGTTTGGGGTCGGAGCCCCGTGAGCGAGGAACCTCTCGATTCGGTTGCTGGGTAGAGAAGCGCGAGCGCCTGTAAAGAAGGCATTGCTTCTCGTGCCCTGGTCGCGCACATGGTCACAGGACGGTCCAGTTCCGAGGCAACGCACGGCTCGATTACGTCCGCGCGTCGTCGTCGGCACAGGCAGGGGGGACCCCGGCTGGTCCCTCCGAAGCGGCCGGCTCCCAGCTGCAAGGAGGCATTGCAACTGGAGCGGCCGTGCGTCCGTTTGCTAGGAGGCGGTGTGGCAGTGCGTCGGTTCGCGTACACAACACCACTTCCTCCTTAGACTGGGTCACAGTATCGGTTGGGTGGACGACGTTCACGTTGAGGCCTTTGCAGAGCTTGATCATGCCTAGACTCGTTTGGTTGGTCGTCGCAGAGTTGTGTTGCGCAGTCATTTTGTCGCGCCTCAGCTTCTCCATGTTCGGAGTGGGGCGCTGTATGCAGATCGTCCTCAGGCGAAGCTTCCACTTGTGGTGTCGCAATCATGTAAGGAGCCGGCAGTGTGGACTGTTGTTCGCTTGCTGCTGGTCTGCTGGTCTGATCGTTCAATGGCGGATCTTCCGTCGGGTAGGATTCAGCACCTGGCTTTTTGTGATCAAGGTGCCGACGAACCGTTCCGGTTTTAGACCTGATCAGCCAAGATCGATGCCCTAGTCTTTTTTGTACGGTGCCTTCTATCCAAGCAGGGCTTCCTGCAAAGTTGCGGAAGAAGACCGATTTTCCGACGGTCACTCGCCTCGTAACGCTCTCGTCCGAGGTCTTTTCAGCAGGTCGTGGCTGAATACGTGTAAGTGCCGGTCCAGTGATGTACGCATCTGGCTACTCGTAGTGGGGTCATGCGAGGCAGGAAAGCCGTAAGGTGAGGTAGAGTGTTGGTGGTCTAGGTGTTAATTATGTGGCCAAATAAAATAGTAACATGCAGTAATGTTTACGAGCTGCGCATGTAGTTAACAATGCGCCTGCAGTAATGTGCAACTTTCTCCTAGATCGTCAGGATGCAAAAGAAGTACTGGACAAATTTTAATTCCGCAACGGCATTGCACGCTCCGTTTGGCGCCGTCACTCTGAGCCCGCGATACGGTGGTAACGGGGTGGATGAAAATGTTGGCTTGAGGTTATATCCGATGCATGGACTAAGGCCGGCGTAGCGCAGTTCTCAGATTTCGTAAGACTGCCGGAATGGATACTAAAAGCATGTAACGTTTACAATGCCAATGTGTAGTGCATTACAAGTTAATCTCGGATTGCTCTAAAGCGCACGACGCTCCCTAGCTTGTACTGTTGTATATAGCCTAATTATGGACACTGAACCCCGCATACTGTATTTTTTTTTTTTCATTCTTGCAACCGTTTGCAAAAAAAAAAAATGAGCGCCTGAACGTGTAGTAAAGAGCACATGATATCAGCACCGTGACAGCATTTGTACTGCTTCCACAATTACTTGAACAGACTTCGTCATTCTGCAAACGATATCCACGCTGATCCCTCCCTTTATCCTGAAGGTTTCGTAATTAATGAAAAATGAAAAAAAAATCAAAACACCCTTACACCCTTGGAGACTGGCGGGGTGCATTCTACTAAATGAACCTTTTCAACACTCCAAAAATCCCGAGTGGGGGTAAAGAAGGTGCGAACAATTAAGAACACCCATTTCACGAAAAAACATGGGTGTTGTAAGGATGTTAAATGACTAATATACCCTTAAGGGTGCAAAGTGGTTTACAGTGTAACCAGTAGGCACGAATTCACTGTCGAAAATTGCATCATGTAACCATGCTTCGGTTAGCACAGCAATGTCTGAATTGTTAGTAAAAAGGAGCCCTTCATGCTCGGTTACTTTATTGATTACACTTCTGCAGTTAATGTTTCAGATTTTCAAGGATGTAGGATAGTGCTTTTTCTGTCAACAACACACCTATATGTACCTGATTGTACCACAATATGTTTTACTGAAAATGCACTCCACATTAGGAACGTCAGGCATCCTTAAAACTCGTAATGATTTCTTGTGTATCATACAGACGCCGCCACCTCTTCCAGTACGGTCTTTCCGGAGTACATTGTAACCAGTAGGCACGAATTCACTGTCGAAAATTGCATCATGTAACCATGTATCGGTTAGAACAGCAATGTCTGAATTGTTAGTAAAAAGGAGCCCTTCATGCTCGGTTACTTTATTGATTACACTTCTGCAGTTAATGTTTCAGATTTTCAAGGATGTAGGATAGTGCTTTTTCTGTCAACAACACACCTATATGTACCTGATTGTACCACAATAGGTTTTACTGAAAATCCACTCTACATTAGGAACGTCAGACATCCTTAAAACTCGTAATGATTTCTTGTGTATCATACAGACGCCGCCACCTCTTCCAGTACGGTCTTTCCGGAGTACATTGTAACCAGTAGGCACGAATTCACTGTCGAAAATTGCATCATGTAACCATGTTTCGGTTAGCACAGCAATGTCTGAATTGTTAGTAAAAAGGAGCCCTTCATGCTCGGTTACTTTATTGATTACACTTCTGAAGTTAATGTTTAAGATTTTCAAGGATGTAGGATAGGGCTTTTTCTGTCCACAACACACCTATAATGTACCTGATTGTACCACAATATGTTTTACTGAAAATGCACTCTACATTACAAACGTCAGGCATCCTTAAAACTCGTAATGATTTCTTGTGTATCATACAGACGCCGCCACCTCTTCCAGTACGGTCTTTCCGGAGTACATTGTAACCAGTAGGCACGAATTCACTGTCGAAAATTGCATCATGTAACCATGTATCAGTTAGCACAGCAATGTCTGAATTGTTAGTAAAAAGGAGCCCTTCATGCTCGGTTACTTTATTGATTACACTTCTGCAGTTAATGTTTAAGATTTTCAAGGATGTAGGATAGTGCTTTTTCTGTCAACAACACACCTATATGTACCTGATTGTACCACAATATGTTTTACTGAAAATGCACTCTACATTAGGAACGTCAGGCATCCTTAAAACTCGTAATTATTTCTTGTGTATCATACAGACGCCGCCACCTCTTCCAGTACGGTCTTTCCGGAGTACATTGTAACCAGTAGGCACGAATTCACTGTCGAAAATTGCATCATGTAACCATGTTTCGGTTAGCACAGCAATGTCTGAATTGTTAGTAAAAAGGAGCCCTTCATGCTCGGTTACTTTATTGATTACACTTCTGCAGTTAATGTTTAAGATTTTCGAGGATGCAGGATAGTGTTTTTTCTGTCAACAACACACCTATATGTACCTGATTGTACCACAATATGTTTTACTGAAAATGCAGACTACATTAGGAACGTCAGGCATCCTTAAAACTCATAATGATTTCTTGTGTATCATACAGACGCCGCCACCTCTTCCAGTACGGTCTTTCCGGAGTACATTGTAACCAGTAGGCACGAATTCACTGTCGAAAGTTGCATCATGTAACCATGTATCGGTTAGCACAGCAATGTCTGAATTGTTAGTAAAAAGGAGCCCTTCATGCTCGGTTACTTTATTGATTACACTTCTGCAGTTAATGTTTCAGATTTTCAAGGATGTAGGATAGTGCTTTTTCTGTCAACAACACACCTATATGTACCTGATTGTACCACAATATGTTTTACTGAAAATGCACTCTACATTAGGAACGTCAGGCATCCTTAAAACTCGTAATGATTTCTTGTGTATCATACAGACGCCGCCACCTCTTCCAGTACGGTCTTTCCGGAGTACATTGTAACCAGTAGGCACGAATTCACTGTCGAAAATTGCATCATGTAACCATGTATCGGTTAGCACAGCAATGTCTGAATTGTTAGTAAAAAGGAGCCCTTCATGCTCGGTTACTTTATTGATTACACTTCTGCAGTTAATGTTTAAGATTTTCAAGGATGTAGGATAGTGCTTTTTCTGTCAACAACACACCTATATGTACCTGATTGTACCACAATAGGTTTTACTGAAAATCCACTCTACATTAGGAACGTCAGACATCCTTAAAACTCGTAATGATTTCTTGTGTATCATACAGACGCCGCCACCTCTTCCAGTACGGTCTTTCCGGAGTACATTGTAACCAGTAGGCACGAATTCACTGTCGAAAATTGCATCATGTAACCATGTTTCGGTTAGCACAGCAATGTCTGAATTGTTAGTAAAAAGGAGCCCTTCATGCTCGGTTACTTTATTGATTACACTTCTGCAGTTAATGTTTAAGATTTTCAAGGATGTAGGATAGGGCTTTTTCTGTCCACAACACACCTATAATGTACCTGATTGTACCACAATATGTTTTACTGAAAATGCACTCTACATTACAAACGTCAGGCATCCTTAAAACTCGTAATGATTTCTTGTGTATCATACAGACGCCGCCACCTCTTCCAGTACGGTCTTTCCGGAGTACATTGTAACCAGTAGGCACGAATTCACTGTCGAAAATTGCATCATGTAACCATGTTTCGGTTAGCACAGCAATGTCTGAATTGTTAGTAAAAAGGAGCCCTTCATGCTCGGTTACTTTATTGATTACACTTCTGCAGTTAATGTTTAAGATTTTCAAGGATGCAGGATAGTGCTTTTTCTGTCAACAACACACCTATATGTACCTGATTGTACCACAATATGTTTTACTGAAAATGCAGACTACATTAGGAACGTCAGGCATCCTTAAAACTCATAATGATTTCTTGTGTATCATACAGACGCCGCCACCTCTTCCAGTACGGTCTTTCCGGAGTACATTGTAACCAGTAGGCACGAATTCACTGTCGAAAGTTGCATCATGTAACCATGTATCGGTTAGCACAGCAATGTCTGAATTGTTAGTAAAAAGGAGCCCTTCATTCTCGGTTACTTTATTGATTACACTTCTGCAGTTAATGTTTAAGATTTTCAAGGATGTAGGATAGTGCTTTTTCTGTCCACAACACACCTATATGTACCTGATTGTACCACAATATGTTTTACTGAAAATGCACTCTACATTACAAACGTCAGGCATCCTTAAAACTCGTAATGATTTCTTGTGTATCATACAGACGCCGCGACCTCTTCCAGTACGGTCTTTCCGGAGTACATTGTAACCAGTAGGCACAAATTCACTGTCGAAAATTGCATCATGTAACCATGTTTCGGTTAGCACAGCAATGTCTGAATTGTTAGTAATAAGGAGCCCTTCATGCTCGGTTACTTTATTGATTACACTTCTGCAGTTAACGTTTAAGATTTTCAATGATGTAGGATAGTGCTTTTTCTGTCAACAACACACCTATATGTACCTGATTGTACCACAATATGTTTTACTGAAAATGCACTCTACATTAGGAACGTCAGGCATCCTTAAAACTCGTAATGATTTCTTGTGTATCATACAGACGCCGCCACCTCTTCCAGTACGGTCTTTCCGGAGTACATTGTAACCAGTAGGCACGAATTCACTGTCGAAAATTGCATCATGTAACCATGTATCGGTTAGCACAGCAATGTCTGAATTGTTAGTAAAAAGGAGCCCTTCATGCTCGGTTACTTTATTGATTACACTTCTGCAGTTAATGTTTAAGATTTTCAAGGATGTAGGATAGTGCTTTTTCTGTCAACAACACACCTATATGTACCTGATTGTACCACAATATGTTTTACTGAAAATGCACTCCACATTAGGAACGTCAGGCATCCTTAAAACTCATAATGATTTCTTGTGTATCATACAGACGCCGCCACCTCTTCCAGTACGGTCTTGCCGGAGTACATTGTAACCAGTAGGCACGAATTCACTGTCGAAAATTGCATCATGTAACCATGTATCGGTTAGCACAGCAATGTCTGAATTGTTAGTAAAAAGGAGCCCTTCATGCTCGGTTACTTTATTGATTACACTTCTGCAGTTAATGTTTAAGATTTTCAAGGATGTAGGATAGTGCTTTTTCTGTCAACAACACACCTATATGTACCTGATTGTACCACAATATGTTTTACTGAAAATGCACTCTACATTAGGAACGTCAGGCATCCTTAAAACTCGTAATGATTTCTTGTGTATCATACAGACGCCGCCACCTCTTCCAGTACGGTCTTTCCGGAGTACATTGTAACCAGTAGGCACGAATTCACTGTCGAAAATTGCATCATGTAACCATGTTTCGGTTAGCACAGCAATGTCTGAATTGTTAGTAAAAAGGAGCCCTTCATTCTCGGTTACTTTATTGATTACACTTCTGCAGTTAATATTTAAGATTTTCAAGGATGTAGGATAGTGCTTTTTCTGTCCACAACACACCTATAATGTACCTGATTGTACCACAATATGTTTTACTGAAAATGCACTCTACATTAGGAACGTCAGGCATCCTTAAAACTCATAATGATTTCTTGTGTATCATACAGACGCCGCCACCTCTTCCAGTACGGTCTTTCCGGAGTACATTGTAACCAGTAGGCACGAATTCACTGTCGAAAATTGCATCATGTAACCATGTTTCGGTTAGCACAGCAATGTCTGAATTGTTAGTAAAAAGGAGCCCTTCATGCTCGGTTACTTTATTGATTACACTTCTGCAGTTAATGTTTAAGATTTTCAAGGATGTAGGATAGTGCTTTTTCTGTCAACAACACACCTATATGTACCTGATTGTACCACAATATGTTTTACTGAAAATGCACTCTACATTAGGAACGTCAGGCATCCTTAAAACTCGTAATGATTTCTTGTGTATCATACAGACGCCGCCACCTCTTCCAGTACGGTCTTTCCGGAGTACATTGTAACCAGTAGGCACGAATTCACTGTCGAAAATTGCATCATGTAACCATGTTTCGGTTAGCACAGCAATGTCTGAATTGTTAGTAAAAAGGAGCCCTTCATTCTCGGTTACTTTATTGATTACACTTCTGCAGTTAATGTTTAAGATTTTCAAGGATGTAGGATAGTGCTTTTTCTGTCCACAACACACCTATAATGTACCTGATTGTACCACAATATGTTTTACTGAAAATGCACTCTACATTAGGAACGTCAGGCATCCTTAAAACTCGTAATGATTTCTTGTGTATCATACAGACGCCGCCACCTCTTCCAGTACGGTCTTTCCGGAGTACATTGTAACCAGTAGGCACGAATTCACTGTCGAAAATTGCATCATGTAACCATGTTTCGGTTAGCACAGCAATGTCTGAATTGTTAGTAAAAAGGAGCCCTTCATTCTCGGTTACTTTATTGATTACACTTCTGCAGTTAATGTTTAAGATTTTCAAGGATGTAGGATAGTGCTTTTTCTGTCCACAACACACCTATAATGTACCTGATTGTACCACAATATGTTTTACTGAAAATGCACTCTACATTACAAACGTCAGGCATCCTTAAAACTCGTAATGATTTCTTTTGTATCATACAGACGCCGCGACCTCTTCCAGTACGGTCTTTCCGGAGTACATTGTAACCAGTAGGCACGAATTCACTGTCGAAAATTGCATCATGTAACCATGTTTCGGTTAGCACAGCAATGTCTGAATTGTTAGTAAAAAGGAGCCCTTCATGCTCGGTTACTTTATTGATTACACTTCTGCAGTTAATGTTTAAGATTTTCAAGGATGTAGGATAGTGCTTTTTCTGTCAACAACACACCTATATGTACCTGATTGTACCACAATATGTTTTACTGAAAATGCACTCTACATTAGGAACGTCAGGCATCCTTAAAACTCGTAATGATTTCTTGTGTATCATACAGACGCCGCCACCTCTTCCAGTACGGTCTTTCCGGAGTACATTGTAACCAGTAGGCACGAATTCACTGTCGAAAATTGCATCATGTAACCATGTTTCGGTTAGCACCGCAACGTCTGAATTGTTAGTAAAAAGGAGCACTTCAAGCTCGGTTACTTTATTGATTACACTTCTGCAGTTAATCTTTAAGATTTTCAAGGATGTAGGATAGTGCTTTTTCTGTCAACAACACACCTATAATGTACCTGATTGTTCCACAATATGTTTTGCTGAAAATGCACTCTACATTAGGAACGCCAGGCATCTTTAAAACTCGTAATGATTTCTTGTGTATCATACAGACGCCGCCACCTCTTCCAGTACGGTCTTTCCGGAGTACATTGTAACCAGTAGGCACGAATTCACTGTCGAAAATTGCATCATGTAACCATGTTTCGGTTAGCACCGCAATGTCTGAATTGTTAGTAAAAAGGAGCCCTTCAAGCTCGGTTACTTTATTGATTACACTTCTGCAGTTAATGTTTAAGATTTTCACGTTATTTTTCTTATTGACCAATCTGGCACGCTCTCCTTTCTGGGCATCCCATACAAACATAACACTATCAATGCTAACTTTATCAAACACCAGCTTTACCTTAGCGCCATTTGCTTTTTCTTCCGCTGCGCTGTCCCCAAGCACGGACTCTATCTCTTCACGGACTCGTTTCACGCGTCTCAAGTGTGCAGACGAGTTACCTCGAGTCCGTCATCATCATCATCATCAGCCTGACTATACCCAATGCAGGGTGAAGGCCTCAACGATATTTCTCCACTTAACCCGGTTCTGTGCTAGCTGCATCCACTTGACCCCCGCGAGCTTCTTAACCTCATCCGCCCACCTAACTTTCTGCCGCCCCCTGCTACGCTTTCCTTCTCTTGGAATCCAGTTTGTTACCCACTGCAGGGCGAAGGCCTCTCCCATATTTCTCCACTTAACCCGGTTCTGTGCTACCCTAAGCGATCATCGGTTATCCTCTCCTCGCACTACTTGTCCTGCCCATACCCATTTCTTCCTCTTAATTTCCCCTAGAATGTCGGTAACTTGAGTGATTTCTCTGACCCACTCTTCACGCTTCCTATCTCTTAATGTTAGCCCTACCATTTTTCGTTCCATAGCCCTCTGGATTGTCCTCAACTTAAGTAGGACTCTCTCGGTAAGCCTCCACGTTTTAGCCCCATAGGTGAGTGCAGGTAAGATACAACTGTTGTATACTTTCCTCTTGAGCGATACCGGTAAGCTGCTGGTCATAATTTTCGAGTGCTTGCCAAATGCGCTCCATCCCAATCTTATTCTTCTTGTTATTTCCTTTTCATGGTCTGGATCTGCGGTTACTACCTGTCCTAAGTAGACATATTCGCCTACTACTTCCAGTACTTTGCAAACCTAATGTAAACTGCTGTTCCTTCCCGACGCTGTTGAACATTACCTTAGTCTTCTGCACATTGATTTTCAAGCCTACCTTTCTACGTTTTCAGTCTAGGTCATCAATCATTATCTGCAGTTCATTCCCCGAGTTGCTTAGCAAGGCAATGTCATCAGCAAATTGCAGATTACTGAGATATTCTCCATCTACCCTTATCCCTAACTGCTCTCATTCCAAGTCTCTGAATACTTTCTCTAATTAGGTTGCGAATAGTACTGGGGAGATTGTGTCTCCTTGCCTAGCACCTTTCTTTATGGGAATTTCGTTACTTTCTTTACGCAGAACTATGGTTGCTGTGCAGCCACTATATATATCTTCCAGCACTTTCACGTACGGCTCGTCTACCCCCTGATTTCGCAATGCCTTCATCACGGCCGATGTTTCAACTGAGTCAAATGCTTTTTCTCAATCAATGAATGCTATGTATAAGGGCTAGTTATATTCCGAGCATTTTGCTATCCCCTGATTGATGGTATGGATATGATCAAGTCCGTCAACGTACCCTAAAATAACCGGTGATTTATTAGCGACACCGAGCAGGCGCCGACTTCAAGGGCTCCAACCTCAAAACGGGTTACTACCGGACTCCACCCGGACCTGAAAGCAGGATCCTGCAGTAACAATGGCCCAACTTAAAGGTCCAGCCCCGAATGCCGCCTGTTTTTCATGGCACCCACGGAGAAGACGTCAAACAGTGGTTCGACCAATATGAGCGAATGACGGCCTTTAACAGCAGGGACGACGCTCTGAACGCTCTGAAGACATTATGAACAGGATTAGATGAGAGCTGTGTAAAGACACCAACTTCGTTTATGCGAAAGGAAATGCAAATTTTCTGAGCTGAAATTTCTGGCGAACATTGGTTCAACCGCAACGAACTCAGAAAAGCCCAAACGATACAAAGGGTCTATTTCTTAGCTGCAATAAGTTTTACCAATGATGTTGAGTTTAAAAGAGGACAATGGGAGAATATGAGAATAGAGACGTAATCCCGATCTCTGCACATTTATTTTGCATGCTAGGCTTGCAATCAAGATTAGCAGTCTGCTTTATTTTTATACCGAATTGCAGCGTTGAGTTGAGGGAGTGGTCCAGGGAGCCATTTTGAAGCAAGATTATATTGTTGCACACCGTGAAATATTTTTGAAGGGCACGCAGTGCTGATTTCTTTCCATGCATTTCTTTTGCATTGCTTCATTGCAGACGACATTTCCACTACCTGGTTTTGGAAACAATCAGGAAGAAATTAGGAGGACGCTCAAGCTTCGCCTTGATGAGAAGCGCCTTTAAAACCGCCTTTTCACTCCGCGAGTATTTTATATTTTAGTTTGGTTCTTTTTTTTTTTGGAGTAGACGGAAGGCGCACTATTCTGCACTTATCAGTGCACACCTACTCTTTAACATCTGTAATATGAAAGGGTTTGAGCGAATAAACATCAGTTGAGTGTTGGCGCCTGTCCTGTTATTTTGGTGTTCCCTCCTTGTCCTCGTCGCTTTCGCGCCGTCTTCATAATCAACTTCAACTTCAATCAGTATGAATCCCTTTTTCAAACTAACCTCCAGCGAAGGTTGATGCTGCCACTAGAAATGCTGCACGAAATACGTCGCAAGTTTAATCCAAAACCACATGCCCATTTTCTCCACACTGCTTTTCTCATTTTGGGTTAAGGAATGCATTTTCAGTCGAATAGACGGTAAACGCTTGGCGTATAAGAAAACTTAGGAAGGCATTGTAGCAGGCCAGTTGGCGGGAAAAGATTGACACTGCAGGAAGAGATGGAGCAAGAGATGGAACCAGCCAGACCTGTTCCCTGCTTCTGTTCTGTAAATGTTTCGGTGTAAGTCTTCGGATAAGGGATGTCGAGCATCCTGAGGAAAGTAATTGCAGTAATCTTTCTTTTACAAAGTGATACTGAGGAAGATTACTGTACCTCCGATGTACCTATTTATCCACTTAATTTCAATCGATTTACACTTCCTGTTGCTACCGATCAAATTAATTCAGTGATCTTCTACATAATAATTACTATAACGCGTCCACTTCACTTTATTCTCAGTATAAATTTCTAGTGTCGCCACCTTGGTAGAGGCCCACTATTACCAAACTTTATGTCATGTCAAATCCCTTACAGTTATTGAATCAGTTGCTTTCAATTCCGGTAATTGCTGATACGGCATTTAGTGGCTCAACTCGCTGGCGTTGTCCAGGGAAAGTTGCAAGAGGCACCTCATGACGCCACATCCGCATGACCTCGCGCATGGATTTCAAACATGACACAACGCTCACGTTAGCGTGACGTCCCGCGTCGAATGAATGTGACTAAATATGACATCACATGAATGCTAATACCCGCTGTATGCCTGAAGTTTGATTTTAGTGCAAGATAGTTTTGGGTTACAGATGAAATTAGGCTGTACCACCTATGCTATCAGACCTCAAACGATGCCGACTGTGGTATTCATCATATTATTCATCATAAGGCAGAACAGCACATACTAGACAAGAAAGGGAAGACGACACAGCGCTGTACGTGCCTCGTATGCCGTTTCTTGTCTTTGTCTTGATTGTGCTCTTCTGCCTTGTGACCACACCGACTAGTTCCCGCAACTCACTGTAGTACGGCTCTGGGAGAAGAGGGAATTGTATGTTTTGCATGCGGTCCACAGAATAAGGTATGAAACAGCGCTTTTGCTTTTGAAAGCATATGATTAGTTTTAGGCACCATGCGTAATTTTTTTATTACAATATTCCCTTCCTCAATCAATGGACTACATGGTACGCTACTGTGGGGAAGGAGTTGGATATCAAATCCCGATGCTTTATTGTGTATATAAAAGGGCCGTAGAAGGTGGCAAACAGATTCATTTCGAGCGCTTAGGTTTATTTATGGGCCTGGGATGAAAGAGCAGACGAGTGTTCTGTGTATTTATGCATTCTGTATAAATAATGAGAGTAACAATCAAGGCTAGGGCATGCAATTAGAAACCATAGTGTATTTCTGCACGGGTAAAGAGCTTTGTTATTTTAACGCATTTGATACCTTACTCACTTCGTAAGATACTTGTTTTGTGATTAAAGCATGCATGCCTTGTTTATGCGAGACTCGCAGGCAAATAAACAACAAAACATTGCCCAAAAATGGTGCAACAAAAGAGCTGTTGTTGGCAGCTTGAAGTACAATGTGTCCTCACCTACTGCATTCTTTCCAGAACTGAAAAATGAAAAGAGTTGAATTTTGGTGTTAGCACGACGGGGAGCTTATTCATGAACCAAGCATAAAAAATCCACAAGCAATGCATAAAGAAGTCTGGAGCCACACTTTTAGCTTGAAAAAAAAAATGGTAGGGGATGACTATCAAGTCATCACCATTCTATGGCGTCAAAAATCAAAGGCAAGACGTCAGAGGTCAAGTTCACTGCGACAAAGCTAGCCAAAATGCAATTACACCCAGTTGCAGGGCTTCCGCTCAAAAAAAAAAGGAAGCCAGGCGCACGGCCGTTCGATGGAAGCGCACTGGGTGCGGCCTGCTGCGTCGCGCCGCCGTCAATGGTCAAGCGCGTCCTTGGGGAGTTTATAGTTGCACCCGCTATTTCTGCTGAGGGCGCCACTGTTCGGGGACACGTCGCCGCCGGGGTCGCCGGCATCTGAGCGCGCGGTTTGCTTCCTTTCTGGGCGCGTTCGCCTTGCGTCTGCGTGGTAAACGCAAACGTTTTTGTGTGCGCGTGTGCAAGCACATTAACGTTCATACTGGATGCGTTTGTTTTTTTAAGGCGAAAGCCGTTCTAGGCTCATGCAACGAAAATCTATGCGCAGAAGCTGTGCCTCTTGTCTGTGCGTCGCATCTGTGCGCTGATGTGCCAGTCGCAAAAGCGGACGTGCAAGGAGGGAGATTAAGAATGAAAATGATTGATAATGATGGTTAATCAATAAAAGTTATAGACATTGATAGAGGTAATGACTAATGCTAATGACTAATAATGGTTAATAATGATGAAATGACCAATATGTGAAACGACATGTAATGACCACTGCTGATTCTAAATCAGTAACCTGCTTAGTTATGAGTGATAAGGGCTACAATGACTACGCAAGCCGACTCATCATGACTGAGAAACGACCAATACATCAAACGACGACTTGAAATGACGAACAGTGGCAAACGATGAGAGGCAAATGATAGGAGAAGGGTAGGCTTTCGCCGTCCTTCGCTTAAGAGACATCTAAGAGACCCTCTAATTTTAACTGCTGAGCTCGCTTCAGGCAAAGACAGCAGCGAGGAGTGGAAATGCACTCCCTTCCTCTGAAATAAAAGTAGCGCTGAGGTTAAAGAGTCCAGATGCTGAAGCATAATGCTCTTACAGCTGCCATTGAATTTGCTACAAGGGACAGCAGATTGGACTTGTTGATGATTAATGATAGGTTAACCGTGCAAACAACGTGGCGGGAACACAGGAGAAGAAGACGGCACAACCGCGCTAGTTGTGTCGTCCTCTTTTCCTGCGTTTCCGTCACATTGTTTAACCTATTTAGTTACCAGGGAGCTGGCCAGTGAACTAGGATTTTTAACGATGTGTTGTGAAGCAGATGAACACAATGAGGTAGCACCAGAAGATTTTCTCGCAGGTTATGTTTCGAGGACATATCAGAAAAAGCTACGAAGGACTTTTTTTTATATAAGCATGTAATTTGTTTTAAATTTTGCAGCGCTAGTCTGAGTGGCCTTGCAAGTAAAGGAGCCTGTGCATACAACATTTGTTTATACTGTTGAGACTGTTTGAGCCGATGCGATAAAATGAAAAGCCACGTTCCACAGAAATTCCGGCGCCCGCGCTGTCGGTGGAAAGTCGGAAAAAAACCTCTCTTGTAAGAGGCACTTTAGTTAGGGATATGGCCAGACACCTTTGGCGCAATGACACACAAGACATGTTCAATGTGGCAGGAACTGCCAAACCAGAGAGAGTCAAAAAGATGTAAGGGTGAAATGGGAATTACTGTAAAAGAAGAGACATCTGGGCGAGTTGGTATGGTGACATGATAGAAAAACAGCGCAAAAGACGTGCACGGAGGAGAAAGCGGGACCTTTAGATCCCAAGTCAGGCACACTATACTCCTATAGGGCACGTTCGTACGGCTTCGGTAAAGAGGGGCTTTATATAGCTATGTGTAGGGTGCTATTTCATATAATGCGGTGGCTTAAGCCTGAATTCTAATGATATGCGACAGAGGCAGCAATTACGGGATACGGTGAATGAGCAGGTAGCAAAGTGCGGGCACTCTAACGAGGCTGCTCAAGGAGACTTAAGTACCACATGTTTTGTTCATCACTACCAGGTTGTTGCTTAATTTATGTGATATTTGGTAATGGTTTTGAGGCGACATGTCAGTCGAACAAGATCCTGTTGCCGGAAATATAGTCAACTGGACCAGTTACAGGTTAATGAAAATCAAGGACAATGGAGGCTTGATATACCCCGCAAAGGAAGTAATCAAGCTTTGTCACCTTACGAGCACCTTCATTAACAGGATGATGAAGTCTGAAGAGGTCCGGTAAAGTAGCAAGCTGTGTAAACTTTTAGTTTCATCATTGCTTTCTCACTGTACACAGTACCTGCAGCTAATCTATAAACACAATGATCGTGTCAATGCTAAGGCGCTATGCAAGATATCGTTAAGTTGCTGCCCCCACTGATAGCGAGCTGGGCTGGAAATGTCAGCACCCAATAAATATAGTAATAAAAACTTTCGGCGCATATACGTAGCAGCTTGAGGCAGACCGGCTCTAACAAGCGCGCTTACTTTGTCCGGTCATGCAAAATGCGGGAAGCCATGACGGATAGCGTTCTGGCGTACAAAGTTTAAGGTCTCCAACTGAGTAGAAGATCCCAGGTTATCATCTAGATTTAACCTAATAAACATCTTCATAGTTCCACTGCAAAAGTTGTCATAATGAGATAGAAAGGTTGGTTCAGTTCAGTTCAGTTCAGTCGTTCAGTCGTGTTCGACTCTTCGTGAACCTATGGACCATGTCACGCCACGCTTTCCGGTCTCTCACTATCTTCCTAACATCGCATAACTTCATCTGCAGTGCCTCGAGGATGCCATCTAACCATCGCGTTCGCTGCCTACCCCTTCTCTGGCGACCCTCAACCTTTCCCAACATCAAATATTTCTCCAGCGACTCCTCTCTTCTCATCAGATGACCAAAGTAGCTGAGCTTTAACTTTAAAATTTGACCCTCCAATGAGCAATCAGGGTTTATGGTCGACAATATCGACTGATTTGATCTTCTGGCAGTCCAAGGAACTCTCAAGAGTCTTCGCCAGCACCACAATTCAAACGCGTCAATTCTTCGCGTTTGAATTGAGGTGCTGGCGAAGACTCTTGAGAGTTCCTTGGAATGCCAGAAGATCAAACCAGTTACATGTCGCAAGGTTGGTTACATGTCGCATTTTCACATAGGTTGCTCACAGTAGGACATTTTTTTATTGGATAGCGCTGGCAGCTTAGAACAGGTTGACATCAATTTGTGTATGAAAGCTGTATGCAGGATTGAGTAAATGGTGTGAAAATGACACACGGAATTCACGACTTAGTTAATTAAGTGGTTATGCATTAGGCTACCAGGGCAGCTGAACAGCTTCGAGTTGTTAACAGCCGGGTCACATTTTATTGTCACGAACAACTGGATCCGAATGCAATATCCCGGTAATGCGAGTTCTCCAATCGAGTGGCCTTGAGCCACCGTCACTAAGTTTTTCGGGGTACACTCCAGTATACATCCTCGCCGAGCAAGCGCTAAGTGCTGACATGGTCACACTAGACATGACAGTATGTACTCACTCTCGTTGCCAAATTGCGTGAAGCGGAGCTCTTATATCCTTAAAATAAAAGGCTTCTACCACGTCGACGCCTCCCTCAAAGAGCAGCCAGGCGTAGCTCTCCGCGCGCGGCTGGATGGATGAATGGAATATAGGAGCGTCCCCTTTGAAACGGGGTGGTAGCATTAGCTACCATGCTCATTTTTCTCCCTATATCTTAATTATTGTTCTAGAATGGTTAACTAAACCATCATTCTATTTAATAAATTTTGTTCCTACATTACTAACATTATGTCACTTCTCTGCTTTTAAGCCACCAATCTTCCAGTCGTTTTTTGCTAGTTTCCACCGCCGGTTTATTCACCCGGCCACTGTTATCTCTAAACCCCAGAGCTTCAGGAACAGTGATTGCGCCTGCACCAACTTCCGGATGGATTCCATTACATTCGAGTATAATATGGGCAATTGTTTCACTGGAGGGTAGATACTTGGGCTTGTTGGTACATGATCGAAGGGAACAAACTGTAGCGCACCAAGACAAGGACAGAGAAAGAAGACACACACAGCGCTGTGTGTGTCTTCTTTCTCTGTCCTTGTCTTGGTGCGCTACATTTTGTTCCCTTCGTTTCACTGGAGTTTCTACGCACAGCACATGCGTCATCTCCATTGTTAAATTTCTTTTTGTAGCTGCGTGTTCTAAGGCACCCTGATCTAGCTTCAAAAAGTAGGGCACTGCCTCTTGAGTTAACAAAGAAATCTTCCTTCCTGATCTGCATTTTCCACTTTCGGTATAATTCCACACTCTGTTTCTTTTCCATCGAATTTATCCAATTTTTACCTTCTGTGTTTTTCACCTGTTGCTTAATGCTCTTTATTTCTCCGTCCTTGTTACCAGCATACTTACTAGTTAGTTTCCTAGTTCTTTTCCTCCATTGTGAGTCAACGCTTTTTAGGTACAGGTATTTAAATACTTTAGCTGCCCATCTGTTACTCTCCAATTTGCTCAGGCATTCCTCATATAATATTTTACTCTGAGCTTCCCGCACTTCGAAAGATGCCCAGCCCATATCTCCCCGTACCGCCTCATTTGTAGTTTTGCCGTGGGCACCTAGTGCTAATCGTCCGACGGATCTCTGATTTGTTTCTAATGTCGACTTTATCTCTGTTTTCAGGCACAAAACCGCATTTCCGAAACTAAGTCCGGGCACCATAGTTCCTTTCCAAGTACCCCTCAAAACCTCATACCTATTGTATCCCCACAGTGCCTTATGCTTCATTATCCCGGCATTCCTTCGCCCTTTGGCCTTAAGTGATTGCTCATGTTTCCAATGTATGCCAATCCTTCGTTTACCCATCCCCCCAGATATTTATATTCTGCTACTCTAGGTATTTCAAGGCCTTGTATTTTAAGACCCTGATCAGTTGAACCGTTGAAAATCATGAGACCCGACTTAACAGCGCTAAAACGGAAGCCTAGAGTATCCCCTTCGTCTCCGCAATACTTAACTAGAGTTTTCAATTCTTCCAGACTCTCAGCTAGCAGCACAATATCATCTGCATACAGCACACCGGGGAGGCGCTGCTCTACCGCCTTCCCACCTAATCTATATGACAGGTTAAAACCTAGGTTACTGTCTTGTATACTCCGTTCCAGGTTTATCATATAAAGCATGAACAGCACCGGTGATAGAGGACAGCCTTGTCTTAATCCTTTGCATACTTTGACATCCTCCGTACTTCTTATCCCTTCCCACGTAATTTCTACTTTGTTATCCCGGTATATTTCCTGTAGGAACTCTATTATCTCATAACCGATACCTTCTTTTATTATGTTCCACAGGAGTTCCCTGCTTACGTTGTCGTACGCTTCGTTTATGTCCAGGAAGGCTAAATACAAAGGTTTATTTTCCACTCTAGATATTTCGATGCATTGGGTAAGCACGAACAGGCTATCATCTAAGCGCCTACCATTTCTAAAGCCGTTCTGAAGTTCTCCGAGTATCTTGTTACTTTCAACCCATGCTTGCACCTTTAATTTCCCCGCCTGCATGGTTAACCTGTACATAACAAATGTTATGGTAATCGGCCTGTAGGATTTTATGTGCATCCTGTCTCCTTTCCCTTTATAAATCAAATTCATTTTATTCTGCCGCCAGCTGTCCGGAATTTGCTTATTCGTTATGACTGTTTCCAGAGCTTTTAACAATGTTTCCTTACTTTTTGGACCGAGTTCATTAATCAGCTTGATCGGAATTCCATCTATTCCTGTAGATGTGTTTTTAGGAATATTTTTTTCTGCCTTTTTCCAGTTTAGATTGGTCAGTTCTAAGCTGCTTTGTATTCTGCTACCTTGTGTTGCTTCCTGATTTGCGGAGATTACCCTATCGTCGCTCTTACATGACTCGGCTATAACTGATGTAATGTAGTTCACTGCGTTATCTCCCTTTAAACAATTTCCCTCGTTATCTTGAATCCGATCCTGCTTTTTTTTATTCTTCTTCCCTAGCCAGCTTATATGGTTCCAGAATTTTCTTGCTCCGCCTCTAGAGGCGTCGTGTATATCAGCCATCCAGCGATCGGTGGACTGTCTTATTTTACTTTAGACGAGGGCCTGCACCTGAAGTTTCTTTTGTCGATATGATTCCCATTTTTGGTCGATTTCCTCCTGAGATAACTGTGCTTTCTTTGCCATTCGGTGTTCCCTTGAAGCAGCCCGTCGTTGTGCAATAGCTTCCCTGATTTCCTTATTCCACCAGCTCCGTGGCTTCCTCTTTCCATTCCAGCGGTTTGCTACTTTAACCTCCTGAATTTTCCTCCTTATGAGTAGTTCTACCTGTTGATAATCCCAGTCTTCCATGGGGCTTTCCTCTATTGCTTCCTCTATGTCTGCTGCTATCTGCGCTATTTGATCGTCGTTTAATTTTGCGTTT
The DNA here is from genome assembly GCF_055883805.1 of Amblyomma maculatum. Taxonomy (NCBI): domain Eukaryota; kingdom Metazoa; phylum Arthropoda; class Arachnida; order Ixodida; family Ixodidae; genus Amblyomma; species Amblyomma maculatum. Next base: position 13,533,492 of record NC_139348.1, on the reverse strand, counting down.
ACGTTTTGTTTAAGTTCCATTTCTCTTTTCATCAAGGGCCCCATCTGCAGACTAATACGTTTATGATCACTTCCCAGACTACACTCCTCTTCTTCGTCTATTTCCATTTTTGTGACCTTGCTTTAAATTTCCTGCGACATTAGACAATAGTCAATGGTCGTCTGCCTGTTGCGGAATTCCCACGTGATTTGACCTTCACATTTTGTTTCTCTATTTACTATAACTAGATCGTGTCGCTCACAGAAATTTAGCGTTAGCTTCCCGTTACAATCCGTGTATCCATCCAGATCGTCGATGTGGACGTTCATGTCCCCCAGCAGAATAATATTGGCCCCGTTTCCAAACTGGCTTATATCGTCACTGAGACATTCAACAAGATCCCTGTTTTCTTGCCTGCATTGATGTCCTGTTCCTAAATAAACTACCCTTAGCCATGTCCTTATGCCGGCAATTGTTCCGGCTGTCCCCGAACGGTAGGGCTGCGGCGGTGGCGACTGTAAGTAGACGTCTCCCGCCGGTTTCGGGCGACGTAGCAGGCCGCACCTAGTGCGCTTCCATCGAGCGGCCGTGCCAGGCGGAATCACTGAAAGCGAGAATGCGCATTACACGGGAAAGCGAAGGTTGAGCACGAGTATGAAAACCGTCACGGCCGCTCGATGGAAGCGCGCTGGGTGCGGCCTGCTGCGTCGCGCCGCCGTCAATGGGCAAGCGCGTCCTTGAAAAGTTTACAGTTGCGCGCGCTATTTCTGCTGAGGGCGCTACTGTTCGGGGAAACAGTTGACAGTTGACAGCCCTGTGGTGCGGACGCGTGTTCCATCGCTCCTCCGATTGCACGTGGCTACCGGAAACGGACGGACTCGCGACAGCGGGAGCTTTTGAAGCGTCAAATAGATGAGTTCTTTCTTTTATAAACTTTATTTCGTTTTCAGTTAGTTAGGTTAGATGCAGCCTAAGGAATAGATTTTAGCTCGGTCCTAGCGGCCTGGTTTTTCGTGCCGGCAGCTAGGTTTTCTTGGCGTTCATTCTTTAACTATCTTGTTTAGATAAATACTTTTTTTCTAGGCTATTGGCATTCGCAGAATTGGTTTTTAACGCGTGTTTGCTAGTCCTTTCTTGTGTCTTCTTTTAGCAATTTGTATATTCTGAGAATTCGTAATAGACATGGTTCGGTCGATGAGCGCTTAAGATGTGCAATCAAAAGAAGGTAAAGTGTACTCAGTGTGAGGGGCAGTTTAATCTCAAGGAAACTCGTTTTGACTCTGTAGGTGAAGCGGAAGGCAGCGACTTTTTATGTCGGTGTTGCGTACTGAGTGCGCGTCTAGATAGATTTGATCAAGAAAGGGGCAGTTTAGTGTCTCGCGTGGATTATTTAGAAAATGAAGTACGTTTGTTAAGGGCGGAAAATCAGAAACTGCTTGGACAGCTTCCTCAAATTGAAAAAAAAAGGGGGCCGACTTTATCCTTGGAACCAACGAGGACAAACATTCCAATGCGGGCCACGTGGCTGGGGCCAGCACTGGCATGGAAGGCATAAGCAAAGTAGGTCAGGCGGATCCGAACCGTCAGAGTTATTTAGAAGCAGCTAAGAAGCCGGAAAAAAAGGAAGAAGTAAGGAAGAATGAAAATTCAAGAGATAAGGGCACAGATAACCGAAAGCAGGAGCCAACAGTTGGGAGAGGGAGAGAGAAGGCCCAGGTGCTTATCGCCGGAGAATCTAACATGAACAGGTGCAAGCGAGATATCTTCGAACCTGTAAAGGGTGATAAGAGAGTGTTGGTTGGAGCCTTCCCAGGGAGAACAATGAGGGCAATGCTGAAAGAGAGTAAAATAGGCTGTTGAAGAATTCCGCAGAGCGCAGTATGGTAATAGTAGCCGCGGGGCTAAACGATGTCCTAAATGGTGATGCTGCAGGAGTGGTGGAAAGTTTAGCTAAGGGAGTTGATGAGATCAGGGAGATAGCACAGCAAACGCAGATAGTTGTATGCACAGTACCAGAGGCGCTAGGATTGAACGGAAAGCTGGAAAAGGACGTGGTGACAGTTAATCAGGACATAAGAAAGTTAAGCCTGGACAAGCGTTTCGAAGTGGTTGAGGTAAACAGGGTTGAGGTAAACATAAAGCGGGTTTTGGTAGGGCTTTTCTGCGAGATGGCATTCGTTTTAACACAAGGGTGGGGGCAGAGATCGGCTGGCGCCTGGCAGGCAGGGCTGTAGCTTTTTTAGGGGGTCCGCGAGGACCCCCTTCACGTAGTGGGAAACGTCGGCAGGTAGTGGCGGACAGTAGTACTTCTCCTGGATTCGACGCAACATGAGTGCAAATCCGAAATGGCCTGCTGTGGGCTCATCATGCAACGCCTGCAGAATTTCCTGCCGGAGGTTTTTAGGCACTACAAGAAGTTGCGCATCCCTGTTGGGTGCGATGTTCTTAATCACGAGGAGGCCATTGCTTAACGCGAACGAAGATAAATGTCGCCTGAACACACCAGGAGGGGAAGCGGTCTTTCCTTCTAAGTAATCGGCTAGCGCTTTCAGCTCAGGGACTGATCGCTGTTCTGCGAAACTGCTGGCGCTTACCGGTCCCAAAAAGGCGTCGTCGTCATCGTCCTTCGGGGGAGCGTCGACGGGAGCCCGTGATAAGCAGTCTGCGTTAAAACCCCTCAATAAACTAAAAGTAGCGCCATCTCCTCCTCCGGCGACGCCGCTCCTCCTCTCGCATTTCGACCGTGGCTCCACCTACGGGGTGCGCGACTAGCGCGCGCTCTCCGGAGCAGGCGCCCTTCACAGCCGTCTCGATCAGCGCCGCGCGCGCGCCGATCGAGGCGGCCGTGCGCCGGGTCTCACCAGAGCCTTGCATTTTGTCGCAATGTGTTCAGGTTAAAATATTACTCACTGCTGAAACATAATTACCGAATGTTGACAGGGATTTCCCGCCAGAATAGTTTCAGCTGTGAGTGTCATACACCACATATACGCGATTTCGGCGTTGGTTCAACTCGCCGTCATCTCCGTGTGTCCGTAGTTCGTCACATTTGGCCACTCAGCGGCATGCTTTATAAAATTTGTAACTAGGCGGCGGACAGGAACAATTTTGGAACAGTCTGTGTATGGTTTCTCTGCAGCGTTGACTGGATTGCGAGCTGCTGGTAAACTTGAGAAGTGTGGCAGCAGCTGTCTTCCATGTATTTTCCACTTCAGCTGCAGATCAAATTAACTATAGGCGGCGGAAGCTGCAGTCTCTGTGGAGTCTTTGCAGCTTTGATTGACTTGTGAGCTACCGGTAAACTTGGGGAGGGAGGTAGCAGTTATTTTTTTTTATATTTGGCTTTGAGACGGTGCCGTGTTCAGCTGCCATGGTGTGTCACCATACGTACACGATTTTGGCGTCGATTTACCTCGCCTTCACCTCCTCGAGTCCGTCAGCCGTTGACAAAAGTGCGCAACATGCTTGAAAAAAAATTAACTAGGCTGCGGAAGCTGCAGTCTGTGTGGTTTCTTTGCAGGTTGGACTGAATTGTAACCTACCGTGAAACTTTAGAAGGGTGGTAGCAGTTTTTTTTTATATTTTGCGCTGGAACGGTTCCGTTTTCAACTGTCAGTGCGTGACACCATTTGTACGCGATGTCTGCGTTGGTTGAACTCGCCTTCACCACCGTGCTTCTATCAGCCGCCGGCCAAAGAGCGCAACGTGCTTGAAAAAAAAAATTAAATAGCCAGCGGGAACGATTTAGTAGTAGTCCGCGTGGCAGCAAAACACACGGCGATATGTGCCGCGCGCGCGCCGCCCGCCCCGCTGGAAAGGAGGAAGCTGCACGCCCAGCAAAAAAAAAAGCGCGCGCGCGCACGTGACGGCGCTCGGTCAATGAGAGGGTCGAACGACGACGGAGAGCGCAGGAGAGGAGGCGGGCGGCAAACTTCACATGTTGGCGCTACTTTTAGTTTATTGAGGGGCTTTAGTCTGCGTCGCTTCCGGCCCGACTTATAGAATACAGTCAAGTCGAATTCTTGAAGTCGTAAGCTCCATCTGGCAAGGTGGCCGGAGGGATCTTTCAAATTAGCCAGCAAGCAGAGCTCATGATGGTCGCTTACCACCTTAATTGGTCGGCCGTATTGGTAGGGACGAAACTTAGAAGTAGCCCAGATGATCGCAAGGCACTCCTTCTCGGTCGTCGAGTGATTGACTTCGGCTTTTTTGAGGGACCTTCTAGCGTAGGCGATTACTTTCTCCTGTCCGGCACTCTTCTGGACGAGAATGGCTCCTAGGCTCACAGTGCTCACGTCGGTGTGAATTTCGGTCTCAGCGTTTTCATCAAAGTGGCCAAGGAACGCTTCTCCTTGCGGCGCTTCCCATTTAAAAGGTACGTCAGCCTTTGTAAGCTGCGTCAACGGTTCGGCGATGCGCGAAAAGTTTCTGACAAATCGTCGATAATAAGCGCACAGCCCAAGGAATCGGCGCACAGCTTTCTTGTCGGCAAGCGGTGGGAATTGTGCGATTGCAGCTGTTTTCTCCGGGCCTGGGCGAATACCGTCCTTGCTAATGATGTGACCTAGGAACCGGAGTTCTTCGTAGGCGAAGTGGCACTTCTCTGCTTTAAGTGTTAGTCCCGATGACTTGATGGCTTCCAGCACTGTCTGTAGTCGTTAGGTGGTCTTCAAAGTTTGACGAGAAGACAACAACGTCGTCCAAATATACCAAACAAATTTGCCACTTCAAGCCTGCCAGGACTGTCTCCATTACTCGTTGAAATGTGGCTGGTGCGGAGCAGAGGCCAAATGGCATCACCTTGAACTCAAAAGGACCGTCCGGTGTGATGAATGCGGTCTTCTCGCGATCTCTTTCGTCGACCTCAATTTGCCAATATCCGCTTTTCAGGTCTATCGATGTGAAGTACCTTGCATTGCAGAGCCGGTCGAGAGTGTCGTCGATGCGGGGAAGCGGTTAGACATCCTTCTTCGTTATGCTATTCAAGCGGCGGTAATCAACGCAGAAGCAAAGTGTGCTGTCTTTCTTCACCAAAACGACTGGTGCCGCCCAGGGGCTGTTCGATGGCTGTATTACGTCATCACGCAGCATTTCCTCAATTTGATTGCGAATGGCCTGGCGTTCACGCGGCGATACACGATAAGGGCTTTGGCGCAGAGGTCGGGTGTGTTCGTCCGTTATTATGCGGTGCTTGGCCAGTGGTGTTTGTCGTACCTTCCATGATGACGAGAAGCACTCCATGTAGCTTCGAAGCAGACTGAGAATCTGGTCTTTCCTGCTGTGGGTCAATGCTGGGTTGATGTCAAATGTGGGCTGACGGAATAGGTTCGGTGCGTCTTCCAGCGTTTGGTCGTGGAGGGTGAATACATCTTTGGGGTCCTCTAATTCGTTGAGAAAAGCGATCGTCGTGCCCTTGTTGCAATGCCGGTATTCTTCCGTGAAGTTTGTTACTAGCACCTGAGCTTGTCCTCTCTGGAATTTCGCGATGCCTCTTGCGATGCCGACACCTCGTTCCAAGAGCAATTGGATATTTCCTTCGACGATGCCTTCAGCGGTTTCGATGTCTGCGGTACCTACGCTGACTGCGATGCTTGATCGGGGCGGCATGGTCAATTCTTCGTCGAGCACGTTTAGAGCGACGTGTTGCGTCGAAGTCTTTGTAGCAGGTATGGCATTGTATGCCGAGAGCTTGATTAGCTTGGATCGCAGGTCGATGATAGCCCTATGTTCAATTAGGAAGTCCATGCCTAAAATCACGTCTCGGGAGCACTGCTGCAAGACCACAAAGTTGGTGGGGTAAGTACGCCCATTTACGGTTATTTTTGCAGTGCATCGTCCCGATGGAGTAATCAGGTTGCCACCTGCGGTGCGAATCAACGGGCCATCCCAAGCGGTGGTAACTTTTGCTAAGCTGAGAGGCTAACGGTCCACTGATGACTGAATAGTCAGCTCCGGTGTCTACTAGGGCAGTGACTCTGCGACCGTCGACATCAACTTCAAGGTCGCTTATTCGCGTACTCGCATTGCACGTGGGCCTTGGTGTCCGATCTCGGCTCCGTCGTTCCTTCAGGTCATGGCCGGGGCATACCGTTATTATTTCGCTGGGCGGTGGTGTCGGCTTGCACTCTGGTCGGGTGGTTGTCGATGTCGTCGTGTGGAGCGGCAATGAAATAGCTGCGTCGTCGTTAGTGGTCGTCGTCGGCGGAGGATCTTCATCTTTTCGCCGTTGAGCAACCTCACCTCCAAAGGTTGCTGCCTTTAGTTTCCCCTACTGGGGCTAGGTCGCTGAAGGTAACAAACTGGATTCCAAGGGAAGGAAAGCGTAGCAGGGGGCGGCAGAAAGTTAGGTGGGCGGATGAGATTAAGAAGTTCGCAGGGGTCAAGTGGATGCAGCTAGCACAGAACCGGGTAAAGTGGGGAAATATGGGAGAGGCCTTCGCCCTGCAGTGGGTATAATCAGGCTGATGATGATGATGACTGGGGCTAGGAGACCGTCCTTGCACGTAACTGCGGCCCGGCGACGCAAATCGGGCATTGTACGGCGATGGGGAGCGTGATAGACACCTTGGCGACGAGTGCTCTCCGCTGCGCAGGAAGTCGTTGATTTCCTGTGGTCGGTCGCCAGGACGGGGACGTGAGGGGTCGATAGCGAAACCTTGGAGGCCGATCCGCCTGTACGGGCAGTGGCGGAGGATGTATGCCACCTCACCACAATGGAAGCAGAGCGGTCGGTTGTTTGCTGTCCTCCAGGCGTCGCACTTTCTGGGGCTTGAGGGTCGTTGGTAGGCTTGGCGGGCGGGGGCCAAGAGGCGGTTTTTAGGAACAGGGCGGGAACGGTGAGGACTCGGAAAGTCATCACGTCGGGGCGCAGGGCGGCGTAATGCACCAGCATAGTTCATCGCTGTTGCCTCTTGTGCTGGAACAGTCGCAGCCATCGCTTTAGGAAAGCCCAGCGCCTGCTGGACTTCTTCACGGACGACGTCCGCGAGCGTCGCCACCTGGGGTTTTTGCGATGATGGCATCAATCGGCGGAGCTCCTCTCACACGATCTCCCGGATGAGGTCCCGAAGATTGTCTCCTCTTGCAGATGCGCTGGGGTAGTAGGTTGAGCATTCCGGCTGAAGTGGTCGTTCGTAGTGGCGTACTCGGGTGGCCAACGTCTTCTCGATAGTAGACACCTTCGCTTGAAATTCCACCACGGTGTTTGGTGGATTTCGGACAAGACTTACAAAAAGCGATTCTTTAACGCCTCGCATTAAAAATTTGACTCTCTCACCTTCGCTCATGTTAGGGTCGGCGCGGCGAAAGAGGCGCTTCATCTCCTCAACGTACGCCAGGACAGGCTCGTTAGGGAGTTGAAGTCTTGACTGAAGGAGGGCCTGGGCTCTTTCCTTTCGGACGAAGCTTGAAAAGGCAGTCAGAAACGCTGCCTTGAAAATCTCCCAATCCTTCATAGTTGCCTCATAATTTTCGAACCAAACTCGGGCATGTCCTTGAAGAACAAAGTAGACTTGCCTAAGTTTCACGGCGTCGTTCCAGCCGTTTAAGTCTGCCTCACGATCGAAAAGGTTCATCCAGTCTTCCGCATCTTAATTGGGCAGTCCTTGGAACATGGGGGGCATCCCTGGGCTGCACGAAGACGACTGGTGCTGTTGACTGGGCCATTTCCAAAGTTGATGCCTTCCGGAGTTGAACGGGGTCAGGCAGCAGACCGTGTTCGGGCTATAGGCCTTGGAGTCGGCGGCTGGCTCGGTGACCTGTAGGCTGGCCTTCCAGGGTCTTCGCTTGGAGGATCAAGGGCAGCACCTCCACCAGATGTCACGTGGTGGTGACCAGGGTCGATGACACAAATGAAGACACAGGCTTGATGGTACTGAAATTAATTCTTTATTGGGCTGACTTGCGCCCGCAAAAGAACTAAGCAACTCGGCGGCGGCGATAGCAACAAACGCGCTCGTCGATCGTCGAACAAATAATGCCCGTCACACTCGTCAACACTCAATTTAAAGGCTGCTCAGAACAATCTAGATAACGTCGCAAACAGCTACCAGCACGGGCTGGCACATTGTGGAACGACACCCGAGTGGCCGGAACCTTCGAGGCAGATCTCGGTGCATCTTGCGCTACAACGAAACTGATAAAGGCGTCACTCGCGACATCGAGCATTAACAAACGAAGATTACGGAACTGATACGCGGTCCAGAATCGGAGTGATAAGCCTGTATGCCGGCGGCTGTTAAAAAACAACAAATACAGTTTTGAAGTTTTCGCGGCAATATAATGCGGTGGCTTAAGGCTGCATTCTAATGATATAAGTGAGTAAGCAGGTAGCAAAGTGCGGGCACTCCAACGAGGCTCCTCAAGGAGACTTAAGAACAGGTTGTTGCTTAATTTATGCGATATTTGGTAATGGTTTTGAGGCGACATGTCAGTTGAACAAGAGCCTGTTGCAGGAAATATAGTCAACTGGACCAGTTACAGGTTAATCAAAACCAGAGACAAGGGAGGCTTGATGTACTCCGCAAAGCAAGTAATCCAGCTTTGTCAGCTTACGAGCACCTTCAGTAACAGGATGATGAAGTCTGAAGAGGTCTGGCGAAGTAGCAAGCTGTGTAAACTTTTGATTTCATCATTGTTTTTTCAATGTACAAAGTACCTGCAGCTAATCTATAAAAACAATGATCGTGCCCATGCTAAGGAGCTATGCAAGATATCGTTAAGTTGCTGCCCCCAGTGATAGCCAGCTGGGCTTGAAATGTCAACTCAACAGTGGAGCGGCGTTTATGGCTATGGCATAAACCTCTCTCAAGAAAAGTTTTCCGTCTGCGATTGGCAATTTTCTTCCTTTTTTGTGTGTGGCCATTAAATAAGCGTACTCGGCTGCAGTTGCGCTCTGGAGCGTGAACATTCTTGTGATCGCAGTTAAGAGTTTCACAGCAGGAGCACTCGATGCGCGTTCTTCCATTGAAAATTACGAACTAAAAAAAATATGGGTTTACGAGCAGCCAATAAAAATAGTAATAAAAACTTTCGGCGCATATACGTAGCACCTTGAGGCAGACCGGCTCTCTCAAGTGCGCTACCTAGTGCGCTTCCATCGAGCGGCCGTGAAACCGTATACAAAAGGAAACGCTGAGCATAACGTTAAACCGAAAAGCCTGACCCCACAGCCCCGCCGCGATGGCGCAGTGGTTGATATGTCCGACTAATGTGGCGGAGTACCCAGATTTGGTCCCGACCGCCGGCTGCTGCGTTTCAATGGAGGCTCACTGGAACAAAGAGGCATTTGTGTGCGGTGCGATGTTTATTGCTGTAGCGACTCTAGGAAGAACGGAAATAAAATTCATGCGCCGGCTACTTGCTGCCTCGTGCGGACAAAGGAGAACAAATGAGAAATTAGAGAAGAAAAAGTTGCCTGCGGCTTGACCAATGGCCTTCCCTAGTAGCATTACGGAAGCAACGAATTACGAAGATTTGCTCGCCTAAAGTGATCAGCCTCTGCTCGGCTAACTCTAGCTCGGCTCAGCTTCTCCATGGCTGACTGTAATAGTACCTGCGCCGTGCCACATATATACATCTCGCGCATGCGCAGTGGCTCCGGCTTATTGGTAGACCAATGATGTCTGTGCGCATGCGCGGCAGGATGAACGCGGTAGTTGTGGCGGCACCTCTGAGTCACCATGCCGCACAGGAGTCCTTGATAGCCCCGGCGCGCCAGCTGTGTACATTGTGACGTCATTCCCTCCAGGAGCATGTGCAGCTGGCGTAGCGGCGGCGGCACCTATGAGTCACCCGCGCTGCGGAGGAGTCGGCGGCGGCTCCGAAGCGGCTCGCCAGCTGCGCTCCGTGTGACGCCAGTCGCTCCTCACGCATGCGCAGCTTGGCTCATTGGGGGCACCGCGAAATGGCTCGACGATTAGCGTTGTTGCGACTGAATGTTGTCATGGCTGTAGGAAAAAGTAAAAGAAAATGCTTGGGCCTGCTACTACCTCTGAAGCTGAGCCATCTACGGTGCCCCGCGCGGACAGAAGAGAGAAAGTAGAGAAGAAAGAAAAAGAAGAGGGAGAGAAAGGCGTGTGCCGCAACAGCCGTCGTCCGCCACCTAAGCGGTGACGGGTGCAGCGACGGCCTACAACAGATAAAAATTCGGTGGCAGGATAGCTCCTGCGGCAAGAGGCGGTGGCCTATCTCTCCCAGCCCCATCAGGGCCAAGATGAAGATGTTGATTCCACAACAAAAGAAGAGAGAGACAAAAAGATGCACGCGGAGGCGTGTGAAATGACGGCTTGCAACAGGTACAAGCATCGACGGCCGGTGAGTCTCCGCTGAAAACGGCGGGGGCCCCCGATTCCCAGTCCCATAGTGCGAGGAGCACCACCCCCTGCAGCGATGCCAGAGCACTTTGAAGATCACCAGGTGGCCGAAATAAATCCGTAGCCCACCATTCCAGCTCCTTTCCCTTTCCACTCTCATTCCCCATTCCCTCCCATTGCTCACGGTGCGGTTCAGGTGTTTAGAGAAACGAGTGTAACAGATACTGCACCTTTCCCTTCCTGTGACCTAATTATTAATGTGAAAGCTTTCATGCCGTACGGACATGCGCTGCATCATCATCATCATCATCAGCCTGGCTATACCCACTGCAGGGCGAAGGCCCCTCCCATATTTCTCCACTTAACCCGGTTCTGTGCTAGCTGCATCCACTTGGCCCCTGCGAACTTTTTAATCTCATCCGCCCACCTAACTTTCTGCCGCCCCTGCTGCTACGCTTTCCTTCCCTTGGAATCCAGTTTGTTACCCTAAGCGACCATCGGTTATCCTCTATTCGCACTACATGTCCTACCCATGTCCATTTCTTCTTCTTAATTTCCACTAGAATGTCGGTAACTTGAGTTATTTGAAGGTTTGAAGGTTTATTAAAACAAAATACAAATCAATGATAAGTGCATAAAAAAGGACCTCCCATCAGGAATACATGAGTATAAATACACAAGTGTGGCAGAGGATCTAGAAAAAGATATAATCAAATTGAAACCTATTATTAAAATTTCGGCAATGAATAAGTTACACAATAGTAAGTGGGCGTTGGTTTTCAAACAGAAAAAAAAAGAAAGAAAAAAAAAGCAAGCAAAGGCATACATCAGGCAAAGCGCGACAACATTATGAAAAACACAAAAGATATCAGATATAGAATGGGCAATGGATGGATGCAAAGATAATAAGAACGGAAGCGAAGACAGATAAGAATGCTCACAATGACAAACACTTTGACCGTTTGCTGTCGAAGTGGGGAGCAGAAAATGCGATTAAGGCAACCTTAGGTAAGGTATGAAGCTGAATTGTTTGATAAGAGATGTTTTTTTAGCAGAGTGTAGAAATCGGGTTGCGAACGGGCTGATTTAACTGCTAGCGGTAATGAATTCCAAGTTTTTATGGCGGTGAAAAAAGTAGTTTGTTTTCCGTAATTTGTGTTTACTTTTGGTAGTAGCATATTACTTTGTTCAGAGAATCGAAAGTTATTATTATTAGCGAGGAAAGATTCAGAGAAACAGAGAAGTTGACAATTATCATTCCGAGCGCGGTAAATTAGAAGACCTAACCTAAGATTAAGGAGGCATTTCAAGGGAAGAATGTTTAGGTCAGAGTAAAGGCGTGAGCAGAGGCTGTGTATGGGCTGAATTATATAATTCGAAGTGCTTGGTTTTGAAGATGAGAAATACATGATAGATGGCATGAATAGGTATTACCCCATGATGATATGCAATAATTAAGATGACTTTAATGAAGGCATAATATAGGGATAAGAGATCATGGCGTTGAAAAAATGTCTAGTTATTATTAACACCCTTATTCCAAATGAAATTTTTTTACTGACAGATTTGGTGTGTAAATTAAACTTTAGGTGACAGTCGAGCGTGATGCCGAGAAATGTAACGGATTCGGGGGCAAAGATAATATGATGTCCCAGACAAATGTGTGGGTTCGTGATAATTTGCTTTTCATATGTGTGGAATATCATGAAGGTGGTTTTTGTAGGGGTAAGTTGTAGCATGTTATTTTGGCACTATAAAACAATATTCTGTAAGTCTGTTAAGTTAATTTTTTTGTTAGGCGTGTGAGATTACTATCCTGAGTGAATATCGTTGTATCATCCGCATTTCTCTGACCCACTCTACAAGCTTCCTATCTCTTAATGTTACCCCTGCCATTTTTCGTTCCATAGCCCTCTGGGTTCTCCTCAACTTAAGTAGTACTCTCTTAATTAGCCTCCACGTTTCAGCCCCATAGGTGAGTACAGCTAAGATGCAACTGTTATATACTTTCCTCTTTAGCCATACCGGTAAGCTGCTAGACATAATCTGCGAGTGCTTGCCAAATGCACTCCATCCCAATCTTATTCTTCTTGTTATTTCCTTTTCATATGGTCCGGATCTGCGGTTACTACCTGTCCTAAGTAGACATATTCGCCTACTACTTCCAGTACCTCGCTACCTAATGTAAACTGCTGTTCCTTCCCGAGGCTGTTGAACATTACCTTAGTCTTCTGTATATTGATTTTCAAGCCTACCTTTCTACTTTTCCTGTCTAGGTCATCAATCATTATTTCCAGTTAATCTCCCGAGTTGCTACAAGGCAATGTCATCAGCAAGACGCAGATTACTGAGGTATTCTCCATCTACCTTTATCCCTAACTGCTCCCATTCTAAATCTCAGAATACTTCCGCTAAGCAAGCTGTGAATAGTACTGGGGAGATTGTGTCTCGTTTCCTAACACCTTTCTTTATGGGAATTTTGTTACTTTCTTTATGCCGAACTATGGTTGCTGTGCAGCCACTATATATATCTTCCAGCACTTTCACGTACGGCTCGCCTACCCCCTGATTTCGCAATGCCTGCATCTCCACCGAGGTTTCAACTGAGTCAAATGCTTTTTCGTAATCAATGAATGCTGTGTATAAGGGCTGGTTATATTCCGAGCATTTTTCTACCACCTGATTGATGGTATGGATATGATCGATAGTAGAGTACCGTTTCTGAAACCCTGCTTGATCCTTTACTTGATTGAAGTCTAAGGTTGTCCTGATTCTATTAGCGATTACCTTAGTAAATACCTTATACGTAACAGACAGTAAGCTGATTGGTCTCTAATTTTTAAGGTCCTGTCGTGACGGTGGGATTAAGTCGACCCGGCCTTCACTTGGTAGCGTGCAGAGACTCGGGGTTGATGAAGGATTGAATCTTCGAAGTTGGTAAAATATATATAAGCAGGTTTAATGGCACTTTGAGAAAACTTATTTACATGATTATTTACATGAAAAAGAAGGGTATATTAACAAAATGGCAAGCGTAAAGAGTTCATAGCGAGAAGCGTCTGGATGAGCCGTTTACCCAGGGCTCAGAGCGTCATTTCGTGCTCTGCAACGTCCTTAAAACACCCTATGTCCAGCCCCTCTCTGAAGTTGCTGACCAACCAGTTCCAGGGCACGCCCCTCAGATATCGGCATCCAATCGAACACATCACTGCACTGATGGTCTGATGCACTGACTCGTCCGGCATTGTTTCGTTGGGCGTGGTCACTTGTTGGCGGGAAGAGCTTGGGAACGGCGAGGAGGTACATTTCTATTCTTCAGCAAAGATCCGGTATGCTGGTTCTGGTAAGTGGATTTCCTTCTCAGAAACCCAAGTGCATGTGCGCGCCGCGTACTGCTCCCAGCATTGTCCCTTTCCAGCAATTGCAAATCTTTCCTGCATTCCCGGGAAATCCTCTAATGGCCGTAATCACCTTGCTCCTTTCTTGTCCTGTACGTCAGCGGACGTGTCACTCTGTCGTCTCCTTTGGACAGTAGGCATTCCTCACTGGACGATAGCGCTTCTCGACGGGAAGGGTGAACAATTGAATGAAAGCACTTCCGGCTATTTCCCGCAGGGGGACATTTCTTAGTATTTTTCTAGACGTTCCCTTGACAGGGCCAGTTTGGCATTTGCAGGGTCTCAACAAAGCAAAACAGGCTTACAAAAAAGGATTCATGGAAACAGGCTCACTTAGCGCCATTGTACCAACAGCACATATCCACAGCACTTATCCATGCCCATAGGCGAACAATAGAGCGCGCAAGTGCGGATGATGCACGGTCATAACAGCCTCCTCCCCCGCTAGAAGAGTCACGGAGGGCAGCAGTCGCAGCTGCTGCATGAAGAGACGACTTAATGGCCTGCACATGAATGCTTGAAGCTCGATGTTGCTTGTCGCGTTGTCTTGATTGTCGTAGGCCAAATGGCTTGAGCTGTCTGAAACTCAACCACATGTCCAAGCAAGCACTTGGCTCCCGTCTGAAGAGACCAGGTTAAAAGAAAACTGCCATCGTTGTTCGTGAAAAGCCCACACTCAAGACGCTCAGGACCCACATACTCCTAGAAAACCAAACCTGCTGCTTTACATAGTCACACATATACAAGTGCACGAAAAAAAACAAAAAAACCTGATTATCAATTTGGATACATGGTGAGGAACACCTCGGACCGCTTAGAAACAGCGGCTAAGCGCGTCCGCATTCCCATTTAACTTCCCCTTTTTGTATCTTATTTCAAAATTGTACTGCTGTAAAATCAAGCTCCACCTCAGAAGGCGACTGTTCTTCGATGTCGCAGTTTGCAGCCAAGCCACGGGACAATGGTCCGTCTCTACGGTGAATTTGGCCCCTCCAAGATAGCACTGCAATTTTTGAATGGCCCATACAATGCAAGCCCACTCTTTCTCTGACGCGCAATAAGCCCTCTCTCTAGAACTCAGTTTTCTGCTCAGGTAGAGCACGGGGTGCTCATTACCGTCGTCATCTCTCTGGCAGAGAACAGCACCTAGCCCTCGATCACTTGCATCACACTGGACCGTGAATTCTCGGTCATAGTCTGGAGCTCGCAATACCGGACGGCTAATCAGCACAGCCTTCAGGTTTACGAAGGAGGCTTCCTTTTGTTCGTCCCAGACTACATTTGTCGGTTCTGTCTTGCGGAGAGCGTCGGTCAGAGGGCTGGCCAAAGCTGAATAGTTAGGGATGTAGTGATTGTAGTATCCCGTCAGCCCCAGGAATGCCCGAATTTCCGTCTTCGTGCTCGGCCGCGGATAGTCTGCTACCGCAGAAATCTTAATCTCGCTGGGTTTCCTGAAACCTTGACCTACATTGTGACCCAAGTAGTCCACGGTCGCCCTTGCCAGGCAACATTTCTCGGCCTTTGCGGTTAGTCCAGCTCGACACAAAAGGCTCAGTACAGCTCTTACATGTACCATATGGTCCGCCCATGAGTCGGAAAAAACCGCAATGTCATCTAAATAAGGCACCGCGAATGTTTCACACCCCTTTAAAACCCTATCCATGAGTCGGGAAAAACAAAATGGAGCATTTTTGAGCCCGAAACTCATCATTGTTGGCTAGTAGCTGCCCGTCGGAGTGACGAAAGCCGCGTATCTGCTGGCGCGCGTTCAGTGAGCGGTACTTGCCAGTATCCTCGAGTAAGGTCCAGCGTAGTCACATATGCCGCTCTACTGACCTGTTCTACTCTCTCATCAATATTCGGAATAGGATACACTTGATCCCTGGTGAGAGAATTTAGCTTTCGGTAGTCTACCACAGGCCTAGGGTCTCTACCTGGAGCTTCTACTAAGATCATAGGCGAAGCATAATCGCTTTCCGAGGGTTTTATTACTCCCAATTCCAGCATGCGAGTTACTTCCCTATCCAGAATTTCTCTTTGCCTTGGAGAGAATCGGTAGCACCTTGATCGCACTGGCACGTCTGAAGTCAGCTCAATATCGTGCTCAGTCAAATCAGTCCTGCCTGGCCTGTCCACGAAGCAGGCCTCAAACTCTGTTATTGTCTCGCCCAGATCGGACAGCTGGGATTTCTTTAGTTCTCCTCTCTGCTCCGTCTTTTTGAGAAGCTCCTGAGCGTTGCTTCCTTTTCCGCTGAGGCAAATCAAGTTGTCCCCCATCTCCTCGGGAAGGTTTAACGTTAGATTTACCACGGCTTCCCTCTGCACATAAGGCTTCATAAGATTGCAATGATAAATGCGCACTTCTTTACGCCTACCGGGGATTTTCACTGCGTAGTTAGTGTTACAAAGCTTTGCAACGACTTCAGCAGGTCTTTCCCACTGTACTTCGAGCTTGTTCTACCTTGAACCTCTCAGCAACATCACCTGGTCCCCGATACGATACGTCCTTTGACGGGCTGACTTATCATAGTACACTTTGGAACGAGCCTGGGCTGACTTCATGCTGGCCTCAACGAGTTCCTTAGTGTTATGTAAGCGATTCAAGAGGTTCAGAATGAATTCTACTACTGTTGGGTCTTCTCCGCGCCCCTCCCAGGCTTCGCGCACCATTCGCAAAGGTGAGCGCAGTGACCTTCCGTACACCAACTCGGCTGGGCTAAATGCAGTGGATTCGTGCGGCACTGACCGCAAAGCGAAAAGTGCTCCAGGCAGGCAGGTATCCCATTCGCGCTTGTTTTCATAGCACAGTCCCTCAGGACTCGTTTGAGAACAGAATGCCATCTTTCTACGCTGTTGCTCTGCGGATGGTGGATCGAGCTATGCACTACCTTAATGCCGCATCGCTCGAGAAATGAGGTGGTGACGACACTTGTGAAAACGCTACCCTGATCACTTTGGACCACGGAAGGGAATCCAACTCGTGCAAACACTGACAGCAGCGAATCCACTACACTCTCGGACGTCACGTCGCGCAGCGGAACAGCTTCTGGAAACTTTGTGGCTGGGCATAACATAGTGAGGATATAACGGTACCCTGACTCTGTCACAGGAAGTGGCCCAACTACATCTATTACTAACCGGTGAAACGGCTCGGTAATGATTGGTACTAACACCATCGGAGCTTTCCACTTATCTTGCGCCTTTCTAACCCGCTGGCACGTGTCGCATGACCGTACAAAATTTTACGTGTCCTTAAAACATCCAGGCCAATAGTATTCTTGCAACAGCCTCTGCTTTGCTTTCCTTATTCCAAGGTGACATGACCACGAGCTGCCATGGGAAAGTCGCAGTAAGTCTTCGCGGTACTTTTGGGGAACAACTAATTGGTCCCGCTCTACTCCGCGCTTATCCTTGAATAAGCGATACAGCACTCCCTTTCTCATCTCGAAAGAAATATTCCTTGCTGTCTTAGTGGCGCGATGGCGCTCCCTTATCTCCTGTATCTTGGGATCATTGGCTTGCTGCATAGCTAAGTCCTCTCGGGTTCCACTTAAATGTCTCGTGAGATTACTAGACACTGGCGGCAAGAGGTTACTCTCAAGAACGTCCTCATTCCGCGTCTCATCAAGCTCACTTTCAAGTTGACTTATCTGAGATGCCTCGCTCTCAAAGTTTTCTGACTCGCTATCTTCCGCATCGACCACTGTTTTAACTGCCGTTTCCTCCGCTGTGGGTTTTTCTGGAATGAGCAGTGTAGCTAGTTCTCGCGCCTCTGAAAGTGTTAAGGCTAGCACAAATCTGTCTCCGAAAAGGATGCCCCTCTTTCGCAGTAGCATGTCCGATTTGTTGGAAAACAAATTCGGACAGCACTTAGGAAGCTTTCCTGAAACGGCAGCCTCGGTTGTTAACTCGCCGAAAGGGCCCTCGATGACCACGTTCGCGATTGGCAAGCACACACTCTGTTCCTCCACTAGCTGGCACTGTCCTGTATAGTCGGAAGGCGACACATACGCCGGATGGACAACATCCATCGTTGCGGCCGAATCGCGCAGTACTTTGCAAGGCTTCCCGTTGACTACTAGGTCATGCAGGTAGGGTTCCAAAAGCTGCATATTTTCATCGCAGTCACTGACATACGAGAAAGCAATCTTTTCTTTCCGGCAGTTGACGGCAATGTGACCCTGCTCATTACACCTAAAGCATGTGAGTGGCTTCCTAGCCTCAAGCTCATTCTTTCTGTTCTGCGCGTTGGTCACTTCCCCACTTTTCTCACTGCCGTCCTTTCTAGGGAGTTTGCCTGAAGAAACCTTCATTTCTTCGTTTCCAACTCTAGAAAAGTGCCTTTCCTGACGGTTATTCACACTCAACTTGGGATTGCGGGGCCTATCCACTGCTGGGTTGCTGAATTGTCGGCGCGAAGCATACTCCTCAATGAGTTCTGCAGCTTCGGTTGCCGACTTAATGTCGCCTCGGTCCTGTAACCAATTTCTTTCTTTTTCTGGGAGGCAGTTATAAAACTGCTCCAAAAGAATTCGCTCGACTACAGAGTGCCTATCACTGTAGGAATCAGTGCTCTTTAGCCACTCGCCCAAATTGACTCTTAAATTGTATAAGAATTCAGGGTAACTCTCGTCCCTGGACTTAGTAGCGTTCCGAAAACGTTGTCTGAACGCCTCGGCGCCAAGCCTATACTTTCTCAGAAGGCAAGCTTTGACCTTCTCGTAGTTGTCCGCGTCCTCCTTGCTTAGCCGCGCGACAACCTCCGCTGCCTCGCAGGGCAGAACCGTCAATAATCTCTGGGACCAAGTGTCTCGCTGGAAGGACAGTTTTTCGCAGGTTCGCTCAAAGTTAGCCAGATACAGACCGATATCCCCTAATATCACATATGGCTGCATGTACAGTGGTTTTTAAAAATACACGGCCCACGGCTTCGGTTCGCGGAGCGGTTGCCGGGCCGCACCGCGGCGCTGCTATCTCTGCTCGGCGGTCGGCGCGAGAGTGTCGCGTGTGACGACAGCTTTCTCCCTCCCTCTCGCGCTGTCAAGTAACACGCCTTCTGAACTTATGTGCGGCGTTCGTCCGTTTCGCCGCTGCCGGTCGCTACGAAAGAGGGCGTCTTGACTCTGGATGTTCGCCTCGCCGGTCTCGGCGCGTGCCGTGTGGGCGCTTGGCGGGCGTTTCAAAATATTTGCGCCCTGCTACCTTCCTCCAACATATGTTCATCGCCATGCGTGCATCGAGACGCGAAAAACGAGTGTCATGGCTCTTTCGCCGCGCTGTTATGTGGACCTATGTTGACGGAGCGTTGAGATGCCGCGCTCAGCATGGATGGACTTTGCTTCTCAGTCCGCTTCTCTTGCGGAGTTGTGGCGAAACTCAATATGACTTTTATATTCTCCTCAATGCAAAACCTTCGAAGAAATACCAAGTATAATGGGAAAAATGTTCTACCATTGGCCATTTTGTCTAGTATACTTGCACTGGACAAATCGGAGATCTTAAACATCTGTGAATTATCACAGTGTGAATAAATTTCAACATTACGCTACATTTATTGGTATATGACTGGATAGATTATGTGAACTGCGATTGCACTGTACTAATTGTGGGTATTAATGAGTGGTCACTCGTTTGTAGATTACAATTAAATATTTCGCTACACCTTCAAGTCATAAATTGTTGGGTAGCTAGGCAGAGTATAATTGCGCTGGACTAGCTAATTGTACTGTTCAAATAACTATCGCTCTGTTGTTAATTGTAACTAAATATGAAATATCATGCTACACCTTGAAGTAATGCCTGGTTGGAAAACTTATATCATGTATTATAGCAGATAAATAATGATAGGCATTAATAAAGTATCGGTAATTTGTTAATTGCGATTAAGTATATATGTTACGCTACAACATCAAGTTACGTATATTTAAATAAGTTATGTCAAGTGTTATTGCACAGAACTAATAATTGGCATAAATTAATTAGTTTTATTAATTGAGAATAAATATATATGTTACACTACAACCTAAATGGCGTATGTTTGGGTAGCCTATGCCGAGTATTATTGCACAGAACTAATAGTAGGTGTTAATTATGTAGCACTAATTTCTTAATTTCTGCTAAACATTGATTGCTACGCTACATGTTCAAGTCATATATCAATGAATAGCTTGTGTCATGTGTAATTGTACCACACTAATATTGGGTGTGAATTATTTCTAGCTAATTTGTTAATTGTTGGCGAATAATAAATATTATGCTACAGCCTCCAGTTTTATATCATTAGATAGCTTATGCCAAATATAAGCGAACTGGACTAATCGTAGATTTTCATTGATTACCGCGAATTTGTTAACTGCAAACAAATATAGAGTATTATGCTAGAGCTTCGCCATGTATAGCTGGATAGCTTATGCTAGGTATAACTTGATGATTAATTTTAGATTTTTATTCATTAGTGCTAATTGGTTAATTGTATTTAAATATCGAGCCTAATGGTTCTGCTTCTAGCATGAATATTTATATAGCTTATGTCAAGCATAATATTTTACGGTGCTCGGTATTGAGACGACGACGTGCTGGTGCGGTGTAACGAAGACGACGCTCAGGCTAAGCTGGGTTTGTTCTGGTGGTGTGTGCGTCTAACACAGAACTAACGTTTACCGCTGTGTACTTTTCCTTAACAACATCTTGGACCAGTAGTACGTGTCAGCAATTGCAAAATTGTTAGGTGTGACTAAAACTTAATCATGCTACAGATTCGACTCCTATATCATTTGATAGCTTGTATCGAGTATAATTGGAGTCCTCAAATTGTAGGTTGAAATTAGTTACGGCTGATGTGTTAACTGTAAAATAATATTATATGATATTATATCATGTGTTACACTACAACTAGGGTGAAAATGATTAATATACGCCCTAAAACAATGCCCTGTAACGCATATGGAGGTTCGTTCCTTTGTGAGTAGCAGAAATACAAGCATTGCACTTTTTTGTCTAAAATATCATAGGATGCCATGCACAAAATATGCTTCAGGACATAAACAGTTTTTCTTCTGAATGCATACAGAAAAAGGGAATGATTTTTTGTCTAACAAAGCTTTTGGCCTCAGTGAAAGGCATATACCCTGCGAGTGCTCAGTTTGCCTCTGCATTGTGCTGACACTTTCGTAACGCAAGCAAGTTCAAGTCTGGCTCGAATAACGTAAACTACCTCTCTCCGTCCCAACAGAGACGCTCACTCGTATGGGTTGAACGTTGGTCAGATGGTATGGATCTCAGGCCAGCATCCAGTTAAAAGAAAAACTGTCTTAATATAGAAATGTGGAAAATAGCTGGAGGTAGGAGGTGCGGTGCGCAGATGCACGAGAGTGGCGAGGCGTACTTGGAGCCGCGCGAAGCCGCACATGGCTCTCGAGACACAACTGAACACCACTGAAATAGAAAAAAACTACAGCGAAGAAGCCACACATGTAATGTTTTGCAATGAGCGTACTGCGAGTACGTCTCCTACCGCTGCCATGGAACAGTTGTCTACGCTACTACTCAAAGAAGGAATAATGTCATGTAGCACCATTTGCATTAGGAGGCGCAGAATAAAAGATAAACTGCTGGGAACGTCTGCAATGGAAATGCGCTAAAGAAACACCCCAAATAATGTACAGCCGCCCTGATTTTTAACAATATAGCGCGAGCATCGACCAAACTGTTGGTCAGCACCTTACAACGGCGATAAGCGTGCAACACGGCGAGATTTCGTGCATGCGCAATAATGTGGAACGTCGCAAACAGATATTGTGGCAGGGCGTGTGTCTTTGTGATCCGAACAGCGTAGCTGAAGACGCTCTCTCTTCGTGAGTGCGCGTGCGCGAACTCTTGCCGTGTTGCACGCTTATCGCCGTTGTAAGGTGCTGACCAACAGTTTGGTCGACGCTCGCGCTATATTGTTAAAAATCAGGGCGGCTGTACAGAACAAAACGATGTGCACCACCCTTATCATGAAAAAAGAAGCACTGCAGGGCCGTGTTCCATATGCGGCTTTACAGTGATTCTTTTCTGACGCTCTTCACACCTTTGATAACAGAAAATCTTGGGTCGAAACATTTGCTCAGTCATTTCATGTAATGTGATTGTGTCGGTCAGTTTGGTCGCTAGCGTCTAAACGGAAGTAATCGCTAAATTTCGCGAGCACTATCAGTGACTGCAATGCACACCCTGGTGAACGCAACGTCAAGCGAAGCAGTATAGGGCTGTCTCACCGAATTGTGAAAAGAATGGCTCGCCTTGATGCGGTTAAAACAGCAAAGGTAATTAACTTGTTCATTGCTGGCTACAGCAGAAGAGCCATCGCTAGGGAAGTTGGCTGCTCTAAATGTGCGGTTGACCGCATATGCCGTGCCTTCAGGGATACAGGCCGCGTAGAAGACGCGCCAAGATCGGGAAGACCACTGGCAACCACAGAGGAGCAAGATCTTGCCATCGTGGCCGCCGTAAATTGTGAGCCGTCACTGACCCTCTGCGAGATCCGCAAGGAGCTTTCTTTGAACGTGTCAATAGCCACAATACGGCGGAGGCTGAATTCAGCAGGCTTGAAAAGCAGGATTGCTTGCCAGAGACCACAGTTAAGTGCAGCCGAAAAAGAAGCCCGCCTCACTTTCGCTCGAGAGCACCTCTCTTGGCAGCATGAGGAGTGGCAACGGGTTGTGTTCAGCGACGAGTCCACTTTCGTATCTAGGTGGGATCAGCAGCGACGAGTGTGGAGGCTTCTCGGCACACGGTGAGTAGCATACGTTAAGGTTTAAAGCTCTTTTGGTAGGATATAAAATGATTTTTTTTTTTTGCGTGGATGTCGATATTTGCTTTCAGTTGTACACTGTATCTGGATATTTGTGAAAAAAAAAATCGCTGCATTATTCACTTTAAAAACGGCTTGGTTATAAGGTGCCAAAAGGCAAAAAACATTGATCGATACTTTGACATAACGACAAAGAAACACTTTTTGAATATGCTACCAAATGCAGCAAATTTCCTAATTACAACTGAAACCAGTAATAAATCACAAAGTTTAAAATTGTCAGGGTTTCAAGGGTACTGCTAAATAACCAAGTCTTCACACCTTGGAATGCCTGGGACAGCAGTTTGTCGCTCGGACACGATCGTGTTCGGATCAACAGACGGTTGTCTGATACACACACAACAGATGCATGGCTATAAATTTTAGTACCGCATTTTTCTAGTGGATTAAGTGCTACATGGTCGTTTGACAGCGCAATGACGGCGTCTGGAACCAAAGTTGCAGAAAACAGGATGAAACATTAAGAGAACTACATTTAGGCTTCTTAATACATGTAGATACGAAAGCCTTAATGATTATTTTTCACTCTTTCCTTAGTCTTATTACTGCTATTTATATTTACATAAACTGATTGGCATACAAATATGGGCATACTAGACCATGTCATACACCAGAGTACAGACAAAGGTATCTGCAGAAAGAGTGTGCCTAAACCGAAAGGCAATAGCCATGAAATAAATATCATGTAGTCACTGAAATTTTCATTACCAAGCAATTACTTCATATTAGGTCTTTATCTCTCATAAAACAATTAAGTCACCCTACGACAGCATAGTCAACATTTTATTCGTGTTTTAGTCACTCCCGGCCCACGTCTAAACATGTGATGCCCAAATCCTTTCCGACCAATTCGGAATGAGTGTTATAATGCACGTGACTTTCTCTCCCAACTTACGCTGTGACGTCGTCGCTTTTATAGAGCCAGTAATAAGCAACCTTCAAAATCAATTCTTCGCATAAGTTCATCTAAAGCATCCAATGGAAGTTTACATTTCTCTATTTACGCTCACCTAATTAAATATAAAAGGGTAGAATAAGTGAAGTTGTTCATTAAGCCGAAGCCTGAATTTTTTGGTGCGCCTACTCGGCCGACAATATTCGACGGCGCAATATGTCCACATTGGATTACACCGGTGCGAGAGAGATTAAAGATGGAAGCGATATCAATTATTACGTATACACTCATACCGTTTAGCAAGAGTTGTTGTTGCCTAGTAGTTCTGAATCATGAAACGGCAAGAAAGAATTTTTTGGGCAAAACACTTAATCTTGTTTTTTGGGCCATCGACTGAAGGTTTGCCACATCACTCACAGACGCTGCAATTGTTTAGCCTTTTTTAAATTTATAATATGCAGCTTAAAGTAGAATTTGTTTTTATTTTACGTGCTTAGAATGGCAGTCAACGTTACATATTTCTTAATGTGATCATAAAAACGGTGTTTATATACATGTAATAATGCTTTGTCAGATGCTAAAGTAGTTTAACCTTGTCATTCTGTTTTTCTTCCTTAGATATGACCAAGAATACCTGCACCAAGTCGCTTCCAGTGGTCGCTGTTCAATCAGTGTTTGGGGACTCATAACAGCTCACGGGCTTGGACCGCTGCACCGAATTGAGGGCAGTTTCAACTCTGACACCTATGTCGAAATTATCGAGCACGTCTTGGTGCCTTTCGTGCTAGACGGCCCATTTGGTGATGGATTCTACATCTATCAGCAAGACCGCAGCCCCATTCATACTGCGAGGTGTGTATACCAAGTCTTGGAAAATTACTCCACTACTGTGGTGACAACTATGCGTTTAAAAAATTTTTAGGAATCCTCACTAAAAAATTAAAACCTCGACAGAACAACAGGAATTGTTTCCAGATCAATATCGTGGCATGCAACGGAGGCATGTGGAGAGAATGTATATGAAATAGAGTTGGGCTTTTCTTGACCTTATTATCATTTTTTCGGCTTATGCAGATTGTAATAAGGCAATAACAAAACATGAAATGACCGCACAAGAGGCGATCCACCTGGGGACGTCGCCTGATTGGGATGGTATTTTGTTTATTCATTTCACGGTATTTTAAATAATATCATTCGGAATAGGAGACCGCCCCAGTATGATCGAAACCTCATAATATCCAGTCCACATCCCTTGCCAGACTTCTGTTTTTGGAGGAGGGAGAGGGGCTATATTTAATGCTTCATTTCGAAATTCTAGTCTTGCAACAGCGCGTTCCCATACCTCGAGATTTGAGCTAACGCCGGCTCTCGTCGCTGGTGCTGCTAACGTGAGAAAAACTGTGTCGCTAAAGGGGACAATGCTTAAATTCTGTTTTTAAAATTTCAGCTGTTGACTAATGCTTGTAGCTGGCTCACACCGGCTGAACCCGTGTTGCTTTACTTCGGCAGCATAACGTCGTGATTTTGTTAGCCGTGGAGCTATCCTTGCCGTTTGTACTGCTACGTCTCAGAGCCATTTTTCACCGCGGCAGAAAGCATGGCGTAAACAAATGTTACTCTGCTGTGCGCCTGTGGCTCCGCCGCATCGAAGTATATAAGCAGGTGTCGATGAATAACATTGATAAAATATGTATTGGAAGGATATACTAAGGTACGGCCAAAATATTAGTTCAACGCAAAAAAGTTCAGAATAAATTTCACAGCAGACATTCAGGCGAAATGCTCGGAATATATTTGGCGCTGAGGTTCCCTGCAGCAGCCATCAGATTGCAATTCCTGTCTCCAGTGCACAATCGAGTACCCTTATAGAGCATATATGGCGCTTATACATGCATAACCCCTAGATTATGGATAGCCGTTTTTGAAGCAATGACAAATGCTGTTACAGCAGGGAAAGAAATACACTTCAAAAATAAACGCGCCAGCAGCACGCGGGCACCCATTACATAATTCCTACTTGCTAGCGCCAAGTGTTTTCATCACTGCCGTCGCCAAAGCGAGCGACGACTAAAGTTTCAACACAACCCTTTCCTACCTTACTATACCCCTAGTAGGCCTGGAGGCACCGCGGATGCTAAAGCAGGTGAGACAGTGAACACAAGCATGTGTGTGAATGGCTCTTGGTTTCAAAACTGCCTGATATTAGTCTCCTCGATGGTCGTGTTTGCTAGCTGAGAAGTGGAACGCCGGGTTTAATGAAGGGTGGTAGGGGCCCCACTGACGTTGATGGAATGAGCCCTTCTTCGCGGCCTGATGTTTTCCAAATGGGCATGTCGCTCCAGGTGGGCGGATATTAGTACTGAAAAATATGAAGACAAGCTGCACAAAGAAAAAAATAGGAAATTTTGTAAAACTACATCAGTAATAAAAACAGTGCGCATTTTTCAAAGTCCACAAAAATATCTGATGATCGAAATTTAACCCACCCGAACACGGGCTACATGATAATGATCAAACTTCTTCAGTTAATCAGTCTTGGTCATTGACCAAGTCTTGGTCATTAGTATGTGAGAACAATTGGAAAGTGCACCAACCGTTACTTATCTCATGAGCACACTCACTGTTTTTGGTGCTGCCAAAGGAAGCATACTAGTACAACCTTACAGTGTACTAGTTCAGCGTTATGCTTTCTAAATGGGAATTTCGGCAAATAGAGATTTTTTTACAAACAAGTGTACGAGTACTCATGCGTTCTTGCAGCATAAAATGCATATTTTTCTGTTTGCAAGGCGTTTTACGCTGCCTATGTTTGTGCACGTTTCGCAATGAAAACACAGCGCGGGCACTGAGCAATTTCTTTCTCTCATTTCACTGTGCAGGAAAGTGCGTCAAACTCTGGAGGATCTTGGGATCCAAGTGCTGCCGTGGCCTCCAAAGGGTGCTGATCTCAACATTATTGAGAACGTTTGGGGCCTGTTGAAGAAACGGATGGCACGACGCACCTTCCAGACCCAGGGACGAGAAGAGCTGTGGGCAGCCTTAAGCGAGGAGTGGGAACAGCTCAGTTCACTCCCCGACCTGATCCCATCTCTCTACAGCTCGATTCCGAGGCGGCTGCAGGATGTGGTGGATGGCGGTGGTGCATTAACGAAGCACTAGTCGAACTGCACCTTGGGACATTGTATTCAGTTGGAATGCAAAATTATTTTGCAGCTTTAGGTAGAAAGTAGGCCCAACCACAAAATGCGGATGCCAGTGTGTGTGTGTGTGTGTGTGTGTGTGTGTGTGTGTGTGTGTGTGTGTGTGTGTGTGTGTGTGTGTGTGTGTGTGTGTGTGTGTGTGTGTGTGTGTGTGTGTGTGTGTGTGTGTGTGTGTGTGTGTGTGTGTGTGTGTGTGTGTGCGCATGTGTGTGTGCGTGTGTTCAATTATAGCCATGCCCAGCACTCAATGTGTGTGTGTGCGTGTGTGTGTTCAATCATACGTAGTACAAATAATGCGAGGAGGCAAAAGACTAAACGACGACGCAGACAAGCGCATCATGGGAGGGGTATACATACAGATTATTATAAAGTTGTTTACACTAAAACTAGATATCGCGCCAGCAGCGCGGTGAATACCGCTCGGTGGCTGGGCATGGCTAGGAAATCACAGGAGACCAATGACTGTAGCCGCGGGCAAGTTGATGCGTTAGCTCGCTTCCTGAAATTTCAGGGTGGCCACGTACCGAGAGCTGCTTAACAAGAAGTGGGAAAGGGTGTAAAAGCAACATGGCCTGAGCAGAATAAAGAGTTGATTGCACATGTGTACCCTCCCAGCTTCTCAAAATACGTTGTCAGACCATTTGTTGTGTCATCTACACAATGTTTCTTTTGTACTGAATGCCACGACAGCTCATAAAATTGTGCCTGCTTTCTTGTGGCTCAACATTTTTGTAGGTTTTCGACTACGTGATTCAAACTTAAAATTCTTTCAGAGTTTCGAGTGCTTCGCAATAAGAAGCCTGATTACCAAAACATTGTATTGGAATGCTTTCCTTCCCACTTTATTTTGTGTCATTGAACATTTCCTGGTATCATATAGAGACTTCCACACAAGGCACCGAAATTTTGTGTATTAGTTTTTCGCATAAATAAAGCCAGTGTTCCTTTACATTCCATGCTTTGCTGCTTCAAATTTAACCCAATATGACAATACTTTTTGCTCTGAAAATGTTGCGACCGTGATACTATTCATTCCTTTTGTACCGCCGAAGCAACCACGCGAATAAGGCTTTAATCATCCTAATTTCTTTTTATCATAACCAAAATATTCTTACTACAGCATGCCAACATTATTCTCCTACCCTCTGACCTCACGGAACGTATTTCTAATTCGTTTTATCCGCGACAATCCAGTCACGATTGCACATATAAGTCTTCGCAATCAAGTGTAACCCAAGGTATTCAATCCTGCTGGAACTTATTCTGTCATCTATTCCTCAGCCAACACGTTTCAGCTATGTCCCTCGTGTTCCATTGTTAATCGTCCGCAATCCTTGCGTAATCTATCACAGTTCACCGTAATTTAGTGTTCCACTCAACTGCAACCAAATCTCAAATCTTGCTCTGCTAATGCACCAAGCGACACGAATTAAATACCATCTAACACGCTGCGATTTATATCATTGTAATCCAGTCCTAATCGCTCAGAAATTATGGTTATGAAATCTAATTAGCTCCAATGGAAGTTACATTAGAGAATCTCACTCTAAATCATCCAAAGTTTAACTATATCCAGCAATATTATTCCGATGAAATCAATTCTGAAAACACATCTCAGTAAACAATGATACACATTTCACCCACCTCATACAGCTTTATTACACACGTAACCACCAAAATTCACCGTTATCCAAGCCATACCACCCTTTATTCATCACAATCACCTGTAATACTAATATCCTACGTTCTGTATGCCCACTTCGCCACAATACACCAGATTTACCCTACGAGCAAGACACTATATTCCACACTAATCTATCTATCTTAATAGTGGGATACAATTATACACACCATAAGCTATTCAATGATATAGGGCTTGAACATTTAGGCAGTTACCAATTTAGCGATAATAAGGTCACACCCACTATTAATTCTGTGCAATAATACTGGGCATAAGGTATTCAATGATATTTAAATGAAGGCTGTAGCGCAACATATATATCTATATTTTTTAATTACACTTTAGCAATTAGAGCATAAATAATTAACACCTATTAGTTCTGTGTAATAATACTCAACATAAGCTATCCGGTGATATATAACCTGAGGTCGTAGCATATTATATATATATATATATATATATATATATATATATATATATATATATATATATATATATAATATATATATATATAATAATATATATATAATATATATATATATATATATATATATATAATATATATATATATTAATATATATATATATATTAATATATATATATAATAATAATATATATAATATATAATATTATATATATTATATATATATATATATATATATATTAGCGATTAGCAAATTAGCAATCCGTAATTATCACCTACTATTAGTTCTGTGCAATAATACTCGGCATAGGCTACCCAAACATACGCCATTTAGGGTGTAGTGTAACATATATATTTATTCTCAATTAATTAAAACTAATTAATTTATGCCAATTATTAGTTCTGTGCAATAACACTCGACATAACTTATTTAAATATACGTAACTTGATTTTGTAGCGTAACATATATATTTAATCGCAATTAACAAATTACCGATAATTTATTAATGCCTATCACTATTTATCTGCTATAATACATGATATAAGTTTTCCAACCAGGCATTACTTCAAGGTGTAGCATGATATTTCATATTTAGTTACAATTAACAACAGAGCGATAATTATTTGAACAGTACAATTAGCTAGTCCAACGCAATTATACTCTGCCTAGCTACCCAACAATTTATTACTTGAAGGTGTAGCGAAATATTTAATTGTAATCTACAAATGAGTGACAACTCATTAATACCCACAATTAGTACAGTGTAATCGCAGTTCACATAATCTATCCAGTCATATACCAATAAATGTAGCGTAACGTTGAAATTTATTCACACTGTGATAATTCACAGATGTTTAAGATCTCCGATTTGTCCAGTGCAAGTATAGTAGACAAAATGGCCAATGGTAGAACATTTTTCCCATTATACTTGGTATTTCTTCGAAGGTTTTGCATTGAGGAGAATATAAATGTCATATTGAGTTTCGCCACAACTCCGCAAGAGAAGCGGACTGAGAAGCAAAGTCCATCCATGCTGAGCGCGGCATCTCAACGCTCCGTCAACATAGGTCCACATAACAGCGCGGCGAAAGAGCCATGACACTCGTTTTTCGCGTCTCGATGCACGCACGGCGATGAACATATGTTGGAGGAAGGTAGCAGGACGCAAATATTTTGAAACGCCCGCCAAGCGCCCACACGGCACGCGCCGAGACCGGCGAGGCGAACATCCAGAGTCAAGACGCCCTCTTTCGTAGCGACCGGCAGCGGCGAAACGGACGAACGCCGCACATAAGTTCAGAAGGCGTGTTACTTGACAGCGCGAGAGGGAGGGAGAAAGCTGTCGTCACAAGCGACACTCTCGCGCTGACCGCCGAGCAGAGATAGCAGCGCCGCGGTGCGGCCCGGCAACCGCTCCGTGGACCGAAGCCGCGGGCCGTGTATTTTTGAAAACCACTGTACTTTGACATCTTGAAATCTGCCTCCTTGTTGAGAAGAGGTACCGCTAGCTGGGGACAATTGCCCGACCTCTTGCTCAACTCTAGTTCTAATTTCCGGAGCCCAATTTCTTGCTCCAGCCTTTTTGCCTCTGTCGCAATTTCACGCCTCTTTTCCTCTTTTTCCCTCTCAAGTTCACGCTCACGCCTCGTTTCCTCTTTTTCCCGCTCTTTCTGCTGTCTGAGTTGCTCCTCCTTTTTTTGTCCGATGAGGTTCCATGCTTCACTGAGCTCCTCATCATCGGCTCCCAAATCAGTGATTGCCTTTATAATCAAGGGTTTTCGTGCCAAACCACTTGTATCAATTCCCAATTCCTCACACAATAGCAACAGTTCTGGTTTCTGCAGCTTTTGTAGGTCCATGATCGCTCCGAGTGTCGGCTACCTCCAAAACAACTGTGCAAACTACCAAACCTAAGGTGTTTCAACACTCATTACCAGTTCTAAAATAAAACCCTGTTCTAGAACCTGGTCCACATCAGAAGAAAAGCCATGCACTCACCCTCACATGCGATCGATGTTCCGAGCTGCTTTCTTGTTGGCCGATTGTTGCTCCTGCTTGCTGCTTGAGATGCCACCTCCGATCACCAGATGTTGTGGCTTGCAGATTCAGATCCACCTCCAATCACCAGATGTTGTGGCTTGTAGATTCAGATCCCACCGCTGCCACCAGTTGTCGTGACGGTGGGGTCAAGTCGACCCGTCCTTCACTTGGTAGCGTGGAGAGACTCGGGGTTGATGAAGGATTGAATCTTCGAAGTTGGTAAAATATATACAAGCAGGTTTAATGGCAATTTGAGAAAACTTATTTACATGATTATTTACATGAAAAAGAAGGGTATATTAACAAAATGGCAAGCGTAAAGAGTTCATAGCGAGAAGCGTCTGGATGAGCCGTTTACCCAGGGCTCAGAACGTCATTTCGTGCTCTGCAACGTCCTTAAAACCCCCTATGACCAGCCCCTCTCTGAAGTTGCTGACCAACCAGTTCCAGGGCACGCCCCTCAGATATCGGCATCCAATCGAACACATCACTGCACTGATGGTCTGATGCACTGACTCGTCCGGCATTGTTTCGTTGGGCGTGGTCACTTGTTGGCGGGAAGAACTTGGGAACGGCGAGGAGGTACATTTCTATTCTTCAGCAAAGATCCAGTATGCTGGTTCTGGTAAGTGGATTTCCTTCTCAGAAACCCAAGTGCATGTGCGCGCCGCATACGGCTCCCAGCATTGTCCCTTTCCAGCAATTGCAAATCTTTCCTGCATTCCCGGGAAATCCTCTAATGGCCGTAATCACCTTGCTCCTTTCTTGTCCTGTACGTCAGCGGACGTGTCACTCTGTCGTCTCCTTTGGACAGTAGGCATTCCTCACTGGACGATAGCGCTTCTCGACGGGAAGGGTGAACAATTGAATGAAAGCACTTCCGGCTATTTCCCGCAGAGGGACATTTCTTAGTATTTTTCTAGACGTTCCCTTGACAGGGCTAATTTGGCATTTGCAGGGTCTCAACAAAGCAAAACAGGCTCACACAAAAGGATTCATGGAAACAGGCTCACTTAGCGCCCTTGCACCAACAGCACATATCCATGTCCACAGGCGAACAATAGAGCGCCAAGTGCGGACCATGCACGGTCATAACAGTCCTTAGAGTCCCCTTTCTTATGAATGAGGATAATGTTTGCATTCTTCCATGGTTCCCGTACCGTCGATGACACCAGGCACTGCGTATACAGGGCGGCGAGTTTTTATAGCACGATATCCCCCCGTCCTTCACAAATCTGTAGTTATCTGATCCTCTCCAGCTGATTTCCCCCTTTTCATAGTTTCTAATTCTTTGTTGACCTCGTCCTTCGTCACTAGCGGAACGTCTTACTGTTTTCCCTACCGCCAACCTCATTACGATCCTGACTACTTTGGCTACTGTAGAGATCTGTATAGAACTCCTCGGCTACTTTGACTATCTTATCCATATTCGTGATGACGTTGCCCGCCTTGTCCCTTATCGCATACATCTGGTTTTTGCCTGTGCCCAATTTCTTCTTTACCGCTTTAAGGCTTCCCCCGTTCTTTACAGTATATGCTCAATTTTCTCCATGTTTTACTTCCTTATATCGGCCACCTTGCGCTTATTGATTAGCTGTGATATCTCGGCCAATTCGATCCGGTCTGTTGGATTGGAAGCTTTCAAACTGTGGCGTTTGTTAATCAAATCTTTCGTCTCCTTAGACAGCTTACCGGTATCCTCTCTAACTATCCTACCGCCTACTTCTACCGCGCACTCAGTAATGATATCTCTGAAATTATTGTTCCTTGCTTCCAGGGTAATGTCGCCAACCTCGATTAGAGCTGAATACCTATTCTGAAGTCGATTTCATTTTTAGTCTCCCAGTTCGGACTTTTCCATGTCCATTTCCGGTTCTTGTGTTTGCTAAAGAAGGTATTCATGATTCATGGAGCCCATGCGCTGCATGGTCTCCAATTATTATCGTTTTTCAAGGCGTACTTTTCCATCACACCGGACATACCTGGCATCAAGGGAACCACGAAGTTATCCGGAATACGGGGATGACCTTTGTTCACCAGGCAAGTGGCCCATCTGCCCTTTTCGACTCTTTTACGATTCTCGACCAAGAGGAGGCAGTTAAGCCTGACATGCGGGCAAGCCGGCCGAGACGCAGCGTGGTGCCGGCATTGACCCCGAGCCATCAGAATGTTAACCTTTACGGAAATTCCATATCTGCTTCAGATATGGAACATATGCTGCCATGGTACAAATATATAAGGCAGCAAATAAGACCTTATCTGGGCAATTCAAATAGATAATCAGGCCAGATAAGGTCATATATGTGCAAAATGTGGCCCTTATATGGTTCAGATTTGGCAATATCATGCAACCATATCTGAACGGGAAACGGGACCTTTTATGGCTTGATCAGGGGCATATATGTTATCCTCGCGACCCTATGTGGCCTGATAAAGGGCATATATGGCGTCGTCATGACCTTATATTGACAGACCAGGGCCATATCACTGGCGGGACATTACACAGCCTCATCTGGGCCTTAAATATGTTGGCGCCATAGTGACTGTATATTAGCAATATATGGCCTTCGTCTACCTTCTGCAAATATCCAATATTGGCATCATGTGGAGCGAGCTTCAATTTTTCTACACTCAGCATGGCCTGCAGGCTTAGTTTTTACATAATTGTATCCAATTTAGAAAATAGCTACGACTCTTAATATTTAAATTATTCTGCAGATTTCGCTGCACTATAATTATTATACCATGTGTTTCTTAATCCAGGAGTGCGCTGTGTTATGGCTACATGCTCCTCTTTCCGCCTACGAACTCGCATTTTCATTTGAAATGCGGAGGCAGTCCGGTGCACAAAGAATGGTCGGTTAAGTTGAGCGATTCAAAATATCAAGAAAATGATGGTGGTTCAGTATATGGCCCCCTTCGCGCAGTCTAGATGGTGACTCGCGCTCAGAGACAGCTGGCGGTCGCTGCGTCGCGGGACGCGCTGGCTAGACAGTGACTCATCCTCTCCGGCATTCCCCTCTTCTCTCTCAGACAGCGGCGGTCGCTGCGTCGTGGGCTCGCATTCCATCTCCGCGAGCTCTCCGTTTTGTGTGTGTTTGCTTGTTTCCCCTCCCCCTTTCAACTCCGTGCACGTCAGCCCTTCATGCTGTCTCGTTCCTTTTCGGTGCCAGATATCGGAGTTCGGTGCGGCTGGCGGGTGCGCTGTATGTGCCAGCGCCTGTTCGCTATTAGCTGTGTGCATGTAACAAAAATGCGACAGCAGACCTACACGAGCTTCAGTCTGATCGCCGGCACAGAGGAAATTACTGTGTCCCACTGCGGGTGGTGGCTGCCTCCCCAGCCTTGGCAGCGAACCTGATGGTCGCTTGAGCTTTTCGGCGCTTCTGCCCTGGGTGGCCCCGGCCAAATCTTCACCATTGTGTAGAAACTGCCAGCGGATCGCACCCTAATCGTGTCGCCTCATCTTCACCAAAACCGTGAGCATGAGAGTTCTTGTCGAGAACTAGCCCTTGCCAGCCTCAGGGTATTGTTCACTTTATTATTTTGATAGAAAATTAATTTTTCAATCAGTAAATTGGATGGTAATTGCCAGTATGTGGTATTTTCTCATACATTTCTTTGCTAATTTGTCTTTTGCTCCAACAATTTTGACAAATTTCAGTGGGTGGATAGGGTCCTTCGTTGTTTATTATTATTATTATTTTCACTACCTAAGTAGCTTCATGCTTGATTTGGTTTAGGGGCAGAGCTGTCGCTGTCACGACGAATACCGTCGGACATGTTTTTTCTTTGTTTTCTCTCTTAATTTCAAAACCAACCACAAATTAGGTGCGTTCGCTCATTTTGCATTGCAGTCTCTGCTTAGGTAATATCCGTACTTCCTGACAGCCTATATGTACTTTGATAACGTTTAGGTATTAGCAGCAGTCACCAGCAGTGTGTGGTTTATTGCTCTACTGTTTAGCGGTACCTTTTCCGGCTATCGACAAACCTTTAAATTCGATTTCAATTGTCTAGTTCGATTAATAGCCGTTCTGTATTTATATTATTTAGCTTCGCAGGTAAACCAGCTCAAACTAAAAGCATTTACTGGTTAAAGCTCTATGTGTAAAAGAGTAGAATAAAAATGTAATATCTAATTTAATAGGTTAATGTCTTTCACCTTAGCTTCTCGTGTAGACAGGTAGGCCCACATACATCATTAGTTTGTTATAGTATCGCTCGTAAAGGAGTAGGATCTCAATTCTTACTAACGGATTAGCAGGTATTTGATCCTCAGTGCCCACGTAATTCAGGCCCGTCTTTGAGCGATTCCATATAGAGAGGGAAAAAAACTGTGGTTTCAAAGCTGTTTTCCTGTAGGTTTGAAATGAAAGGGGCAATTCAGGTTTCCCTTGGCAAACTTGATTGAGCGGGCAGGATGTTTAGCTGGAATACTGAAATTGTGTTGTGTATGTTGTAATAAAGTATTATGTTGAGATGCGGATATATAGATCTATAGTTCAAAACCTACATGCCATGCGGGCTAGATCTTTAAATCAGGAATTGGGTAGATAACGCATATTTGACCAGATATGCTTTATCGGGTACTCGAAATCAGGAATTGGGCTTATATGCCTTATCTGGCCCAGATCTCTCCTAATATACCATATCTGCTCAATTCCTGATATGCCTGGTCTGAATTTTTTTATAAAGGAGTTCTACACAGATCTCTACAGTAGCCAAAGTAGTCAGGACCGTAATGATATTGGCGGTAGGGAAAAACAGTCAGGCGTTCCACCAGTCACGAAAGACGAGGTCAAGAAAGCATTAGAAACTATGAAAAGGGTGAATCAGATGGAGAGTATCAAACAACTACAGATTTGCTGAAGGATGGGGGGATATCGTGCTAGAAAAATTGGCCACCCTGTATACGCAGTGCCTGGTGTCATCGACGGTACCGGAACCATGGAATAATGCAAGCATTATCCTCATTCATAAGAAAGGGGACTCTAAGGACCTTAAAAACTACAGACCAATCAGCTTACTGTCTGTTACCTATATGGTATTTACTAAGCTAATCGCTAATAGAATCAGGAGTTCAGGACAACCTTAGACTGCAATCAAGCAAAGCATGAAGCAGGTTTTCGGAAACTGTACTCTTCTATCGATCATATGCATACCATCAATCAGGTGATAGAAAATGCTCGGAATATAACCAGCCCTTATGCATAGCATTTATTGATTACGAAAAAGCATTTGACTCAGTTGAAACCTTGGCGGTGATGCAGGCATTGCGAAATCAGTGGGTAGACGAGTCGTACGTGAAAGTGCTGGAAGATATATATAGTGGCTGCACAGCAGCCATAGTTCTGCATAGAGAAAGTAACAAAATTCCCATAAAGAAAGGTGTTAGGCAAGGAGACACAATCTCTGCAGAACTATTCACAGCTTGCTTGGAGGAAGTATTCAGAGACTTCGAATGGGAGCAGTTATGGATAAGGGTAGATGGAGAATAACTCAGTAATCTGCGATTTGCTGATGACATTGCCTTGCTAAGCAACTCTGGGGATGAACTGCAAAATGATTGATGACCTAGAGAGGAAACGTAGAAAGGTAGCTTTGAAAATCAATATGCAGAAGATTAAGGTAATGTTCAACAGCCTCGGGAAGGAGCAGCAGTTTACATTGGGTAGCGAAGTACGGGAAGTAGTAGGCGAATATTTCTATTTAGGACAGGAAGTAACCGCAGATCCGGACCATGAAAAGGAAATAACAAGAAGAATACGATTGGGATGGTGCGCATTTGGCAAGTACTCGCAAATTATGACTAGCAGCTTACCGGTTTCGCTCAAGAGGAAAATATACAACAGTTGCATCTTATCTGTGCTCACCTATGGGGCTGAAACGTGGAGGCTAACCAAGAGAGTTCTACTTAAGTTGAGGACAACCCAGAGGGCTATGGAACGAAAAATGGTAGGGGTAACATTAAGAGATAGAAAGCGTGCAGTGTGGGTCAGAGAAATAACTCAAGTTACCGACATTGTAGTGGAAATTAAGAAGAAGAAATGGACATGGGCAAGACATGTAGTGCGAAGAGAGGATAACCGATGGTCGCTGAGGGTAACAAACTGGATTCCAAGGGAAGGACTGCCTAGCAGGGGGCGGCAGAAAGTTAGGTGGGTGGATGAGATTAAGAAGTTCGCAGGGGTCAAGTGGATGCAACTAGCACAGAACCGGGTTAAGTGGAGAAATATGGGAGAGGCCTTCGCCCTGCAGTGGGTATAATCAGGCTGATGATGATGATGATGATGATCATAGGAATAGTAGCGATTGCTTGCAGTAGCAAACCTTGCGACGAAAAATGGACTATATAATTGTTGACAAAAGCAACTTTCGATAAGGTCATTATGGGACATAATTTAAGGTCCCTATTCCATAGGTATCATTTGTGCAATATTTTATCTTGTATTTTAATGTCAGCATGATGGCAGCGTCAGACAAAACGCAAGACCACATAATGCCCAGTCGGAGAAATTGCTGGATAACAGCTTCCGCTGTTGACAAGTCATCGCCACCCCCCGCACATACCGGCAAACATGTGGTCCAGTCATGTAGGTAACGCTGAAATCCGATTGCCTAGTAGTGGACGCTTGAACACCCTGCCTGATTGCCACCCAACAAAAGTAGCCAGGGCAGAGTAAATGGATCCGAAATGGATAATGGATACTTAAGAATAGAACCCCAGTGGAGGTGTCTGAACTTCCACAGTAGCCGCTCAAGCAGTAAAGAGTATATGAAGGACCGGTTGACCCAACTAATCTAGCGCGATTAGCATTGCTCCTAAACGTGACATTAAACGGCTACATTCGCATTCTTTCTTTCCTCAAATTGTTACGGTAAGCCGTCTCTAGAAATCATTTAAGATTAAAAAGTAGATCGAAAGCTGCCATCACTGCCAGTGGTGCGCTGCCCCCTCTCTGTGCCACATAAAAATTACACACTAATTGTAATCAGGCTTGTAGCCTTCAGCAGACCTGATCAGGAGCATAATTTTTTGTCATTTCTGACTGAATGGCTTCGCTGCTACTGAAAACTTTTTTTTTCTTTCTGCTAGGCATTTTCAGAAAGCACAAATTTGCACGAGAAAGCTCCAAAATGCCGATTTCCGCTACTTGCCGCCTGTTCCGCGGATGGGACACCACATACCAGCATGGCGGTTGTTCTCAATTCGGCCGCTAGGTGGCGCCACATACACAAAATGTGGCAGACGACCATTGACTATTGTCTAATGTCGCAGGAAATTTATAGCAAGGTCACAAAAATGGAAATAGACGAAGAAGGGGAGTGTAGTCTGGGAAGTGATCATAAACGTATTAGTCTGCAGATGGGGCCCTTGATGAAAAGAGAAATGGAACTTAGACAAAACATAAACGCAAAATTAAACGACGATCAAATAGCGCAGATAGCAGCAGACATAGAGGAAGCAATAGAGAAAAGCCCCATGGAAGACTGGGATTATGAACAGGTAGAACTACTCATAAGGAGTAAAATTCAGGAGGTTAAAGTAGCAAACCGCTGGAATGGAAAGAGGAAGCCACGGAGCTGGTGGAATAAGGAAATCAGGGAAGCTATTGAACAACGACGAGCTGCTTCAAGAGAACACCGAATGGCAAAGAAAGCACAGGCTTCTCAGGAGGAAATCGACCAAAAATGGGAATCATATCGACAAAAGAAACTTCAAGTGCAGGCCCTCGTCCAAAGTAAAATAAGACAGTCCACCGATCGCAGGAGGGCTGATATACACGATGCCTCTAGAGGCGGAGCAAGAAAATTCTGGAACCATATAAGCTGGCTAGGGAAGAAGAATCAAAGAAAGCAAGATCGGATTCAAGATAACGAGGGGAAATTGTTTAAAGGGAGACAACGCAGTGAACTACATTACATCAGTTATAGCCGAGTCATTTAAGAACGACGATAGGGTAATCTCCGCAAATCAGGAAGCAACACAAGGTAGCAGAATACAAAGCACCTTAGAACTGACCAATCTAAACTGGGAAAAGGCAGAAAAAAATATTCCTAAAAACACATCGACAGGAATAGATGGAATTCCGATCAAGCTGATTAATGAACTTGGTCCAAAAAGAAAGGAAACGTTGTTAAAAGCTTTGGAAACAGTCATAGCGAATAAGCAAATTCCGGACAGCTGGCGGCAGAGTAAAATGAATTTGATTTATAAAAAGAAAGGAGGAAGGATGCACATAAAATCCTACAGGCCGATTACCATAACATCTGTAATGTACAGGTTAGCCATGCAGCCGCTGAAATTAAAGGTGCAAGCATGGGTTGAAAGTAACAAGATACTCGGAGAACTTCAGAACGGCTTTAGAAATGGTTGGCGCTTAGATGATTGCCTGTTCGTGCTTACCCAATGCATCGAAATATCTAGAGTGGAAAATAAACCTTTGTATTTGGCCTTCCTGGACATAAACGGGGCGTACGACAACGTAAGCAGGGAACTCCTGTGGAATATATTAAAAGAAGAAGGTAGCGGTTATGAGATAATAGAGTTCCTACAGGAAATGTACCGGGATAACAAAGTAGAAATTACGTGGGAAGGGATAAGAAGTACGGAGGATGTCAAAGTATACAAAGGATTAAGACAAGGCTGTCCTCTATCACCGGTGCTGTTCATGCTTTATATGATAAACCTGGAACGGAGCATACAAGACAGTAACCTAGGTTTTAACCTGTAATACAGATTAGGTGGAAAGGCGGTAGAGCAGCGCCTCCCCGGTTTGATGTATGCAGACGATATTGTGCTGCTAGCTGAGAGTCTGGAAGAATTGAAAACTCCAGTTAAGTATTGCGGAGACGAAGGGGGCGCTCTAGGCTTCAGTTTCAGCGCAGTTAAGTTGGGTCTGATGATTTTCAACGGCTCAACTGATCAGGGTCTTAAAATACAAGGCCTTGAAATACCTAGAGTAGCAGAATATAAATATCTGGGGGTACGGGTAAACGAAGGATTGGCATACATTGGAAAGCATGAGCAATCACTTAAGGCCAAAGGGCGAAGGAATGCCGGGATAATGAAGCATAAGGCATTGTGGGGATACAATAGGTATGAGGTATTGAGGGGTATTTGAAAAGGAATTATGGTGCCCGGACTTTCGGAAATGCGGTTTTGTGCCTAAAATCAGAGGTACAGTCGACATTAGAAACAAATCAGAGATTCGTTGGACGATTAGCATTAGGTGCCCACGGCAAAACTACAAATGAGGCGGTACAGGGAGATATGGGCTGGGCATCTTTCGAAGTACGGGAAGCTCAGAGTAAAATATTATATGAGGAACGCCTGAGGAAATTGGACAGTAACAGATGGGCAGCTAAGGTATTTAAATACCTGTACCTAAAAAGCGTTGAGTCACAATGGAGGAAAAGGACTAGGAAACTAACTAGTAAGTATGCTAGTAACAAGGACGGAGAAATAAAGAGCATTAAGCAACAGGTGAAAAGCGCGGAAGGTAAAAATTGGATAAATTCGATGGAAAAAAAACAGTGTGGAATTATACCGAAAGTGGAAAATGCAGATCAGGAAGGAAGATTTCTTTGATAACTCAAGAGGCAGTGCCCTACTTTTTGAAGCTAGATCAGGGTGCCTTAGAACACGCAGCTACAAAAAGAAGTTTAACAATGGAGATGACGCATGTGCTGTATGTGGAAACTCCAGTGAAACAATTGACCATATTATACTCGAATGCAATGGTATCCATCCGGAAGTTGATGCAGGCGCAATCACTGTTCCTGAAGCTCTGGGGTTTAGAGATACCAGTGGCCGGGTGAATAAACCGGCGGTGGAAACTAGCAAAAAACGGCTGGAAGATTGGTGGCTTAAAAGCAGAGAAGTGACGTAATGTTAGTAATGTAGGAGCAAAATTTAATAAATAGAATGATGGTTTAGTTAACCATTCTAAATCAATAAATAAGATATATGGAGAAAAATGAGCATGATAGCTACTGCTACCACCCCGTTTCAAAGGGGATGCTCCTATATTCCATCCATCCATCCATCCATCCGGCAGCGCTCATGATAAAACGGTCTATAGACTGCGAAACATGAAGTCTCAACCTTATAAATGTGGGTCATGACTTAAAATGCAGAAATTTTTCAAGGAAATCCAGTTCTCAGCGTGGCCGCTCAGCGTGGTTCTGAGCGGCTGAGCCTGAAAATGTTGCTTGCTGGAAACAGCGCATCGGCCGTTGGCCGAGGTCTTTCGACTCCTCAGGATACTACCGAAACGTACAAAGTTGTCCTTCCACGCCTGCCCACCGGTAATGTTGTCCTTAATACCGTTTTCCTTCACGATCATCGACATTCCGTCCGTACCTATACGGTCGACCGTTCAAGGTAGTAAGCGATCACCATGCGCTCTGCTGGCTTGGCAGTTTGAAAAACCCATCGAGCCGCCTTGTTCAATGGAGCTTATACCTGCAAGAATTCAACATCACGGTGGTGTACACGTCTGGTCGCAAGCACTCTGACGCGGACAGCTTGTCGAGGGCCCTTGCTGACGTGCCTCCGAAGGCAGATGACAACGCCTTCTTGGGACCGGGAACTACCACCAGATTTGCACAGCAGCAGCGCTCGCACCGTCTGTTGGGAGACCTGGTGGATTACCTAGAAGGCAAAACGGCTTCTGCTCCTACGGTGTGAGTTGCCGCTCTTCGCGTTGCACAACGACGTCCTTATGAAGAAATATTTCTCACCAACAACTACATAGCTAACCTTCTTCGCGTGCTTAGGAACTCCGAAAGGAAATTTTGCAGGCTGTTACGATTCGCCATCGACATGTGCTACAACCAACACGGCCACAGCGCAGCATTAGGCAAAGCGGCGAGCGTTTCGGCCATTTCAGCGCCGTTCGGTCGGCCGCCCAACGCCTCCTCCCGCGAACGTGTTCCGGTATGCCGATGTCAAGCGTGCCTATGTTTGTCTGTGCCTATGCATGTGTGTGCAAACGCTGGCCAAGCCCGTCGCTCGAGGGAGAGTGCGTCGCACTCGCCCGTCTGCTGAAGGTGGAGGAGACTTCTGTTGCGACATCGCGACTGAGTCATATCAGCTTCTACGGACATGAGTTCTCTCCTTTTCCCTCTGAACTGACGAGCGTATAAAAAGCAGCGGCAGGTTCCGCTGCGGGAGAGTCTGCTTGAGAGACGTTGTAGAGACGAAGGACGCCAGACACCAGCTTCTCTGCCCCTTCCTACGTGATGTTGAATTAAACGTTTGTTCTGTTTTGTCGACGCCTCGTCTTTGCTGGGACCGTTGATGCTGTCCGCCGAGCCACGGAGCCGCCAGGCCAACGCTACCGATGGGGCCGCGAGCCGCATGTAACAACTAATGGCAGGCGCAAGCCACATTCTAGCAACTGGTGATAAGCTGTGGGGCGACCAAGCCGTGACCGTGGTCGGTGAATTGAGCCAGGCCTGACCGTGGGGCAACAACTGGAGGCAGAGCTGAGATGTCCCAGGCGTGACTCGTGCAACAAGCAGCTCAGCGGAAAGCCGGGAGCAGTGCAACGCGCCATGTGTGATGACTGGTGACCTGCAGCGGAACGACTGCGTGGATTCTTGGCTGCGAGGTTTGGTGAGTGCGGGACTTTCGTCTACTGAGTTTTGCCAGGCTTTTTTAGGTAGAAAACAGAGTTGGTAATTGTCTTGTCGCTGTTGCTGGGTTAATTTGCAGCAAGGCAATAGTGGACAGTAGAGAAGGCAGCACTCGGAACAGCCATGGATTTGGAGTCGTTGCGCAAACCTTAATTGCTGGAGCTTGCGAAGGAGTTAGGTCTGACTTTGTCAGACAAACTCAGAAAACCAGTACTGCTAAAGGCTACTCTTGCGTTTGGAAGCTGAAGATGATGAGCTTTCGGAATGCCTTGAGATCATTGATGAACGGCAGTTTCAAGAGAAAGAGGAACGTGAACGTAGGGAACGTCAGCAGAAAGAGGAATGTGAACGTAGGGAACGCCACGAGAAAGAGGACCGCGTAACGAAACTGACGCAACTGGAGATTTGAGCAGTTCTAATGAGCGTGGAAAGGCTTAAAGCTTTCAATGTCATTCAGTGTAATGGTTCGAAACCACGAGACGGTCTGCAATCTTTCCTCATCGCCGAAGATATGGCAGAGTATTTGGCAGACTGAGAGTGTCTTCAAAGGAAACGCTTCGAGCGAGATAGTTGGGCACAGAGATTGGTAGCTCTTCTGTCCGCTGAAGCGTCGGAAGAAATCAAGCTCTTGTTAGGTGAACACTTGAAAAACTACGATGAACTCAGAGTCATTACTGCTAAAATATTAGCTGTAGCCTCTTGATCATCGGGAGAGGTATGAGTGCGAGAAAAACTGTACCAAGTAATACTTTGATTTGACGTATCAGTTAAAAGCCGCTGCAAGCGAATGGCTAGGCAATGTGGAAGTTCCGGAGCAAATCGAACTTGCACTGGAGTGTGACACTCAGCTTGGGGAAGCGGTTGAGCAACGCGATCGCAGCAGCGAGCCGATCGAACTTCGAACAGAAGAGTTTGGGTTATCTTGGACGAGCCACTGGCAGCTGAGATGGTTGGCGCTGGCTCCAGAGACGAGAAATCCGCAGGGACGCCGTCCAGCGGGGTGAACTGCACGCCGACCGAAGTAGCTGTAGGAGATCCGGTTCCATCAAATGAGAGGGGGGAACTGGCAGTAACTGAACCGCATCTCGAGTCCAAAGCAGAAGCTTCTGTAGCGCGTGGCGGAGATGGAAACCAGCTAGGAAATGACAGAATTACGGTTCTAGAAATCAGCTGTGTGGTAGAGCAGGGCACGCAGAAAAACGAAATGCTGGTTAGGGGAACTGCGCAGCTCACGAGTTATGATCAGCCAGGGCAGACCCACGATGAGTGCTTGTCCGCTG
Source organism: Amblyomma maculatum (assembly GCF_055883805.1). Classification (NCBI taxonomy): domain Eukaryota; kingdom Metazoa; phylum Arthropoda; class Arachnida; order Ixodida; family Ixodidae; genus Amblyomma; species Amblyomma maculatum. The sequence continues at coordinate 13,489,781 of NC_139348.1, read as the reverse complement.
TAGAGAGCCACGCTTGCGAAGGCGACAGCGAGCGACCAGAGCGGAGTCAGCATCGTCCGTGCCCTGGCACCACGCCGGGTTGTATTCGCGAAAGCAACAACCCGAGTGCGAACGCTGACGTGGCACACATAGCCCTCACACAAAATCCGAACATCCCCAACTCTCCAAGGAGCTTGATCGTGCGCCGGTTAGCGCTAAACGATGCGGCACACCAGAAGACCAGGGTAAACGGAGTATGGCGAGCCGCTAGAGAAAATGCCGAGCATGGGGGCTGACGTAAGAATTTGTTGTTCGGACTTGACTGAAAGACTGAAAGAGTCATGCGTTGCTTGCCGCGATGAAGACGCGGCCCCGTACTTTTACCACTTTGACGAAACCGGGGCCATACTCGCTCCGGTGACCGCTAGCTTGTCAGAGATGGCGCGAAAAGAAAGCAGAAAGCTAGTACGCAAGTGCTGCCGACGAAAAACGTGGAAAGGCAGGCGCGAGAAAGAATGGAGGAAGTTGAATCTATCGCGAAAGAGAAAGCGACGATCCCTGCGGCACAAGTGCGCCCGTGCAAAGAAAATGCGTGACTGGTGCGCAACACGTAAGGATAAGGACAGGTTGTTTAGAAAAGCGAGTGACTCATGCTCATGTGTTTCTTTGCACATAAACAGGAGGGTAAGGATGTTCTGGGAAACGGACAGCCGGAGCCTCAATGCAAATGGTGGTCTTAATGATAACGCCGTGGGCTAAAGTCGACGTCGCGGCCTCTAACGTGCGAGAGTAAGCCACAAAGTTTTCACTTGTTGGTACTTTTCTTCCTGACATGGGATTTGGAACATTTGTATTGATTATCTTTGTTTGAAACCGATGTTTTTTGAAAGTGCAATTTTCGAATGTGTGGACGCGTTCTGAGTGCCGCAGAGCTACCCTTAACGTAAATGGGTGTATAATAGGGAAATAGCCTGGCATAGCTTAGTGAAGTTTGTGCTGTGCTTGCTGGCTGGCCAGATGAGTTTTCAGCGTGGCTGTGACGTTGTGGGTACGACGAAAAACTGTCCCGAGGACAATTTGCAGAGTGTCTTGGGAATCAGAACGTTCCAAAGACTTCTGGCTGAGTGGGCTCAAGAGAAGCAGAGTCGGACGACTCCGGCTAGCAGCAACATCCCAATCCCTCCGGACAGCGGATGCAGCCCTCAGCCCTTTGGGATCGACCTCACCCGGCGGCGCAGTCTCTTATGATTCGCTATCGCCATGTGCGACAACCGACGCCGCCACAGCGCAGGATCAGGCAAAGCAGCGAGCGTTTCGGCCATTTCAGCGCCGTCCGGTCGGCCGCCCAAAGCTTACTCCCGCGAACGTGTTCCGGCATTCCGAAGTCAAGCGTGCCTAAGGTGTGTGCCTGCGTTTGTGTGCAACGCTGGCCAAGCCCGGCGCTAGAGGGAGAATGCGTCGCCCTCGCCCGTCTGCTGTAAAGCCCCTTAAAGGTCCACTGAGATGGGTCAAAAGTGCAGCGGTGGCGTAGTGGTAGGACATCCGCCTCGCATGCAAGAGGGCCGGGGTTCAAATCCCGGTGCCGGACAATTCTCCACCGGATAAACAAAACAAAACAAAACATCCGCGTGTTGATGGAATTGCATAAACAGGTTTGGGGTGCGACCTGATGCCTGTGAACACCTCCGGCAACGCACTCCCTCACCAGAACAGGAGTTGGCCACCCTGGTGCAGTAATTGGCCACAACCTCCTATGATAAGCTCCATAAAACCCCGGCCCTCAGTCACCAGCGGCTGCGGAACAACTGACCACGGCGGCGGTCAGACCTGTGACGCAGCAGGGGGTGCTAAGAAAGCCTGGCTCCGCTGGACAGGCCGCCATTGGAAACTGACCCTGGCAACGCTTAATGCTAGAACACTAGCTAGTGAAGCTAGTTTAGCAGTGCTGTTAGAGGAACTGGAGGGCATGAAGTGGGATGTCATAGGGCTTAGTGAGGTTAGGAGGCCAAATGAGGCATATACTGTACTGAAGGATGGGCATGTACTGTGTTATCGAGGTTTACCAGAGAGGCGACAACTAGGAGTAGGTTACCTTGTCAATAAATATATAGCGGGTAATATAGATGAATTCTATAGTATTAATTAGAGGGCTGCAGGCATCGTAATTAGGCTTAATAAGCAGTATAAACTGAAGGTTGTACAGGCCTATGCACCCACATGTAGTTATGATGATCAGGCAGTTGAAAGCTTCTATGAAGATGTAGAATCGGCAATGCGAAAAGTAAAGACGCAGTATACTGTACTAATGGGCGACTTCAATGCCAAGGTAGGGAAAAAGCAGGCAGGAGACAAGGCAGTAGGTGACTACGGCTTTGGTTCTAGGAATAGCAGGGGGGAGTTACTAGTTGAGTTTGCAGAGCGCAATAACTTCCGAATCATGAATACCTTCTTCAGCAAACGGAAGAACCGGAAATGGACATGGAAGAGTCCTAACGGAGAGACTAAAAATGAAATCGACTTCATAATGTGCTCAACCCCCGCCATTGTGCAAGATGTAGAGGTAATCGGGAAAGTGCGATGCAGTGACCAAAGGATGGTGATGTCCCGAATTAGCCTAAATCTGAAGAAGGAACGCAGCAGATTAGTAAGAAAGAAACCCATCAACGAATTAGCGGTGAGGAGAGGGCAGAAGAGTTCAGGATCTCGCTACAGAATAGGTATTCAGCTCTAACTGAGGATGGCGAGATTACCCTAGAGGCAAGGAACAATAATTTCAGAGATATCATTACTGAGTGCCCGGTAGAAGTAGGCGGTAGGATAGTTAGAGAGGATACCGGTAAGCTGTCTAAGGAGACGAAAGATTTGATTAAGAAACGCCAGAGTATGAAAGCTTCCAATCCAACAGACCAGATCGAATTGGCCGAGATATCACAGCTAATCAATAAGCGCAAGGTGGCCGATATAAGGAAGTATAACATGAGAAAATTGAGCATGCTGTAAAGAACGGGGGAAGCCTTAAAGCGGTAAAGAAGAAATTGGGCATAGGTAAAAACCAGATGTATGCGATAAGGGATAAGGCGGGCAACGTCATCACTAATATGGACAAGATAGTCAAAGTAGCCGAGAAGTTCTATACAGATCTCTACAGTAGCCATAGTAGTCAGGACCGTAATGAGATTGGCGGTAGGGAAAAACAGTCAGACGTTCCACCAGCGACGAAGGACGAGGTCACGAAAGCACTAGAAACTATGAAAAGGGGGAAATCAGCTGGAGAGGATCAGATAACTACAGATTGGCTGAAGGACGGGGGGGATATCGTGCTTGAAAAACTGGCGACCCTGTATACGCAGTGCCTGGTGTCATCGACGGTACCGGAACCATGGAAGAATGCAAACATTATCCTCATTCACAAGAAAGGAGACTGTAAGGACCTTAAAAATTACAGACCAATCAGCTTACTGTCTGTTACGTATAATGTGTTTACTAAGGTAATCGCTAATAGAATCAGGACAACCTTAGACTGCAATCAATCAAAGGATCAAGCAGGGTTTCGGAAACGGTACTCTACTATCGATCATATCCATACCATCAATCAGGTGATAGAAAAATGCTCGGAATATAACCAGCCCTTATACATAGCATTCATTGATTACGAAAAAGCATTTGACTCAGTTGAAACCTCGGCGGTGATGCAGGCATTGCGAAACCAGGGGGTAGACGAGCCGTACGTGAAAGTGCTGGAAGATATATATAGTGGCTGCACAGCAACCATAGTTCTGCATAAAGAAAGTAACAAAATTCCCATAAAGAAATGTGTTAGGCAAGGAGACACAATCTCCCCAGTACTATTCACATCATGTTTAGAGGACGTATTCAGAGACTTGGAATGGGAGCAGTTAGGGATAAGGGTAGACGGAGAATACCTCAGTAATCTGCGATTTGCTGATGACATTGCCTTGCTAAGCAACTCGGGGGATGAACTGCAAAGAATGATTGATGACCTAGACAGGAAAAGTAGAAAGGTAGGCTTGAAAATCAATATGCGGAAGAGTAAGGTTATGTTTAACAGCCTCGGGAAGGAACAGCAGTTTACATTAGGTAGCGAAATACTGGAAGTAGTAGGCGAATATGTTTACTTAGGACAGGTAGTAACTGCAGATCCGGACCATGAAAAGGAAATAACAAGAAGAATAAGATTGGGATGGAGCGCATTTGGCAAGCACTCGCAGATTATGACTAGCAGCTTACCGGTATCGCTCAAGAGGAAAGTATACAACAGTTGCATCTTGCCTGTACTCACCTATGGGGCTGAAACGTGGAGGCTAACCAAGAGAGTTCTACTTAAGTTGAGGACAACCCAGAGGGCTATGGAACGAAAAATGGTAGGGGTAACATTAAGAGATAGAAAGCGTGCAGAGTGGGTCAGAAAAATAACTCAAGTTACCGACATTCTAGTAGAAATTAAGAAGAAGAAATGGACATGAGCAGGACATGTAGTGCGAAGAGACGATAACCGATGGTCGCTGAGGGTAACAAACTGGATTCCAAGGGGAGGAAAGCGTAGCAGGGGGCGGCAGAAAGTTAGGTGGGCGGGTGAGATTAAGAAGCTCGCAGGGGTCAAGTGGATGCAGCTAGCACAGAACCGGGTTAAGTGGAGAAATATGGGAGAGGCCTTCGCCCTGCAGTGGGTATAATCAGGCTGATGATGATGATGATGAAATGGGTCACCAAGAAACATAAACAACGCAATAACACTGATAGATATTGAACCACCCATCATTCTCCCGCAAAAATTTTCTACCTAGCTTCTGCAACACCAGAGATATCGGCGATTAAAAATGACCCTTCCAATTTTCCCTCTCAACACGTACGCCGAAGGGAGCCATAAAAAAAAAAATAAAGAATACAAGCAAGTTCAAAGCTCCTCCCAAAAATACTTCCGGTTGACGCGCGCTCTCTCGCTGGCGTACTCGTGTCAACCCATCCTCGCTCGCACACGCCTGAGATGTTCGCCAGCTCGCGCAGCGACGTTTAGTGTAACCGCGAACCTGTGGTTAGCCCATGTTACACTGCGGACCAAACCATGGTTACAACACTGACCGCGTTGATCGCAAACCGAGCTTGGCGACCTCGGTTTGCGTAGTTAATCGAGGTTATGACGGCGTCTGTTGACGGAGGACTCGTCGGCGCCCGAGTGCGCGAAACGTACGAGCAGGTCTGCTTCACAAAGTTATTCATTTGCCCACTGTACCACGTTTAAAGATCGATGTATAGAATATGGTGCCGCCCGACGTCTTCAATTACGGCCCACAGCGCACTGAAGCCTTGTCTTGCCTGCAGTATCGTTTGAACGGCTTGTTGCTGAGCAGAACGTCAAAAAATGCGCGGCCTTAGCTATGAAAGTACACGAGTTTGCAACGCTTGCAGCACGGGATGCCGCGAGCAGGCTGAGGTACGTTATACAATTTCTGTCGGGGTGGGGCGCGGCGAACGACGCCGCCGTGCGTGACCGTCCTTAGTCGTCGCTAGGCCTAAATTGTTTCGCTTCGAAGCCGCGGCGGTCGGCGCTTTCTAACTGATTAACGCTGTCGTAAATCGTCTACTTATGAAACTGCCTTATAGTGAATCCTATTCTGCCGTAGTAAAATAATTATAGGATTAAGTCTGGCGACGCATTAATCGCAGAGATAGTAAGAGCAGACCGGATCAGCCGAAATGCACCAGCGGCAGCTGGATTGAGCAGGAAATTGCTTGTATCACGGCTATCGCTCTTACCAGCGATTTGCTGCTGGTTAGCGATCCTCACGAGGGCTTCATGCTTGATATTCGGCTCAGTATTGCAGACGCCAACAAATTTTAGCACGCTTTATTTCGGTCATCGGTGCTAACGATCCGCCGTGTCGTTCGCATATACGGTATGCGGGAGGAGGGGCCACAGCGGCGGTGTTTACGGCGGTCGAGGAGGTGCTGTCATCGTGCGGTGCTTGACCGTGCTGTTGACGCCTCGTCGCACGACACTCCGGTACTCCTGAAACCACGTTATATAAATAAGATATTTGTAAATGCAGCTTCGTTCCACCGATCACTGCGTCGCTTTGGTTGTTGTACCGGTTGTACTTGATGGGCAATGGCCGCCCGAGCTGTGTAGCAGCCCTCACAGAGTCCGAGCAGCGCACGAGCAGACGACTTTCGCAGCTACCTGAAGTGTGTCCGTGACGTCATGGCTGCAGTGGCCGCAGCGAATGGCAGCTTCTAGCAAGCCTTGCCAGTCAACTTACCCGTGACGTCACGGGTTAAGGAAATGGTTCCATGCGACACCGCCAAACGACGACTTCTCAGCCTGTGAACTTCAAAAAACGCTGTTTTTAAAAATTAATAATAAACCGCTGGCTTTCTTCCAAGGAGTTATACTTTGGGTTAGTGCTCAAAAGTAGTTGTCCTACACACTGAACGCGTTTATCAGTGGCTTCTTGGTGGCCGTTTCAGTGAACCTTTAAGACTTTGAAAGTAGCGACACTCTCTTCCGCGCTGCGCTTTCCACCTCGATTCTCCTCGCGTGGCGGCGGCGTGCGCTGCGCACGACACTCTTTTTCTCCTTGGCGCCCGCTGGCCGGCCGGAGCAGTGAGTAAAGCGCGAGCTTTTGGGCCAGGTCTGCGCTCCAGGAGTGCGCAAAAGTTTTGAAAAATTGCAAGAAAAGAGTTGAAAATGTCGAAAGTAACGTTCATGAAAAGATTTGTTTCTTCTTAGAACTGTTTGAATGAGGAATACTGATAAACAAAGCTTTCAGGCGAGTTCTGCGGTGCAGACACTTTTTAAGTCACGTGATAAGGTGTCTTATTTTGTGCACCTAATCTTGTACTGCCTCAGATTTTGTATCTGTTTTCTAGAGCGTGAAATCTGTCACCGCTGTAAAACTTCGGAAAACGACTTAGGCTGGTGCTTTGAACTTCAAGATCAGAGAAGGTCAAAGCAGGACTTAGTCTATTTCGCTACGGTCAAGCTATCTGTCTGGCATAGTATGTCACGTGATAAACCATGAGTTTGGAATATTAGTTAATTGCACTAGTATTTTGATCAATTACTGGGCCATCATATTTGATATTTAGTAAATTGCAAATAAAATCCAAATTTTAGCTGCAGCATCGAACTGTATAAGCTTAGGCCAAGTGTAATGGCACTATATATGCTAGTTAGCAATCCGCAATAATCTGCGTTAATTTGTTAATTTTGTATAAACCCAATCTTACAGCAGTTCCTTGCCTCTTCGGGGCAAAGAACAGGTTCGCAACGGCAGTCTTGATATGATGCTGATGGAGGAAATAAATAATTATATGAGTACGCGGTCACTCACTGACTTCGCGTGTGGTTAAAAGACAGCAGGGTACACTTGGAGAAGTGGTGGGCCCTATTCCCGACACACTGCAGTTCTGGGGCGAGGACGCTGTGGCCTCATGCGCTATGTAAGAGAGCAGAATTTTATTGAACGCCGCAATCAAAAAAAAAAAAAATGACAGGGTCCACTTAAGTCTCCAACGTGCGAAAATGCGAAGCATATAACTGCCAAATTATTAACTATCGCAATCGTATCTATCACTATATCTACTAATGCCGTCAAGTTACCTATCATAACCGTCACAATCCGTAACGAACAATATCACCTCACTATCCGAGCCTATTCTATCATTTACTATTATTATCCGTAACAGTCACCATCATTAGCTATCACTATTTAATCTGATGCCGTCCCATTACCCAATGATATACCTCAATTTTCATTGACTTACGTTGCCAGTCCTATCTCTATTATCCCATCATATCTGACAAGATAACTATACATTCACTTTTATTTCCTATACTTTCTTGTTTTCTCATGAATAACTGACTACTATCAGTGCGAGGTTCTTGTCTGTGTCGAGGAGGCTTCTTTTGCTTCGGAACAGGTCGGTTAGAGAAGATTGACGGAACTGCGTTGGGCTTCAGCTTTTTTATCGAGTTCGTGTAATATTCGCGGCTCAAACTGGTCTTCCGTGAAATGTAGCTAGCACATAGAGCGATGAATTAATCACTCAGGCTAGATGAAAAAAAATCTTCTTGCAAACATTTGAAATAAGTAATATGTTACAGTGCTAAGAATTGTGGCTCGCAAAATGTTCCCCTATTTTTACATAACTATACCCAGGGGGTAGACGAGCCGTACGTGAAAGTGCTGGAAGATATATATAGTGGCTGCACAGCAACCATAGTTCTGCATAAAGAAAGTAACACAATTCGCAAAAAGAAAGGAGTTCGGCAAGGAGACACAATCTCCCCAGTACTATTCACAGCTTGCTTAGAAGTATTCAGAGACTTGGAATGGGAGCAGTTAGGGAAAAAGGTAGATGGAGAATACCTCAGTAATGTGCGATTTGCTGATGACATCGCCTTGCTAGGCAATTCGGGGAATGAACTGCAAATAATGATTGATGACCTAGAGAGGAAAAGTAGAAAGGTAGGCTTGAAAATCAATGTGCAGAAGACTAAGGTTATGTTTAACAGCCTCGGGAAGGAACAGCAGTTTACATTAGGTAGCGAAGTACTGGAAGTAGTAGGGGAATATGTCTACTTAGAACGGGTAGTGACCGCAGATCCGGAACATGAAAAGGAAATAACAAGAAGAATAAGATTGGGATGGAGCGCATTTGGCAAGCACTCGCAGATTATGACTACCTTTTACCGGTATCGCTCAAGAAGAAAGTATACAACAATTGCATCTTATCTGTACTCACCTATGGGGCTGAAACGTGGAGGCTAAATCAAGAGAGTTTCTACTTAAGTTGAGGACAACCCAGACGGCTATGGAACGAAAAATGGTAGGGGTAACATTAAGGAATAGGAAGCGTGCAGAGTGGGTCAGAGAAATAACTCAAGTTACCGACATTCTAGAGGAAATTAAGAAGAAGAAATGGCCATGGGCAGGACATGTAGTGCGAAGAGAGGATAACCGATGGTCGCTTAGGGTAACAAACTGGATTCCAAGGGAAGGAAAGCGTAGCAGGGTGCGGCAGAAAGTTAGGTGGGCGGATGAGGTTAAAACGTTCGCAGGGGTTAAGTGGATGCAGCTAGCACAGAACCGGGTTTATTGAAGAAATATGGCAGAGGCCTTCGCCGTGCAGTGAGTATAGTCGGGCTGATGATGTTGATGATGATGAACTATAATCATTATTGATTGTTTAGGTTTCGTAAATACAGCAAATGGATGCAATGATTCCGGCTGATTTGACGTCCATGGGAAAACTTTTCCCACCGTAAATGAATACGCAGAATTGCGGTTTTAGAGCTCGAACTTTCAAAGCGAAGGTAACCTGCCAACGCCTAGTAGTCATGATCAAAGTGAAGTGTGTGTGATCATGGGAACACCCCCTGCACATTGGCCTTATCCGTGATAAAACGAAGCCATACTTTTTAACCCACGCATGCATAGAAGCATGGGAAGACACATTCAAGAATTGAAAAAAAAAATGCAATATGACCTACTGATTACCCGCAATACCACGGGCTTACTTGCCAAAGAGTTTTACAGGATCAGCATTCATTCCTTCTAAGTAACCGACGTACAGCCTTGGTCAAAAAACTTAAGGCCGCTGCGAACAGCCCGGGAGCGGTTGCTCTCCGCTATCGCGGCGCTGCCACCGCCGGCGCGCTTCGCCGCTCGCTGGCGCCTAGGATAAAGAGGGCGAGGGAAGCATCTCTCTCGCTCTCAAGCATCCTTTGATAACAGCGCTCAGGAAAAACTAGTGCGGCGTTCGTTCTGCCCGCTGCGAGCTCTTCTTGCGGCCGCCGTGATACGGCGCTTCGTGCGAGTAAATGCGGTGGCCTGAGCGAGATTCCAGGTTTCTATGCAGCGCATTAAAGACCATTTGCAAACCTCTGGAAGTAAGCTTCTCTGCACAGCGAGGACTCCTTTAACATGACGGCCGAACCTATTTTGGGGGCAGAATTTTGGAGCAGCGCTGGAGACGTCTTTTTGCCGCTTTTCGATGGAGGCGAAAAGCAAGGCGCCTGTGTGCTGTGCGATGTCAGTGCACGTTGAAGAAACCCAGGTGGTCGAAATTTCCACAGCCCTCCACTACGGCGCCTCTCATAGTCTGAGTCGCTTTGGGACGTTAAAAACCCATAAACCAAACCCAACCAAACTTCTGCCCGATTGATATGCCGCGCCGCAAGAGTAAAGGGGATTTCGCTACTCTGGAAAGGTGACTTTCGATGTTTTGCAAAGGGTCTATTATGTAAAAATTATCCTAATCCGTGCAATTTCCGTGCAATTACCCTACACATTCCAGGGCGAGAGTGCTCACATTATGCTTTTAGATCTGCATTTTGAATACGCTTCTCAGTGCTCCATAGCGTTGAACCAGGTTGTATTTATAATCTCACAGTATACTCTCATAGTGTATTTATAATCCCATAATTCATTTACAAAGGAGTAGGAGCAGTAATATGGCTCTCTTCGGAAAGGACTTGTAACCACCATTACTATATTTCAAATACGTAGCGGTGCTGTCGTTTTTACGGGTCCACTGGAAGAGGTATTTCGGATATGGTGTACTCAGGCGTCGATCGTCGCTACGAGAAATGGCTTCGAAAGGCAGCTTTTTTTTTTTTAAATTGGATCACCTAGCATCTTTTCAAGTAAAGTAGATGTCTTTGCTAATTGTCAATCAAACATGAGGGTAAGCTACAATGTCTCGGGGAAATTAAGCACCAAATCAAAATTAATGCCTTAAAAACATGCCCCCCTTCCACCTCCCCCGGGATTTCGTCGAGAGATGCAGGTGACACTGTGAAGCTTATGCTTTTATTTGTTCGTTTGTTTGTGGGTTTTAACGTCCCAAAGCAACTCAGGCTATGAGAGACGCCGTAGTGGAGGACTCCGGAAATTTCGACCACCTGGGGTTCTTTAAAGTGCGCTGACATCGCACAGCACACGGACGCCCCTCCGTTTCGCCTCCACCGAAACGCAGCCGCCGAGGTCGGGATCGAACCCGGGTACTCTGGCACAGTAGACGGGCGTCTTACCACTGCACCACCCCGGCGGGGCGTATGCTTTCTTGATTAATTTGACACATGTGACATTAATGATGACAAATACGAGCTCTCATAATGGTTAATAGTTAATACAAACAGCGCCAACAGTCAGACACAAGACAAGAAAGCACAGGACAAGCGCTGAACTCACAACTAAGCCTAAGCCTTTACTCCAAGGCCCAGAGAAAAACACACAAGAAGAAAAAGAAGCAGTCACCTGAAACAGACCCTGGGTTCACCTGCTACATAAAAAAATTATTCAAAAAAGAAACCTCTTCACTTGAAAGAGGCACTGAAGTCTTGCTGACACACTTAATGTCCTTCGTAGTAAAATATGCTTCGACTAGTTCCCTAGTCAACTTTTCTTTGTGGCGATACAAAATCCTAACTTGGTTGAATAGGGGCGCACACTTCATTTCTTTCTTCATTGCTTTACAGGAATGGCAATGCGAGACTAGAAAGGTTGTCTCCTTTCCACTATCCAAGTTATTCCGGTGTTCCATCAGTCTCTGGTTGATACAACGCCCTGTTTTTCCTATATAACAGGCTTCACAAGAGAGTGGAATTCTGTACACAACACCAACTTTGCATCTAACATTATATAGTATAGCATTCAACTGCTGAAGTCAGATATTAGCTACGATCCTCGCAAAGTGCTCGTCTTCGAGCATACACAAGACTATACATTGCGCTGTCCTTTTAACTTGGTCTCAAAAAATAATATCTGATGGTTACGATACTCGGAATAGCCGAATTTGAATGCGGCGCGTTAGACAGTGGTCGCCACAGACCACCCCCGCTCATACAGCATACGTAGGGTTATTCGTTTTCGGGTTTTATATTTTTTCAAATTCGGGGGGTAAAAATCGGGCGTTATTTTTCGGCTTGATAATAGGGGAGAAATCGGGTTTTTCGTGGGAAAATTCCGCAATTCGGGTTTTATCGGGTTAAATTTGCAAACTAATAACTTATTCGATTTACTCTAACCGATGGGTAACAATTAGGGCTAGATTTTGAGCTGTTTTCAAGAAAATATTGCAAAATTTGGCGTTTCTTTGGTAATTAATTATTACTCGCAGTGAGAGGCAACGGTCAGTTTTGAGAAAAGAAACATTTTATTCACGAGAGCTGGTCATCGACGTTTTACACGTCCTTATTAACATACATAATCATCTGCATGCGCAACATCTCGGTTTCCATACGAGACCTGTCTGGTCTCTGCAGGTACCTTAGCTGAGGGAACGTTCGCTCAAAGTCACAGCTGCCATTAGCTAGGCACAACAATGATAACGCTGCATATGCTAGCCTTGGGTAACGCACAGTTGCGTCGTTCCAAAATTCCATCACTTCAACACCTTCATTCGTGGGGCTTGCTTGCAGCAAGTACTGGTTGAACTCCTCGCGAAGCGAGCCTACATCGTCCATCACGGAATTAAAGAGAGGTCGGTAGTCATCAAACGACTGACTCAGCAGCCGCTTCTGGAACGGATCGAGTACGGCTCCCAGTTTCCACAATGTCAACTGGTTTTCTTCTTTGTCTGAGACGTTCCGTTTCAAAGTGCAGTCCCATTTTGTGGAGATTTTGGCGCAAAACTCTTCACAACAAGTTTTTACTACTATGGCACTGCTCTTAGGCAACATAGACAAAACACTTTTCGCCCGATCACTTTTACCGATCGTCGTGGAAAGCTCGTTGACAGTCTGCTGTAGCTTGACGTTTACGAGGTGATCGAAGCTTGGCATGAGGAGTTCTCCGCTTTCAAGCGTTTTCTGGACATCTAAAAGAGGCTCGAGTGCATCTCTCATTAAGACTGCCTTTGCATAAAGAACCTCTTTTTCAGAAAGTATCGCTCGTATAGCTTCCGCTTTGGTGCTATCATGCGAGCATTCAACAAGTTCTGTTAATGAGCTCCACATTTCTATGACTACAACAAGCGCTTTGTAGAAGCTTTGCCATCTGTTCGGAACTACAGAAGGAGGCTTCTTTGCATCAGCGCCAAACAGACTATTAGAGGCACATATTTCGATGTACTTTTGGTGCAGCTTGTTAGCGTGCTTAAATAATGCTCCAAACTTGATCACTGCGGATCGAACATCAGACACGCAAGGTGACGAAATCGCATGGTCAACACTCACATGGATCAAATGGGCTAAGTCCTTTACATGCAAGATGTGGATCGCTTCAGCTTCGCAGATCTCACGTACCATTTTTCGCATGTACTCCGCGGAATCTGTGGCTACGGCTACAACATCCTTCCACGTCTTGCCCACAGTAAGGAGAGCCTTGCCGACTACCCGGGCCACTGTGTAGCTGTTCGAAGCATTAACTCTGTCGACGTCGACTAAACAAACCTGCTTCTTTTTTGCTTTTTGACTATAATAGCACATCAGAGTGTTAATGGTAGGCACTCCGGTTATGTCAGGGGATTCGTCGACGATAACACTCACTTTAACGGCTTGCATATCATCACGTATTTTCGCCATGTCCTTGTCAAAAGCTTCTTTCAGGTATTTAATCCGAAGTCGCTGTCCAGTCGGCATAGTTTTAGCGGCCTTGCAGTATTTGCGTACGAAATCCCCCAGAGGTCCGTCCGCCTGATGCATGCTGATTCCACTGTACGCCAGGGCACGAACGAAGTCGTGAATCACGCCATCCGCTTCATTTTCTTTCGCACGCTGCCTACAGGAAACGTCGAAGAGCGTTGGCTGAGATGTTCCCGCCTTTTCAGCTTCTTGGACCGCCATCTTCAACTTCTTATGACGCGATGACGCGAGATGCTCGCGAATTCGGTCGTAGGGCTTCTTCGCTGGATCGGTGACCATCTCGGTGTTGCAGTACTTGCACACCAGCGCGCGGCTGCCTTCAGAGTCTTTTGTTGCAGTCTGCAAATCCTCGTGTTCTTTGCACCAATCATCCAATGTCTTTCGTTTTCTTCCCATCTTGAACGCTAGTCAGCAGTGCTGCGAATGCACGATGTGTAAATATCGCCGCTGCGCGTGCCCAAGCTACCGCACGGCCGGTCTCGAGGGAGAGCGCGTTTCTCTCCCTCCCTCGAGACCGGCCGTGGCTACCGGCGCTGTGTTCGGGACTCCGACGTTAGATGGCGCCATGGGGCCTGCAATCAACGATTGTCTGTCTGTCGGCCGCTTTGGCCGCTTCTTGGTTGCGCACCAACTGGAGGCACAGCAATTCCGTGGGCACAGTTGTTTCAGAAATCGGGAAAAATCGGGTTTTACCCGATATTTTAGGAACACGCTCGGGGTGCAAAAATCGGGTAAAATCGGGTTTTACCCGAAAACGAACAACCCTAGCATACGCCGCAAATGACATGATTGCCGGCCGGGTGGCTTCTGCTTCGCCATCGTATCGTTCGCGCTGCGCTCGCTGCACTCCTCAGTAAACTATGAGCAGGTGATAGCGCGCCATGCAAGGCCCATAGCACCGTAGAATTGACTTCTTCCATCTCTTTCCTACACGTTCCTCCTCGCGCTCTTCGCTCTCTTATCGTTCTGACTTTTGTTGTTGGCTTTAATCTGCCATGTTCGCTCTTTTTCATTCGCTGACCCGGCTCGTTTTGCCGGTTGGTGAAACCGGCGACAATGGCAACGGCGACGGTGCCACTCAGCCCACCAACGGGCAACACAAAGTTGTGCTGTAAAATGATTTGCTCATCACAGTCAAGCGGCGAACTCGTAGTTGTCTGTCGTGCGTAGTTGTGGTTCGGCATCTGGGAATAAAATCACCGGACACGCATGCGCAGATTCGTATAAAAGAAGTCAAAAACATGACGCCGTCTTTTTCTCCTGCCAAATTATTTTGTTTTTGCGCGCCCGCTGAGTACGCGATAAGTTCTCTTCGACAAGTCAGAGGCAACCCGTCCACGCATCGGTTCGCTGCCGTCAAGAGAGGAATGGTGCGAATCAACCACGAGAAAAGGCTTAGAATAATAGGCCTTGCTATTGGAGGAATGAGCCGACGGAATATCGCCAGGACCGTGGGTTGTAGCAGATGCTCTGTTGACCGCATTGTCTGTGCTTATCGAGATGAGGGACGCGTTGAAGACGCGCCACGAGGAGGAAGGCCTCCTGCTACGACAGCTGAAGAAGATCTGCTAATCGTGGCGGCAGTCAACTGCGATCCGACGCTCACCCTCCAACAGCTTCGACGAGAGCTAGGATTGGCAGCGTCTATCCCAACCATTCGCCGCAGGCTACACGCAGCGGGGCTTCGTAGTCGTGTTGCGTGTCAAAGACCTCGACTCACTGAGAGAAACAGCAGCCCGTCTACAGTTTGCTCGTGAGCATCAGGTTTGGGGTTCAGACGAGTGGAAATCCGTCATTTTCAGCGACGAGTCGACGTTCGTCACCCGCTGGGATCAGCAACAACGTGTATGGAGAATTGTCGGGACAAGGTAAAAACACCTTTATATGTTAACAAATTTCATAATGACTGCTCAAATGTATCGGTCGAGTAAAATTGGTATGAGCGTGAAGTAAAATACTTTGACTCCAGACGTCGAATAAATTCCGTTTAGGCATTCTTGTGCGTATAAGG
Source organism: Amblyomma maculatum (assembly GCF_055883805.1). NCBI lineage: Eukaryota > Metazoa > Arthropoda > Arachnida > Ixodida > Ixodidae > Amblyomma > Amblyomma maculatum. The sequence goes on along the minus strand of NC_139348.1, from coordinate 13,474,182 downwards.
TTTTGAGAATGCATTTTAAATGATGTGAGTGTTCGAGAAAATGTTCGAATTGAAACAAATGGTGTTTAACAGAGACCGGAAGAGTGAGCCTGTGCGGCCCTAGAGAACGTGCTAGTTAAATGGATCTTGAAAGGAAGAATAATCATTTTGGACTTTCAACCAGTTGTTTCAGATTGAATCCCACTGTTCTAAACTCGTTTTACCAATTGATTTGTTCCAGATATGAGCCAAGATATACCCAGCAAGTTGCTGCCAGTGGACGATGTGGAATCAGCGTGTGGGGAGCTATTGCTCATGATGGACTTGGACCGCTCCATCGCATCGACGGCATCCTGACTTCATATGAATATTTAGACATAATTCAGCAGGTGTTATTGCCCTATGTTCTTGAGGGACCGTTTCACGACGGTCTCTTTGTCTTTCAGCACGACAGGAGCCCTGTTCACACGTCAAAGTAAGTACAACAATTTCTGGCTAGCCTCAGCTGCTTGGCCCCTTGACGTCGCGAGCGAAGTGAAAAAACAAAAAGAAAGAAAGGATACATATGAAACAAGTTTTATTTTTTGGTTTACAGAATTATGTTTCAAATGAACTTAGAGAGAGGTTATTGCGATTTCGGCAGCTACATTATTAAACAGGGTGGACAAGTTATGATCAATAAAACTTAAATTATTTAACTAATCAACTGTTTATTGTTTTCTATAGGAGCCAACGTCAAAATTAAAACTTGATGATCGTCATTATTAAATGGGAGCGCTGTTTTCCGGTTTCCAGAACTGGCCTTGTAGCTCAAATTATGTGATGTCAAAAGTACGCGTTTTCTTTGGCCACTAAAGTTCACTTTCCGCGTTGTAGTTATTTAGTATGTAAAAATGTTTTATTAGTAAAATCTTTGTTTCTGCATTTTATTTCATTGGCCCGACCACCCCTTTTTTTTTTTTAGGCTGGTCCGCTCTACTTTAGATGATCTTGGCGTCCAGACATTGGAATGGCCACCCAAGGGAGCAGATATTAATATCATCGAGAATGTCTGGGGCCTGATGAAGCGCCGCATCTCGCGGCGTACTCTTCAGGCCGAAACAAAGGAGGCCCTTTGGGCTGTCATCCACGAAGTGTGGGAGGAACTCAGGAGTGACAGGAGCCTCACGTCGCGTTTGTACGCCTCACTTCCAGGACGCATTCAGGACATAGTCGAGGCACAAGGCGCCTTCACACGTCATTAGTGTCACCTTTCGTTTCGAAAGCTTACACACGATAGATTCTATTTTCTCTCAAGAACTTTCTTTTATTCCGCCGTACAAAATAACAGTGATCTTTTCTACTTTTGTATTGTTTGTGAGAAAAATAAAAGCACCCACTTCTCATCTCTGCCACCATCTTCTCAAAATTTTCTTAAAGACATAAGAGTAGCAAAATAAGTCGTTTCAAGAACCTACTACGGTGTCGCAACACTGTTTTGGTAGTCTTGCAACCCAAGTAATTTTGGTTTAATCGCAATTAAAGAAATTGTATTCCTAATACAGAGTATGAGAGCGAACCTGCAAAATGGTCTAAATATAAGACACCCTGTAGCCCTTCGGTGAGCTCTATGTTAAAGTATCCCTGTAGGACAAACCATCATCCGCCTATCTACTTTCACTGCAAGGCAAAGGCCTCTCCCATACCCAGCTGCTTAACCATGACTTTAACCGGCCAATTGTGGCCAGTTCCCTTTTGCATACTTATCTCGTTTGCCCGCGTGACTTTGTCACCCCTTTGCTACGCTTCCCTTCTCCTGGAACGCACTCCGTTGCCTTAATCGGCCTCCAATCACCCTACTATTTCGAAGCGTGTGCTGAACGTGCCCATTTCTTCTTGATTCAGTTATCTGCAATATTTTTCCTCCTGCTTCCTTCACAAAAAAATGAATCAAAGTAGACGAGCAGAATACAAAAATAAAAGAAAAATTACCCCTCCTCTCCGCCCTTTCCTGCTATATTGCGTTGTATCAAATTTCACGGCTGCTCAGGAAGCATCTCGCCCAGGCCATCGCATTTACTCGCAACAACCGCCGTATCACGGCGGCCGCAAGAAGAGCTCGCAGCGGGCAGAACGAACGCCGCACTAGTTTTTCCTGAGCGCTGTTATCAAAGGATGCTTGAGAGCGAGAGAGATGCTTCCCTCGCCCTCTTTATCCTAGGCGCCAGCGAGCGGCGAAGCGCGCCGGCGGTGGCAGCGCCGCGATAGCGGAGAGCAACCGCTCCCGGGCTGTTCGCAGCGGCCTTAAGTTTTTTGACCAAGGCTGTACGTCGGTTACTTAGAAGGAATGAATGCTGATCCTGTAAAACTCTTTTGCAAGTAAGCCCGTGGTATTGCGGGTAATCAGTAGGTCATATTGCATTTTTTTTTTTTTTCAATTCTTGAATGTGTCTTCCCATGCTTCTATACATGCGTGGGTTAAAAAGTATGGCTTCGTTTTATCACGGATAAGGCCAATGTGCAGGGGGTGTTCCCATGATCACACACACTTCACTTTGATCATGACTACTAGGCGTTGGCAGGTTACCTTCGCTTTGAAAGTTCGAGCTCTAAAACCGCAATTCTGCGTATTCATTTACGGTGGGAAAAGTTTTCCCATGGACGTCAAATCAGCCGGAATCATTGCATCCATTTGCTGTATTTACGAAACCTAAACAATCAATAATGATTATAGTTCATCATCATCAACATCATCAGCCCGACTATACTCACTGCACGGCGAAGGCCTCTGCCATATTTCTTCAATAAACCCGGTTCTGTGCTAGCTGCATCCACTTAACCCCTGCGAACGTTTTAACCTCATCCGCCCACCTAACTTTCTGCCGCACCCTGCTACGCTTTCCTTCCCTTGGAATCCAGTTTGTTACCCTAAGCGACCATCGGTTATCCTCTCTTCGCACTACATGTCCTGCCCATGGCCATTTCTTCTTCTTAATTTCCTCTAGAATGTCGGTAACTTGAGTTATTTCTCTGACCCACTCTGCACGCTTCCTATTCCTTAATGTTACCCCTACCATTTTTCGTTCCATAGCCGTCTGGGTTGTCCTCAACTTAAGTAGAAACTCTCTTGATTTAGCCTCCACCGCTGCCGCTGCCACCGCCGGCGCCGAAGCGCGCCGGCGGTGGCAGCGCCGCGATAGCCGAGAGCAACCGCTCCCGGGCTGTTCGCAGCGGCCTTAAGTTTTTTGACCAAGGCTGTACACTACAAGTACAAGCTGGAAAGACTAGCTCCTCTACAAGCCCCATTTTTGATTTTTAGTGAAGGAGGCCAGGGATCCTAGCATAATCGTGACAAATGTAATCGAGAGATCGTACGTTTCCAGTTATCACTGAAAGCAAAAAGCAGATTATAGTGCCGTATTTCGGACTCTACAGAAGTCGAAAGCGTATGAAATGATGGAGCCTCGCAGATTATTCAGCCTGCTGCAGAGAACAACCTTATTTTTATGCCACGCCGCAAAAATATTGAGGAGCAAGCAGGACGCTAGAATAGAAAACGCAGCGTCAGGTGACGCATTATTACGTGGAGTGAGAAAGGCGCCTTACGTCGCAAATAACTCTGTTCTTTCTGGGAATAAACTTCTTTCGACCAATCTTGTGAATCCAAAGAATCTTGCGCAAGCCGTCACGCTTGCCTTGCGATATCATGAATAACGCATAACCATCTTCAGGCCGCTTGCTACAGTTGTACGCGCAACAGCACGGCATAGAGCTTGCACCCCGCCATAAAAGCACAGCGCGCAATAATCGCTCGCCGAGCCTAGGAGACAAATGGCGCGAAAAAAAAAAAGAAAAACTTAAGGAAAACGCCGGACGCGCGTTTTCCTTACGGCAGGGAGACCAATCGTCGCGCAGGTAGGCGGGCGGACAGCCGGCCTTCAAGGAAGGGGCGAGGTGGAGGCGAGGAGGTAGCGCGGTGGCGGCACAGTTCAGTTGTTGGCGTAACTTTGAAATTATCAAGGGGCTTTAGTCTGCTGGAGGTCGAGGAGGCTTCTGTCGCGACACCGCGACTGAGTCATCTCAGCTTGTTCGGACATGAATTCTCTTCCTTTCCCTCTGAACTGACGAGCGTATGAAAAGCAGCGGCAGATTCCGCTGCGGGAGAGACTACTTGAGAGACGTTGTAGAGACGACGCCAGACTCCAGCTTTGTGAGCGTGTCAGTTTTTTCTCCGGGCCAGCTTCTCTGCCCGTTCCTACGTGATGTTGAATTAAACGTTTGTTTTGTTTAGTCGACGCCTCGTCTTTGCTGGGACCGTTGATGCCGTCCGCCGAGCCATGGAGCCGCCAGGCGAACGCTACCGATGGGGCTGCGATCCGCACGTAACAAGGCGATGCACGATGTGCCGACAGCAGGACACCTCGGGATGGCGGTAATTAGAGACTTTTAGAACAGCGTACACAAACACAGGCAGGGAAATAGCGCATGCCAAAATTATCGAGACAATTGCACTGCGCATGCGCTACACGATACCCAAGACCGAACTCCTTCGTACGCCAGCGTACGCCGAAACTTGAGTTTATCGTGCCCTGCCCTCACGTACGATGGGAGACCAGTGTTGACAAGATGACGGCGTCCAGGCCGCCCGCTTCAGAGTGAATTCGTCTTCGTTACCGCATTTTTGGGCGCGCTGCCGCCTATAAATGGAACACGTTGTCTTCGCTTTGCCTCGTGTAGCATTGAGCTCAAATAATTAGTGAATAATCTGCTCTGTTTTTTATTTTTCACGGCGGCAGCGCAGTCCCTAAGCCTGACGAGTGGCGTTGTTTTGTTGGCATAGCAACGCCATGAAGTGAATCGCCTTGGATTGACTGACTGCTTACACGCGTGTATCCGTAAACAGAAACCATGGTTGATTTTTTTTCAGTCGTCGCGTGTGCGAGTTGACAGCTTCCGCGAATGCAGCACAGCGAAAGCCTGCTCCTCGTCTGCGGTTTGTAGGCGCAGGCGATTCAGCATTACTTCGAGAAGTCAGCGCTGAAAACCCTGAAAACTGCCGCAGCAAAGAAACTGGCTAAAGTCGCGGTGCGACTTGGCTAGTTTTGGCTTGCAAGTAAAAAAAAAAAAGAAGCCTGAATGTGTTTTCTTATTTTAAATCTAGATATCGCCGCAGTAGTTTGCGTTCGCGTTTTCCTACGGCCAACTAAAAGCGCCAATGCAACACACGGAGTAACGTCCCATAAATTGTTGGCGTTTGTCGTATGAAAGCGTTCATACGCTATACTAAAAGTATCTATTATTTCATTCAGAGAAGGTCATGTTCTCTTGTAAATATGCCCGCTTCTATGAAGACTGTCAGCGAGGCATTGGCAACAGTTCGCGAGCTTAAGCATTCTTCAATACTTCGTAACGGCCTACGTTGTTATCGCAGTTTTCTAAGTAGCTTGTCTCATTTTCATCAGCATATCATTTGTTGCAGCAATCCCGCATAGAATGCAGGTTTCGGAACCTCAGATATCCCGTTAAACCACCCCCGCAGCAGTGGCACTGCCGAAACGCATGTACGGTGCGAAAACAGTGCACTTCAATGAATTCCAGGGGTCAGCATAGCGAAGCTTTCCGCTACGGCCTCGGTCGTAGGCAACCTCAATTTCACTGTCAGTTAGTGATGGTACGACTAATTTACCATAAATCTTCCATATCACTCCCTATCCAATGTTCTTCGCATCCTCGTCCCTATCACCGGACATCCTACTCGAAGCAAAAGCCCCAATTGCAATCCGCCAAGGACGAAAGGTTTTCCCATGTGATAACGACTCCTTCTTCGTAACTTTGCATACAGCACTGGGGCATTTCCTTAAGCGTTAAGAGAAAGCGCCAACTCCTGAAAGCATTAACACCGCTTTTTTATTCCGCGAATTTTGGGAACTGAAGGACTGCCACGTAGTCTGGCGAAGTGTTAAGCGTCTCTTGTTGCTTTGGTTTTAGAGGAAAGGAAGGCGCGCTATGTGTCCTATGCAGTGGACGCCTAAACTTACAATAAATGACATGCAATTGGAGCTACATAGGTCATCTACTCGAATCTCCTTCGCAAACTTGCTTCCAGCGTCACTAGTAGACGAGTGGTAAATGTGAAGCCAAATAGTATGACTCCATATTGAATGCCACACAAAGTACTCTTGAGTACAAGTTTTGATAGGAAATCACGCGCACATTTGTTCAAAGCCGCCTTCATCAAAAGTAGGGTACGCCGACGGCAATGGCGACGCTTTTTGAACCAAGGCTGTCCCGTAAAATATTCGTGTGTGATCTACCTGTACCCTTGTAACAAAGAATTACAATAACAGGGGAATAAAAGCAAGCAACACCCACCTGTCATCACTGCTTACAACTTGAGTATGCAAGGCTATGGAAACAATGGCTAAAATAGTTGCAATAATCAGCAACATCTTTGCGTAGTGCTCGCCAACGTTTGGTTAAACTGCAGCTTTGCACAGTCAGATTCGCATGCGTGGCTGAGGTCGTAAATGCAACGCCTGAAAAGCTTTTGCCTGAAACAAAGAAGTGAAAGCTGTGGGCGGCCGTAAAAAATTCGTTTCCGCGTGGTGGGGTTTCAACATTAAAACGTTGCAGACATCTCCCTGAAAAAAAAAAAAAACATCAATTTTCTGAGTACATTGCGGAATCTGGCGAATGGATGGGGTAGCACGAACGAGAGAAATTTCTATTGCTCATTAGTGAGAAATATAGCCCATCAATACTATATTCACGTTACTGCGTGTTACTGCATGGTTAATGTTCAGGTTAGCGCTACAAAACGCAGAATTTTAGAGCGCAGCTCTCTGGCGCCCGTTCCGCGTCGGCGTTGGCGTTGATCGCGTCGACCTCATAACCAGCTCCGCCCCCCTTTCATCCCCACAATTCGAGCTGGCGCTTCGGCATCCGGAGCCTCGCAGGAAGAGGGGAGGGGGGTACACTCAGCGGCGAACGATGGGGGCAGGAGCGCGCGCAGCAACCGGAGAACACGAGGAAAGGACGTTAAAACGTCAAGTTGGGCTAGTTGGTAATTTCTTGTTGGAATCATTTTGTAGGGGTAAAAACACGGACACATAGAACACGAAACACAAGGGACACCCGCTAGAGGGGACACTTTTAATGCATCATGAGGAGAGGAAATTTTTATTATTCTGCATTATATGCATTCACTTTAACTGCAGCGTCTTGCGTTACGTGCGTCATCAACTTTATAGTGGCAGAGCATAGCCCACTCACCATGCTTTTTTTGTAGGACAATAGGGCAGCTGAAACGCTGCTTCCATTCCCTCCGTGACCAGCAACACATGTCACTGGACCATGTGTGGACCAGCATCATGAGGAGCTGCTAACTCCACAACGTGTCCCAGGAGTAAGCGTGCAGGACGCAGAAGTGCAAGATGAAGTGTCTGTACATGCTTATCCTCACCAGGGTTATAGATTTATGCTGCGCAAAGGCATGGTGCAGCACGATTTATCCTGCTTTAAGTACAGTTACGTGAAATAAATTATGCCTGTCACTGAATTTAATGTTTTCACTGGGCGACCTCTCATGACCGGATAACTATGCAATGTGTTCATTTCATTATGTGCTACATCAGACTTGTATTGACATCTTGAAGCCTATGCAAGAGTGTGCATTGAAATATTTGCTGTTGAGCTGTTTAACGTTGCAGTACATAAAGAGCATAATAACACATTAAGCATAAACACCTCCTTTTTACTTCATTTTGCTTGCAACATCCGATTCGAGACATGTAAATAGGAGGTTATATTTGAGCACTAAGCTTAATGTCTACTTGCAGTGGAGTTACAGTGGTCAGGGTGCTCGCTTACTGCACCAGATGATGAAGGATTGAATCCTGGCCACGGTGGCCACATTTCGATGTAGGCAAAAAAATAGGCACCCGTTTGCTGTTCAATATCATCATCATCAGTCTGACTATACCCACTGCAGGGCGAAGGCCTCTCCCATATTTCTCCAATTAACCCGGGTCTGTGCCAGCTGCATCCACTTGACCCCTGCGAACTTCTTAACCTCATCCGCCCACCTAACTTTCTGCCGCCCCCTGCTACGCTTTCCTTTCCTTATAATCCAGTTTGTTACTTTAAGCAACCATCGGTTATCCCCTCTTCGCACTACATGTCCTGCCCATGCCCATTTCTTCTTAATTTCCACTAGAATGTCAGTAACTTGAGTTATTTCTCTGACCCACTCTGCACGCTTCCTATCTCTCAATGTTACCGTTACAATTTTTCGTTCCATAGACCTCTGAGTTGTGCTCAACTTAAGTAGAACCCTCGTGGTTAGCCTCCACGTTTCAGTCACATAGGTGAGTAGAGGTAAGATGCAACTGTTGTATATTTTCCTCTTGAGCGATACCGGTAAGCTGCTAGTAATAATCTCCGAGTGCTTGCCAGATGCGCTCCATCCCAATCGTATTCTTCTTGTTATTTCCTTTTCATGGTCCGGATCTGCGTTTACCACCTGTCCTAAGTACACATACTCGCGTACTACTTCCAGTGCTTCGCTACCTAACGTAAACTGCTGTTCCTTCGCGAGGCTGTTGAACATTACCTTAGTCTTCTGCATATTGATTTTTAAGCCTACCTTTCTACTTTTCCTGTCTAGGTCATCAATCATTATTTGCAATTCATCCCCCGAGTTACTTAGCAAGGCAATGTCATCAGCAAATCGCAGATTACTGAGGTTCTCCATCTACCCTTATCCCTAACTGTTCCATTCCAAGCCTCCGAATACTTCCTCTAAGCAAGCTGTGAATAGCACTGGAAAGATCGTGTCTCCTTGCCTAACACCTTTCTTTATGGGAATTTTGTTACTTTCTTTATGCAGAACTATGGTTGCTGTGCAGCCACTATATATATCTCCCAGCACTTTCACGTACCTACCCCCTGATTTTGCAATGCCTGCATCACCGCCGCAGTTTCAACTGAGTCGATTACTTCTTCGTAATTAATGAATGCCATGTATAAGGGCTGGTTATATTCCGAGCATTTTTCTATCACCTGGTTGATGGTATGGATATGATCGATAGTAGAGTACCGTTTACGAAAACCTGCTTGATCCTTAGCTTGATTGCAGTCTAAGATTGTCCTGATTCTATTAGCGATTACCTTAGTAAATACCTTATACGTTACACACAGTAATCTGATTGGTCTGTAGTTTTTAAGGTCCTTAGAGTCCCCTTTCTTATGAATGAGGATAATGTTTGCATTCTTCCATGGTTCCAGTACCGTCAATGACACAAGGCCATGCGTATACGGGGTGACCAGTTTTTGTAGCCCAATATCCACCCCGTCCTTTAACAAATCTGTAGTTATCTGACCCTCTCCAGGTGAGTTCCCCCTTTTCATAGTTTCTAATGCTTTCTTGACCTCGTCCTTCGTCACTCGTGGAACGTCTGACTGTTTTTCCCTGCCGCCAATCTCACGACGGTCCTGACTACTTTGGCTGCTGTAGAGATCTGTATAGAACTCCTCGGCTACTTTGACTGTCTTGTTCATATTCGTGAGGACGTTGCCCGCCCTGTCCCTTATCGCATACATCTGGTTTTTGCTATTCCTAATTTCTTTTTTACCGCTTTAAAGCTTCCCCCGTTCTTTACAGCATGCTCAATTGTCTCCATGTTATACTTCCTTATATCGGCCACCTTGTGCTTATTGATTAGCTTTGATATCTCGGCCAATTCTATCTGGTCTGTTGGATTGGAAGCTTTCATACTCTGGCGTTTCTTAATCAAATCTTTCGCCTCCTTAGACAGCTTACCGGTATCCTCTCTACCTATCCTACCGCCTACTTCTATAGCACACTCAGTAATGATATCTATGAAATTATTGTTCATTCCTTCTAGGGCAATGTCGCCATTTTCGGTTAGAGCTGAATATCTATTCTGTAAAGAGATCCTGAGCTCTTCTGCCCCCCCCCCCCCTACCCCTCACCGCTAATTCGTTGATAGGTTTCTTTCTTACTAATCTGTTGCGTTCCTTCTTCAGATTTAGGCTCATTTGGGACCTCACCATCCTGTGGTAACTGCATCGCACTTTCCCGATTACCTCAACATCTTGCATAATGGCGGGGGTTGAACACATTATGATGTCAATTTCATTTTTAGTCTGCCCGTTAGAACTTTTCCATGTCCATTTCCGGTTCTTCCGTTTGCTGAAGAAGGTATTCATGATTCTTAAGTTATTGCGCTCTGCAAACTCAACTAGTAACTCCCCCCTGCTATTCCTAGAACCAATGCCATAGTCACCCACTGCCTGGTCTCCTGCCTGCTTTTTCCCTACCTTTGCATTCAAGTCGCCCATTAGTACAGTATACTGCGTCTTTACTTTTCTCATTGCCGATTCAACATCTTCGTAGAAGCTTTCAACTGCCTGGTCATCATAACTGCATGTGGGTGCATAGACCTGTACAACCTTCAGTTTATAGCGCTTATTAAGCCTATATACGATGCCTGCCACCCTCTTATTTATACATAGAATTCGTCTATATTGCCCGCAATATAATTATTGACAAGGAAACCTACTTCTAGTTCTCGCCTCTCCGGTAAACCTCGATAACACAGTACATGCCCATCCTTCAGTACAGCATATGCCTCATTCGGCCTCCTAACCTCACTAAGCCCTATGACATCCCATTTCCTACCCTCTAATTCCTCTAACAGCACTGCTAAACTACCTACTCTAGCTATAGGGTTCTTGCGTTAAACGTTGCCAGGGTTAGTTTCCGATGGCGGCCTGTCCAGTGCAAGATCAGTGAATGTTAAAAGATCTGAGGTGGTCGAAGTTACCCTACCTCTGCACTACTGCATCTCTCGTAGCTTGAGTCACTGTGGGGTGTTAAGCCCAATAAATGAAACCAATTGCGTAACTTTAACACCGGTTACACCAAGAGTTGGTTCAATGTGGTAAAGTACGGTACTTAACAGATTACAGATATGTTTTTAAGCTGACAATTTTTTATTTTAATACCTGCAATACATATTTTGTTAGAGTCTGAGCAGTAAATTGATAAACATGCAATAGTTTTTTCCATCACTCAAGGATTGCCATTTTGTCAAATACTTGCATGGTATCAGAGTGCAATGGTGAATTCTGGGAGTCTTGGTGAATGTATGCAAAAGCAGTAGCCCGGGCTACCATTTGTGGTAGGTGTTCACAGCCCCAGGTTTTGTATAAATTTACATGGCAACAATGCTCGGACGAGCCATGTGGCATAAAAATAAAATGGAGATACCTGCTCAAAGTGTAACGAGTAGTTTTGCCATCAACTTTCAATGATCACATCTGTAATGTTGATAATGCTTAGATTGCAATTACAGTTACGACAACTGAAGAATATATGTAGGGCCTTAGAAAACTATGTTATTATTTGCAGGTGCAATATTCAACATCATTTCGGATAACCTTGTATTAGAATGTTTATAGCCTTTTGCAGCACTCCTCACCCACTGTGAATTAAATCATGTGCATGTTTTGTTGTGTCCAGTTTTTATGTCAACTAAGCTTTTCTGCATTATACTCTTGCAAGTACTTCAAAATTAATTATTCCACCCTTTAAGACCAACACCTATACCCCTTACTAACTGTTGTTTGTTATTTATTCTCTGCTACTCACTATGTGGTGTGACCTGCAAAATAAATATTAGCATGGCTGGTGTGTGTGTGTAAGGCATCTACAACTGTCATTTTATACTTTTCTCAAGTATATGTTGTTTTGCTTATACGATAATTTTCTTTCCCATGTGGGCAACAATTTTCTCACTTGCATGCTGTGGGAACAGTTGTGCAAATGATATCGCTCAATGTCGTGCTGGTGCTGGTCACATGCTTGCATTAAATCACCTCAAGGGCTACTCATCTTGCATATCTGTATGTGGTTGCAATACCACTCTAAACCTGTGCACATCCAACACCCAGAACAGGCCAGAATTATAGGACTGAAAGAAAAGTACCTGGTCGTTTTTTTTATCTACAGGAAAGATCGGTGAGAGCAAATGCCGTGGTTGCACAAGTATACCACATTACTGTCAGGGTGACAACCGCTGTAGTCATATGAACAACTGTATTTGTCAACACTACTGTAGCATATTTCTGTTCGTTTGTGTTTCAGAAATTGGGGTTTGGAGTACTGACATTTTGATATACAAATCGAGTATATTTGTGGGAAAGAATGCATTAGAATAGCTATTCTACAATCTGGTGCAAAAATAATAAAAATATATAATTTTGGGCGTCATTTCTGCCTAGCATTGGCACATGACTGATATTGTGCATAGGCATACACCAGAACTAAAAGTACATTACAAATGTTACACAGGTTTGTACATACAACTTTTTTTTCAATAAGGCCCTGCATGAAACTAGTGGGAGCTGGGGGATCAAGTCTGTATGAAACTAGTGGGGGTCAAGTCTGGCCACTGCGTTTGCCAGACTTGACCCCTCTTGATTTTTTTTGTGAGGTTACTTAAAGTGCAAAGTGTACGAATCGGAACCGGCGAGCATTGACGACCTAAAACAGAGAATCAAAACGTCACTTGAGAATGTACCTTAAGAAACGATCATGCGAGCAGTGAAATCAGTGAAAGATTGCTAGATGGCATGCATTGCAATGCAAGGAGGTAACTTCGAACACGTACTTTGACTAGTGATGTGCAATGACTATTCCTGTGTGGTCGGCCTTGAGAAACACAACTTATCAATAAACTATTTTTCAAAACTTCTTTGCGAGTGCCGTTCTCATACTGATTCTCACTTGTCAACGAAACTAGGTGGCATATTAGGAGCAAATATGTGTGCAGTGATCAAAAGGTTCCCCACTAACTCTTGTTAAAAACAAGCAGCAACTAAATTTATCGTGAAGAGAAAATAACCACAGCATCCTAGAACTTGGAGGAGAAGTCATGCTGTCGAATGTATTTCTGGAAAGAATTGAGATCCTGTCCGAAATTTTGGGCGCCAGTGCTCGAAAAAACTTGTCAGCGAGCTACAACTAGCCGTTCTTGCAGTGCAAACCAACATGAGGTAAAAATTGGATGCCGCCAAAGAATGTTCCTCGACGGCAGCCTTCGGTTAAGTCACGGTGCAAGATATATAGGTGGCGACACAGCAGGCCACAACGGTTCCAGATAAAGTTCCCTAGTTTGTCTAAGCCGTACGAGAGGGCAGTTCGCTCAGCGGCCTGTGACGTAGTGGGAGGCAATGCTTTTCTATGGTCAATACACGCTTTTGGGGGCCATTTTCTCCTAAACTGTGACCAATGATGACAGAAAAATATTTTTGACGCTTTGATTTTGTCTAGGTCTATTATTAGGTGCAGTATTGTGAATCTGTGGCTTCGTGAATGCTTAAATAAAAGCGGAGAAGACGAAGCATTTTTCGCGCGGAATTTGAACCTGCTGCTCGCTTTGACAACAATGCAATAACCATTGGTCGTTTCATTTGCTCTTTGTCTTCACATCTTTGGTTCGCCCATCAGTGTGCCCGCTCATATTTTCGCCCCCTCTACACTTACTCGTTTGATCCTTAGTTTGCACCTTATTTTATTCCTCCTGTAGTGAACGAAGAGCGGATTTACGAAGACGAGGAAGAGGACAACGAAGTTCCGCTGCGCTGCTCGAGCTCGCTGGTTTTGTGCCTCGACGGACTGTGTTCTTGTGCTATTCGCCGGGCAGCTTACAGAGGGCTATATTCCTTGTTGAATCCTCAGTAAAACCCCTTTCACTTAGTGGAGGTGCTGGGTTCGACAGCGTGGTCGTGTGTCAGCGGCAGAGCGTCGCGTGATCAATGAGCAAGTTCAGGACATGCTACAACGTAGTGTAATCCGTCCATCTCAAAGCCCCTGGTCTTCACCAGTGGTGCTAGTAAAGTACAAAGATGGCTAGTTTCGCTTTTGTATCAATTACCGGCGCCTCTACAAAATTACCCACAAGGACGATTACCCCCTTCCACGTATAGACGACGCTCTTGATTGCCTCCAAGGTGACGAGTACTTTTCGTCTCTTGATTTACGTTCCGGTTACTGGCAAGTGCCAATGGCCGCCTGTGACAGAGAGGACCGCATTTGTGACGCCGGATGGCCTCTTTGAATTTAATGTGATGCCCTCCGGTCTGTGCAATGCGCCCGCCACATTCGAGAGGATGATGGGTAACATCTTGCGGAAGTTCAAGTGGCCCATCTGCCTCTGCTACTTGGACGACATTGTTGTCTTTTCCACCGACTTCGCTACGCACCTAGAGCGCTTGCGGCAATTTTTGGTTTGTCTTACTGACGCTGGCCTACAACTGAATCTTAAAAAGTGTCACTTCGGTGCCTGGCAGTTGACAATTTTGGGTCACATCGTCTCTAAGAAAGGTTTTCGCCTTGATCCGGCCAAGCTGCGCGCAGTGGCGGAGTTTCCTAAACCGGTCTCACTCAAGCAACTTCGAAGCTTCATATAGGTCAGTGCTCGTATTTTCGGCGCTTCGTACGGAATTTCGCTTCTATTATTGCACCCCTGACGAAGCTACTCGGGGGAAACAGTGACTCAACTGCCTGGTTGGCCGAGTGTGACGAAGCGTTTACCGCATTGCGTCGTCTTTTGACATCGCCACCAATCCTTCGCCATTACGACCCGAAAGCACCCACCGAGGTCCATACTAATGGGAGTGGCGTTGGCCTCGGAGCTGTCTTGGCACAACGGAAAAACGGCTTTCACGAATACGTTTCACGTACGCGAGTCGTGTCCTCTCTAAAGCTGACTGCAACTACTCAGTTACGGAAAAGGAGTGTTTAGCAATTGTGTGGGCACTAACGAAATTCCGACCCTACCTGTACGGTCACCAGTTTCACGTCGTCACAGACCACCATGCGTTATGTTGCCTGTCTTCTCTTAAAGACCCGTCCGGCCGCCTCGCACGATCGGCTCTCCGCCTTCAGGAATTTGACATCCGCGTTATATATCACTCTGGCCGTAAACACATGGACGCCGACGCTCTGTCTCGTTCTCCCCTCTCCACGAACCTGCTTGCTCCACGGCGGCTGATCCCGTCCTCTCGTCTCTAACCATCGCTGATATGCCTGCGGAGCAGCGCAAAGACCCCTGGCTCTCGCATCTCTTATGGACATCGTGTCCACTTCTAACGCTGCTGCGCCTTCTCGGACTTTACGCCGTCAAGCACCACACTTTGCTCTACGAGACGGTCTTCTCTACCGCCGCAATTATATGCCGGATGGTCGACGGTGGCTTCTCGTCATTCCCCGCAATTTACGACATGAAATTTCCGCCTCTTTCCATGCCTACTCTCAGTGTGCCCATCCTGGTGTAGTCAAGACGTTTCAAAGAATTTCTCAACGCCACTATTGGCGCGGCATGTACGGTCATATTCGCAAATACGTCCGCTCCCGCATCGCCTGTCAGCGCCGCAAGTCATCCACATCTCGTGCTTCTGGCCCCTTACAAACCCTTCCATGCCCGGCCCGTCCTTTTGATCGTGTTGGCGTTGATCTTTACGGGCCACTTCCCTGCACGGTCTCTGGGAACCGCTGGATTATCGTCGGCATCGACCACTTCCCCCGATATACGGAGACAGCCGCCCTACCTGCCGCTACTGCCCGTGAAGTTGCCCGGTTTTTACTTCATCATTTTGTTCTTCGCCACGGCGCGCCGCGTGAGCTACTGAGTGACAGAAGCCAAGCCTTTCTTTCCAACGTCGTTGAAGCTCTACTGACGAATTTCGAATCATACATCGGACCACCACAGCCTATCACCCTCAAACTAACGGGCTGACTGAGCGCTTCAATCGTACTCTCGGAAATATGCTCACGATGTACGTTGCCGCCGATCAGACGAACAGAGACGCTGTTCTTCCTTTCGTGACGTGCGCGTACAACACCGCCACGCAGTCAACTACTGGATTTAGCCCTTTTTTCCTCCTTTATGGGCGTGAGGCATCGTCCACGATGGACACTATTGCCGCGAAACCTGCAAAACAGTATTTGTTGTTTTTTAACAGCCGCCGGCATACAGGCTTATCACTCTGATTCTGGACCGCGTATCAGTTGTGTAATCTTTGTTTGTTACTGCTCGATGTCGCGAGTCACACCTTTACCAGTTTTGTCGTAGCGCAAGACGCACCGAGATCTGTCTGGAAGGTTCCGGCCACTCGGGTGTCTTTCCACAATGTTCCAGCCCGTGCTGGTAGCTGTTTGCGACGTTATCTAGATTGTTCTGTGCAGCCTTTAAATTGAGCGTTGCCGAGTGTGACGAGCATTCTTTGTTCGACGATCGACGAGCACGTTTGTTTCTATCGCCGCCGCCGAGTTGCTTAGTTCTTTTGCGGGCGCGAGTCAGCCCAAATAAAGAGTTTCTTTAGTGCAATTATCGACCCCTTCATTTGTGTCGTCGACCTCGTCACTACTACGTGACATCTGGTGGAGGTGCTGCCTTTGATCCTTCAAGCGAAGACCCAAGCCGTGTTCCTGTCGCCCTGGAAAACCATCCTACAGGTCAACGAGCCAGCCGCCGACTTCAAGGCCTACAACCCGAACACGGTCTGCTGCCTGACCCTACTCGATCTCGGAAGACATCGACGCTCACAATGGCCCAGCCTACAGCACCGGTTGTTTTCGTTCAACCCCGTGAGCCCCCCTGCTTCCATGGACGACCGGATGAAGATGCAGAAGACTGGGTGGACCTTTTCGACCGTGTGGCAGAATTCAATGGCTGGAACGACGCCACGAAACTCAGGCAAGTGTACTTCGTTCTTCAAGGACATGCCCGAGTTTGGTTCGAAAATCATGAGGCAGCTATGAAGGACTGGGACATTTTTAAGGAAGCGTTTTTGACTGCCTTTTCAAGCGTCGTCCGAAAAGAAAGAGCCCAGGACCTCCTTCAGTCAAGACTTCAACTTCCTAACGAGCCTGTGCTGGCGTACGTTGAAGAGATGAAGCGCCTCTTTCGCCGCGCTAACCCTAACATGACTGAAGCTGAGAAAGTCAAATTTTTAATGCGAGGCGTCAAAGAATCGCTTTTTGCAAATCTTGTCCGAAATCCGCCAACAACAGTGGCGGAATTTGAAACGGAAGCGTCTGCCATCGAGAAGACGTTGTACACCCGGATGCGCCACTACGAGCGACCACTTCAACCAGACTACTCATGCCACTACCCCAGCGCATCTGCAAGCGGAGAGAACCTTCGGGACATCATCCGGGAGATCGTGCGAGAAGAGCTCCGCAGAATGCAGCCATCATCGCAACAACCCCAGGTGGCGACACTCGCGGACGTCGTCCGTGAAGAAGTCCAGCAGGCGCTGGGCGTTCCTGAAGCGACGGCTGCGACTTTTCCAGCACAAGAGGCAACAGCGATGAACTACGCTGGTGCATTACGTCGCCCTCCGCCCCGACGTGATGACTTTCCGAGCCCTCGCCGCTACCGGCCTGTTCCTGAAAACCGTCCCTTGGCTCCCGCCCGCCAAGCCTACCAACGACCAACAAGCCCCAGGAAGTGCGACGCATGGAGGACAGCGAACAACCGCCCATTATGCTTCCACTGCGGTGAGGCCGGCCACATTCTGCGGCACTGCCCGTACCGACGAATCGGTCTCCGCGGATTTGCAGTCGACGCTCCACGACCACGCCCAGGTGAACGACCGCAAGAAATCGACAACTATCTGCGTAGCGGTGAGATTGCGCCACCAAGCCGTCGATTCAGGTCTCCATCGCCGTACAGGGCCCGCTTTGCGTCGCCAGGACGTAACTATGATGGTAGTGTGCGCGGAAGGTCCCCAAGCCCCCATAGGGGAAACTAAAGGCAGCAACCTTTGGAGGTAAGGTTGCTCAACGGCGAAAAGAAGAAGATCCTCCGCCGCCGACGACCACTAACGACGACGCAACCATTTCATCGCCGCTCCACACGACGACATCGCCGACAACACGACCAGAGTGCAAGCAGACACCGCCGCCCAGCGAAGTAACAACGCTATGCCCCGGCCATGACCTGAAGAAACGACGAAGCCGAGATCGGACACTAAGGCCCACGTGCAATGCGAGGACGCGAACAAGTGACCTTGAAGTTGATATCAACGGTCGCAGAGTCACTGCCCTAGTAGACACCGGAGCTGACTATTCAGTCATTAGTGGACCGTTAGCCTCTCAGCTCAGAAAAGTTACCACCGCTTGGAATGGCCCGCTGATTCGCACCGCAGGTGGCAACCTGATTACTCCATCGGGACGATGCACTGCAAGAATAACCGTAAATGGGCGTACTTACCCCACCAGCTTTGTGGTCTTGCAGCAGTGTTCCCGCGACGTGATTTTAGGTATAGACTTCCTAAATGAACATAGGGCTATCATCGACCTGCGATCCAAGCTCATCAAGCTCTCTGCAGACAAAGCCATTCCTGCTACGACGACGTCGATGCAACACATCGCTCTAAACGTCCTCGATGAAGAATTGACCGTCCCGCCCCGATCAAGCATCGCAGTCTGCGTAGGTAGCGCAAACATTGAAACCGCTGAAGGCATCGTCGAAGGAAATATCCAATTGCTCTTAGAACGAGGTGTCGGCATCGCAAGAGGCATCGCGAAATTCCGGAGAGGTCAAGCTCAGGTGCTGGTAACAAACTTCACCGAAGAATACCGGCATCTCAACAAGGACACGACGATCGCTTTTCTCGACGAATTAGCCGACCTCAAAGATGTATTCTCCCTCCACGACCAAACGCTGGAAGACGCACCGGGCCTATTCCGTCAGCCCACATTTGACATCAACCCGGCATTGACCCACAACAGGAAAGACCAGATTCTCAGTCTGCTTCGAAGCTACGGGGAGTGCTTCTCATCGTCATCGAAGGTACGACAAACACCACTGGCCAAGCATCGCATAATCACGGACGAACACGCCCGACCTCTGCGCCAAAGCCCTTATCGTGTATCGCCGCGAGAACGCCAGGCCATTCGCGATCAGGTTGAAGAAATGCTGCGTGATGACGTAATCCAGCCATCGAACAGCCCCTGGGCGGCACCAGTCGTTTTGGTCAAGAAGAAAGACAGCACACTTCGCTTCTGCGTTGATTATCGCCGCTTGAATAGCATAACGAAGAAGGATGTCTACCCGCTTCCCCGCATCGACGACACTCTCGACCGGCTCTGCAATGCAAGGTACTTCTCATCGATGGACCTGAAGAGCGGATATTGGCAAATTGAGGTCGACGAAAGAGATCGCGAAAAGACCGCATTAATCACACCGGACGGCCTTTATGAGTTCAAGGTGATGCCATTTGGGCTCTGCTCCGCACCAGCCACGTTTCAACGAGTAATGGATACAGTCCTGGCAGGCTTGAAGTGGCAAATTTGTTTGGTGTATTTGGACGACGTTGTTGTCTCCTCGTCAAACTTTGAAGACCACCTAAAACGACTACAGACAGTGCTGGAAGCCATCAAGTCATCGGGACTAACGCTAAAAGCAGAGAAGTGTCACTTCGCCTACGAAGAACTCCGGTTCCTAGGTCACATCGTTAGCAAGGACGGTATTCGCCCAGACCCGGAGAAAACAGCTGCAATCGCACAATTCCCACCGCCTGCCGACAAGAAAGCTGTGCGCCGATTCCTTGGGCTGTGCGCTTATTATCGACGATTTGTCAGAAACTTTTCGCGGATCGCCGAACCGTTGACGCAGCTTACAAAGGCTGACGTACCTTTTAAATGGGAAGCGCCGCAAGGAGAAGCCTTCAACGAACTTAAGCGCCGCCTGCAATGCCCTCCTGTACTTGGCCACTTTGATGAAAACGCCGAGACCGAAATTCACACCGACGCGAGCAGTGTAGGCCTAGGAGCCATTCTCGTCCAGAAGACTGCCGGACAGGAAAAAGTAATCGCCTACGCTAGCAGGTCTCTCACAAAAGCCGAAGTCAATTACTCGACGACCGAGAAGGAGTGCCTTGCGATCATCTGGGCTACTTCTAAGTTTCGTCCATACCTATACGGCCGACCATTCAAGGTGGTAAGCGACCATCACGCGCTCTGCTGGCTGGCTAATTTGAAAGATCCTTCCGGCCGCCTTGCCAGATGGAGCCTACGACTTCAAGAATTTGACATGACTAGTCTATAAGTCGGGCCGGAAGCATTCCGACGCAGACTGCTTATCCCGCGCTCCCGTCGATTCTCCCCCGAAGGACGATGACGATGACGCCTTTTTGGGACCGGTAAGCGCCAACAGTTTCGCAGAACAACAGCGATCAGACCCTGAGCTGAAAGCGCTAGCCGATTACTTGGAAGGAAAGACCGCTTCCCCTCCTGGTGTGTTCAGACGACATTTATCATCCTTCACGTTAAGCAATGGCCTCCTCGTGAAGAAGAACTTCGCACCTAGCAAGACCGCGCAGCTTCTCGTAGTGCCTAAAACACTTCGGCAAGAAATTCTGCAGGCGTTGCACGATGAGCCAGCAGCAGGCCACCTCGGATTTGCGCGCACGTTGCGTCGAATCCAGGAGAAGTATTACTGGCCGCGACTGCCTGCCGAAGTTGCCCACTACGTGAAGACGTGTCGTGAGTGCCAACGACGCAAGACGCCGCCGAACAGACCAGCAGGACTACTAAACCCGATTCCGCCCCCAATCCTGCCTTTCAACAAATTGGGATGGATCTCCTCGGCCCCTTTCCATCTTCGTCTATGGGTAACAAGTGGATCATCGTGGCCACTGACTACCTTACCCGTTACGCCGAAGCAAGAGCACTACCAAATGGTACCGCGGCAGAAGTCGCCAAATTTTTTGTCGAACAAATTCTCTTGCGACACGGCGCCCCAGAAGTGCTCATCACGGACAGGGGAACGGCGTTTACGGCAGAGTTGACGCAAGCCATCCTGGAATACAGTCACACAAGCCATCGACGAACAACTGCGTACCATCCCCAGACCAATGGCCTTACGGAGCGCCTGAACAAAACGATCGCGGACATGATCGCTATGTACGTCGACGCTGAACACAAGACCTGGGACGCCATCTTGCCGTACGTGATCTTCGCGTATAACACGGCAGTCCAGGAGACGACCAGAGCGACCCCGTTTAAGCTTGTGTACGGCAGGGAGCCCACGACGACGCTCGACGCAATGCTGCCGCACGTAACCAGCGAGGACAACCTTGACGTCGCCGCCTACCTGCAGCGTGCAGAGGAAGCCCGACGACTCGCACGGCTGCGTATTAAATACCAACAGCGCACCGACAGCCGACGATACAATTTACGACGACGCCACGCAGAGTACAATCCAGGAGACCAAGTGTGGGTTTGGACACCAATTCGCCGTCGCGGATTAAGTGAAAAGTTGTTGCGTCGATACTTTGGGCCATATAAAATCCTTCGCCGCGTCGGACCCCTGGACTATGAAGTCATTCCCGACGGAACATCAGCATCACAACGGCGACGCGCACGCCCAGAAATTGTACATGTTGTACGACTGAAGCCATATTACGCGCGTTAAAGAATCTGTGGTGTTTATACTTTGCAGTGTTTATGTTTAAGTTTCTTTGTTTTGAAACATCGAGGCGATGTTTTTTTAAGGGGGGAGTAATGCCGCGAAACCTGCAAAACAGTATTTGTTGTTTTTTAACAGCCGCCGGCATACAGGCTTATCACTCTGATTCTGGACCGCGTATCAGTTGTGTAATCTTTGTTTGTTACTGCTCGATGTCGCGAGTCACACCTTTATCAGTTTTGTCGTAGCGCAAGACGCACCGAGATCTGTCTGGAAGGTTCCGGCCACTCGGGTGTCTTTCCACAATGTTCCAGCCCGTGCTGGTAGCTGTTTGCGACGTTATCTAGATTGTTCTGTGCAGCCTTTAAATTGAGCGTTGCCGAGTGTGACGAGCATTCTTTGTTCGACGATCGACGAGCACGTTTGTTTCTATCGCCGCCGCCGAGTTGCTTAGTTCTTTTGCGGGCGCAAGTCAGCCCAAATAAAGAGTTTCTTTAGTGCAATTATCGACCCCTTCATTTGTGTCGTCGACCTCGTCACTACTACGTGACACTATATTACCATATCGTCCCGACTCCTCCGAGTGGACTCCCCTTTCCGACGCTGCAAAGCATGCGGAGGAATGTCGCCAGCTAGCCCGCTGTTTAACATCGGAATGACAAGGGCGCCCAGCATCGTCACGACAAAGATCAGACGCCACATGTTTTCCCTACAGGATCCCTCGTTTGGCTCTGGGTCCCTGGCACCCCACCGGGATTGTCATCAAAATTTCGAACTGAATACCACGGCCCCTGCCGCATCGTTCACCAAACCTCTCCTTTAAATTATATCGTGGAGCTACTCACTCCCTCTTCGGACATGCGTCATAGCGGCCGCGAAACTGTGCATGTGAGCTGCCTCAAAACATATTACGACCCGCTCGTCTTGTCCTCGCCATAGGTCGCCAGGGTGGCTCCTCTTCGATCACGGAGAAATTGTAGTGAACGAAGAGCGAGGAAGAGGACAACGAAGTGCCCCTGCGCTGCTCGAGCTCGCTGGTTTTGTGCCTCGACGGACTGTGTTCTTGTGCTGTTCGCCGTGCAGCTTACAGAGGTCTATATTCCCTGTTGAACCATCAGTAAAACCCCTTTCACTTCCATAAATTAGAGGTCCCCTAACTGGGTTCTGCTAGCTCCCACTGAATTCCTCCCTCCTCCTTTCACTTCCTCTATAGATTACTTTTCTTAGCTTCTTTACTCTTTCTTTTATCCTCAGGGTACAGGGTACAGTACAGAGGGGAAGAAAATTTCACAACAATGGAAAAAGGACACCAAATATAATTTATTCAATACAGAACAATAGAGGTAAAATTATGGTTAACAGCTTTCTTGAAAAAAAAAATATACAGTGCGCAAAGCAGACGACACCAACTAGCCCCCCAGAGCGTATTATTAAGTTAGCTCTCTTGAATCTACATTAGAGATTGACGAACAGTAATGTGATGTGGTGCGCCAAAGCAGCATATAAATCATTTGATGAACGCAAATAGATTACTCAGTGATTGCATGGAACTTTTTGAGTATGATGAGATGAATGATGCTAGCTAAAAATGGGGTCAAGAAATTACAGGTTCTTAGAAAATATGATTGTGCACCGAGACTTTTCATGGTTACGACGATAAGAAATGAAGTGTGGGGGTTGCTGAGCAGACGGACCATGCAGAGGACCTAGCTCATTGAAACCTATTTTAGAGCGTAAACATTTCATTTCCTAACTAGTTGGTCACTTTCTCGCCCTCGGCGTAGGCCAAAATTCCGTGCGCCGGTGGCTTGTTAACAGAGGCGCCGGCGGCCGCAGCCCACTCCGTGAACTTGGCAACGAGCCAACTCGCTTCGTCATTACCTGCGCGTCTACAGCCCAACACAAGATTTGTAAAGGGGGCATGGCGGGCGCATTTGGTTACGTGTTCCAGTGATCGTGTAGCCGTTCGTGCAATCGAGATTCGTGCAAATATTGATGGCAGTTGGGCTTGCTTGAGGCAAAAAAGCCTTAAATCACGGCAGCATTTGTTCCGGTTTTCGTACACATAACTCGTCCGTACTTTTGTTCGCTTGCGTATTCTATTCTTCCACTCAGTCGTTTGCATTTTAGTGATTTGTGCGGTATAGAAGCGGTACGGGGCGCTGTTGCGTTTTACTTCATTAAGTGGTTAAGAATAGCCTATGAAGTTTTATATTTTTCTCCCATTCACCCAACCGAACGCTGGATTCGCTTTCCCTGCTTTATTTACGCTATCCGAAGTGGAAACACTGCTCCCCCGGCGCCTTCGATTGAATAACCATGACTTAAAGGCTGAGTAACGTAGTACTCACACCCCATATTGCTACATAAAGTGCAACTTCAACCATTTCTTCGCTTAGTTGTTAGGACTTAAATTACGTAAATAGTATTGACAATTGCCAACAAATTATTGCGGACTTCGCTTCTGCAGTGATGCAATGGGCACGGCTTAAGAAGAAAGTGATACGGTGATGCTTCCGGCGACGACGGAGAAGCAGTTCGGGCCACGCAAACGGTTCACGCTGGCGAAACGCGCCGTGCGATATCAGCAGGTTCCTATCGCGACGGCGCCGTCGATGTGTTTTTTTTTTCCTTCCAGCGAAGATTCACAACTACATCGACGCTGACGCTGCGATCAGCGGCCTGGTTCCGAGGAGCGTGGCTGGTACTTTATCTGGAAACTTGCGTCCAGTGCCACGCCCGTGCTGTGTCCCCACCTAAATATTCTTTACACCGTGGGTTAAGTACAGTCAGACAGCCGATGAATCGCGGCCTTGAAAGGATGACGCAGCGCCAGACGCGCATTCCGGGAGCGGCAGCAGCCGCCTCCGGACGCTCGATTCATCAGGCGATGTCACGAATGCGTCACTCATGGGCGCGCATAATTGCGCGCTTCGTCTGCTAGCTTTCGTTTTCGCGCGTCGAAGGTGGCCAGAATTTCCAGTGCTGAAGTGCCATAGCCTCCTTTAACTCTCTGTGCTTGTCAACGCGACGCGCGAACAATACAGCGGCGCCGTCGGGTAAAGTTGCGCGGCGCTGCCGCTTCCGTTAATGAGGGCGCCACTAATGTAGGCGTCGAAGCGCTGTTACTCGCTCGCGGGATAACCAAGGTCAATGTACAACTGGTCGCGCAACTTGGAAGAAAACGCATGGTAGAAGAACATATGGTAGCGTAACTCCCATAGAAGCCTGCGTGTCGACTCTGAGCGGCTTTAGTTTCCCTGCGCCCCCTGCGAACTGTGAGGCACAACAAACACGTGGCGTTGCTTGTGACGTCACAGTGACGTACTTTTGGCGGGGAACTTGATTGTCTTTTTACTTCTGAACGAAAAACAAGGCCAACAACGACGGAGGCAGAACGATGCTCGGATAAGGCAGAAAAATGGACACCGTAACTGTTCAGCCAGCTTTACTTGACATGGATTTCTACTGTCAAGTTTTACGTTAACTGAAATGTTACGGCATCTTTAACCACCTTATCATAGCATCGTTCTGCCTCCGTCGTCGTTAGCCGGGCACGTTTGTGAACAAGGGCCTTCAAGTGAATTCGGCAAGCACATGGATAGAATCACATGGCTTGAGGCATTTCACTAAGGTCATAAATGAGTCTGTGCTGCATAGAAAGCCAGGCTTTATTAATTCACGATTACTTACATAGACGCTTCACGACAATGAAAGTGTAGGAAAGCGACCACCGCTCATTCGTCACGGTCTTCATGAAATCCTCGTGATAACAAAATGACCTGAGCGTAGGTCTCCAAACGAGACGCGGTGAGATTATAAAAGGGTAAAAGATCTTGCTAATAAAGTACATATCAGTGTCAAAGAACAACAAAAACAAACGAACGGAATAACTAACGCTAGCGCTAGAACATCAACCTGTAAGAGCTTAGGTAAACAATTCAAACTGGGATTTCTAGTATTTAGAGTTAATGCGTCTGAGAAGTCAAAATATCTACGATATAGCTTTGCTCCAATAAATCTCGCCCTGTTCATGATTCCATTATTTTACTCGCGCTTCATTTGCCACTGAGAGGAGTCAATGTGAGTTTAAAAATTTACAACTTAAGCATTTAACATGTTCATGAGAAAGATCCCACTGACAATAGGAACATCACTGTAATAACAGCTAAAGCACGTTTAGCGAACGTTGGTGCGGTAATACGACGCAGTAAGCAAAACATGCAGCAAAGGGAGCGGAACGGAAGGCTTTGAGCAATGCGACACGCGTCTTGGGGGCAATGAAATCTCACCTTCACCGCTCAATTAAAACATACAGCGATACGCCGCTCATGCAGACGTGTATCCGTAAAACAAGACACCACTTTTGCGACGTGCCTGGGAGGCCGAGCCGAGCCGCCGAGCTGTGACGCAGCACTGTCGCATCGTCCGGAAATGCGCACATGCAGCGGCAATCAGTTTCTCATCGAGAACAGACAGTCTTCGCCTTGCTGTAAAGCTCTACCACAACCAACAGAATGAAATACTGACTGTTTGTTACAGATAACACACTCAGTACGCAAGGATGAACGTTGAACCGAGGCCGATGACGCAACCATTCCGCGGATGAAAAAAGCTTTGGTCTGAGCCATATCTGAGCTTTGGGCAACTACGCAGCGGATAATAAGTGGCCGAGAGAGACCGTTAGAAACAAGTTAAAAAATTATTAAAAATGTGACACGTTTTTTCTTACGCAAGAAACAAAAACTGCATTCATTCCTGAGCGCGAATATTATGTTTACTTTCTAGTTCTTTCTGTCTCGGCCACTTATTATCTGCTGCGTAGTTGCCCAAAGCTCTGAAATGGCTCAGACCAAAGCTTTTTTCATCCGCGGATGGGTGCGTCATCGGCCCCGGTTCAACGTTCATCGTTGCGTGCTGCGTACAGAGTGGGTTATCTGTACCAAACAGTCAGTATTTCATTCTGCTGGTTGTGGTAGAGCTTTACAGCAAGGCGAAGACTGTGTGTGCTCGATGAGAAACTGATTGCTGCTGCATGTGCGCATTTCCGGACGATGGGACAATGCTGCGTCACAGCTCGGCGGCTCGGTTCGGCCTCCCGGGAACGTCATAGAGAAAGAGATTTGTAAAGAGCGGTCACTCGGCGAAAACTGGCCCCAGGAAATGACGCGCGACTTTTTGCGCTGCCGCCGATTGATGGATGGCGGCACCAACGTGCGCATGCGCGGAAGCGCGCGCGACGGCACTCGCTGCAGCGGTAGCCCGCCGGAGCAGACGACAAGTTGTGGAAGAGAGCGGTTGTGTGCTCGTGCCTCGTCGCGCTTGTGCGGCACAGACCTCTCGTGGGCTGCTGCGCGGAACGACAGCGGTTGGAAACGACGGCAAGGTGAGCAACGTTTTCTGCTTAACTACGCTGCATTTCAAGCAGTTTACGCTGACCATGCCGGCCGGTGCCAGTAAGTTTCGCAGCTCTTGAACAGGCGCGCCGGCTGTTCAGGCGCAGTTCGTTACGCCGTAATTCTGGCGGTTCCCAACCACGGCGAGGTGTAATATGTTGTGTTCCCGGGAAGTAG
Source organism: Amblyomma maculatum (assembly GCF_055883805.1). Classification (NCBI taxonomy): domain Eukaryota; kingdom Metazoa; phylum Arthropoda; class Arachnida; order Ixodida; family Ixodidae; genus Amblyomma; species Amblyomma maculatum. Next base: position 13,447,145 of record NC_139348.1, on the reverse strand, counting down.
CTTCATTTCGAACAGTTTAGCTCGTCACGCTTGACAAAGTGGCATGTGAAGGCACCAAGGCAGGCCGTTGCGCCAAAATATGGCGTGTTCGCCGCCCGGTGCGGCCATGCTGACGCAGTTTGCCGAACGGCTAGTTTTGCTAAGTGTCGCGTTTAGCAGAGCAACGGTAAAGTGAGAAACTTTTGATTCTTGACTTTCTTGTCAAACTGTGCAGTATTTCAGGCAGTTTAGCTCAGAACGGCGGCGACTGCGCTTCACAAAGTCGCGCGTGAATGGGCAAGCTAACAGGCATGACAAGGCGTGCTGACCGCCGCGGTGACGTGACATGGCGATTTTGCGAACGGCTAGTTTTGCGTGGCGGCGCGTTTAACAGGGCGTGAAGTGTTTCATTCTTGTCAAACTGGGAGGCATTTCGGGCAGTTTAGCACAGCACGGTGGTCTGCGCTTCACAAAGTCGCGTATGAAGGGCAAGCCAACACGGCTAGTTTTGCCTGGTGTCGTGTTGCATTTAACGGGACAACGTTAAAGTGAGATATGTTTTATTATGCAGCAAGCTTCAGCTGTTCAGTGCTCTTGAGGAATATTGTTAGTTTAGTGGCTGTTATTTCACTCACTGTAGAAATGCATTTTCAGATAGGTTCGGTTAGCCTGCATTTCCTGACCTGTACGTTGCAAGAGTAACTTTTGTATCAATTTTACGAATGACAGCTTTTCTGTTCTGGACCATAACTGCTGCTCAAAGTTTTCAGTACCCACCCACATGCACAGATATGTGCGCGGTGCAGTGGTCTTACATTTCATTGCAACCTTCCGCATCATGTTCATTCCTTTTCCAACAGCACTGCATGGACCCACGGACTGCAGCCGAAGCACGGCAGATGCGACGAGTGAATGGTGTGGCCTTCCCTCAAGCGTCAGTACTTCTCTGCCCTGAACAATACAAGTTACCCTTGCTTAGGTAGCCGCGACTGGGACTGTCTAGTTTATGTATAATGCCTCTTGTGTTACATATCATTTGCCATAATTCGGAAATCAACGTTATGCTATTTTTTGGCTCTTCCTAAGTGCTGTTTCTCGCCTTTTGTATTTTTATTTTTCTGTATTTTGCACATCGCCTAATGTGTGCCAAGCTTTGTCAATGCATCCGTCTACATCTGTTGCGTCTCTTGTGTGTTTTATATGCAGCAGAATAAATGTTTATTTCACAAAGCACTTGGCGTCTTTTCTGCAATACTGTTTTGCAAAGGCTGTGGCGCAGCTGCGTTGATGGCCAGTTTAGAGAACTGGGAATCTATTTTTCATGTTGTTATGCATGCTGAACATAATTAGAAACACTAGCAGACCGTGTAACGCCAAAATAATGCTCCAAAAGGGCAGGGAAGGGCGCAGCGCATGCTAGCATTCAAATCACGCGCCTTTAAGCAAGTAGTTGCCGCCGGCCGCTTGGTGCTTGGTCAAATGGGCCGCTGGGCCCTATGGGAGTGTCCGCTCTTTACCAATCTCTTTCTCTATGGGCACGTCGCAAAAGTGTTGGCTTGTTTTACGGATACACGTCTGCATGAGCGGCGTATCGCTGCATGTTTTAATTCAGCTGTGAAGGTGAGATTTTATTGCCCCCAAGACGCGTGTGGCATTGCTCAAAGCCTTCCGTTCCGCTCCCTTTGCTGCGTGTTTTGCTTACTGCGTCGTATTACCGCACTAACGTTCGCTGAACGTGCTTTAGCTGTTATTACAGTGATGTTCCTATTGTCAATGGGATCTTTCTCATGAACATGTTAAATGCCTAAGTTGTAAATTTGTAACCTCACATTGACTCCTTTCAGTGGCAAGTGAAGCGCGAGTAAAATATGGTAATCATGAACAGGGGAGATTTATTGGAGCGAAGCTATATCGTAGATATTTTCACTTCTCAGACGCAATAACTTCTAAATGCTAGCAATCCCAATTTGAATTGCTTACCTAAGCTCTTACAGGTTGGCGTTCTAGCGCTAGCGTTAGTTATTCCGTTCGTTTGTTTTTGTTGTTCTTTGACGCTGATATGTACTTTATTAGCAAGATCTTTTACCCTTTTATAATCTCACCGCGTCTCGTTTGGAGACCTACGCTCAAGTCATTTTGTTATCACGAGGATTTCATGAAGACCGTGACGAATGAGCGGTGGTCGCTCTCCTACACCTATTTTTCATTGTCGTGAAGCGTCTATATAAGTAATCGTGATATAATAAAGCCTGGCTTTCTATGCAGCACAGCTTCACTCATTTATGCCCTTAGTGAAATGCCTCAAGCCATGTGGTTCTATCCATGTGCTTGCCGAAATCACTTGAAGGCCCTTGTTCACAAACGTGCCCGAAGAAATAAGCCCCAGAATTCGTTTACATGACGCGCGACGAAAGACTAGGCTAACGACGACGGAGGCAGAACGATGCTATGATAAGGTGGTTAAAGATGCCGTAACATTTCAGTTAACGTAAAACTTGACAGTAGAAATCCATGTCAAGTAAAGTTGGCTGAACAGTTACGGTGTCCATTTTTCTGCCTTATCCGAGCATCGTTCTGTCTCCGTCGTTGTTGGCCTTGTTTTTCGTTCATAAGTAAAAAGACAATCAAATTCCCCGCCAAAAGTCGTCCCTGTGACGTCACAAGCAACGTCACGTGTTTGTTGTGCCTCACAGTTCCCAGGGGGCGCTGGGAAACTAAAGCCTCGCTCAGAGTCGACACGCAGGTTTCTATGGGAGTTATGCTACCATTTGTTCTACCATGGGATAACTCTCCCTAAACACGAATCGTGCATATTCAGCATATTTACTTGTAAGGCCCACATCCTCTAAGCATAACAAGTGATCATGATGCTTGTTAGGCAATGACACCAACGCTATGACATTTTATGTGACGCAGTTTCCAGAAATTGCGCATGGCTCGAAAAACTGCATGACTGCTCCACTAGCGCCAATGGTAATAAAACAATTACAATGCTAGTCTACGCTGCGGTGAAAGAAAATTTAAGAAAAAAGGCACCAGCATTTATTTACACAGTTCACAGCAGCAGTTGGGCTACAAGAGTACCAAAAGTGGTGTGATGAATAGTTGCCACAAGTAGGCGAAAATGTTCACGGTGACTGCTGTCCATGATAGGGCACTTCAGAAGCCAGCTTGATTTATTGATGATTGGAACAACTGCATCGCAGTATGCCATTTAGATCTGTAAGGAGAACAATTTCGGTATCAGCTGTTACTTTTGCTGTAGAAGACCTTGAACTGGGCGATACGTCGTCAACAGTCAATAGAACGTTCTGCGATCAGTCGTGAGACGTGTCAGCACACGTACGAGCGTCGAAGCGAACTTCGTTGTCGTTTTCTTTCCTGCCCGTCACGCGCGTTGAACGAATGTTGCTGGGAGTCGAACAAAGCCGCGAAACGTTGTAGGATGGCGACAAGCTGGGCTCGTTGTAAGGGCGTCAGGCCAGCGTCGATAGACCGGTGGAAAACTTCGAGGGATGATGGAGTGGCGACAAGAATAGGTGTTATGGCGCTGATGTGAAGGCCGGCGATGGTATCGCCGAAGGGATAGATGGGCGTGGAATCGAGCAAGGCAACACTACCCAGTGACTGACCACGAAGTAAAGTGGTAGGGCAGGGGCACGGGTTACAAAACAAAAATAGTACTTGAGTTGCGAAAAATTGTCAGCACAGCATGGGGCAGCAACACGGATTTTTAGTCAGTGCATCGTAACGAAGGTGTGTAGATAACAGTGGCGTCGGAAAGAGCAGCACAATAAAGAGGCACAAGCACGGAGGAGAAAGGCGGAGCGTCGGTGTCCTCTGCGACGTCCACGGTAGCGACAGCAGCAGCGGGTGTGTCGAAAAAAGTGTCACTGAGGGGTGATAACTCAAGTTGAGCACGGGCGCAGTCTATTATGGCGTTGTGATTGGAGAGGAAGTCCCAACCAAGGATAACGTCGTGTGATGAGCGGGCGAGGACGAGGAATTCTATTGTGTATTGAACGTCGTCGATGACAAGGCGGGCGGTGCAGGCGGCTAATGGTCGAATGTCCTGAGCGCTGGCTGTGCGAAGAGAAATTGCAGGAACCGGCGTCATCACTTTTTTGAGTTTGCGACAGAGGGCGTAATTAAGAACAGAAACTGCTGCTTCGACAGGAACTCCCTCGATGAATATGGTAATAATGTTGACTGGTACGTGAACAGGTCTTGATTTGGTCCCTGATGGCGCAGTTCTTGCCTCCGGAACTGCGGCCGTTAGTTTTCCGTGTTAACGGCTGATTGGCGGCGGAGCATCGGAGATCGGGAACGACGGCCAGGAGAAGGCGAGCGGTGGGAGCGGCGATCGTAACTTGAAGAGGACTGCGGAGGAGGCTCAGGGAACACAGGCGATGGGGACGGAGGAAGATTGTACATCGGCTCACGTGTATAGTCGTAGGGACGAGGGCCACGAGTGCGGCACAGACAAGCCACATGGCCGGCGACTCCACAGGCGTAGCAGATAGGTCGGTTGTCTTGTGTGCGCCATGGCGCGGCTGTGGTCGACGGCGGAGAACCGGACGATAAGGGGGGATTGTAGGTTGCTCATTTTGCTGGCGTCCCTGAGGCTCGTATACAGGAGGGGAGGCCGGCTGTACACAGGGGCGACGGGGGGTGGTGGCCGCACCAAAACATCAGCGTACGTGAGAGGAGCCGCCACCAACGGCTGCTGAGGAGGTGAAGGCAGAACCTCAGCGACCTGCTCTTGTATGACACGCTGAAGAGTGGGAGTGAGCGGCGGCGCAGGCGCAGGTGCTGGCGGGCAAGTGAAGGTGGACAAGGAAAGCTGGCATGCGACTTCCTCAGAAACAAACTGTTGAATGTCCTGAATTAGCGACTGCTGGGCCTGGGCACCGTCTCCGGAGAGAGCCAAGCTGGAAAGGGTGGCCTGCTGAAGGCCAGCACGTCGTGTGGAAAGCCGCCTCTTGCGCAGCTCATCGAAGCTTTGGCAGAAGCTGATAACGTCGGACACAGTTTGGGGGTTTTTGGCGACGAGCATATGGAAGGCGTCATCGTCAATGCCTTGCATAATGTGTCCGATCTTTTCGGCGTCGCTCATGATAGGGTTTACGCGCTTGCAGAGGTCTGCGACATCTTCTATGAAACTGGTGAAGTTTTCGCCGGTTTGTTGTGCCCGACTTTGCAAGCGTTGCTCGGCGCGAAGCTTACGTATAGCGGTACGGCCAAAAACTTCGGTCAGGCTGGTCTTGAGAGCCGTCCAGGTAGAAACGTCACTCTCATGGTTGCGAAACCATAGATTGGCAACGTCGCTCAAATAGAAAATGACGTTTGTGAGCTTCACGGTGTCGTACCACTTGTACGCACTTACGCGTTCATACGACGCCAACCAGTCTTCTACATCCGTGTCATCGGTGCCGCTGAAGATGGCTGGGTCGCGCTGACGCGCTGCACCGGGACAGATGATAGGCGATGGGGTTGGCGGTTGGCTGGCGGTCTCAGACATCGCGGAAGTGGTAGGCAAAGCTCGGCTGTGAAGCTCCAGTTTGAGGGGATTGCTGGCACCTCCACCACTTGTTGTAGATGACCTTGAACTAGGCGATACATCGTCAACAGTCAATAGAACGTTCTGCGATCAGTCGTGAGACGTGTCAGCACACGTACGAGCGTCGAAGCGAGCTTCGTTGTCGTTTTCTTTCCTGCCCGTCACGCGCGTTGAACATGCTTGTCCTCGTTCTCTTCAGCAATAGGCGCTGAACATATCAGAGCCCAATTCCTGTTTTACACTTTCAATGATTCGAATCATTTGTGAAACGTTTGTACGATGCGCTGATCGGCGCGTCGCACAAACGTTTGTTTTTTCCACTTGAAAAAGAAGGAAGACAAATATACACGTTGCATCTTTCTGGTTCGCTCAATCTAAAGTAATCGTCACAATAGGCAAAGCTTGTGTGTTTATTTTATCCCAAAATCGCGCAGTTAGCGAAACAAAAAATACTGCGCTGGAGCCCATGTAGCGTACCACACTGACGAGCTAACCAGGGAGGAAGTTAGCACCGCAGTCCAGAAAATACACGTGCACATTTACTATTATTATTGCCTTACTGGCGCGAATTCAACATATTTTCTGCATGGTGCTGTCATTATTTTTCACAGGCCCCAATGCGGTTGAGTACGAGTTTTGCGGTTTCCGATGCTAGAGAGTGACACAGCGATTTAGCTGACAAGGGGACCTAACATAGGCTTTGCATGATTGGGTTTAACTCCCTTTAAAGTAGTCATCTTCACATTAGGTAAAATTTGTGTTTTTATTTTATCACAAAATTTCGTAATTAGCGTATACTGCGAAAAACAACTGCGCAGGAGCACATCCAACACACTACGAGACGAGCTAGACAGGGAAGCAATTAGCATTTCAGTCCAGAAAGCCCACGTGCACATCTAACATTACTGTTGCAGTATTGACGCTTAATAAACACAGGTTTTGGTGCTATCACTATTTTTCGCAAGCCTCAAAGCAGCTGAACACTACGCAGTGATCGCCGGAAGGATAAAGCAAAGCTGGCACTTACCAGTTGGTGCAGCACCCTGCAGCACCCGAAGGCAGATAAAAGTAGAAGCATGGCCTTGCACACTGCAAAACTGTCCACGAAACAGCGAGAGAGCGACAGCGCGTGGGCGTAGAGAAAGGAATAAAATATAAATAGAGGACAATCGGCTAAAACTGGCTTCAGTAAGTACTTCACAACTACGCAGGCGTCTAGTATTCTCACCCAATGCCAGAGGGCACACACGGGAAAAAAAAAATATTTTTAAATTCAAGCGTACAACTTTCTTGTTATTAAATAATTATCTTATGCCACTACTTTAACATGCATATGAAGATGTAATTTATTGACGGGGCATGCAAGACAGCACGTCGTCTGCTCTGTCAGCGCGCGATTGCGGGCGTCGGACCAAATGAATTTTCGCTTGCTGGACAACAGGTGAGACATGTTTTTCTGCTTGAAAACACCGACATAAAGAGTCAGCACAGGCTAGTGTTGTGTTTTTGCATCGAAGTACGGCATTTAAAGCGCGGCGCCCGTGCATGTTTTATTACAAGATTGGCAAAGAAAAAAACAAGAATAAGGAAAGCTGGGCATCTGCTCTCAATATTGGCATTGTCTGATATGTGTCATTTAATGCGGTATAGGCGGTAATTCAGGACCACAAAACAAAGCAAAATTATGCTTTTTTTTGTCACCGCTATCCTAAGCTTGCCACTGCACCAGCAATTATTATTCCTTTTACTGTGGCTATGCTATTTCGTTTGGTGCAAACGTCTTGTGATACCGAATGTAATAATATTATATTATTCAAGCAATTACGTTTACGCTGATAGTGTTTCATTGCCATTGCAGGATGGCAGCATGGGTTCAGTGCACTGGAAGAGACGATCTTCTGAGAAAGCCGGCCAGCCTACTGTATGCAACATACAGAGTTTGCAGTGACCACTTCACTGCTAAAGATTTTATGGACCCTGGCCTCACAAGGCTCACAAAGCGCGCCGTGCCTAGCGTTCTCCCAGTTGAACAGTGTAAGTATTTGGCAGAAAACTAATTCTCTACAATGTTTCTCCCCGTTTAAAATTTCTATAGCTTGTTCTGAAGCTAATCTTAGCCCACTGACTACCAGCCACACTGTCACAGTTGTGGCTGATAAGAAATCCTAAACTTTAATTCTTTGTGGGCTGTTAGGTTTCTCGCAGCAAGATTGCCTTCTTTACTTAAGCAGTGGGCCTGCAAAACTTTGTTTCGAGAGACTGTGCACATTATCTCGCCATCCATGGTAGTCTGCATGAGCCTCACACAAATCTAATCTGGCGCTTTCAATTACTTAAACTCCGGAAATTGTTTCTGAACTATTGACTTTGTATATATATATATATATATATTGTTACGTGGAAGGTTATGAATACATGTTACGAAAGGTTACGAATACAGTTAAGTAACAATATATATATATATATATATATATATATATATATATATATATATATATATATATATATATATATATATATATATATATATATATATATATATATATACACAAACCCCAATGTGTCGCAATTTATTTCCGGTCTGAAGCATATACGTGTCAGAAAGTTGTTGAAACTACCCGAACATGGAAATGTGGAGGACGATGGATGTGACCTTCTTAATGAGCTCTCGCCATTCTCTCTCACCTTTTTGTTGGCAATGGGGATTGTCCACAACCTGATGACTTTCCCTCATTGGAGGACCTTTCTGAACTTGCTAGCGATGTCCATTCACACATCATTGATGACTCGGCAGCTTATTATGTTGCTGGCTCCCTGATCAAACACGGCGGCCGCTTTTCGATGGAGGCGAAAAGCAAGGCGCCCGTGTTCTGTGCGATGTGAGTGCACGTTAAAGAACCCCAGGTGGTTGAAATTTCCGGAGTCCTCCACTACGGCGTCTCTCATAGCTGGAGTCGCTTTGGGACGTTAAACTCCACAAACCAAACCAAACCAATCCTGATCAAACTGTTTGTTTGGAGGTCAGATAACACCTGCAGTTGTCCACAGTTACTGAAAGACAGTCAGACTGTGCACAGGGCCCACCAATATTTCTCTGTACCGAATCGTACCGCCTGCCTAGCAATCTGTTTGGTAATCTGACTTTGCCATCTGAAAAAGCTTTTGCTTATGTACAGGTGCTTGAATCGTAATTTCTTGTAATAATTGAGGCTACTGCACATCTCCCAAGTTTGTGATGTTTTGTATCACCATTTGTCACGAGCTGCCGATTTTCAGTTCTGCTCTGCTGAGTGTCACAAAAGGTTTGTGAGGATGTTTCGCCGTGTTCGTTTGAACTGGCGTGTGCGTGTCGTGAACCGAAACTTGGATAAGGTTAGGTTTCAGTCTTCGGTTTCTGGTGTGCAACTTGACAAGTTTACAGGTTAGAAAATGCTCTGTACTAAAGTATACACATTCCTCGAAGAAACAGAACACTGGTGTGCAATTTGTTGAAATGATCTGCATGTCCTTTAAATGTCATGAACGGACGCTGAGTCGAGCTGCACGGAATCAACAAGCATTTATTGGAAGAATGCCGCTGCTTAAATAGCTACGGCAAACGCCATCTGGTGATAACACACACGGGCACAAAAAGCTGGCGCATGCTCTCTTGAAACACAGCTATAACACTGCACACACACACACACACACACACACACACACACACACACACACACACACACACACACACACACACACACACACACACACACACACACACACACACACACACACACACACACACACACACACACACACACACACACACACACACACACACACACACACACACACACACACACACACACACACACACACACACACACACACACACACACACACACACACACACACACACACACACACACACACACACACACACACACACACACACACACACACAGTCTACACAGTCTATCACATCCATTTAGTCATCGATGCCGTACTGTCGCACTGGACGACGTTGGCGATGGAACGCCGGAGCGGCTTCGACGTCTCTGGCTGAGGAGGTCCCTGGACGGGGCTTGACGTATCCGGCAGAGCGAACGAGGGGTAGACCTCCTGGTCTGTGTCACTGGACCCAGAACGCCACGCTCTGCGAACGTGGTTCCTGTGACGTCGGTGCACTGCTCCGTCTCCAGTCCGCAGTTCGTACATGACGCGTCCTGTCCGTCGCACAACGCGAACCGGCTACCACTCAGGCCCTGACCGGAAGGTACGCACGTACACAGAGTCACCCGACTGGAAACTTCGTTGTGGTGGCTGCAATAAGCGTCTTGAGTCTCTCTCATCCGGGTGAAGGCTTGATAAGGCGGTCTTGAATTTTCGGCCCAGCACGACTTCGGCTGGCGATTTACTGGTCTCGGAGTGCGGCGTAGAGTGCTGTTTGAAGAAAAACCGAGAACCCTTGCATAACATGCTGCCCTGTTTCTGTTTCCGTAATGCACACTTCAGTTCACGGACCATACGCTCCGCCCTTCCATTGCTTGCCGGGTGGTACGGAGCTGTATACATGTAGCGTATACCATTTAGTTTCAGCAAATACTGCATTTCTCTTTATTAAAACTTCCTGCTGGGCGAGTTGGTAGTTCATCTTGATGTAGGTTTTTTTTTAGCGCAAACAAAGACAAGGACAAGAACGGCGAGACGTACACACACAAGCGCTACTTGCAAAAGATGTGCCATTATCCGACACAAGTCTGATAGTCCATATGCTGCAAATATATTTCGCAACTTCTCGATTACAGTACACGACTGCAGAGACGGCATCACTTCGATTTCCACCCAGTTCGACAGGGCGTCTACCACCACCAAGAAAAACACGCCCTGGATCGGGCCTGCGAAATCTACGTGGATTCTACCCCACGGCCGTTCAGGTTTCGTCCAGAAATGCGTTGGCGTCTTTAGTTCACTCAGCCTGTTTTCCTGGCATGGCGTGCATTGCCTGACGCACTCGACACTCCCTTCTTCCATCTTCGGCAGCCCCCGTACGACCTAGCGATTGCCTTCATGGGAGTAATTCCGGATGGTTAGCGTGCATTAGACTTAGAACCTTCGCCTGCAATTCCTCAGGAATTACTACCCGGCTTCCCCATAGTATGCAATTTTTGTATGACAACTCATTTTTTTTTATCGAATACGCCGAATACTTCAAGGCTACCCGATTTATCTCGTCGCCAGCCCTCAAGGATTCATTGCTTCACCCATGACAGCTGGGGGTTCCGCCGGAGGAATGTGGATATTTCCATTGCGCTCACAGGGGGGCAGTCGACAGCTTCCAGCAGGAGTATGTCACCTGGCCCCTCTGTCTCTTGCTGGGTTTGTAGCGATCGCGGAGAACCGCGCATCCCTCCGAAACACTGCGCGCCGCGGAGCATGAAGGGGAACAAAAGTATTCCTTCTCCTCCGAGGACGAGTAACTCAAACGGGTTCCTCGATAGCGCCGCGTTTCCCTCTTCCCTCGCCGGGCGCAGGAGCGCACCGCTGGGCGTCGCAGACGCGACGCTCATTGGCCGAAAAAGGACAAAGGCCAAGATGCGCCGAGATCGGCGAGAACCGGCGACCGCCGAGGAAAGACGACAGCGAGCCGCGACAACGGAAGGGCGCAAGGTAAATGCCTCCCCGCTCTATTTCTTTGTTGTCGCCATCTTGCCCTTCTAACTGTCAGGCCCCATCCAAAAGAATAAGGTCGCCATCGAGATCATCACCAGCGTTCTTTTGGGAAGACTCAATAAACATCTGGTCCCGGGCAAAGTCCTGTTCTGTGTTGTGTCGTACTTCGCATTACCACTTTGCGGCCTTGAGAACGGCTGCCCGTGGTGTGCCATCGCGGGAGCTCGGTGTTTGCGGCCTAGACCTCAGAAGAGGTTCGACGGCCTAGTAAGAACCCCCACAGGTTACAGGCCTCGGTAACCTGCTTATACCTCTTTACACGGCCGGCTTAACCACGGTTACGCTTAACCGAGGTTACCGAACTTAACCACGGTTAACCGCCAATCGCGGTTAGCTGTGCTTACACAACCCGCCGCCGTTCTCGGTTACGGCCGCCATTGCCCACAAAGTAAAACCGAAGTGACGCGGAACGAAGCAGCAACGAAGCACCGTCTTTACACGGGCAGAGTTAACCACGGTTAGCGTAACTGCGGTTATGCGAAACCGTGGTTAGCCCATTTACACGGCAGACCAAACCACAGTTATACCCCTAACCGTGGTTATCGCAAACCGAGTTTGGTGACCTCGGTTTGCGTCGTTAACCGAGGGGTTGGCGGCGTCTGTTGACGGAGGCTGCTCGTCGGCACTCAAGTGCGCGAAGCGTACGAGCGTGTCTGCTTCAGCAGCGTACTCGTTTGCCCGTATTGAATAGCCGGTGTCTACTGTGCCGCCCGGCGTCTTCGGTTACGGCCTACAGCCAAGCGTCTGCGTACTGAAGCCCCGTCCTGTGTTTGCAGTATCGTTTGCGCGGCTTGGTGCTGAGCGCGAACGTCAAAAAATGCGCGGTCTTAGCTTTATAATGAAAGTGCACAAGTTCGCAATGCTTGCAGTGCGGGATGCTGCGAGCAGGCTGAGGTACGTTACACTTACCGCGGCGGTGAAGCGAGCGAGCGCGGCGAACTACGGCGGGGTGCGTAACCCCCTAGTCGTCTGTAGGCCTAAATTATTTCTCTTCGAAGCCGCGGCGATCGGCGCTTTGGGACTGATCAACGCTGTCGAAATGGTGTACTCATGAAACATCCTTATTGTGAATCCTATTCTGCCGCTGTAAAATAATGATATTGTAGTGTGGTAATCTTCATCGATATAACCACTGACATGCGTCGCGTGCTGCCGCTCTCAAGGACGAAGAAGTTGTTCGCTGCCTTGCTCTTTCGCCACGCCTGACGCTTCGCTGCGAGTCTCCCCTGAGCGGCTGGAATCACCTGGGTTCACCGAATAAACACACCCCTACAATTGGTGCAGGTGCTGCTGGGTACGTTCCCATCCACCCTGGAACTTAGAAGCCGCACGTTGACCACTGCTTCCACCATGCCAGACGAGACCACCTCGACATCGGCGCCCCTACCAACCACGGTACTGTGTTCTGGCGTTCTACGGCAGCGTGATCCATGCCTCTTCAGTGGCACGGCTGACCAAGACGTCGACGACTGGTTGTCGGCGTATGAACGTGTCAGCAGTTATAACAGATGGGACGACACTATTAAGCTAGGTAACGTAATCTTTTACCTGACCGACGTGGCGAACCTCTGGTTTCGCAACCATGAGGCAGACCTGCCATCTTGGTCTGCATTTAAGAATTTTTCGGAAGTGTTTGGCCGTCCTGCAGTTCGCAAACTCCGAGCAGAACAACGCTTGCGTGAGCGCACACAGCATGCCGAAGAGTCATTCACAAGTTATATAGAGGACATCGTTGACCTGTGCAAACGTGTCGACCCAGTAATGTCCGAAGCGGCTAAGATCGAACAACTTCTTCGTCCTTGAGAGCGGCAGCACGCGACGCATGTCAGTGGTTATATCGATGAAGATTACCACACTACAATATGATAAACTTTGGCGATACTTTAATCGCAGAGCTATGTATAAGCATAACGGTGAGCCGCAATGCACCGGCGGCAGCTGTCTTGGGCGGAAACTTGATAGTATCGCGGTTATCGGTCTTGCCAGCACTTTGCCGCTGGTCAGTGATCGGGAGTGATTCAATTCTGATATTCGGCTCAGTATTCCAGATGCCAATAAATTTAGCACGCTTTGTTTCTGACGTCGGCGCTAGCGAACCGCCGAGTCGTTCGCGTACGGTCTGCGGGAGGAGGGGCCCCAGCGCGGTGTTTACGATGGTCGATGAGGTGCTGCCATCGTGCGGTGCTTGACCGCGTTGTTGACGCTTTGCCGGACGGCACTCCGCAAACTACGTTATAAATAAAATATTTGTAAATGCTGCTTCGTTCCGCAGATCACCGCGTCGCTTCGGTTGTACTTTATGGGCAATGGCGGCCGTAACCGAGAACGACGGCGAGCTGTGTAAGCACAGCTAACCGCGATTGGCGGTTAACCGTGGTTAAGTTCGGTAACCTCGGTTAAGCGTAACCGTGGTTAAGCCGGCCGTGTAAAGAGGGTATTAGGCAGTCTGCGTTTCCATGATCCTTGGTTTTCCTGTACTCAAGCACGCAATCGTAGGCTGAGAGCATTAGCGTCCACCGTATCATGCGGAGAGAAATGGCCCCGGGAATTTGTTTTTGCCGCTGAAACATTCCCAGCAGGGGCTTGTGATCCGTTAGAATAAGAAACTTCCGTTCATATAGGTATTGGTTGAAATATCGAACTCCAAAAACCACGGTAAGAGCCTGCGGTCAATTTGAGCATAATTTCGCTCCGCCTTAGATAGCGTTCTTGACGCATATGCTACAGGCTGCTCATTTCCTTTGCTATCGCTATGGGCGAGAACTGCTCCCACACCCACAGCTGATGCGTCGCATGACTACACTAACGGGGAATCTGTCTTAAAATGCACCAGCAACGAGTTAGATGTTAACTACTACTTCAGGCTCTCAAACGCTTCCATATGCTCTGCACCGCAGTTCCATGCCACATTGTTATCCAACAAACGATACAGCTTTTCCGCCACCTCTGTCCTGCCCTTCAAAACACGATTATAGAAATTGATCCTACCCAAAAAGGCTTGCAGTTCCGTTTTTTTCTTGGGAGCCTGGTGGATGGCGTCGACCTTTACCTTTGATAGGTAGGTGCCCTTACAGTCAATCCGATGCCCCCAAAATTCCAGGCTCTTTGAACATCTCGCACTTCCCGGCTTTAACTCTGAGTCCCGTTTCGGACAGGCGGCTGAGGACTTTGACCAACGTTCTTTCATGTTCCTCAATAGACTCGTTGGCGATCAGGATGTCGTCTAGATATGCAGCTACTTGCGGCATTCCGGCCAACACCGGTTCTTTGAAAAACCCCTGGGGCCACGGAGACGCCGAACGGCAACCGACAAGTCCCGGCATGGTGTTTGTTAATTGTGGATAACTCTGCCGTTGCGTCATCGACCCCAGTTTCTCCAGATTTACGAGATCAGACATTGTAATTAACATGAGGCGCCTTTTTCAAGACGCTATTTTTTCATTGTTTGAGGGTATACTGCGCAAAAAAGAAAATGACAAAGAAATAAAAGCATAATTTCTGGGCTAATCTATTAGGATTGCGTATGGCTGCGTAGGGGCGAAATGAGTCACTCCAGTCACGAGCTCTATGCAACATGCTTGAGCGTGGAGATGTGCACATCCTGAAGGCAAACTCAACCAGAAACACATGTCGGCAAATACAGGTAATCACAAATATCTACTAGATACCTCTGCGGCGGGGACGAATATATCGTTCCGCTCGACTAGAACAGCAGAGTTTGTAACCGAGCGACGGGTTGAAGAGCTTAATGTAAAGCAATAATTGATGTGAGGCGTGAAATGCATTCGTTGTCCGCTTGTTTTCTGACATTAGGAAAAGTAAGCTTTTCATTCTCGTGAGAGCAGAAAAGCGCGCGCAAGTTTGAAAAACGTAACCCTGGCAGTTCCGTGCAAATCCATTAAATGTGTTCGCAGAAGTGTCAGCAATACATGCTGACTCCCAACACGCAGGCATTCGCGTGATTTACCTGCCTGCCTTGGTGAGTCAGCGCACACTAATTAAAAAAATGCTTGAGAGAGAGAAGTTGCAATAAGGTAGCAACACAAAAACTCTTTAGAAGCACAAGCAAACCTGCGTGTGCAGGAAACTGCCAGCAAAAGAAACGATTAGAGAAGGCACAGTACGCCCCGCGAATTTGCAAAAGCTGATGTGAAGGTGAAGCATGTTATCACACGGGCGAAAAGTACGGAGACGCACATGTAGTTCAAGTAAATATTGGTGCCAGCATGACGCTTATAACTTTGCTTGTGAATGAGGTAGGGCATTTTATTATTACATTAAAATTTTTTTTTAAATCTTGGAACACTCTTGTCGCGCCTCCTTGATGTTGCATCGGTCTTGAGGAAACTTTTCAGGCCCTGTTAGGTTCTTGCGAAGTCGGCAACCAGAGGTAACCAAGGCAACGGAGATAACAAAGCTGACGAAGCACGAAGCGGTTTCTTATCGTTGTTGGCTGTGCATGGCGGAAGTAGAATGGTGGCGAAGGCTGGGCCCAAAAGCGGTTCAGCGGTACCGCAGCATAGCCACAGGTCGGGGGGCCAACCACTCAGACTAAGAAATTGTAGTACTACAAATTTAAAAGTATCAATCACCATAAAAAGAATAGACATTTTGATAACTTCGCTTGTGAATGAGGTAAGGTATATTATAAATACATTCTTAATTAAAAAAAAAAATCTTGCAACACTCTTATCGCCCCACCCCCTTGATGTTGCATCGGTCAGGAGGCGCTGCCAGAGGTAACCAAGGCAACGGAGATAACGAAGCTGACGAAGCACGAAACGGTTTCTTATCGCTTTCTGCTGCTCGTCTGCTGTGGAGCGGGCCTTGGTGCACCGGGAAAGCGTAATTTAGTTCGCAAGTCTGAAAATGTCCCTTTCGCGAAGATTTCGACGTCTTTGCTGGTCGCTGCTCTGTTGCCATTTGGTGAGATTTAATATCCTCCTGCAGCCGTGTTTTTTTGGTTTCGTCCCCTTCGTCGTGCGGGCAGTGCGAAGACTTTTTGCTGCATTGTATTGCGCTTAGCTTTTTATCGCAAGATGAGCCCGCGCAAAGTGAGGAAGCGATGCTCTGTGGCACATTGCAACAGCGTGGACTCAACCGTCGGTGTCTTATTACACCGCTTCCCGGCTGACTTTCACACAGGCTATGGTTATGAACAAAACAACTAGTTCCCTATAAAGTAAGCGGCCGTCGTCAGGGAATGGCAATGCACATACAATCAATGTAAGATACAGATTATCGACGAACTGACAAGCAGCGGCAAGATATATTTCCTGAACGTATTGGGTGCTTTATTTCTTGAACACTAGCGGGAGGTCCAATGACGAATGTCTAACGTATTTTTATGATCATGTAAGTTTTTAATATTGGATGCACCGGTTTATGCGGGCTAGACTGAAGTCTCATCGACGCTCGCACGTACTGAAAACGCAGTGAAAGGCTAGGCTAGCGTACTTTTTGCGCCACATGTAAATAGAGGTATGCGAAGATTGCTTGAAGACAGAAATTATGCCAGCGCTTACTGATGACTTTTTTTAAATGTGGGCGAATACATATGAACTAGTAGTCCTACTCAAAACGAAATGAATGAATGAGAGCACATAGCAATGAACGAAACCACATAATGGACGACGTGAAAAAAAAAAATCGCGACTTAGTGCAAGAATATGATACAAACGTATAAAACTGTACAGAAATATGTGAGAATATTAATGAACTGTACTAGGTCGTGAATAAATTAAGCTGCTAAATTTGAAAACACACAAGAGAAAGGCAGAATGATTAAAGTCCTCAAACACGATTACTTGCACCTCCTCAGCTTTAGGTGCTTTACCTGCTCAGCTTTAGAGGTCTGCTCTTGGTTTAGCGACTTGGCATAAAAACGCAATCGCATGAGGACGTAGAATTTCACTATGTTAAGCGTATTTCTTTGTCATGAGTAGGGCAACCAAACTTGGAAACCTCCGCGCTTTGCAAAAACAAAGCAAATTCACGCATGCTATTTGCGTTAATCTTTCTTGAACTGTTCTTGAACAGCTCTTTCTTGAGCTGTTCCTTCCCGAGGCTGCAGAAGACTAAGGTAACGTTCAAAAGCCTCGGGAAGGAACAGCTGTTTACATTAGGTAGTGAAGTATTGGAAGTAGTAGGCGAATATGTCTACTTAGGACAGGTAGTAACCGTTGATCAGGACCATGAAAAGGAATTAACGAGAAGAATAAGATTGGGATGGAGCGCATTTGGCAAGCACTCGAAGATAATGACTAGCAGCTTACCGGTATCGCTCAAGAGCAAAGTATGCAACAGTTGCATCTTACCTGTAGTCACCTATGAGGCTGAAACGTGGAGGCTCACCAAAAGGGTTCTACTTAAGTTGAGGACAATCCAGAGGGCTATGGAGCGAAACATGGTAGGGGTAACATTAAGAGATAGGAAGCGTGCAAAGTGGGTCAGAGGAATAACTCAAGTTACAGAAATTCTAGCGGAAATTAAGAAGAAGAAATGGACATGGGTAGGACATGTAGTGCGAAGAGAGGATAACGGATGGTCGCTTAGGGTAACAAGCTAGATTCCAAGGGAAGGAAAGCGTAGCAGGGGGTGGCGGAAGTTAGGTGAGCGGATGAGGTTAAGTTCGCAGGGGTCAAGTGGGTGCGGCTAGCACAGAACCGGGTTAAGTGGAGAAATATGGGAGAGGCCTTCGCCCTGCAGTGGGTATAGTCGGGCTGATGATGATGAGAAGAGTAGGAATGCGCATCAGCCCATAACCGCTCGGCGCAGCAGAAAGGACGAATGCCAGATGACCACTTCACCACCGTAGCTGATACGCTGCTGCAGCAGTCGCCACGCACGCAAGTCAAGCGTTGGAAGCTTCCTCCGCAGCCGCGTCTCGACAAGCAAGATGCTGTCATCATAATCAAGCCTAGAGGAACACTGGATCTCAGCAAATTCAGGGGAAGCAACACTCTCGGAAGCTCCTTGCACACGGCAGCAGGCATTCACAACATATCAGCAGCGCTCAGCGTTTGGCCCATTTGGGAACAAAACATCATCGTCGTCGGCTTGCGAGACGCCGAAATAATCAGAAAGATCCTCGCAATTCAAGAACTTAAACTAGGGGACACAGTACACTCAGTGTACTCCTACCTCCTGCCCTCTGACGGCACTTGTAAAGGAGTGTTACAGGCGGACCCTATGGTTTCCAACGAAGACATCATAGAAGCGCTTCGCGCCCCGGACGCACCAGTGGGGAGTGTGAGAAAATTACGTTCCTCCAACAAAGGGGCCGTCAGTTTCGTAGGAAGAAAGGTCCCTTTTCACTTCTTGTACTACGGTGAGGCGCTTCCCGTGCGCCTGTAGAATAAAACAACACCAGCCTGTTTACTGTGCGGGAAACTTGGACACCGTGCGAATGTCTGCCCTTGCCCTGCGCAGTCACGATGTCCGCAGTGTGGTCAGGACGATATTCAAGAAGCTTATGACGGCCAACCCAAGTGCACGGTGTGCCAAAGCCCACATCCCATGGGGTCGATCAATGCAAGTACCGAACATCGCAACCATCCAAATCCAAGACAGGCCAAGACAGTCACCAGTCCGGGGCCAAGTTTCGAGACCGGTTTTTCCGCAGAGGCACATCGAGCAGCGGGGACCGACTGACCAAACAGGCCCAGTCCAAAAGCAGCAACTCAGCACCACACGGCTCACGGTCATCAAGCAAAGGACCTGGCACTACCGACAAGGCGTCGCACCCCACCGGCAGTCGTGCAGCTGAGAAGACAACAGGGCCCCATAACAAGGAGCAGCGCAACGACGGCAAGGTGAGCTGGGCAGATGTAGCTGCATCCTCCCCCGTGGCGTTGGTTTACAAACAACGTAAAGCAGATATGAAGAAACTAAAGTAAAAAAATAGGAAACTAAAAGAGCAATTAGGCATCGCAGCCAACCGGAACAACACATTACCTCCATTGATGCAACAGGCTTGTCCAATGGAGGAGGACAAGGAAGAGGTACACCCTTCGTGCCCACAGCAACTGACTACTAGCACCATCGACAGGCAGAGATGCCACAGCAGGTGCCAATGCCGCAGGTACCACAAGAGCAGGCAGCAGCACCGCGCGCACCCAAGCCGCAGTTTACCGAGAACATTGAAACACAGCACCGCATTACCCGCTTGGAAAACACAGTCAAATATCTCATGGAGAATAAATGACAAATTATGATCGAGACGACAATCGAAAGCATGTTAGAATCACTCATTAACCCAATGATGAAAAAACTTGAACCAGTTCTAATCAGGACGCAAGTGCAGGAGATTAGAATTGACCGAAAAATTCACGAATTTTCATGTTTCTCAGAACAAGGGCACAAAACTGCAGGGCAAAATGGGAAATCGTCGCCTGGTCATCCCTGAACTTGATAAAGAATCTGAAGATTCACCACAGGATCAGACACACATTTCTAATCCTCAACATGGCACCACAACCAATACCTAAACTCACCATTCTACAATGGAACTGCAGAGGACTAAAGCGTAAGAGAGAATCATTACAGCAATACATAGACTATTATTCTCCTGCGCCGCAAATAATAGCCTTGCAAGAAGTGAATATGGAGGCTAAGATCAGAGGATACTCAACACATCAAACAAACCCCTCGACATGCATTTTGGTCCACAAATCATGCACAGCAGCCACTGTAAACCTTGATCTCAGTTCAGTTCAGTCGTTCAGTCGTGTCCGACTCTTCGTGACCCCATGGACCATGTCACGCCACGCTTTCCGGTTTCTCACTATCTTCCTAACATCACATAACTTCATCTGCAGTGCCTCGAGGACGCCATCTAACCATGGCGTTCGCTGCCTACCCCTTCTCCGGCGACCCTCAACCTTTCCCAACATCAAATCTTTCTCCAGCGACTCCTCTCTTCTCATCAGATGACCAAAGTAGCTGAGCTTTAACTTTAGAATTTGACCCTCCAATGAGCAGTCAGGGTTTATGGTCGATAATATCGACTGATTTGATCTTCTGGCAGTCCAAGGAACTCTCAAGAGTCTTCGCCAGCATCACAATTCAAATGCGTCAATTCTTCGGCTGTCAGCCTTTTTCACAGTCCAACTCTCGCATCCATACATCACAACTGGAAAGACCATAGCACGAGTTATACGGATCTTGGTTGGCAGACTAATGTCTCTGCTCTTTACTAGGCGGTCAAGACTGACCATTGCTCTCTTTCCCAGAAGCAGGCGTCTCCTAATTTCATGGCTGCAGTCTCCTTCCTTGATCTACACAGCGACATTGAATATACCGTCATAAAGTTGCTACCACAACACCGTAACAGCAAGGGCACCTATATGCTCAATGTATAGTCGCCCCAAACAGCGCCGCGTGGCCTTTGACGCTACCTTTATCAAGGCACTAAGAGAAGCTCATACAGCTCCCCTAGCTATAGTCGGCGACTTTAACGCTTCTAGCCCATTATGGGGATATCCAAAGGAAGACACTAAAGGCAGAAAACTAGCTTCCGCCATCGCTGACATGGCACTTACCTTGCTTACTGACCCGCAGCATCCGACCAGCGTAACTCGGGATACCAGCCCCGACCTCGCGCTCGTCCGCAACGCCCGCCACTATGAGTGGCTTAATACGGGAGAGACCTTAGGCAGCGATCCCTGCGTTCTGCAGACCATCTCTGAAAGCAACAAACACAGCAAACGCCGTGACAGACTGGGAGAAATTCAGAAAGGACATTAAAGTAGTTACATCGGAACAAATAACTAGTTACGAAGAGTGGGCGGCATCCATTTTCGACCTTAAATAAAACCTCACCGAAACCCTTGCCACCACGGAGGATCACCCAGCTGTTCACAACCATCTCCTACACCTTTGGGAAGCTAGAGGTAGTCTCATAAAACGGTGGAAGAAACAAAGGCACAATCGAAAACTCAGAATTCGAATAGCGAAGCAAACTACTCAAGCAGACCGATACGCATGGAACCTCGCTCGCACCAATTGGCTAAACAGGTGCGAATCCCGCAAAGGTCGTCTAGACAGCAAGACTACGTGGAACATTTTCCGATGCCTAATTGATCCACCGAAATCGAAGAGTGAACAACGTAGAAATTTGCATCGAGCCTTACACAACTTTCAAGGCACGGATGACAAACTCGTGGATGAACTCACGCGTCACTATATCTGCACTTCAAGAGACGCAGAACCCTCAAATCCAGAATACCGGAGGGAACCGAACGAAGACCTACATAAAGACTTCACTTTAGAAGAAATCATAGCAGCCCTAGCAGATATGCGCTGAGGTACAGCCCCGGGACGGTAGGATTTCTAACGGTAGGACTTACGGTAGGACTTCTAACCAACCTCGGCACGGAGACACTGCAGCAACTTACGGATTAGGTTAACGAATGCTGGCGCATCGGCACCATTCCACAGGCATGGAAAACAGCCAATGTACACTTTATCCCCAACTCGGCAAGCAAATCAGCATTGAAAACCTACGGCCCATATCCCTCACGTCGTGCGCAGGCAAACTCATGGAAAAGGCAGTCTATGCCAGTCTCTGCATCTATAGGAGAACGAGCTACTGCCACACACGATGCTTGGATTCAGAGCACATCTGTCCACCCATGATGTGCTTCTGCAACTCAAACGCGAAGTCATTGATTCAACACGCAGAAACAGTGACCGAGCACCTCTATCCCTCGACCTCAAAGGAGCGTTTGGCAATGTCAAACACTCCACAATCCTCCAGACCACGAACTGTGGCCAGCGAGTCTACTCAGACATCTGTGATTTGCTTAAAGACAGAACGGTCAACATCGGCATCGGCACTAAACAAACATCGCAAGTAAAGATGGGCACGAGAGGCACTTCGCAAGGGGTAGTATTATCCCCACTTCTGTTCAATATTGCACTCCGAAATCTTCCATCTCTTCTAAATCAGATACAGGGCATGCGACACGCCCTGTACGCTGACAATATAACCATCTGGACAACCACGGGTACTATGGGAAGGATTGAAGGAAAACTACAAACAGCGGTAACAACAGTTCAGAATTATGCACGAGCGTGTGGACTAACCTGCTCTCCCGAAAAATGTGGACTCCTTGTCTTCCGCCAGCAAAAAAATCAGGCCACGATCGACATCCACGTTGACAACTCTCCCATCAAGGAAGTTTAGACCGTCAAGATACTGGGTCTGTACATCAATAACAAGGGCAACAACCACCTCGCCATCCAGAAACTTCGCCTCGTTAGCGAGCAAGTCGTCAGGATGATCGCCAGAATAACGACACGAAAATCAGGGATACGCGAAGAAGATACTCTCCGACTGGTGCAGGCTTTCGTCGTGAGCCGCATCGTCTATGCAGCACCCTACCTCCGTCTGAAGAAGTTTGACGTCAGGAACATCGACGTCATAATCAGAACAGCCTACACGAAGGCCCTGGGCCTCCCTCTTACGGCATCGACGGATGACAACACGGTAGACGAGCTGATAGAGGCACACCTCACTTCACAGGTGGTACGACTCTCTACGACTCTGACTGGCCAACTTGCATCAATTGTCCCCGACAGCTAGACCCTAAAAGCGACATCCCAGCCTCGCGGAGACGACAATTCAAGGGAACGCCATTGCCCAGGAATATGCACCCCAATTTTAATCGGCCAAGACGACAAGCACAAGCGGAAGCTATAAAAAGGACACTACGGCGGGCGCGAGGGCGCCTTCTATGTCGATGCTGTGGGTCCTGAACGGGGAATGGCGGCCGTTGCGGTAGTGCACCAAAATCACACAGTGGATGGACTAATATAGTTCAGCCAAGACACACTGGCTGCGGAAGAAGTGGCGATTGCCCTAGCTGCAACACACACTACCTCATAATACATTCTTACAGATTCACACACAGCATATCGCCATTACCTCAGGGGCAGGATTGCACTACTAGCAGCTAAAATCCTGCAAGATAGTTACACCCGTGGCTACCCACCCACGCATAAACACTTAGTATGGGTACCAGGTCACCAGGCATCCCAGGGAACGAGAGCGCACATGCCTCAGCCCGAGCATTTCTCCCCCGGGTACCCAATACGGATCTCGTGGAACCTCCTACCCCATTGCTAACCTACATTGAAATACTTCAGCACTTAAGATTATTTCGCCGGGTCTACCCTCAACCGGCTACGACACTAGACAAAGGGGAGGAGGTACACCTCCGCAAGCTACAGACTAACACTTTTAACAACCCACGAAGACTACACGCAATAGATCCAGAGTCATTTGACTCATAATGCAAATTCTGCGGGAAGAAGGCGGATCTGTACCCTATGGTGTGGGCCTGCCAGCTAAATCAGACTGTCACTATTAATAACCAGCCAACGCAGGAGGGGTGGGAGGCAGCTCTGACCAGCTCAGACTCAAGGGGTCAAAAAGAACTCATCGAAAGAGCGAGAACAGCAGTCTACGCCAATGGGGTTCTGGACTGAGGACTCCAACCACCGCTACAACCTCAGGAATATTCTTAATAAAACATTTTTACCACCACCATCCAATGGAAGACACCACCTGTTAGGGTGCCTCGATGCGCGCGCCCTCGAAAGGTGGAGACAACTCCGGCATATTTTGGCCCGCCCTTCTCATAGCGCTTCAGCAGCGTTCCTGTTACCTGCCATCCCAATCTTGAACGCGCGCCAAGGAACGCCACGCGACAGGAGGGATGACGTACCATCCAAACGCACACTTCTAGGAGAAAGTGTGAGATACTGCGCCTTTCCTCCAGAAGTTTCATCTTCTCTAACGTTCCTGCCACCTGCAATCCCAAACTTAAACGCGCGCCAAGTAACGGCACGCGACATCTGCCGCAAAAGCGGGACACACTTGCGTGGGCTCACATATGGAGGCGTAGAGGCGGCACTGACTATGGTGGCTAGAAGGGGGAGGTGACGCCAACGGCGGACGGAAGCCGCTCCTCCATTTCAAGCCGGTGTAGGTGGCGCTGTTGGCCGTAGTGCGATGCATGGTACGCGCCGCTCGCCTTCAGCCACGGTACTTGAACATACGTATGCCCGCCGTGCGTGCAACGCGTCGGCCTTTCAGTGATGTTGCAGGTAATGGTTTAGCTCATTAAACTCTAGTCGAACCTGATTACGGCTGACAGAATTCAATTTTAAGCCATGGTGGTGCAGTGGTTAGGGCGTTCGACTGTTGTGCCCAAGGATGAGGGATCGCATCCCGGCTGCAGCGACCACTTTTCACTGGAGGCGGAAAGCAAGGCGCTCGTGTGCTGTGCAATGTTAGTACAAGTTAAAGAACTCCAGGTGGTCGAAATTCCGGAGTCCTCCACTACGGTGTCTCTCATAGCCCGAGTAATTTTGGCACATGAAAGCCAACTAACAAAACAATTAAAATCGATCAGTTGGTACTTTAATACTTCTGGTGCGTAGAATACGGGCGTATCTATCCTTTCAGTTCCAGGAATTGGAGGGTCTTGAATGAGTCCCGTCGGATCGAGATAGTGCATGTCGAAAGTAGAAGACAGACCAAGATAATGAGTCTTCAAGGTATACTGCGCACACACAAAACAAAGACGAGAAAGGTACACAACAAGCGCAGGTGTTGCGCTTTTTGTGTACCTTTCTCCTCCTTGTTTTGTGTGCGCGCAGTATACCTTGAAGATATGTCTGACCGACTCGCCCAACAACGCACTCTTTCAAGAGAATGAGGATGGAAGGATGTTTTGGCTCCGTGCGGTCGCATTTTTTTCCCACAACGTTGTTTGCCCCAGGGCATAAAATAATATGTAAGAAGAAAATTAAAAGGGGTAATAAATGAAATAAAAAAGGTTGGCTCTTCTTTGGTCGATGTTTTCCACCTCCTCCAGTTTCAAGGCTACGAAGCATCAGCATTACTCCTAAAAAATGTGATTGGGGATCCAAACAAGCAAAACAAAGCATAGTAAAATTTATTGCATATCGTAGTAATAGCAATGTACTGCACATAACATTCAGGGTAATTCAAAATAACAGATACATTTACACATGCTTCTGTGTAATTAGAAAGAGAAAAAAAAACATTAAACATTGATTACCAACACTGCATGCATCGCTTGGCACTAAGAAATGGGGAGGCAAGGATATTCCTTCCCGCTAAATAAAAAAATATATATATTACATTCGATCTTGAATAAATATGCAACTTAGAGCACCCTCTTAAGTTTCAGCACTTTCATTCTTCCCTGCTTAGCGTTGCGCTTACAGTTCTGGGCCTTAACATAGAAGTGCTTCCTGGTAAGAACATACAATTTGATAATTTTGCTTGAGAGGGACATACTGTGATTTTTTTTTTTTTTTTGCGCTGGAGTTCATTTGTTCGGTGAAGTTAGGCCCTCACATTAACATGTCAGCAGCGTAACACATCTGGCCATAAACGAGAGATCACGCTGGCAGCCGCGAACAAACAGGAACGCTGCCGCACCGTCCATACACCGCGCGCGAACCTGCACACGCGCGCGATCGCGTGAATGCATCGCCAAGCTGACCGCAGCGCCACCGTGGCCTTCGCGGCAGCGCATGAACCAGAGGATCGCGCTTTCTCGGCGGATACGCCGGCGCTGGCGCCACCTCCCCCTTCTAGCCACCATAGCACTGACCTTTTCAAAGAATGTCCCCACTCTCCGGAGCGGCGGAGGGGGCGCGCACATCGAGGCACCCTATCATGGATGGATGGTTGGATTGAATATAGGAGCGTCCCCTTTGAAACAGGGTAGTAGCAGTAGCTATCATGCTCATTTTTTTTTCCTATATCTTAATTATTGATTTAGATCGGTTAACTAAACCATCATTTTATTTATTACACTTTTGTTTCTACATTACTAACATTATGTCACCTCTGCTTTTAAGCCACCAATCTTCCAGTCGTTTTTTGGTAGTTTCCACCGCCGGTTTATTCACCCGGCCCCTTGTATCTCTAAACCCCAGAGCTTCAGGAACAGTGACTGCGCCTGCATCAACTTCCGGATGGATACCATTACGTTCGAGTATAATATGGTCAATTGTTTCCCTGAAGTTACCACATACAGCACATGCGTCAGCTTCATTGTTAAATTTCTTTTTGTAGCTGCGTTTTCTAAGGCACCCTGATCTAGCTTCAAAAAGTAGGGCACTGCCTCTTGAGTTATCAAAGAAAGCTTCGTTCCTGATCTGCATTTTTCACTTTCGGTATAATTCCGCACTCTGTTTCTTTTCCATCGAATTTATCCAATTTTTACCTTCTGTGTTTTTCACCTTTTGCTTAATGCTCTTTATTTCTCCGTCCTTGTGACTAGCATACTTACTGGTTAGTTTTCTAGTTCCTTTCCTCCATTGTGAGTCAACGCTTTTTAAGTACAGGTATTTTGAATACTTTAGCTGCCCATCTGTTATTGTCCAATTTTCTCAGGCGTTCTTCATCTAATATTTTACTCTGAGCTTCCCGTACTTCGAAAGATGCCCAGCCCATATCTCCCTGTACCGCCTCATTTGTGGTTTTGCCGTGGGCACCTAGTGCTAATCGTCCAACTGCTCTCTGATTTATTTCTAATGTCGACTGTACCTCTGATTTTAGGCACGAAACCGCATTTCCGAAAGTAAGTCCGCACTTGTTAGACCACTTGTTAGACCACAGCGCACCTATCGTGAGAAGCTCGAAACGCCCGGCGTGGCTATGAGCCAGGCTACGCTGAAGAGCCGACTTGCTAGTTCAGCTCTCGCGCTGGTATGGCGTCAGTAGCCACGTGGTGTAAAGCGTAGCTACCGGACCATGCTACGCTGAAGGCTCGAAACCTGGCGTAGTATTGCTTTCGCAATAAAACTATTAGAGTGGTTAAAAACTGTTTGGCCAGCGATATCTCACTTTTCCTTGACTTTGCGAATATTCCTTTACAGCTGACGTCATCACGCCTATATCAAGTGATCTCTAACGTTACGATAAATCAATCACCTTTCAAGGTTGAACGTCCTTAGCTATGGTGAAGTGGCCAATTTGTCATGTGCTGGATGAAACGACGAAACAGTGCTGATAGACCGAACGATAGAAAACGGTAGAAAGGCAGCAATTAAAGGTGCCAACAATGACGCAGAATACATTTAGGCACCCGAGAAGCTGACTTCAGGGCCATGATAGTGCCCTGCTGATTTTATGTTCTTCAACGTCATGCCCCTTAATATTGCTGCATTTTTAGAAATAAAAGTCACAACGCGCTAATCGCACGAGGCGACAATTCGCGGCGACATTTCGCGCGACGGCATCATGGGGTTGGCTGAGGGCCGGCAAAGCATTGCTGCCCGTCGCTGTAGCTAAGGTTCTGGGTTTTGATAAAATTTCACGAGGAAGCAGCTCACGAGGCAGCCAATCGCATAAGGAGTACCTGACGTCCGTTCTGCTTCTTTTGCGAGTTTCTACTTCGAGTTGAGGAAAGAAGTTCACTTCGTGTTGTTCTCCTCTAATGTGATGACCCACACAGGGGGATCGGCCAAGAATTGGGGTGCAGAGATATTAGATTTGGAGATGTATAACTACATCGGAAAGATAAAATAATAAATGCTAGGGAATAGAAAAGGAAATGTAAATATGATAAACCAAAATATATAAGAGTAAATACTAACGCACGCAGTAGGAGAATAGTAAGATTTATATGTACAGATAGAAACTTCAAAGCATATTAGACAGGTAGACGTTTTGTTTCTAATAAGAAGTTTTGAATGGCATTAAAAACATACCTGTGGCTGTACCCAAGCATGGTGGCACCGAACGATAATAAAATTTAGCTGCTCAAATTAAGACCCAGCTGTTGTAACGGCTTCTCTAAGTACAGCTTTCTCATCATGGTAAAACGGCGGCAAAATATCAAGAAATGGTCTATTGTTTCCGGTTCTCCGCAGAGTGCGCAGACAGGAGAAAGCGCCAGACCAGACCTGTGCATATAGAAATTTAGGGGCGGAATACGGCAGCGTAGCCTGGTTAGAGAGACCTCAGTCTGCCTTGATTTACATGATTTCCTATTCCAGGCATACTTGAGGTGCAGGTAGTCATCCGAGGATAAAATAGATCCAGACTGCGTGCTTAATAAGGCACGCCGCCGAAATCGTGCTGCTGTTATGTACGCTGTTGCCGGGAGAATGGGCAATACAGGGCCGTTCAGAGAACCTTTGGCTAGTCTGTCTGCAACCTCATTGGCTGTCACATTGCTGTGTCCTGGTACCCACACCATATGTATGAGGCTCAAATGTGAGAGGAGCAATGAAAGAAAGGTATTTAAAATTGGCGAGTCCATATTCGAAGAAAGCGACAAGCACAAAGAATAAGAGTCTGTAATTACAGCCACTGTTGAGTATGTTGGGTCTAGTTTGCGCAGAGCAAGCACCACCGCCAGCAACTCCGCCTGGAAAATTGGAGTAAAATCCGGAAGACGGACTGAAAAAGCCCAGTCTAAAAGCGGACAGTATATTCCAACGCCGGCTTTTTCATTAAATTGAGAAGCATCCGTTGCTATCGTTATGCTAACGGGAAGACTTTGTAAATGATCTTCTAATAATCCATTTAAAATGTGAGGTGATAAGTGTTTTGCATTATTTGGGAAAATGTAATCATAGACAATTTGAACCGACGATGCACTTACTTTTGTTGGAAGGATGTTCGAAAGGACTACGTGCAAAGGTTGTAACAGATTTTGCACTAGAATTACCTGCGGGGTATGAAACCGAGGCCATCCGACTCCAAAAAAGGAGTCTGGCTCGCAACAAAAAATTGATATGGAGCGGTGGAATTGTGATTCATATATTTTTGGATACGTCTGTACAGTCAAGAATTGTAATCTAATTAACAACGGTGGTATTCGGGCTTCAAGGTATAATACATTATTAGCCACGAATTTTGGGAGGCCAAGGCATAATCTAAGCGCTTCCCGCTCTAAAAGAACAAGCGGACGAATTTTGTAAGCAGGTGAACCAGAAAATAACACAGATCCAAATTCTATAATTGGGCGGAAATACATAACATAAATCATTAAAAGTGCGTATCGCCGCATCCCAGACCTTGGACTGCTTAACCTGCGCAACATACCCACAGCACGTGCCCCCTTCGCTGCAACGTGTTCAGTGTGATCCCTCCATGCCAGATGGTCATCGTAAATCACCCCTAGATATTTCAAAGACTTAACTTGAGGAATCATTTCCTGCTTAAATGTTAGAGCAAGAGTTACCGGGTCCTGAATTTGGAAAACAAGGAACGCGCACTTTTTAACATTTAATTTAAATCTTAAGTCACCTAACCAATTTTGAAGGGAGCTTAGGTACGATTGCAGGCGCCTGTTGAGGGATTGAATGTCAGGTGCAGCCGTAAAGAATGCGATGTCATCCGCATAGACATACGTGCGAACCTCCTGATGAGTGGGAATTGAACTCATTAAAATGTTAAAGAGCACGGGCGAGAGAACTGCCCCTTGAGGGACACCTCTGGTTTGTTGATATCTGCCAGAATGCACTCCATTCAATGAACAGTAAAATTGTCTGTTTTGTAATAATGTAGATATTCAATCAATTAAGTATTGTGGAAAACATAGCGATTCTAATCTGTACAATAAAATTCGGGGCTCTACACTATCATAAGCCTTTTCTACATCTGGAGTCACCAATACAGCGTGCATTTTTTTTGCGCCGCGCAAGAAGAATTCGACTCTCAAGGTCGGTATGTGCATTCAATATTGAAAATTTTGCTCGAAATCCGATTTGACAGGGACTAAGAATATGTTTTTGTTCGACAAACTCGGTAACCCGTTTGAGTACGACCCTTTCAATTAATTTTACCAAGTTTGGTGTTAAAGATATTGGTCTGATATTTTCCAAAGTATAGCCACCACCATTGTGTTTCCGTAAAGGAATCACTTTGGCTAGTTTCCAGTCACCAGGTATCCAAGAATGAATAATTGAGTAATTTACCAATTCTAACAAGGAATTTGGAGACACTTCGAAGAGGATTTTTAACATTTTTGACGTTACTCCGTCAGGGCCAGGCGCAGCAGTTGGCAACGTCATTACAATCGAAGAAAGCTGAGAAAAGGTAATTTTTGGGACATCCTTAACCGTATATACTGGGCCTACAAACATAGGGTATTTGGGAAGTGTTGACAAAAAACGTTTTTCTAAACCTTTAGCGATGTTTTCTACTGTTCTAAGAGCTTCTTTAGGAGTCGAAACACATGAGGGTAAATT
Source organism: Amblyomma maculatum (assembly GCF_055883805.1). Lineage (NCBI taxonomy): Eukaryota > Metazoa > Arthropoda > Arachnida > Ixodida > Ixodidae > Amblyomma > Amblyomma maculatum. The sequence continues at coordinate 13,416,643 of NC_139348.1, read as the reverse complement.
TTCTGTGACAGGAATATTTTTCCGCGATTTTAAAAACCTGAAAAGTGCACGTCGGTTATTAGATTGTGAAAAGTAATTGAAATACTCAGTATCATAATTATCTTTCGCTTGTGCGACTGTGCGTTTAAATGCAGCTGCAAAAAATTTATAATCATGCCAATTTTTTGGGCACTGGTTGTGAAGGAGCTTCTTCCATGCAGCCTTTCTTCTTCTATAATCGCGCGAACAATCTGCATTCCACCATTTTGTTCGTGTATTGCCTTTAGATGCACGTACTAAGAATTCACACTTCTTACGACAGGATGCAATGGCCTGGCATAATGTTTGCGATTTTAACTCTTCCGTAGCCTCAACCACTGACTCAAGAGACTAAATCAAAAATGAGTGAAACTGGTTATAATTTACGTATGATCTCAACTGAGATGTCGGCAGAGTTAAGCGGCAGTTAACCTCAAAAACAATAGGTATATGGTCGCTAGAGGTGCCACCATCAATTGTCGACCAATTTAGTATAGAAACAGTAGTGCTGGAAAAAGTTAAAACTATCACAGATTGACTGTGAGCACGTACAAAAGTTGGTAAGCCAGAATTCATGCAGTGAAGATTATTGTCTGAAAGCCAATCCCACAGACGCTTGCCGCAGGGATCCGTCTTGTAACCCCATGATACATGGGGCGAATTGAAATCTCCAGCCAAAATAACCGAATTTTGACAATTAACTAGTAGGTGGTCTAGAGATTTGGTGTCCTGAACACCATGAGGGAAATAAACATTCGCTAATGTAAAAGGACTGAACCCTGAATTTCAAAATCTAGAGCCAATAATTCTGAATCTAAACTAGAATATTGAAAAGAAATCTTAGCCCTATGACAAAATTTTGAAGAAACTAGAATTAGTAACCCACCACCTCTTGACTGGCGATCTTGTCGGAATGATCGATAATTTTGTAAGTGAAAATGTTTTTCAGTTGTAAGCCAAGTTTCTTGTAAAACGATTATTACTGGATTATGTTTTAAAGAAAGATAAACTAAATCTGTAGTAGCTGAAAGAAGAGATCTACAGTTCCACTGAAGAACTTTTAACTTTCCTATGGTTATGTAATCCGGGCAGCAGCAACAGCCTGCCCCAAAATGTTTTCCTTTGGTTTAGAGCCTAGCTGTTGCTTTTTTGATTTTGCTTGTGGGCGAGGTGATGACGGGTTTGACAACGGGGATCCACGGCGTTTTAGAATTCGCGTATCTGTCTCTTCCATATCTGCATCATGAGCCTCGTCTGACTTGTTGGAATTTTGCATAGGTGATGCGGAAAGAGACTCATTTTGCGAACAAGACATTGCAGCTAATGAGTGCTGCACTGATAGTGATTGTCCAGGTGCCGTAGGAGAAACCATAGCAGTTTGCACAGTCTGAGAATTTTCAGCTGCTAGAACATTGGATATGCATTCTGTGACTATTGTCACAATCCTATCCACCATTTTGGTCATGGTTGCTTCCACAGCAGTTATTATGGTTTTTGACATCGAGGAATCTAACGATGCTCCAGAACCGGCCGACACACCTGCATACCCATGAGCTCTGTCTTTAATTTCCTGAATTGCCTCACGCCTCGAGCAACGTTTGCGGTCAATTATCTCCAGAACTTTCATTTCATGCGCTCTAGAGGGACATTCCAAAGAATTTGCTGAGTGAAGTCCGCCGCAAAGACAACATTTGACAATTGATGTGCTTCACCGCATTTGCACCACCGCAAAGTGGATTTGCAACCGCCTGCAGTATGGCCATAACGCCAGCAGTTGTTGCACTGCAGAGGCTTTGATGGTAGGGGATCTACTCTGAATATTAAAGGCCACGCTTTAATCTCCGATGGACAGACTGTGCCTGCAAATGTAGCAATAACCGATTCTGTCGGCACACGAACATTATTGACTTCCCGGCTACAGCGATAGACCGCAACAACGCCTGCCGCGGAAAGAAGGTCAAGGGTTTCTTGTGGACTTAATGAGGAATCTACACCTCGGACTAGACCTCTTGCGCAAGCCAGGTGTAAAGGGATAAAACTGCTTACCTGATGAGAGGCGAAAGTGGAGCATTTTAGCAGGTCCTTTATGCATGATAGTTCTGGCGAACGGCAAAGAATCCCGCCGCGACCAAATTGGCGCAAAAGGCGACAAATTGGCGACAAAGCAACTTCAGAACTAATCGTGAGCGTGAGCAACGTGAGTCCTATTTTATTCATAAATTTAATACAGTGGATATCGGCATAAATGAACATCCGGGAATCCTTTCGACCCTTCGGGCTCAATAACCTATCCAAGTATTCCACGCAACAGATTCACTGTGAAGATAACCCTAGCTCTGTGCACCTTCATTTAATTAACTGCCTTCTCGAAGAGACACAGCCGGCGCCGTCGTGTGAGACCATACCGAAAGTGTTTTGTTCATTTTCTCCCCATTTCACCCCCCCCCCCCCCTTGCTTTTCTTCTCCCCTGCCATCTCCTTTTTTTTCCTAATATGCTTGCCCCCTCTTTCCGGGCCTTCAGAATCTTCACGCTTCCCGCATTTTCTTGGTTTGGCCGCCCGCCCGTACTCATGTTTTGTCCTCTCTTTCCTAGCATTCAACAGATCCCCCATGGCCGTCTTTCTGCTCCTCCTCCTTTTTTTTTTTGTAGTGGTCCTTCTTTCCTGCGTCTGTACAATTTTCAAACCTTTAAAACTGAAACACAAGCAATGTAACCACAGTCTTGAATAAGACCAGACCCCGGTCGAAACGTCGACGAAGAATAAATGTGAGTTAATGATCTTCGCTATATATATATATATATATATATATATATATATAGAAACAGGATGTCACACAACTTTCCCGATTATCTATTTTATTTCAACAGTTTCGGACGGTGGACCGTCCTTCTTCAAGGTAGAATTAAGAATTCAAGGTAGAATTCTTAATTCTACCTTGAAAAAGGACGGTCCACCGTCCGAAACTGTTGGAATAAAATAGATAATCGGGAAAGTTGTGTGACATCCTGCTTCCATTTAACTGTGGCCCATTAGTAACATGCAAACCATGTCTATATATATATATATATATATATATATATATATATATATATATATATATATATATATATATATATATATATATATATATATATATATATATATATATATAATGTAGCGCGCACAAATGCAGCCGCTAGGCGGCTGTCTCGTGCGCGGACCTGCAGAAGTGGCCCCGTGGCGTTCGATTCGTAGAAGCTGAAGTTTGCTGCTCTCGCTCGGTGCTCTGGACCTGCTCTCCTACGCCTGCCAGATCAAAAAAAAAAATTCCTTGCTACCCAATTCATGGCCCATCCCCCTCTGTGGGTATGTGCCAACAACAATTTGGACAACAACAACAGATCAACGCCTCTTAAAATCCAACCTTCTGGTTACGGGCCTAAACGGCTACGTGACACTGGTGGAGGTGAGGCCTTGAACTCCATGTCTCGGGCCTCTCGCAGCCCCTCATCGAGACCCAAACGACTTCCGCTGGTGTTTACACCCGTTCATCGCTGCAGCCGTCGCCTCCGAGGTCTGGCGCCAGAATTTACTCCTCTACCTGAACCAGCGGCAGCCGGCCAGCAGTTCGCGATTTCTGCAATGGCCCAGGAAAGTCAACATCATTTGCTGCTTCAGCAGTCTCGTGTGCCCCCCAGTTTTCATGGCGGTACTGGGGAAGATGTCGACGACTGGATCGACCAGTTCGAGCGAGTGGCGCAATTCAATCAGTGGAGCGCTGCTCAGAAGCTGCGCAATGTCTACTTTGCACTTGAGGACTGCGCTAAAAAGTGGTTTGAGAATAGGCGGGCCAATTTTCAAAGCTGGGATTCCTTTCGCCAGCAGCTGAGGGATACTTTTGCCAGCCACAACCGCCATGATCGCGCACGCCGCCTCCTAGAAGCTCGTATGCAACTGCCTAATGAGAGCGTGGCCATGTTCGCTGAGGACGTGACCCGCCTTTGCCGGCGGGCTGATCCCGACATGACGGAATCAGCGAAGTTGCGCCACTTGATGCAGGGCGTAAAAGAACCCCTCTTCGCTGGTCTGGTCCGCAGTCCACCGCAAAACCGTCGCGGACTTCGTCAATGAAGCTACCATCATTGAGCCAGCTCTGCAATAACGATGCCGGCACACGGAGTCTGCCCTTCAGCAGTCTGGCCACATTGTACTCGTCCACTGAGCATCATTCTCTGCGCGAGCTGATCCGCGAGGTAGTTCGCGAGGAGCTCCTTAGGTTTAATCTTGAATCACCTAATCCGACTGCCGCTGCTGTTACCGAAGCCGTGCGTGAAGAAATACTTCAAACATTTTCACCGCCTGAGTCACCGTCGGAGCCACATTCTATGAACTACGCAGCGGCTCTTCGTCGACCTGCAGTGCCTCCTGCGCAACAGCTTCTCTTCGAATCACAGCCGCCGCCCGCTCTGCAGCAACCGTTCTACCAACCTTCATACCAGCCGCCATCCCAGCAGAGCCCCGTCATGCAGCCACAGGTTCGGAAGGCAGACGTCTGGCGCACTCCTCGCCACCGGCCCCTGTGCTACCACTGCGGAGAACTCGGCCACTTGTACCGCCATTGTTCATACCGGGAACTCGGTCTTCGAGGTTTTTCTCATGATTCCCCGCGTCCCCGGGTTGGCGAACGCCCTCCAGAAATCGAAGAATACCTAGCAACCCATGCAACTTCTTCGAGCGACCGTACAGAGTCGTCTCCTCCAGCACGCTACTCGTCACCCAGCCGCCATGTTTTTACTGATGCGCCGAGGCGCCGGTCACCGAGCCCACGCCGGGGAAAGTGAACGTGGTGACCTCAGGGGGGCAGGTTGCTGAAGAACGGAATCCATGTCCCGAAGACCCCCCCGTGACGACTCAGCCCGATGTTGCGACTGCGATGCCACCGCCGCCGCATGAACCCGAAACTCCTAATCAACCTCAAGCCGATCACGTTGTTAGTGTCGACCTTGCCGTTCTCGTCAACGGACACCCAGTGACCGCTTTGTTAGACACCGGAACTGACTTCTGGATAATAAGCAAGGATTTCGCAGATCGGCTCTCTTAGGTGAAAACTGAATGGCTGGGGCCGCAAATTCGTACTGGTGGTCACCTTATGACACCGGTCGGACGGTGCACTGCCCGAGTAACCATCGGCTATTCAGTCTCTGTAGCCGTTTTTGTTATCCTGCCGCACTGCTGCAAGGCCCTCATACTCGGCATGGACTTTTTACGTGAGCATGGGGCCATTATTATTGTTCCTGGCCGTACTGTCACGTTTTCGACGCCTGCAACGATGACTGCTGACTCCGGACAACGCAATGCACCTTTACGCATCGTTGACGCGGATGTATCCATGCCACCACGTTTGTCAGCTCTCGTCACAGTCAGGTGCGACGACCAGTCCTGTGCTGCCATCGTTGCTGAACAGAACACAGAGCTTGTGCTACATCATGGAGTCTGTGTTGCGCGTGGTATAGTTCATCTGACTAATGGTCTAGCGCAGCACGTGCTGATTACGAACTTGGGGAACGAACGCCAACGCATCGCTAAAGGCACCACGGTAGCCTGCTTTGAAGGTGTCGCAGAATCAGCCCACGACTGCTTTGTTCTTGAGACCATCACGTCTGCCAGCCAAACGCCCAACTTCGACCTCGATGTGAATCCCGCTCTATTACCGGCAGATAAGGACAGACTCGTCGGGCTACTTTTTCAGTTTCAAGACTGCTTCTCGTCCGCCTCCGCGGTTAAACAGACGCCCCTGACCAAGCACTACATAATAACCGACGACTGCACCCGACCAGTCAGACAGAACCCCTACCGGGTGTCACAGCGGGAACACGAAGTCATTGCTCAACAGGTAGACGAGATGTTAAATGACGGTGTCATACAACCATCGAGGAGTCCCTGGGCTTCACTTGTTGTCCGCGTTAAGAAGAAACACGGAAGTTTAAGGTTCTGTGTGGACAACCGTAAGCTCGATCAGGTCACTAAAAAAGACGTCTACCCGCTACCACGCATTGATGACTCATTAGACCGGCTGCGCCACGCGCGTTACTCTTCATCACTTGATCTTAAGAGCGGTTACTGGCAGATCGAAGTCGATGAACGTGATCGCGAGAAGACAGCGTTTGTCACGCCCGATGGACTTAATGAATTCAAAGTCCTACCTTTCGGATTGTGCTCCGCTCCAGCGACATTTCAGCGAATGATGCACGCACTTCTATCTGGTCTTAAATGGCAGATGTGTCTAGGCGACCTGGACGACGTTGTTGTACTTTCGCCAACGTTTGAGGAACACCTCCAACGTCTCTCCGCTGTGCTACGGGCTATCAGATCTGCCGGCCTCACGTTAAAACCCCAAAAGAGTCACTTTGGCTATAAATAGCTCCTCTTCTTGGGTCACGTTGTCAGCCATCGAGGTGTTCGTCCCGATCTCGCTAAAAATCAGCCGTCACCGAATTCTCTACTCCATGTAACAAGAAGACAGTTCGCCGTTTCTAGGGCGTCTGCGCTTATTACCGCAGGTTTATTGAAATCTTTTCGTGCATTGCCGCTCCGTTGACACGTCTTACCCGGGATGATGCCACCTTCACCTGGACGGACGAACAACAGAAGGCATTCGACGAGTTACGGCACCGCTTGCAGACAACACCTGTGCTTGCCCATTTCGATGCGAGTGCCGAAACTCTGGTCCACACAGATGCCAGCAACGTGGGTCTAGGCGCTGCACTCATCCAGTGGCTAGACGGTGCCGAGCGAGTTATTGCATACGCCAGCAGGACTTTGTCCCGTGCCGAATCGAAATATTCCACCACCGAAAAAGAATGTCTGGATGTTGTATGGGCGGTGATGAAATTTCGACCCTATTTTTATGGCCGGCACTTACGGGTCGTGAGTGACCACCACTCTCTGTGCTGGTTATTGAACTTGCGAGATCCCTTCGGACGCCTCGCAAGATGGAGTCTACGGCTACAGGAGTTCGATATGACCATCGTGTATAAGTCTGGACGTCAGCACAACGACGCCGACTGCTTGTCCCGGTCACCCGTCGACGCTGCGCGGGAAGACGAAGAACCAGATTTCCCCCTTATCGCAGCCGTCGACGCACTCACTGTTTCGCAGCAGCAACGTGACGACCCGGCTCTCGCACTCTTTTTCGATTTTCTGGAAGCGCGCACTAAAGAAGTTCCCCGTCTCTTCGCCAGAAGGCATTCGTCGTTTTGCATGCGAAACATTGTCTTATACAAGATCAATTTCGCTTCGAAAGGAAGAGATTATCTCCTCGTCGTACCAGAGTCTCTTCGCGAAGAAATCTTGCAGGCATGTCATGATGAGCCCACCGCGGGTCACCTGGGCCATGTTCGTACTCTGGCCCGAATTAAGAAGAGTTATTACTGGCCAAACCTTGCGGCCACAGTACGATAATACGTGCGACGATGCCATGATTGCCAGCGACGGAAAACACCGCCTGTGAAACTGGCCGGTTTGCTGCATCCTGTTCAAGTGCCAAGATACCCACTTGAACAAGTTCGCATGGATCTGATGGGTCCTTTTCCAAATTATGATTCGGGCAACAGGTGCATAATTGCCGCTACAGATTACCTCACTCATTACGCTGAAACGAAGGCCCTCCAGCGCGGTACGGTAATCGAGGCAACAAAATTTTTCATCGAACGCATCGTCCTGAGGCATGGCGCCCCGGCAAATATATTAACGGACCGAGGCACTGCTTTCACTGCCAAGCTACTGGAATCTGTAATGCAGCTGAGCGGCACTACCCATCGCAGGTCAAACGCCTACCATCCACAAACTAATGGCTTGACAGAACGTCTGAACAAAACTCTCGCCGACATGATGTCCATGTACGTGGATGTTGAAGATCGGTCTTGGGATGACGTCCTGCCGTACATCACGTTTGCGTAAACACGGTGCAGCAGGAAACACAAATGACGCCGTTCTCCCTATTGTATGGCCGCGAAATTTCGACAATGCTGGAAGCCATGTTACCCCATGACGGCCGTGACCTCGAAGTTGGCGCCTAGGAGTTTACGCAACGCGCAGAAGAAGCGCGACAGCTGGCGAGGGCACGCATCCAGAACTTGCAAAGTCGAGACGCCCAGCGTTACGATCACCGCCACCGTTTACTGACTTTCGAACCGGGCGACAGGGTGTGGCTCTGGGCTCTGATCCGACGTCGTGGACTATCCGAGAAACTTCTGAAGCAGTACTTTGGCCCATAAAAAGTGCTTCGTAAGCTGAGTGACGTCACGTACGAGGTGCTTCCGGACGGCTTTTCTACTACTCGTCGTCAGCAGAAACCCGACGTTGTTCACGTCGTGCGCATGAAGCCGTACTTTTCGCGAGAAACTTAGCGCACCGCCTACCGCATAGTTCTTGTTATATTTATTTTTTCTTTCTCTGCTTTCAAATTCATTAAATTTACGTTTATTTTTTTTTAGAGAGCGGGGTAATGTAGCCTGTGGAAATGCAGCCGTTAGGCGGCTGCTCATCGCGAGTCTCGTTCGCGGACCTGAACAAGTGGCCCCGTGGCATTCGATTCGAAGAAGCTGAAGTTTGCTGCTGCCTCTCGGTGCTCTGAACCTGCTGTCCTGTGCCTGCTAGATCAACCCCCCTTAAAAACCACCCTTCTGGTTACGGGCCTAAACCGCTACGTGATAATATACCGTATATATATATATATATATATATATATATATATATATATATATATATATATATATATTGTAGTGTGGTAAGCTTCATTTTCATAGCCACTGCCATGCATCGCGTGCTGGCACACTCGAGGACGAAGAAGTTGGTCGCTGCCTTGCTGATTCGCCACGCCTGACGCTCCGCAGCGAGTTCCTCCTGAGCGGCTGGATCCGTCTGGGTTTACCGAATAAACACACCCCTACAATTGGTGCAGGTGCTGCTGAGTACGTTCCCGTCCACCCTGGAACTAAGAAGCCGTACATTGCCATCTGCTTCCACCATGCCGGACGGTACTTCCTCAACATTGCCGCCCCTCCCAACCACGGTCCTGTGTTCTGGAGCTCTACGGCAGCGTGACCCATGCCTCTTCAGTGGCACGGCCGATCAAGACGTCGACGATTGGTTGTCGGCGTACGAGCGTGTCAGTACTTACAACCGATGGGACGACACTACCAAATTAGGTAACGTAATCGTTTACCTGACTGACGTGGCCAACCTCTGGTTTCGCAACCGTGAGGCAGACCTGCCATCTTGGTCTGGATTTAAGAAGAATTTTGTGGAAATGTTCGGCCGCCCTGCAGTTCGCAAGCTCCGAGCAGAACAACGCTTGCGCGAGCGCACTCAGCAGGCCGAAGAGTCGTTCACCAGTTACATAGAAGACATCGTTGACCTGTGCAAGCGTGTCGACCCCTTAAAGTCTGAAGCGGATAAGATAGAAAACATCATGAAAGGCACCTCTGGTGATACGTGCCAGGTGCTATGGATGAAAAATCCTGCCACGGTCAGTGACGTTATCAAACTTTGCCAGAGCTATGGCGTGCTTCGTAAGAAGCGCGCTTCTACCCGGCGGTCCGGTGTTAGAGACGACACCATCTCTGCACTAGCTCTGGGCGGTTCTACTCCATCAGAGGACAGCCCTTTGATTCAACAAATCAAAGCCTTCGTTCGAGAAGAGGTCGCCCGCCAGCTATCACTGGTCCCTGAGTTACAAGATACTGGCCGCCTTGTTCCTGACATGGCTCTGTCTTTTGACCCTAGCATACGGCGTGCCATGCAAGAACACATCGCTGATGTCCTTCCGCTCAGTTCTGTGCTCCCTCCCAGCCCAGTGCTGCCAACCAGCCCCGTGCCAGCGCAAGTAACGGCACCACTAACGTACGCCCAAGTTCCAGCCAGGCCGCTAATGCCATCAGGACCGCTTTCCTACCAGGCCGCTCCTAACTTTCCTTCGTCTTTGGCTGGGTCTGCATTCAAGGTCCCTATACCAAGGGTACGCCAACGCCCTACGAACCCTTGGCGTACCGCGGACAACCGGCCAATCTGCTACTCTTGTGGGCTGCCGGGTCATGTCGCACGCCTTTGCCGCCAACGCCTTCCACCTTCTCGCCCTAACCTTTGGAACTACTCTTACGACACCGACCAGCCCTCGCCGAGAACTCCACCCGGTTCCGACTTTGTATCTCGCGACAATCAAACATATACCACTCGCCGATCATCTTCCCCTAGTCGCCGTTCGCCATCTCCGCTACGACGTTCCACCGGCACTGTTGAGGGAAACGGGCAGTCGCAGTTGCCGGGGCAAGAACTGCGCTTGGTTCGAACTCTTCAAGTCCTTCGTGTTCTCCCGCTAACGTAATACGAGTGTTTGTCGACGGCGTCGCAATCCTCGCTCTTGTCGACACAGGCGCTGCCGTATCCGTCATCAGTGAAGCTCTTTGCCGTCGTCTTCGCAAGGTGACCACCGCGCTTTCCGACTTTTCGCTTCGCACCGCCTCATCACAGCGGCGTGCATGGCTCGTGTTCTCATCAAAGACGTCTTATACACCATCGAGTTTATTGTACTGTCTCACTGCTCGCACAACATCCTGGGCTACGATTTCCTTTCCACTCATCGTGCCGTTATTGACTGCGCCCGCGCGGAAGTTTCCTTTTTACCTCTTTGTGATACCGTCTTGTGTGATGTCCCTACCCTGTCTGCAAAACTCCTTGTCGCCAATGACACAGACATTCCTCCATTTTCTGCTGCCCTCGTTCCACTCTCCTGTGAAAGTGTCACTACTTCGACTGTCTTCTTCACACCTTCCGACGCCGCTTCACGCCATCCCTGCCTCTTGCTCCCATTTGCTGTTCTTAAGTTCGAAGATGGCCTTAGTGCAATGTACGTCTCAAATACATTTTCGTGCCCCTCCGTCCTGCTACGCGGCGAGTATCTCGGTCGTATTGAAGAACTTGATCCCGCGCTTGTAAATACTCTTCCTGCCACGCCTACTTCATTAGACGTTAATGTTCTCAGCTTTTGCGATATAGCGACCGCTTCGACACCACCCGATGTTCTTCAACAAGCTATTGACGCAGATCTTCCACACGCACAACGCGATCAACTCGCCGCTCTTCTACAGAACTTCACTTCTGCCTTCGACCTTTCTCACACTGCTCTGGGTCGCACGTCTGTCGTTACGCACACAATCGACACCGGTACAAACGCACCTTTACTACAGCGTCCTTATCGCGTGTCGGCCTCTGAGCGCCAAGTCATTGCTGATAATGTGGACGACATGCTTCACCGGGGCGTCATACAGCCATCTAACAGTCCATGGGCTTCTCCGGTTGTTTTGGTCACCAAGAAAGATGGTTCCATCAGGTTTTGCGTCGATTACCGTAGGCTAAACAAACTCACGCGCTAAAATGTATATCCTCTGCCGCGAATCGACGACGCCTTGGACTGTTTATAGGGAACCGAGTATTTCTCCTCTTTGGATTTGCGCTCCGGCTACTGGCAGGTACCGATGGCTGATGATGACTGCTCGAAAACTGCCTTTTAGAACACCGGACGGCTTATACGAGTTTAACGTTATGCCCTTTGGCCTTTGCAATGCCCCAGCTACTTTCGAGCACCTGATGGACACTGTTCTTCGTGGACTCAAGTAGCAGACCTGTCTTTGTTATCTAGATGACATCGCAGTTTTCTCTACCGACTTTTCTTCTCACCTTCTCCTCCTAAAGCATGTCCTCACGTGTCTCGCCGACGCTGGGCTTCAGTTGAATTTGAAGAAGTGCCACTTTGCCGCTCGAAAACTCATAATTTTAGGCCACGTAGTCTCTAAGGACGGCATTTTTCCCGACCCCAACAAACTTCGCGCAGTTGCAGAGTTCCCGAAGCCAACCTCCCTGAAGCAGCTTCGAAGCTTTATCGGCCTCTGCTCCTACTTTCGACGCTTCATCTTGAACTTCGCCTCTATCATTGCTCCTCTGACCCGGCTCCTTGCCGGCAGCTTCGACCGTTCCGCCTGGACTCCAGCCTGCGATAAAACCTTCGACACTTTACGCCGCCTTTTGGTTTCGCCTCCCATTCTACGCCACTTTGATCCGACTGCGCCTACGGAGATCCACACTGATGCCAGCGGTATCGGGCTTGGTGCCGTCCTTACACAACGTAAGCCTGGTTACAGCGAGTATGTTGTGGCATACGCCAGCCGAACATTGACGAAAGCTGAGTCCAGTTATTGAGTCACAGAAAGGGAATGTTTGGCCAATATTTGGGCCATCGGAATTATTTGGGCCATCGGGCCATCGGAAATATATAGTAGTAAAAGACTTTATTGAGGCGCAACACTTAGGCGCCTAGACGAGCAGGCGCTGTTCTTCTTCACCCTCAGCACCAAGCCAGTCCGCCAAGATCCATATAGTATGGGAGGAGGTGGGAAAGAATCCCGATTGCAATGCAACCGGACATGAAAATAGGCAGTGTGAAAGGTTGGCATAAGGGGAAGGGCAGTTGAGGTATGATGGATCACGACGGACATTGTAGAGATATAGCCGTACAGGGACTCGGCTATATCTCCGAGTCCGGACCCTATATCGGCTCCGGATTCTCAGCCGTACGTCCTGAGAGTCCGGAGCCGATTCACTTCAACGTCGTGTTCACTCCGGGCACCCTCTGGCAAATATATATATATATATATATATATATATATATATATATATATATATATATATATATATATATATATATATATATATATATATATATATATATATATATATATATATATTGTAATGAACCGGTTAAGATGGTTTGCGCAACATTATATTTATCTTTTCATATCAGCTATGAAGGCCAGCGTTGACAACGGCAGTCCGAGCTTCGTCCTCTTTGTAGTCTTCACCGCTTCATCGTCTTCGGCGCGCGATGTCTCTGTTTTCCTCTTCTTCCTCCTTTCCACAGGTCAGGCATCTCTCTTACAATACTCCCTGTGTGAAAAGACGCCATCCTGGCGGATTAAAGGGAGGTCACGATGTCAGGGTCAAGGTACGGTTTGAGGCGGTCAAGGTGGACATTTTCACGTCCCCGTCGGCGGTGATCTGTTGACGGCGTGAGGAGCTCGGTAAGGAATAGAGAAGTTTGCTTAAGCACGCAATAGGGTCCCTGGTATCGACTCAAACTTGGGCGACTGGCCTGAAGTAGAAGAGAGCACCCATAGCCACACCAACGAGTCTGGACTATAACCAGGCGGCAAACATGAGGATCCGGCGCGGTTGTTTTTCTGGTGCTACTGGTTTCGAGTTGATTTGACGCGCGATCTGACGGCACTCTTCGGCATAGGCAGCGGCTTGAGAAATGGGTGTCAATTCGGAGGCGTCGGGATGGTAGGGTAGCACCATGTCCATTGTGCAAGAAGGTTCTCGGCTGTACAGGCGGAAATAAGGCGAGAAATCTGTAGTCGCTTACGTAGCAGAATTGTAAGCGTAGGTTATGAATGGTAACACACGGTCCCAATTTGAATGGGTGGACGAAACATACATAGCCATCATGTCTCCAAGGGTCCGATTAAAACGCTCGACCATTCAATTTGTTTTGGGATGGTATGAAGACGCCGTACGATGAACAACACTGCACGCCTGAAAAAGGGCTGCTACGCCCTTCTTCCAGTCCCAGCTTCGTCCTCTTTGTCGTCTTCACCGCTTTATCGCCTCCTTCGGCGTGCGACGTCTCTGCTTTCCTCTTTCTCATTTCCACAGGTCAGGAATCTCTCCTACAATATATAAATGGTGGGGTCCCACAACCCCTTTTAATGCTTCAAACCGCGCGCGCTTTTTCCTGTTTGCGTTGGTGTTTGCCCGGGCAGCGCGAGTACGCATGAGCGAGAAGCCTGTAGCGGCGGCGGCATGTTATCGGTGCGAGACCGAGGGTAGAAAACGCGTCGGAAGCATCGCCTGTGGCTTTTTCGCCGGGCGGACAGCCAGCGAAGGGCGGGAGGCAGCGTCCCAGGCCGGCGGGTTGTACACGGACGACGGAGCGGGGTCCTGCCAGACGAAGACGGAAGCGGTGCCTGCAAGAATGCCTTAGGAGTATTAGCGTGAGTGCTGCCACGCGAGAAGCAATGCTTTTGTATCGTCGTCAACGCTTTGGCCCGATTACTCGCCCTATCCGCGCCGCAATGTGTTGTGTGTTGCCGCGGTGAAGCCCTGACCCATTTTCCGTTTTATTCTGCATAGTCCATTGTCGCGCACTTCGACGGCATGCTTCCAGCGCAATTTTGACCAATGCTATTTCTTTTCTATTTTATACTTTTCTGTTGATCTGGAATAAACCGGTCTTTTAATAAAGACTTGGTTTTACTCTCGTCAGGCGAGACCATCGCTCGCGGACCCGTATTCTAGAAGGCGGAGCCTTCAATATATATATATATATATATATATATATATATATATATATATATATATATATATATACATATATATATATATATTGTCACGTCTCGACAGAACGCCAAGGAGGGTCGAAATATAAGACGGTTTGATTATTGGCCTAGAACGAGTCTTGCGATCAAGCTTCCTCCTTCTTCTTTCAGCTCGCGCTTGTGTTGCCATAGTCGTCATCTTTTGCGTCGTCTTCTATGCGGCATTTGCCCCCCTCCTTAGGAAGCATCGTCCCGATGTGAAAAAAAAAGGAAGTAGGAGGTTAAGGTCAGGCTGAGTGGTATGGCTTCATACGCACGACGTGGACGACGTCAGCTTGGTGCTGGCGTCGCTTTGATGTCGACACCCCGTCTGGGATCACCTCATAAGTGATGTCGGTTAAACGTCGCTGAACAACATAGGGTCCAAAGTATCGTCGCAATAGTTTTTCGGAGAGTCCACGGCGGCGAATAGGTGTCCAGACCCACACTTTGTCACCAGGTTCGTACATTACATGCCGGTGTCTCTGATTGTAGCGTTGTGCATCGTGCTCCTGCTGATTTTGAATCCGCACACGAGCTAGTTGGCGAGCTTCCTCTGCACGCTGAGCGAATTCCTCGGCGTCCTGATCGAGATCATCGGTGTCGGCATTCGGGAGCAACATTGCATCCAGCATAGTTGTTACTGGTCGCCCGTGAAGGAGGCTGAATGGTGTCATGCGAGTGGTGTCTTGGCGGGCCGTATTGTAGGCGAACGTAACGTAGGGAAGTATTTCGTCCCAATTCTTGTGGTTTACGTCGACGTACATGCAAAGCATGTCTGCGAGGGTCTTATTGAGGCGTTCCGTCAACCCATTGGTTTGAGGGTGATAGGCAGTAGTTTTACGGTGACTGGTACCACTGAGGCGAAGAACGATTTCCAAAAGTTCGGCCGTAAATGTAGTTCCTCGGTCAGTTATAATAAGTGCCGGAGCGCCATGCCTCAGGACAATGTTCTCAACGAAGAACCTAGCTGCTTCGGCGGCGGTACCCCTTGGCAGAGCCTTGGTCTCCGCGTAGCGGGTCAGATAATCAGTGGCGACAATTATCCATTTATTCCCGGCTGTAGACGTCGGAAATGGTCCCAGCAGGTCCATGCCAATTTGCTTAAAAGGTGTCGCTGGCACTTGAAGAGGGTGGAGTAGGCCAGCTGGTTTTACAGGGGGTGATTTACGGCGCTGGCAGTCAATTCACGTACGTACATAGCGTTTCACTGTCGCCGGCAGTTTTGGCCAGTAGTATCCGTGCTGTACTCTAGCCAACGTGCGGGTGTAGCCTAGGTGACCGGCGGTTGGCTCGTCGTGGCACGCTTGCAAAACTTCAGTGCGGAGAACCGATGGGACGACGAGCAGAAGACTGTTTCCCCCAGGACGGAAGTTCTTCTTGTAAAGGACGTTGTTGCGAATAAAAAATGAAGAGATTACTCGGGCGAAAATCTTCGGAACAACCGTAGTTCGCTTCTCCAAGAAATCAATAAGAGGGAGCAATTCCTGATCCTCTCGCTGCTGTTGGGAAAGAGTTGCGTCATCTATGACACCTAAAAACGCAGTGTCTTCATCGGTCATAGTGGATGGTTCGACCGGCGCTCGCGAAAGGCAATCTGCATCTGTGTGCTTCTTTCCAGATTTGTAAATAACTGCCATGTCAAATTCTTGCAATCGAAGGCTCCAACGCGCGAGTCTCCCTGAAGGGTCCTTTAAGTTCGTCAGCCAACAGAGAGAGTGATGGTCGCTGACGACTTGAAAGGGGCGAGCGTACAAATAAGGGCGGAATTTCATAACCGCCCATACCACTGCAAGGCATTCTTTTTCGGTTGCCGAGTAGTTCGCTTCTGCTTTAGATAGGGTCCTGCTGGCGTAAGCAATTACCTTTTCCACACCATCCTGGCGCTGCACTAACACAGCACCTAAGCCCACGTTGCTGGCATCCGTATGAAGCAGTGTAGGGGCGTCGTCATCAAAGTGCGCCAGGACAGGTGGTGTCTGTAGACGCCTCCTCAGCTCATTGAAAGCTTGTTGCTGTTCTTCACCCCAGCGAAAGACAGCGTTGTCACGAGTCAGTGAAGTTAATGGCCAGGCTATTCGTGAGAAGCCAGCAATAAACCGACGGTAATAGGCGCAAAGACCCAAAAAGCGCCGCAATGTCTTTTTGTCCGTAGGTGTTGGGAACTTGGCGACTGCGGAGAGCTTTTCAGGATCCGGCCGAACACCTTCTTGGCTGACGACGTGGCCTAAGAACTGCAGCTCCTCGTAACCGAAGTGGCACTTCTCGGGTTTTAATGTGAGGCCCGCAGATTGTATGGCCTGAAACACAGCTAGCAAACGGAGTAGATGCTCTTCAAATGTAGCCGAAAACACTATCACGTCGTCAAGATACACCAAGCATGTTTGCCACTTAAGTCCCGAAAGCACAGTGTCCATCAGTCTCTGAAATGTTGCTGGCGCCGAGCATAAACCGAACGGAAGGACTTTAAACTCATACAATCCGTCGGGAGTGATGAATGCTGTCTTCTCCCGATCCCTCTCATCCACTTCGATTTGCCAATATCCACTTTTCAAGTCCATCGACGAGAAGTAACGTGCATTTCGTAGGCGATCCAAGGAGTCGTCGATGCGAGGGAGAGGGTACACGTCTTTTTTGGTCACTTGGTTGAGCTTGCGATAGTCTATGCAAAATCGTAAGCTGCCGTCTTTCTTTTTAACAAGTACCACGGGGGAAGCCCAGGGACTCTGTGACGGCTGGATAACGTCGTCTCTAAGCATTTCGGCCACCTGGCGCTGAATGGCTTCACGTTCTTTCGGAGCCACACGGTAAGGATTTTGTCGAATCGGGCGAATCGAGTCATCCGTGATAATTCGATGTTTTGTCAAAGGCGTTTGGCCGATCCGCGATTCTGAAGCAAAACAGTCTCGAAATTGATCTATGAGATCCAAAAGGCGGTCCCGCTCTGAAGAAGACAGATTTGGGCTCACATCAACGATGGTTACGGGTGTCTTGCACACTGATCCTCTCTGTTGCAGTAAGCAACAGTGCTGCGCATTTGGGAGGCTGTCGTAAAAGGCCACAGTTGTGCCTTTCGGAATTTGCTGACGCTCGTCGCTGAAGTTTGTCAGCAGCAGTTCGGTATGCCCATTGGTCAAGTTGACCAGCCCTCGAGCTATAGAAACACCTCGGCTGAGTACCAGGGTAACTGCCCGTTCGGCGACGCCATCGCCTGTATGCGCCACGTCGCATTTCACTTCAACAAGAGAACATGATCTCGGAGGTAATGTCACCGTCTCATTGGCGACGCGTAAGGGCAATAGTGGTACTTGCGCATAGCCAAGGTCTTCATGGTTATTGGTGAAGGCAACGATGCTGTCACGGATGCTGATTACAGCCCCATGAAGACGCAGAAAGTCCATGCCCAAGATGAGGTCTTTGCAGCAGTCAGGGAGAATAACGAAGCTGCCAACAAACACCGCGTTTCCTATTCCTATCCGGGCAGTGCATTTCCCTGTCGGTGCCAGTAGCTGACCCCCAGCACTTCTTATTACTGGCCCAGTCCATTCAGTTTTTACTTTGCGCAGGGTGTCGGCCAGTTTCTGGCTAATAATTGAAAAATCTGCCCCGGTATCCACCAGAGCATGTACCGCCAGCCCATCAATGGAAACGGCGAGGTCAGCGCTAACAAAATTATCTGGGTTGATCGTCCCTTTCGGCATTTGCGGCGGAAGCGCGGCAAGGTCGGCGCTGTCAGCTTCGTCGTCATGGCTGATCATCTGGTACGGCATTTTCGGCGGTAGTGCGGAAATGTCAATGTTAGCGGCGGCGTCAGAAGCCCGGGTTGTCGGCAATTGCGGCGGTGGTGAGGGTTTCGACACTTTTAGACTGGTTGCAACCTCCCCTCGCGAGGTTGCAGCTCTTAGTTTCCCCGGTGAGGGCTAGGAGACCGCCGTCCGCTAACGCCAGTAGTGTTGCGACGCGTCGGCGAATAACGCTGTGGCGATGGGGAGGAGCGGCGGCGGAAGCCCGGGGATTCGGTTTCCCTGCTGACCGGAGGGTCGTCGTCGATTTGGGCAGAATCAGTGTCGAAGCGGCGGCGAGCAGAAGCAAGCGGAAAGGACTGCCCCTCTTCGCGGTGGCGGCAGTACCGATACACATGACCAGGTTGTCCGCAGTAGAAACAAAGTGGTCGGCTGTCATAACTGCGCCACCTGTCAGTTCGGCGCAGTTGAGAGCGCCTGGGAGGCGCCCACTGAGGCCCCTGGAGGAACCGAATCTCCTGACGGTTCGGTGAGCTCGGTGGGGCGTGGTCTGGCGGTGGGCGACGAAGGACCGCAGCATAGCTCTCGGGCTGCGGCTCGAGGTAAGCTGCAGGAATGTTGGCCGTGCAGCTGATCGGTTTTGGAGCGTGGTATGGTTCGGAAAGGGGTGCCGCGTTGTCGACTGGATGAGACTCGTTGCATGGTGTAGACGGTGATAGGGCGTATCGAATTTCATTCCTCACTGTTTCCATGAGGGCCCCTGACGACTGAGCCTTCGTAGTCGTAATTCGCTGCAGCTCCTCAAGGACAATGCCTCTAATGATGTCTCGAAGAGTGGTCGTATCTGTTGCAGTCAGCGCCGCCGCAGTCGTCGGGGCACAGTTGACCGGTCGGTTGTACTGGCGGCACCGGTCTTGGAGGGCTCGTTCGATAGCCGTAGCGTCCTTAACGAACTCACTCACGGTTTTAGGGGGGTTGCGGACCAAGCCGGCAAACACCTGTTCTTTGACGCCATGCATGAGATGACGTAGCTTCTTTGGTTCACTCATATCAGGGTCGGCACGGCGAAAAAGACGAGCCATGTCTTCCGCAAACATAGCCACGCTCTCATTCGGCTTCTGGATGCGCACTTCAAGCAGGCGCAGCGCATTGTCTCGTCGATCCGTTCTCGCAAAAGTATCTACCAGCTGGCGGCGGAAGTCATTCCATGTGGATAAGCTGGTCTCGTGGTTTTCAAACCACGTTCTAGCATTATCCTGAAGGGCAAAATAAACATTGGACAGCTTCTGGTCTGCGCTCCATTGATTGATTTTGGCCACTCGCTCAAACTGGTCAAGCCAGTCCTCGACATCTTCAAAAGCGTCCTCGCGAAAGCACTCTGGTACCTTGGTGTTCTGAAGAGTCACCGGCGTAAGGTTGGTATGTGCCATGGCTTGGGGGACCTGATGAACTTGGGCGTTTGAAGAAGAGTCGTTCGGCAGATGGCTGTACTCCGGGGCTAGGCCTAGAAGGCGGCGGCTAGTGCGATGGACAGGAGTGTCGATGTCTGGGATCCGCTGTGGACTGCCGGAAGGAGTCTTATGCATACCCAGCACCTCCACCAGTGTCACGTCTCGACAGAACGCCAAGGAGGGTCGAAATATAAGACGGTTTGATTATTGGCCTAGAACGAGTCTTGCGATCAAGCTTCCTCCTTCTTCTTTCAGCTCGCGCTTGTGTTGCCATAGTCGTCATCTTTTGCGTCGTCTTCTATGCGGCAATATATATATATATATATACAATATATATATATAATATATATATATATATATATATATATATATATATATATATATATATATATATATATATATATATATATGAAGGAAAGAAGCCAACAGTCGGCGAGGCCAAGGAGGAAAAGCGTTGGGGGTGGTACTTTATGTCTTTTTTTTTAATGTTTACTTGGATAATCACAGAGATTAGTAATGTAATCTGTTTAGGAGAAAGATAATTAAACACAAAGTAGAAGAAAAAACAACGTGCCGATGGTGGGAACCGAACCCACGACCTCCGAATAACGCGTCCGGTGCTCTTCCAACTGAGCTACATCGGCCGCTGTCCCCCCTGCTGCTTTCTTGGGTATTTATGTTGTCTGTGTACGAACCTTGAGATTGTTCACCAGCGCCACCCTCAGCCAAGGCGGCGGACGTGGAACGTCCTTTGTTAACGGCAGCGTCACGTAGAACGTGATCAACAGCGATGGCGAAAGCTGTGCTAGAACCCTCTTACGCTACCTATGGCTTCAAGACTGCCAGAACCGAGACCCCCGTAAGCTACAAGCAGATCAATTAAGGGGAAATGAGGGTGCTCGTTTATAATACATAAAGGAAAGAAGCCAACAGTCGGCGAGGCCAACTATATATATATATATATATATATATATATATATATATATATATATATATATATATATATATATATATATATATATATATATTTATATATATATATATATATATATATATATATATATATTGTAGGGAGTGTGTTCAGTCCACGCAGAGGGATTCAGCTGCTCAGGATGAATTCGCAGCGGAGCGTCAGGCGTACCGAATCACGATGACAACGACCAACTTCTTGGTCCTCGAGAGCGCCAGCACGCGATGCATGTCAGTGGCAATAACGATGAAGATTACCACAATACAGTTTCCCCCCGGGCAGAGAAGGAGCCATCCTGGCGACTCATGGAGCCGAAAGGACAGACGGATCGTAGTATGGCTTGATTCGGTCCACATGAACTATTTCGCGTCCACGGCGACGCAAGTCCGCAGAGGTCGTAACTCGCCAAAATTTAGAGAGGTCAGTCTGCATAAACTCCTCCAGCCTGTTATTAAAGAAATTATGTCTATCTTGTTTAACTTTTGTTAATAAATTATTTTTGAGCAGGCTAAACTGTTCTGTTCCTGTTTTAACTTTCTTTCTGAGTCGCTTTAATTTGCGCTTACAATGAATTATCTCTCGAGTAATCCACGGGTTTGAACGACGTCTGCGAACAGTTTTTGATGGTATGAAATTGTCAACACAGTATCTGACAGTATCGCGAAACAACTGGCACGCGCTTTCAATGGAATTCACAGGAGAGTATCTAAATAGTCGATTTTTGCTACATCATCAGCCCTTTCAAAATCTTTAACCACGTCATCGGCAGTGGCATCTTTCTGCCTATCAAGAGCTCCGGTCCAGCTAAAAAAAATCAGTTGATGATCGGAAATTCCCTTGTCAACTGACACGCTAGCACCACAAAAACTTCCGCTAATGAAAAGGAGGTCAAGAATCGAGTTTCCCATTGTATTCACATTTACAAGTTGTCCAGGGTAAAGAGAAAGCATAATATCAAGAATTGTGTCGCGCGATGTCGAACAACCATAACTGAGCTGCGGCGAATTGAAGTCACCCGTGATTATCACGTTTTTTCCTTGCAGTTTTACAGCGTGATCATATAACTAAACCAAGTAATTATCGTTAGAATCAGTACAGCGGTATACCGAAACAAGAAAAAATGTTACTCCAGAAAATACCACTCTTAGGAATAAGCTGTCGTGATTTTTTTTTTTCAAGAAGATTTATTTCTATTCCTTTTTTTAGCAATGACGTCTACACCGCCGCCACGAGTGCTTCGGTCCCTTCTGTACAACTGATAAGCTGGTGGAACTATTTCATCGTCACGTCACGTATAAACTCGGTGAGCCATGTTTCTGGGAGAACGCAAAGATGAGGCGCGTACAACAACAAAAGATCTTCAAGCTTGTCGGATTTATTTACAACACTGCGAGCGTTCAGGGACAGCAAGCGTAACTGGCAAAACTCCGATTGCTAGCTCGAAGAAGACGGTTTGTTCGGATTAGGCACTTCTCTTCGAGTATTAGGTGTGTCATCCCACTGGAAATTTTATCACCGATTCGAAGTTTATCGTGTGCAAGCGATACTTTTTCTTTGCCATCTCTTTCAGGCTTAGAACTGTCCCAGAGCAACTTGCGTTTCCTTAACGTGTCTGGGCAATAATCTTGCTGAATGGACGTTTTTCCTCCTTTCAATGTTTTTGCGTTTGCCAAAACCGCTTGCTTTTCACGGAGATCTTGGAAATAAAGAATAATTGGTCGATTTGGTTTAGGCCTGCCGAGCTTGTGAATCCGAGCCACCGACGAACAGGTAACGTCCATTTCCTCCTGGAAAATTTCCTTTATAACTTTTACTCGTAAGTCCTTTTCTGTTTCTTCAGGTATATCTGGGATACCAAAAACAATCAAGTTTGATCTGCGACTTCTGTCCTCCAAATCCACTCTTTTAGAGTGCTGAGAGTAGAGAGCCATCTGTATATCCGTTACAACTGAGTTTAGTACTTCATTCGAGGTAATCTCTACCTGAATCTCGTTTACTTTATCTTCTAGGTCTGCTAAACACATACCGAAGCTCTGTATGAGCCTCTCCGTGTTCTCAAGATGCGCTTTCATGTCAGATATGTCTGATCTAATAGACCGTCGTCCTGTTACGAGAGTCTGAAGTATTTCCTTGAATGAAGGCCCAGGGTTTTCTTCAACATCTCTACAAACAAGCAATTTACACACGCAATAACATTCATATGAAATGCGCAAGCACATCTGTGGGCACGGCACTATAATGAGAAATCGGTCATCACTGCGTAGACAAAGGCTATAACTAACCTGAAGGGTGAAAGCAAAACGCATGATGAGCGGCCTGCACTCGGCCCTTTCGCCATGCCCACTCTGTTGTTTTGTATGTGGCGACGTCTCGCTTTTCGTCTTTCCCTGTTATTTGGGGGTCCATGTTTTGGGGAATTGGAAGGATTTCGTATTCAGCTCGGCTTTCGGGAGTGTTTCTCTTTGCGGGTTTTCTATGGGTCATCCCATGATGTTAAGTAGGTGTCTACCAGTCCGACTTCCTTCTAGTCTGCAATCTTGGCAGACCAGGATTGCTTCTTTGTGTTCTTCTTAGGTGGCCGGATGCCCATTGACATCAAAGCCTCATTGGATGCATGACTTGGTAATCCGAGTGCCAGTTTATAAGCTTTCCGAAACTGCGCATCAATTTTCTGTGATTCCGTTTTGGTGACGTTGTGGTACGGGAAGCTATATAGTCCAGCGGGGGACTGTCATCGCCGTTATTATTCTGATCGCGCCCCTCTACGTTAACCCTCCGTTCCATTTTGCTATTTTTCCGATGATGCCCCAGACCTGACTGGTTGCCCGTGTCATTAGCTTGATTGTGTGCGTTCTTTCCCCGTAGCTCTGTAGCCACATACCTAGTATCCTCAAGGTTTTTACTTTTCTGATTTCGAAAGACGTTGAGGTGAATCGGCTCCGCCTTCGCAGGACTATTTAAAACTGTGACCGTGAACTTTCACGTGTACCGGCTCTCTTAATCTGGCCCGTCACCAGCGCCGTGACAAATCTGGTGGAGGTGAGGTCTCATGTCCCGTACCCCTCCGCTAAGCAGGAGCACTAGTTCTATATTCGAGGAAACGCATGTTCACCGCACCAGCCGCAGGCAACGAGGCCTACCATCTGAGTTTTCCCCATCGAGCATGACTACCGGTAGACACGACGTCGTCGCAAAGCCTGGCGCGACTCCCACCTACGCGACGTTTCAGAACCCCCGCGTCCCAAAGACCTTTCACGGGGACACCTATGAAGACGTCGGCGACTGGTTGCAGCACTATAAAAGGGTAGCTGCGTTCAATCTCTGGGATGACACAGCCCGTCTTCGAAACGTCTACTTCAGCCTAGACGACGGCGCTCGGCCATGGTTTGAGGACCATGAAGAGCAACTGTCTTCTTGGAGTGAGTTCAAGCGTCATCTTGCGGCAACTAACGGTAGCACAGATCGCCGCGAAAACGCCGAACGCGCTCTCCAATCTAGAGTTCAAATGACTAATGAAACTGTCGCGGCGTATATCGAAGACATGACGAGCCTCTCAAAGGGCGCGGACCCTACAATGTTCGAGGACAAAAAGCTTCGCTACCTCATGCGTGGCGTCGTCAAAGAGCAGCTTTGTGCTGGCCTGTTCCGCAATCCTCCGAAAACTGCCGCAAAATTTCTTGTGGAAACATCCACGATAGAGAAAGTGCTTCAGCAGCGAGCTTCGGCACAGGATCGTACCGTCCACGCCGCCTCCGTTTCTGCCGAGTTACCATCGCATGGCATTGACACATCTGCGCTACGGGAGCTCATACGTTCGATTGTGCGACGAACTCCGACTGCTGTATGGCGCACCTCAACCAGCACCTAACTCCATCGAGAGCGTTATCTGCGACGAGGTGCAGCAAGCGCTCCGGCCTCCTTTTCCAAACGGTGAACCTCGCCTTGCTCTTCCTCTTACGCCACCTGAGTGTCACCGCCCCACATACGCCGAGGTTGTACAATACTCTCCGCCCCAGTCGCCATCCCTCATTCCGGCTAACGTAGCTGTGCCGACAACACCAGCCCCCGTGAACCAGTACGCAACAGATTCCTGACCTTCTACACGGAAAGCAGACGAGTGACGTACCCCCAACCGACGGCCGTTATGCATTCACTGCGGCGAACCGGGTCATGTCTATCGGCGCAGTCCCTACAGTCGTCTCGGCCTCGAAGGTTTTTCCGCCGATGCTCCGCGGCCTCGCTACGGTGAACGACCCCAGCCATTGAAGATTTCGTCAGTCGCCAGCGCCGTGGTGTTCCGTCTCGTCTGCGGCAATCTCGATCACCGTTGCCCAGAGCTCGGCCTTCGCCATCTGCTGCGAGGACTTCATGGGCGGCGCAGGGCCGATCGCCCAGTCCCCGGCGGGAAAACTGAAACCAGCGACCTTCGGGGGTAGGCTCGCTGGACATCGCTGTGCGGGAGACCCCCCATCGACGCGGACAAGTAAAGACTACGCATTGACATTGGAAAAGTTCGCGGTTACCGATCACAACGTAACCTCGACGCCACCACGACGCAGCCGCAACGACGGCGAATTGCCGGTGGAACCGACGACGCACCAACGCACCCGCAACAACGACGAATTGCGGGTGGAAGAATGGACGACGCAGCAACGCACCCGCAACAACGACGAATTGCCGGTGGAACCGACGACGCACCAACGCACCCGCAACGACGACGAATTGCCGGTGGAACAGATTACGCGACAACGCACCCGCAACGTCGACGAATTGCCTGTGGAAGGGACGCCGCGACAACGCACCCGCAACGACGACGAATTGCAGGTGATGCAGAAGCCGGACATTCGCGAGCAGCTTTCGTAGGACGTACCCGTAATACTGGATGGTCACCATGTTCGAGCTTTGTTGGATACTGGCGCTGATTATTCTATTTTGAGCAGCAAGTTTGCCGCAGTTCTCAGGAAGGTTTTGACTCCGTGGGCTGGCACACACGTTCGCACTGCGGGTGGTCATCTAATTACTCCTCTAGGCATGTGCACGGCCAGAGTTCAAATTCAAGAGTCAACGTTTGTGGCAAGCTTCCTTGTTGTGAAAAGCTGTTCGCGTGACCTGATTCTGGGCGTAGAGTTTCTTCGCGAATATTGAGCAATTATTGACCTCCGGCATCTTAAGATTTCGTTTTTTTACTGAGAGAGCGGTGGCCCTGAGCAGTACAAAGCGACCACTTCAGTTTATGCGGACAGTGTCATGCTACCACCCCGAACCTGCATCTTCGTTCATGTCAAACGCAATGCTCTTCACGATGGTGACGTAATAGCCGAAATTAACGTCTCTTTACTGTTGACGCAAGGAGTCTGCGTGGCCCGCAGTTTGATCCATCTTCACTGTGGCCAGTCACTGGTAGTTGTTACAAATTTTACGCACCAGTATCGGCATCTTTTTCGTGACACTTCCGTAGCTTTCACCGATCGGATCTCTGATGTCTCCGAGTGCTTGTCCTGAGAAACCGTGCCACCGCCCACATCCCTCGACAATCTCGGTGTCAGCTCAGTGTTATCGGTCAGCCAGTGTAATCAGCTGTTGTTACTCGAATTCAAAGAGTGTTTTGCATCGTCGTCAAAAGTGCATCAAACTTCAATCGCCAAGCACCAATTCGTGATGTTCGATGATGCGCGTCCAATCCGTCAGCATCCCTACCGGGTCTCTTGACCGAGCGGGAAGTTATTAAGTCACAAGTTAAGCCGATGCTCCAAGGTGATGTTATCCAGCCCTTCAAATAGCGCGTGGTTCTCCCCGGTCGTTCTACTTAAAAAGAAAGACAGCACGTTATGTTTTTGCGTCGATTAGCGCAAGCTAAACGCCGTAACCAATAAGGATGTTTACCGCAGGCCGCGGATTGACGACTCTCTCGACCGCTTTCGGCGTGCAAAGCATTTTTCGTCCATCCATCTAAAAGTGCCTACTGGCAGATTGAGGTAGATGAACGAGATCGTGAGAAGACTGCCTTTTTGACACCCGACAGCCTTTACGAATTTAAAGCTCTACCTTCTAGACTTTGTTCCGCCCCAGCCACATTTCAGCGGATGATGGACACTGTCCTCGCCGGCGTTAAATGGCAGTGTTGCCTAGTCTACCTAGATGACGTGGTGGTTATTGCAGAATCGTTTTCAGAATATCTTCAGCGGCTCCGATCAGTACTCGAAGCCCTTCGATCCGCTAACCCAACACCTAATTCACAGAAATGCCACTTTGGCTACCGAGAGCTCAAATTCCAAGGCCATGTCGTCAGCGCCGCCGGCGTGAAGCCCGACCCTGATAAGTTTGCTGCTGTTGCGGAATTTCCTATTCCACGTGACAAGAAAGCTGTTCGCAGATTTCTCGGCTTGTGCAGTTACTACCAGTGTTTTATCGATAACTTCGCTGATCTTGCTGAACCGCTGACTCGGCTCACCCGGGGAGAGCCGAGCCCCTTTTCTTTGGAGTCACGAGCAAGAAGTCCTTTTACCGAGTTGCGTCTCCGTCTCCAATCGCCGCCTGTTCTAGCCCATTTCGATGAGCAGGGTGAGACAGAAATCCACACTGACGCCAGTCACATTGGCCTTGACGCCGTTCTCCTGCAACATCTAGAGGGTGTTGAACGAGTCATCGCCTATGCCAGCCGTACTTTATCGCGCGCCGAGATGAACTATTCAACAACTGAAAAGGAATGCCTGGGGATTGTTTGGGCTGCTGCGAAATTTCGCCCCTACCTTTATGGTCGCCCATTTAATGTGGTCACTGACCACCATTCCTGATGTTGGCTGGCCAACCGGCGTGACCCATGCGGCCGCCTGGCGCGATGGAGCCTTCGTTTACAAAGATTTCACCTCACTATAGTCTATTAGCCCGGCTATTAAGACGCTGACACGCTCTGTCGTGCTCCAGTCGAGCTCGCTTCACCAGACACGGATCACGCTGGCAGCTTCCTCAGAGCTGTTGATGCTTCCTATAGGTCTAATCAGCAGCGTGCCGATACAGAGTTCGAGCCCTGATCGATTATTTAGAAGGTCGGCCAGCATCCATACCTAAGTGTTTTTCTCGGAGCCTCTCAAACTTCTACTTAAGAAGTGGTGTGCTCTATAAGCACAACTCTAGATCCGAGTCGAGAACCTACCTCCTCGTGGTACCCACAGCTTCGGGAGAGGAAATCCGTTCTGCGTGCCACGATGAACCAACTTCTGGTCACTTGGGCTATTCTCGCACACTTGCTAGAATATAACAGACATTCTACTGGCCCAACCTTGCCACTGTTGTTAAGCGCTAGGTCAGAGTTGTCGACAACGTCAGTCTCCGAGGGTTCCGCAATCAAAGCCTGCAGGTCTCCTCATGCCCATAATACCCCCACGAGCACCGTTTCATCAAGTCGCGACATGGACCTTCTCGGTCCTTTCCCTCCGTCCTCCGGTGGCAACCGTTGGATAATCATCGCCACAGATTATCTGACTCGCTATGCCGAGACCAAAGTGCTACCTAGTAGTACAGCATCTGAAGTTGCCCATTTCTTTGTCCACCAGATCATACTGCGGCATGGCGCTCCTACTTGTGTTATTACCGATAGAGGGACTGCCTTTACTTCGCAAATGATGGCCGAAGTTTTTCATCGCAGCGGTACAGCGCATCGAAAAGCTACTGCTTACCATCCGCAGACAAACGGACTGACGGAAAGGCCTAATAAGACCATGTCGGACATGCTGGCCGGCGATGTATGTCGACGCCCAGCATAAGACTAGGAATGCGATCCTACCATACGTGACATTTACATACAACACGGCCGTCCGAGAGACGACACGTTTCACACCATTTCGCCTCGCTTACGGTAGGGAGGTTCGGACGATGCTGGACGCAATGCTCCGTTGCGAAACAGATGGTGAGCTTTCTATACTGACGCCGAGCAGTTTGCCCAAGATTCTGAGCAAGCGCATGCCAACTATCACGCGTCCACATCGCTCAGCAACAAGACAAGGATTCACATCGGTACAACCTCCGCCACAGACAAGCTTCCTACAACACCGGGTACCAGGTGTGGGTGTGGACTCCTGGTCGACGCGGTGGCCTATCAGAAAAGGTGATTTGCCGCTATTTCGCACCATATAAAATCTTGCGGCGCCTGTGCGACGTCATCTACGAGGTGCTCAGGGATGGCCCAGAGCAAAGAGGCCGTCGGCTACCTCGTTCAGAGACAGTTCACGTCTTGCGAATGAAGCCCTATTTTTCGCCGTAACTGAAAAACGGCATCTGCAAACTTTTTTTTCGTTTTCTTTTGTCCGCTTGTGTGCACGTGTGCCTGTGTGCTTCATGCTTAAAGGGGCCCACAAACACCTCCCGAGCATTGCTCGCAAACTATCTCTGTCGCTAGGTTATGCTGCGATACACATCTGAACGTAATAAAACACGTCTACGCGCAGCACAGGTCCCGAAATCCTATTCGAAAGTTGGAGCTCTCTTTCCTTCCACTTTTGAGGTCCCCCGTTTCCTCCGTGCAACACGCCTACGTGCATGCGTTTTCGAATGACTATTGGTCTGCTTCTTTGCGACGTCACGAATCCATAAAACTACCACCAATGCCAGAATAATTTTAATAAGCTTAACTTTTAGTTATCAGGAAAGAAAATTAGAATGTTTTGTAGACAGAAACATTTTTTGAAAGCTTTTTTCCTTGCACTTCCGGTGTCACGCGGGCACCGCGGTAACCACGGCAACCACGGCGCGGTTGCGCGCGGCGACCTCGTTTCAGTTCCCTGCGGGGCGCTTTCCACCTGTGTATGTTCTCGTTTCTTGTGTCTCCTATGTGAAATGGACTTCGAAATCGGCTTACCGGTCTCCAGCATTAGGTCGGTGCCTTAAATGCCGTGCCCCAGTGCCGTACGTAGTGCAGCAAAATTTCGGAGGCAACCGCTCCGTTCCCGTGTCCACCAAACCAAAATACGCACCTCGGATCGAGTCAAGGCGACAACATACGCTGGCAAGTAATGTGTTTACTAGCCTGAATATAGCGCACAGATAAACGACGGTTTCACGGGTGCAATGAGTTAGTCATTGTTATGATGTATCAATACTATGGCGGCTTTTATACCGCTTCAACTGTTGACTTGATTGCATCAAACTTGTTTTTTCACGTAGTAAGTTTGTAGCGTATGAACTTTTGTCTTATAGTAAATTAGCTAAGGCAACTGTACCTACCTGGCTCGCCGTGCGCGATGCGCGAACCCGTGGTATCATGTGCCGGCTTTGGCAGCTTTCGGCCCCTAATACTGCCGCAGATTGCGGGTTCGCATTGTACGCAGCAGCAACGAATTAAGCACCCTTACCTAACTTACTGCGAGCAAATAAAGATTACCGCAATATCAAAACTCCATGCGCAGTTTCACCACAAACTACTGAGCGGTTAGGCCGGAGAGATACAAGACGCCGCGGTAAACACGTACTAGGATTCGCCCCTTGCAAGGTTTCACATGACGTGCAGTGATGAGGAGGCACCGAAGAAACAAAGAAAACAAATTTATTTCGAGAGAAGGCCTGCAGCATTTCTCTAGATAAGTCTTAGAGCATATTCCATTATGTCCTAGGCAGTAAACAATTGACGTTATTAAAAAAAAAAAGTTCTCTCCGCAGCGAAGCGTTGTGCTTTCTTAGTCGCTCAGCAGTATAAATTACCACTAAGAACACAGTATTATATCACGCACATAATAATAATCAGCGCAATTACACTGTTGTCTTGTAAACTGTGGACCTTAATGGATGCGGAACAGCGAGCCTGTGAAAAGAGAGATGTGACATGGTCACTTGTGAAGTCGGCTCACTTTAATTACTTCCATTTACTTCCAGCTTGACCTCAAGAAGCTGAACAACTATGATCGGCATAATTATTCGCTATCTAGCTTTACACACACCCTGAACCCACAATTGCTCTGTCTTTCCTACTTTTTGTTTCAAGCGGCAGCTTTGATGCAATACTTGAAGGGCCTGCGAGCGGTCGCACACCCTGTGGAGTTGCCGCGATAAGCAAACAGCAACATGTTTTGTGTGCACGTTTGCTTGGACGCAGCCAGAAGCAAAACACAGAGACATGGGTACAACAAGACTGCACTCACTCCGACAGAAAAAGTCATATGAAACTGCGCTCCAGCTATTGTTAGTCGCAGCAAACATGTTGAAACAATTGTTTTGGCTCTGGCGCTGATGCCAGACTGGCGCTGATGCCAGTCTGTTGAGCATTTGGGTTAAGTATACTGACAGTTGTACTGTGCAATTGAATAGTCATGATGAAGCACAAGTCTGTGCCTGTGTGCAGCAATTAGTTCTTCTTTTGACGGTCTTTCATAGGCATCAGTCATAAGGTGGTGCTCTGAAGCTATGCTTGCAGCTGTGTCTCTGTGTGAAGAGCCCTGAGACCGTTTCTCCGCATCCTGGAGGAGCCTCTGGACGTACGCTGCGTGAAATAGTCATCGTGATTACAACAGTTTACTTAGTGTTTTGTGTAATAATATAAGTAGAACAAAGTTTTAATTTACAAAAGGTATGCTCCATTTTCACTGGAGCGGCCCAGAAATGTCCTTTTCTTGATTTTGCTAATTTCACTTTCCAGCCGTCCTCTCCTTTCTTTTTCTGTACCTGGAGCTTAGAAGAATTTTCATTGAAGTGAACAACAGCCAGATCTGGCCGTAAAATAAGGTAAATATGAATGAATTTCTCATACTTTGGAAAAAAATGTGTTTCTTGTTGCCTACTAGCAAAATTATGCCAAGTAGAGGCTACTATAACAAACCATTATGCATTATATTCACATCAATGCAGCAGAGATTGCTTCTGCTTTAGCTTCTATATCCACCGCCTTTATATCAAATTAAGAATGTGATGGAATGATCTTCAAGCAGCAAAATGAATATATGACATGGGCTATACAACTTCATATCGTGGATCACCCGTGTTCTCCCTGCTGTTGTATTCTAGCGATCATCATTAGTCCAAGTGATCAAGTGAACCTTGAGCATTCTTTCAGTTTCAATACATTAGCTTCGGGACATTCGAGACGGTTCTAGAGGGGTCGGAAGCTTGCGCTGATAATTTCCAGTCCTTTAAAAACTACCTTTGCCTTTGGACTGCACTAAGATGAGAAGCACAAAAGAGAGACGAGGTGTTTTTTCAGCCAGCCCTCCATGCTTGCCCTCAACTTTGTGTCATTGCAGTGTCTCAGCTCATGTCATTTCTGTGTGTATATATTCCTGGTGCACTGTTCTTTATCTCATCCCATCTGCCTATTCTAATATAACAGCAATGACTTTCAATGAGGACCCTTGGTGGCCTGTGCAGTACGTCTATAGCCTCCTGTCTCACTTTTTCCATGGAAGAGAATTACAGAATGGCTAGTGCTACCATTCTACCAAATATGTTTTTACCATATTATATGAAGCATCCTTGAATGTCAGAAGTGTGCACTGCTGTCTCCTCCAAATGTATGATAACTACCTTTGACATGGCAGTATTCCAAGTTTTGAAAAGACACAAGATAAGTACAGCTAATTTTACAACAGTGTATTTACTATCAGGATAGAAGGATTGTGGCAGCTGGCTCATAAGGTGCATAGAGTGCCTACTTTATGCAGAAGTTGGGATTGAGTTACGTGGTGGGCACTTTTTTTGGCAGATGTCAGGGTCGACTCCTGTGAATCGCAATTGTAGGGCCTCGTTTTACCTGGCCTGATAACATGAGAGCTCCAGATTGTGGGCGATTCCTCTGCCCGAGGCATGCGCACGACAAACACACAGTGAGCAAACATCCTTTATCTCACGTTAAGCGCGGGCGTCGTCGAGGCTGTCCTGGGTCGTCGTCCGGGTGGCTGCGGGTCGTTTCCGTGGAGAGAGCCGGGAGCGAAGCAGGAGCGACGAGCCAGGGACCAGGAAGCTCCAGGGACCAAGAAGGCACGACGGCGGCGCGAGGCTTCCTTTATAGCCCCCTCGCGCGGGACCGGTTATCCCCGAACGAGCGGGGAGAGGGAAATAGGCACCGCGCAGGGGGCATTGGGATAGTGGCGCGGCCTTCGAATGCGCGGCGCGCGTGCAGGGCCCCACAAGATCAAGCACTGCACTAAGGAGACTGACGTCAAGCCCAACTTCCATAAAAAGAGGGCGCCAAATGCGTCCAGTAACACAGCAGCTTCTCCCTCCTCACATTAAAAAACCAAAAAAAAACCTTTGAACTCTTTTTCTCTAAACCTCAGCACTAGACTATGAGAAAGACTGTTTTGAGGTGCTTGAGATTGGTCACAAAGCAATTTTTCAGCCCTCCATAGCTATTCGATAGCATGAACTAAAAGTGATCTGCTTAGCGGCAAGTTCCAATGGGCTGCTTAGCAAATTGAAGAATCAAAAGGAGCAAAAGGAAATGGAGCAAATGATATGAACTTCTGTTTTTTCTTTTTTGCACTGTGTTCTATTTCCTTTGGTCTCGTTCTTTTATAATGAAAATATTATGTACATACATTAAAAGCTTCATGCAAGGACTTATTGTTTGCACATGCCATGCAGAAAGGTTGGACTACATAGTCGCACTGGAGTGAAAAATAATGTCTTAGTCTTCTCTTTCATTCAACAAACCTTACTTGCATCCCACCATCCGAGTATGCAATTGATTTGGGAGCAAACCTGATGAAAAAGTTGTGTAAAGATTCAAGGGAAGATGTTTGGGCTTTCGGAGACAGTTGCCGAGTGTCAATCAAAAACCGGGAGTTCTTCAGAATGGAGTTCAGCTTCTTGAAAGCACATGAATCTGTTAAATATATATACATAAAAATATATATAAACATTTGGCTGATTTGTTGCAGTGTTGGTGAGTGTTCCAGTCAATCGTAGATGCTGAACCTGCTTACAGCTGCTGCATTGCAGCTGAGAACAGTTTTAGCATCATATTCATAAAAAGACCCCAGGTCTTGTACTACTATGTTACAGTGAAAAGAAATCTAAGAGTTGTTGTCGAGCAAACATGCTACACTTTGTCTTCTTTAAAATTATCAGTATAGGACAGTATGGGAAATCCCGTTGTATTTGCGCTCCATACTGGCATGTATAACCAAGCTGCCTCAGTATTAAAATTTCTTGCAGTCTCAGCACTCACATTTACATTATTTTGTTTCTTCACTTCATTAGGGTTTTTTTTTCTCGGCTATGCCATATGTGAACTTGCTGTTATGTGCGGATGTGTACAAAGTTTTTCCGTGAAGTTCTATTTGCATTACCCATCTCTTAAATTTATCATTGGTTGAAAAATGCTACAAGTGTGAGCCGTGCACCTTTCAAGCAACATCAAAGTGAAAACTTTACAAAAAAAAAACCTATACAAAACAGATTACCTTTGCTCATCCATTGCCTGTTTACAAGGAGCTCATGCAGGCATTTGCTGTATGGTCTATCATGACCATCAAGCTTATCACATATGTGGTTCAACAGGCTGCACTACGTGCTACCCTGTAGCATGTAGTGCAGCCCATGTAGTGCTACCCAGAATAATGCTACCCATTACCCTGGCCCAGGGCAGCAACATAGACTTGTGATTGTCTGAATCCATGATTCTATTGCTTCACAGCCCTTTGACCTGCTCACAGCTTTCAAATGCAGTATAGAATAATGTTATTACCATGTATTCGCCCTAATTATTAAAGCAAGCAACTGCATGCATCTTTAGTAATGTGCCAAGCATCAAAGTAGTGCTGTATGGGCGATTTGCTGCTCTTGCAATATGTCCGGATAGCTAGGTGGCAGTCTGTAGATAGATGAAATTGAAAACTCATTACATAATATTATATGTCAGCAAATGTACCTCTTCCCCAATGGTTTGTAATTCAATTGTTTATATTATATAATGATTACTTTGGTTCTTTTATGTATAGACATGCAAGCAGCACTTGCCAAGGGCACTCTTGGTGAGGCTGAAAATAATTTCTCCTAATAATATGCAGAAATTGTCGCCTTTTGTTAAAGACTGCACTGAGACTCGTTAAGTTGAGGCCAGGCCCCATGCTCGCACTATTGCGCACTGCTGCTGACTTCACACAGTTAATATGAATTGCAGCTTGCCAATTTTCGTATCGCAGCATTGCCTTACCTCTCCTATTCTTACCTGTTCCCATTGTAGAATATGGTCAGTCTGAATGATAACAACGTTGTACGTGCAGTACTTGGCGCTGTAGCCCGGGGAGTCGCAACGCCCATCTCCTGCGAGGTCCACTTCCATTCCATCCAGCTGGCTGATGATCTGCACCCGCTGTTCTTGGAAAATCTGAGACAAAAATAAATGTGCATTTGTGGGCCACTTGTAACATTGTGCCGAACTGTGCCACTCGATCGTTGCACTACTGCATGCGCGCGCTGTTTTTTTTTTTCCTGTTTTATTACGCAAGCTTGCCATAAGGCATAAGAACCCGTGCAAATTATTTTCCGTTAAGAACCGGAGAAGGCTCCTGCTCTTATTGCTGTCGGTGAGCCATTTGGAGAAGTCCTCTTCCCTTGTTGCGGTTTATCTCCCCCCCCCCCTTTCCGCAGGAAAAATCTAGTTGTGTATAACTCCTGTCTATGCTCCTGTCAAAACCAACTCTTACACTTCCGATCGGCAGCTGATCGCTTAGGGATAAAGAGGCACAATTAGAGCGACTAAGCCAGTACACGCGAGTGATAACATTTCATTCGCGACCCCCCCCCCCCCCCTCCTGCTGAAGGGTACAGCCTTTTGGCACTTTTTTCTCTGTTTCCGTCTCTTCATTCCTGACAATGCGCTCTGTAAAAACACCGCGCGGCGCAAAAGAAAAAAAAAGAAAAAAAGCTACAGGGCGGGAGTCATGCTGCGATAATAATCGGGCACCGAACAGTGTTTGTTTACTTCCTGTCGGCGCGCACGTTCACCGTTGCAGTCAGCTGACGCCAAACCGCGGCTGACAAACTACACCACAGCGCACACTACGCAGTCCCCTTCTCCTCAGCCCCTTCTTTTTTTTTTTCTTTACATTCGATCGTTATCTTTCACGAAGGGGCATCGTATAGTCAAACGCAAGAGGAGCCTAAACACGAAGGTTTCAAGGCTCGGGCAAGGTGCGCGAGAGAGTTTCCCTCCGCAACGCCCGGAAGACCACTCTCTGCGATCTCGATTCTGAATTTCTAGTCTTTCGCTAACATCTCATGCCATTGCTGCGGTACGAATATTATGGACCCCGAGCTCGAAAAGCGACTTCGGCGAATGAGTACCGAGAGATGGGACTCGACCCCCGTAAGTACACGCTGTTGAAGAATCCGCTGCTGAACTCCGACGGTGATAGTATACGGCTTATATGGGTGCATTGGTGCGTGGGGTCGACTAGCATAACATTAAAAATAATAAAATCCCATCGTAAGCTCGCGACTGGTTTATTTTGAGCAGTGTAGTTCACAGTGATCAAGACAAATCTTGCTATACGCATGCCACAACGCCGAGCAAGATCGCCTGAGTTAAAAAAAAAAAAAACAGTCCAGAGTGCACTGTGATAACGCGTCTAAAGCTAATATTATCACAATCTTTTCATTTTACACTTACCGGCAGGGTTGGAAGAAACAGCGTTGGTACCGCTCCTTCACGCAGACTCAGTCTTGTTGGGATACCCAAATCGCGAACCACAATCCGGGTAAAGCAAACGTAGATAAACGCTTTCTTCACCGATGCTGGCTATCCGATGAGCTGTGGCCACTGTTTTCGGAGGTTAGCGTTTTGAAGCACTTGATGCAGAATATTTTTCCTGCCGTCACTAGCAATAACTTCGCAGCCAGGGACTGCACATTGTAACAACCTCCCGCTCATGTCCCGTCAACAACAACAATTCAGCGCTTCGATAACTGCCTTCGCGAACTCAAGAGAATGGCCGGTCTAGCCCAGAACTGTCCTGCACCCGTCGCGCACACGACGTAACACAAAATCGAAGTTGAGGTCAACGCCAGGGATGTATAGCGTGGCAACAAAACTTGCGAGTTGTGCCGAAGGGCGATGACGATGAAGCAGACAAGAGGCCCCCAGCGGCGCGTCGGCAAGCAAGCGCGATAAAATGGAAGTTGCGGCGTGCAGCGCTAAGGAAAAAAGTAAAAGCGCAGATGCGTCAGTTGTGATGTGTCAGTGGGCGAGGGCGTGGAGGACGGCTAGCCTTTGCGCGCGCTAAAAAGTTGAAAAGAGGAGGAAAGCCGCGAAGGCGCATATATTCAAAATTTGATTGCAAATAACTCTGCTTCTATATGCCCCATTTAAAACATTTTTGCGGGAAGGTAATCTTACATCGACATTTTTTCACATACTAGGCATAGGGAAACTGTATCGCTGTAGCTATTTTGAGCCCCTTTAATGAGGGAGAAATGCCAGGAGGCGCTCGGAGCGAAGGACGTTGAAGTGAATCAGCTCCGCCTCGCAGGATGTATTTAAAACGGTGACCGTGGACTTTCACGTGTATCGGCTCTCTTAATCTAGCGCCAGTCACCAACGCGGTGACGATATATATATATATATATATATATATACCGGGTGTCCCAGCTAACTTGAACCAAGGGGTACAAAATAGTATATTTGAGGTAGGTCAGTGAAACCAATTGCATTCAACTGCCAGCCTCCTTGGGCACTACAGACAATTTTTTGTTTTGCAATTACTTAATTAGCTAATTATGTTAATTTATCTAATTTATTAAATATTGACTTTAGACCAAACATGTAAATTGGAAAGTTGTAGAGCACCTTCGACACGTGAGATTAAGAAGTTCGCAGGGGTCAAGTGGATGCAGCTAGCACAGAACCGGGTTAAGTGGAGAAATATGGGAGAGGCCTTCGCCCTGCAGTGGGTATAATCAGGCTGATGATGATGATGTTGATGATGATGATGAGAGCACCTTCAGAAACCCCCATTTCATTAATTGCGATAAATAAAGTCTCACGTGTATCGTTTTTTCCGGGCTCAGAAGAAAGCCCGCGAAATACAAATAATACCACGTGACTAGTGCATTTGTGCGCCGCGATTGTGGTGCTCTCAGTCGTGGTTTGAGCGAACGAAATCAGCTGCGGCCGTGTCTTCTTGGCCCCGTTAAAGCGGCAGGCCGATATGCCTGCGATGGCTTCTTCGCCCGCGTCAGACAGCCGGCCCACGTGACGGTGCAGTAGCAGCGAGAGCGGCGAGCCGACACCACCGACATTCTAACAAGGCCTCCGTCTATTGAGGGGCTTTACTCCGTCTCTCCCATCAGCGAACGTCACGACAAACGAATAAGCGATAAGGTATCAGCCACTGAATCTGCGCATACAGGCTTGAGTAAAGGGGCGAGATGACATCATGTGACTCGACTAAAATTAGCGCTGCACCTTCATTTGCCGGTTTTTTATCGCCATCCGCCTGTCGTGATGTTTGGCTGCTGCGGTTCGCAGGCCTGGCCAAAATCGCGGTGGCGACGGCCAAGCTCGAGCTCGCTCGAACCATCGCCAACATTTCTGCCTGCCGCTGCAACTGGACCATCGGGTCACAGCCGCAGCTTATGTCGTTCGCTCAAACCACGACTGAGAGCACCACAATCGCGGCGCACAAATGCGCTAGTCACGTGGTATTATTTGTATTTCGCGCGCTTTCTTTTGAGCCCGGAAAAAAAGATACACGTGAGACTTTCTTTATCGAAGTTAATGGAATGGGGGTTTCTAAAGGTGCTCTACAACTTTCCAATTCACATGTTTGGTCTAAAGTCGATATTTAAAAAATTAGAGAAATTAACATAATTAGCTAATTAAGTAAATGCAAAACAAAAAATTGCCTGTAGTGCGCAAACAGGCTGGCAGTTGTATGCATTTGGTTTCACTGACCTACCTCAAATACATTATTTTGTAACCCTTGGTTCAAGTTAGCTGGGACACCCGGTATATATATAAGGCTCCACAACCAGGTGGAGGCACCTGGTTGTGGAGCCTTTATTTTTTTCCATCACGCTTGGCGCTCTCATCTTTTAGTGAGAACAAAAAAAAAATAATTTTCTCACCATCTGCAGCAAACACGTTCCCCCACCTGTTTTCTTTTTTTTTTTTCAAGGTTGTTCCGCGTCTGCCTGTATTGTGTATTGTATGCAGATGACTCCCGGTGGCCGGTGCCTTGGGTTGATGACCCTTTGGGCCTAGCCTGCTCTCCGCACCTGTGTGTGTATGTATGTGTTGTGCGTGTCCAGCTGGTTCACCTGTATGTGCCCATATTCTGTTTGTATCACCTCTTGCCAACGCTATAAGAAGACGAACAAGAATCATGTACCCTTAGTCTTGAGAAAGGCAGGGCTCCTGCCGAAACGTCGACTACAAATAAACTTGGAAACAGTATGAAGCAATTTTTCACTTGTATGTAACCTCTAGCAACCAAGTACGTCTATTTACTTATCCTATATATATATATATATATATATATATATATATATATATATATATATATATATATAAGCAGATCAATTAAGGGGAAATGAGGGTGCTCGTTATATTACATGAAGGAAAGAAGCCAACAGTCGGCCGACTGTTGGCTTCTTTGCTTCATATATATATATATATATATATATATATATATATATATATATATATATATAATATTGTTACGATACGGTAAGCCGATGAAAACAGGAGAACAGAGGACAGAGAGATGGTCGATGACAGTGAGATGACGTTTAATGAAAATGTTGCCGGACTTGCGCGAGCGCTCCTGCCCGTGCCACTGCCCGCTTTTTCTTCCTTGATGTCGTCCGTAACAATATGTCACGTATTTCTACTTTAAAAACTAGTTGCAGTCTAGCGGGTGTCCCTTGTTTATCGCGTTCTTTGTGTTCGTGTGTTTTTATAGCTAACAAAATGATTAAAACAAGAAAATACCAACTAGACCAATTTGAAGCTTTAAAGACGAACCCCTTCGATAGATCGAGCTCAGTTTATCTAGTGGTGATTCTACGCTTGTTTACGGTAACAAAATGCGTCCTGCGCCGATCAAAGCGTGCTCTTAGAGGCTGTCGTTCTGAATTGTGTTTGAATTTTAACTTCATTCGCTCTGTACTTGTAATGTTCTCTGGAGTCCAAGCACTGAAAACTATATCCATATAGCACTAATCTCGCATTCACTTCCTTATTTTACAAGCTTTGCTGATCGGTTGTACCCATTTTGTTTTTCTGTGTTTTTAACGAGTATAAAGTGTTCTTCGATCACCACCTGTGTCTTTCCTATCCAGGGTAGCGGGTACGCCCCATTCTTATTTAGCATAACAACAACAGTTATCTCAAGGGCGAAGAACAAGAAGAAGACGAAGAAGCAGGTGCCTGCTGTTTCATCCTGTGCTTTTTCACGGACCTCGTACAGAACAGCGGGTGAGTGCGGCTGTAGGGCATGTTTACAATCAAATGCAACGTCATGTTAAAAAGTGCAGAAATTTGCCAAACAGCTATCGCGATTATTTAAAATATCGTGCTATGCCGAACTTCACTATTAAGCAGGCAAGCTTAACATGGGGGGGGGGGGGGGGGAACCTACGCATATTTCTACGGCGCCCGTTGCTGTGTTCTAAACTGCAGGCGTGCAGTTGTGTCAAACTGCGGGGCCGCTACATCTTTAGCGCACTGTGCCCTGTTCGGGGCATCGTAGACGTGCTTGCGTCTCAGAATCGGTTCGAGCTAGGTCTTTGCGTGAATGGAACTTTTGTCAGCTGGTGCCTGAGTCAAACGCATCCACTTTTAATACATCCACGCGGAGCTCATGGAAGGTGAGTTTGCCACCAATGCCGGACAAATTCATCATTGCTTCAATCTGGAGCGTTGCGAAGAGAA
The DNA here is from genome assembly GCF_055883805.1 of Amblyomma maculatum. NCBI lineage: Eukaryota > Metazoa > Arthropoda > Arachnida > Ixodida > Ixodidae > Amblyomma > Amblyomma maculatum. The sequence continues at coordinate 13,376,153 of NC_139348.1, read as the reverse complement.
CTCGTTTGTAAAAAGCCTGCCGAAGCAAAGCATCTAGAGCGCTTACTATTGCCCCAAGTGCTTTATTTCGAAACGCCTTGCTCACGAAGGAGATTCATTGAGCTTTACAGCACATATACACACTGACAAGAGCATAGAAAAAAGAAATGATGGCGGCACAGGCGCCGAACTTCAGCTTTATTCAAGAATCGTCGAAACACGCCGTATACTCCCAGAAACAGGCACCGACTGGGACGCTCGTGGCCCCGAAAAGTGGCATGAGAGGTGGAAAAGCACAAAAACTAAAGAAAATAATTGAACACGGGGAGTAATACTTGAATGACTTGAGAAAAAAAGCATATTAGTGTTCACTGTAGTGCTGCGCAAGCAACTTGGTGTGATGCGAAGAACATGATCCCCACAACGTGAAATGTGATTGTGGTGTTACGGTAGATTATGTGCATCCCGAATGTTTTTTATTCTCATTGATGTTATGTCCCTACCTGTCGTCAAAAAAAAAGTGTCTTAACTTCTTAAGCCGTGCTTTCATGTAGTCGGAAGGCTGTTTCACTTCGTGGCTACCACTTATTCAGACGACAGTTGTTCAACATTTTGTTACTTTTACCGTTGAACTCCGTTAGCACGAAACAATACAGTTTTTAGATTCTCCTTTCTTCTCTAATGACCGTGAATGTTTCCTCCGGGCACGAACCCCAAATTTTGAAAATTATTTAATTCTTTTTGATGCCATTTGAAAGAGGCCATGTCTCGCAAGAGACAGCATCAACATACAAGTGAAACCTCCACGTCGTTCTGGCAACAACGTTGAAATAATCTTCGCGGAAACACCGACGCTAAAGTTCAAGCGCGCCGTTCAAAGGAAGCATGGCAGAACAAAAAGAAGAATTCGCTGTCTGCGCTTCAATACTCTTTGCAACTTGGTTCATTAGTAGCCCCTTAACTAATTACCTACCAAAGCTCCTATTTGATTAACCAAGCCGCCCGAGCATGACTACATGGCCTAAGGGCAACGTGTCTGATCCAAGAGTCCTCTCTGTTGGATATCGTCTTTCTTTAAAAATCTGCCCAACGCGGCCAGGTGGTCTTGTTACGTCACGCACCCCACTCATCCATCAGCACCTGGCCATGTCATCTGCCAGAGGAATGCGCGTGGTCGAATTGCTTATTTTTTTATTTTTTTTTTTGCGCACAACTTTGAAAGCTAGAGTAGAACACCGCAGCCTTTTCGCTCTGCTCGGTGTACTCTTAACTCAAATGCGTTAAAGCTACGTTCTGCAGATAGTCTAGAAAGCACCCGAAGGCCGCAAGAACTTTCTCAGTGCAAAGTGCTACCTCTCTGACGCATCTTAAACAGCCCTGACGTAATATAAATGATTGTTTTTGTGTCGTATGATTTTTTTTTTTTATTTTCGAGTAAAGGAAGCATGCAGTGTCTGTTAGACTTCTGGGCGGCCTCCTGAACCATGCCGCGAGGCAAGAGAAGGTGGTTGGAGTGTAAGAAGAGGGAATGACGTGCCGTAGTGATATGCTACGGAATAATATCCGCCACCCGGGGATCTCTAACATCCACTGACATCGCACAGCACAAGCAATGTTAGCGTTCCACCCCAATCGAAATGCAGCCTATGCAGCCGGGTTCGAACCAGAGTAATGCGGTCAGTATCTGAGCGTTTTAACCTCTTAACCATTCCGGCGTGCTGTTATCATGATCATCATCGGCCGGGCTATACCCACTGCAGGGCAAGGCACCTCCCATTTTCCTCTAATTAATCCGGTCCTGTGCTAGCTGCATCCACTTCATTCCTGCGAACTTCTTAACTTCATCCGCCAGCCTTCCTTTCTGCCGCCCCCTGCAACGCTTTCCTTCCATTGAAATCCAATTTGTTGCCTTATGCGGCCACCGGTTGTCCTCTCTACGCACTACACACCCTGCCAATGACCATTTCTTCTTTTTGATTTCCACTAGAATGTCAGTAACTTGAGTTATTTCTCTGACCCACTCTGCGCTCTTGCTATCTCATAGCGTTACACCTGCCACTTTTTGTTCCATAGCCCTCTGCCTTGTCCTCAACATAAGTAGAACCCTTTTCGTTAGCCTCCACGTTTGAACCCGATAGGGGAGTATACAGTCAAGATGCAACTGTTGTATACTTCCTCCTAAACGATACCTGTAAGCTGCTCGTCATAATCTGCGAATACGTACCAAATGCACTTCATCGAAATCTTATTCTCCTTGCTATTTCCCTTTTGGGTTACGGAACTGCAGTCACTACCTGTCATAAGTAGACATATTCGCCTGCGCTTTCCAGCTCTTCGCTACCTATTTTAAACCGCTGTTCCTTCCCGAGGCTGTTGAACATTACCTTATTCTTTTGCATATTGATTTCCAAGCCTGCCTTCTGCTATTCCTGTCTAGGTCATCAATCATTCTTTTCAGTTCATCCCCTGAGTTACACAGCAAGGCGTCAATGGTGAATCGCAGATTACTGAGCTTTTCTCCATCAACCCTTATCCCTAACTACTCCCATTCCAAGTCTCTGAATACTTCCTCTAAGCAAGCTGTGAACAGTACTGAGGAGGTCCTGTGACCTTGCCTATAACACTTTTATTTATGGGAAATTTGTTACTTTATTTATGCAGAATTGTTTGCTGTGTTGCCACTATGGATATTTATTTATTTCAGAAATACTGCCAGCCTTCACAGAAGGCCTTAAGCAGGAGTGGGATTACATGCATTGTTTAAAAATAAAACACACAGCAGAAAAGAAAACCCAGCTTAACAAGAGGAGAACTTAAGAAATCAAACATCATCATCCCGCTGTCGACCTGCCACCACAAAAATGGATTGAAAGACTTACACATCAACACGCTGTTCATACATATATTATGTTGAGGCATGCAAAAGGAAAGAAAAATAAAGAGCCTCTGCCCGTGCCACGGGGCAGTATAACGGGGACAGTGAGAGTGACCACAAGAAAGGATATCTTCCAGTGCTTTCACATACGGCTCGTCTACGCTCTGATTTTGCAATGCCTGTATGACTGCTGAGGTTCTAGTGAGTCATGGAGCTGTCATTGAAGGTATTTTTTTTTCCTGACAACTGGAGCTACTCTGTAGGCAATCAAGCATTGTGTGGGTTGAAGGTGGCATTGCACCTCCTTTTCTTACTGGTACAAAAGGCTGCTGGTATGTGGCGAAACGGAAGGAAAGTTTTGGCCTCTCTGCGTCACACTGCCACGATACACTCATGTCGCTGGTTTGGTCAACATTGAACTCGTGCTCAGAATACCAATCCAGCCTTCCATAAGTGCCTGTATAGAAGCTGTAGAAGCCAGGAAAAGAAAGTATTATCGACGGCAGACGTTACGCATCTATATTTCGCTGGGAGACGTGAACATACGGCAGGATGTCAGCGCTTTCAATTGAGAATGCGTGGTGAACATTATTGATGGAAAGGCAACTTGACCGGGCAGGAATCATCATAGATTGACAATTGGAATGCTTGGCCTCAGGCAACCCAGGAGCCAACTTTTGGCCTGCAGATGGTCCCCGAGCATAGCGTCTCTTCATCAGGCAGCGGCCCGGCTTCAGCGGTGCGAGATGCGACGCGCGACGTCCGCCACCTGGCCACCGCGCTGCCCGTGCTTGTGAGGATCATCGAGGAGCAGGCAGCCGCCCAAAGGTGCGCTCCTTACCGGTTCACGGAGAAAAACGTCTATAAAGACCTTTTCTTGATATTAGCAAGCAGTAGTGAAAACGCGCACTTTTTACATTAACTAAAAGAATGTAAAACAAACATTTGTCAACATCATATACAAAACACGAGAGATACAAAAACACAGATTCTGTTTGTAAAAGGCTTTCCTTGTTCGCGAACAAAGTCTTTAGACTGAAACACATAATTTGGCAAGGAATTCTGGTCTGAGATTTTTGTTGAAGAAAAATTGTATTTAAAGGGTACAGTACTAGCGGAGATTGGTGCGAATGAGAGCTTGTGAACGTCACGAGTTCTTACTAAGTTAGTTTGAGGCATCTTGGATGCTCTTGGCAGTTTGCTTTTATCTGCAAAGCTGTTGTTGAGAAATATGGCAGTCGATTTATTTTCGTTCTGGTTTCCACGATGCCGAACTGGAACCGAACCGAGAACCGGAACGAAACTCGAATTTTTGCCTAGAAACGTATCCGAACCGAAAACGACTTTTTTTGTATCCTGAAACTGAACCCGAACCGGAACAAATCGGAGGAACCGTTGCGAACCGGTTCGCGGTACGGTTCCGGCCCACTTTTTTCAGCAACTTAGTTTTATTATTTTTTGTTTTTTCCTTGCTTGTAAAGCGCTCTCCTTGCTTATTTTCAAAGCGCGCCCAGCGCAAACATCGCAACTACATTGAAAAATTGTCCCTTGCAAAAATATTGACAAGAACGAAGGAAAATACATTGCATAGCACCAATATCTGGAGTCGAGTTGTTTCATCACGAGCACGGGTGGCCGCTGCCCTGCACATTGCGCCGCTCATGGTGAAAGTTGTCCCCGTCGAGTGCCTTCATTGGCAGTCAAATAATAGCGGATAATTCATAAGTTGAGTTGCATATTGAAATAAATAAATATATAACCATGTAGAGTTAAAAACAAATGATGAGCTGTTACAAAATTATTTCCCCATCGTTCGATGACATCTCAATGAGTCACAAGTGCATAGCAGCCGTGTGTGATGCGATGCCAGCAGATGCAATTTGGTTGACCGAAACTTCAGAATGACAACTCGACGCTGATGGCGGGTCAGCAATTTACCGGTCTTTTCATAAGTTGTATCACTGCATAAGTCGATTTTCCCTTTTGTGTCCTCTTCGTTTTGTCCTAGCGATGCCTGCTTGTTTTATTTCCCTTAGTGAAGCAGCGATGTTCGAATGTGAACTATGGGTGGAGCAAAAAGCTGAGTGGAATTAGTGTTAGGAGAATCAATTCACAAGCTCTGTTTGCGTCTCTCAGCCTGTGTAGCTTTGGGACGTTAAACCCTATTTGGTCTATCGTTTCGGCCCATACAACTACGGTGGGAAAAAAAGAATGCGTTTCGTCGTTTTATCCACCATCACTGATGTGAATACCGAAGACAGTCTAGAAAAACGGCCTATGGGCAGAGTTGGTTCATCATTTGAAAACCACTCTGGTGCAAAGACGACAACGCAGTAAAGACAAAGGACACCACGTGCGCATCGTTTTGTTGTGTCTTGCGCCGTAGTGGTTTTCAAGACAGTCTAGAAAGGTGGCACTGACAGCTAAAAGTGCACTACAGAGAGAAAACATAACATAACCTGGTATATAGATTGTGTGTTGACAAGGGAGGTCGCAACAAGAAGCTTCAAAAGCAGGGAAAGGGGAGCGAAGGAGCTTGGACTCCTAAGGGAAAAAAACAGAAGGAATGGCAGTAATTGTGCAATAGGTGAACTCCAGTCTAAGACCCTCGATATCGCATTACGTTGACCGGCAAGAAAAAGGGCTGAGCAAAATAGCATTTCGCCACCACATGAAACCGGTTTCGTATTGTCACGTGGTGGTGACAAGGTCGATGACACAGATGAAAGTCTGGGAGTGCACTGAAGAAACTCTTCATTGGGCTGCCGCGCCCGCGAAAGAACTAATAGTTTCGGCGGCGGCAATAGCAGCAATCGTTTCGGCGGTCGTCAAACAAAAAAATTCTCGTTTCACTCGTCCGCGCTCAAATTAAATGTGGCGGAAAAACAGCCGGACAAAAATTCGGGGGGCACTTTGGCTCAATAAAGTGCTTCGAGGCGGAAGCCTTTCATGGCTCATTGTTAGGCAATGCCCTGCGCAGCGCGTTCCGGTCCGATAAAGCGTAAATAGAGACGGGTGTCGTTCGACACCAAGACATAATTACCGGCAACACAAAATCCCAATTCTGTAAGCGTCAATTTTCAATAATTGCCTATAAGCAATTGCCTAATTTTCACAAGCACATTATATAGCTAATTAACAGTACAAGGCATACTTATCACTAAACCTTAGTTCATGTTCAGGAATTAGCACTACTATGCTAAATAGATAGTGAGTGTAATTGACTATCACTTTGCTCAATTGTAAGTGCACCCTCGACTGATTACGTCCACATTTCGGAAAACATTGTTATTAATTATCCTAATTCGGTTATAGGGTTAATTGATTTTTTAACTAAATAACTGAGCTCAGTCCCACTTACTTGGAAAATCACTATACAATCCCTTAATTGTTTGCATGGTTACTAGCCAGAGTAAAAGTGGCCCCGTTTGAAATTCGCACACTATGTCGTCATGACCATTTCGACCAGTTGAAAAGCGGGACATTTCTGACGACAGCTCCTGCTTACAACGATGAGCATTAAAAGGTCGAACGGCGACTAGTATCACCTGGAACATTTTATAGATACAATCGAGATGCATATCGAAGTATCTGTCTCAACAAAGGAAATGATAAAGCAGGAGACGTATGTGCGAAATCTTGACCGGCGTGCCGCAGCGATCGTCGCTTGCGAACTGCCGCCGCAGTGCTAGTAGGGGGACACATGGAGCGCCGTGCGTCCGGCGAGCGAACACTCTCAAACTCCGCCCACAGCCGGTGTCACCGCGTAGCGGAATCTGAACACTGCTTGGCTTGATGAACTTCAAATATATGACTTCACGCTCGTACAAGAAAATACAAAACAGAGATGTTATCAGAAGGATTGTCTGCTATACTCGTGCAATAACAGCATGTACGAAGATTTCGGCAGCAGTGTTAACAGCGGACGCGCTGGCCGACGAGCTCCATCTATTCGTGCCTGCCCTAGTAGTCGCTAGACCTAGCCGGTGTTGCATCGAGGAAGCAGCAGACCACGCTTCGGAGCTGGCCAAAGCTGTAATAAAGGTTCGAATTTTATCTCCGATATAGTGGGAAGGCAATTTTAATAAAACAAACATAAGCGCTCTTTGTAGGGCGCATTCAGCAGCGAAGAGAGTATACACGTTTGGCGACCGACCGGGCAGCAGCAGTGGTTGTGTGAAAAAATTCGCTTGTGTCGCAGTATCATTCGTAACAGCATTTCAGTGTTGGCCAGTGATCTTCACAATTTACTCGTCGTTGACAGTCCTGTATCCAATAACTTTTTGCTTACACAAAGAAGCAATGGTAAATCAGTTTTCAGATGCCAGCGGCCGGCGCGACCGGCCAGGCCGCCCGGCAGCACCTTGGCGGCAGAGCCAAGGGTGCTCCACCTCACAGCCCTCTCACGTCAAGGTGACGTTGTCGCTCTCCGGGCTCCACTGGCTGCCGCCGTCCGCCGCTGCGATTGCCGCTCGCGGCCCGTTGTCTGCATCCGACCTGCTGGACGAAGGCGACGAGCTGCGGCCGGACTTTGCGACGCCGTTCGCTACGACGCGCCGCAGCTAATCGCAGTCGCTTTTCGCACATGTGTCTCCGCCTTAAATCCGCGTCTCGCGACAATGAGCATGAACACGCAAACAATACAGAATCGATCCTCCCGCTAGATTCACAGTGATAAGGCTGCCTATAAACAGAACAAACGAAGATTCTAATGGTTTTCGGCATTGCTCCGCCCTCAAATAATATCAACTCTGTGCTCCAAAATAAACACACATGACTTCACATAAACATTAGAAATAAGCATCAAGAGCCTTTAGCGAGGTTGCAGCGGTGGCGTAGCGGTAGAACATCCGCCTCGCATGAAATCCGCGTATCGATGGAATTGCATACACAGGTTTGGGGTGCGACCTGATGCCGGTGAACACCTCCGGCAACGCACTCCCTCACCAGAACAGGAGTTGGCCACCCTGGTGCAGTAATTGGCCGCAACCTCCTATGATAAGCTCCATAAAACCCCGGCCCTCAGTCACCAGCGGCTGCGGAACAACTGACCACGGCGGCGGTCAGACCTGTGACGCAGCATGGGGGTGCTAAGAATTCCTGGCTCAGCTGGATAGGCCGCCATTGGAAACTGACCCTGTCAACGTTTAACGCTAGAACGCTAGAGGAACGCTAGAGAGAGAACTGTTAGAGGAACTAGAGGGTATGAAATGGGATGTCATATAGGCTTAGTGAGGTTAGGAGGCCGAATGAGGCATATACTGCACTGAAGTATGAGTAAAATTTGTCGGGCTAGTTGGTTGTCGGACTGAAGGATGTCGGACTGAAGGATGGGCATGTATGTGTTATCGAGGTTTACCAGAGAGGCGACTACTAGGAGTAGGTTTCCTTGTCAATAAGTATATAGCGGGTAATATAGATAAATTCTATAGTATTGATGAGAGGGTGGCAGGCATCGTATTTAGGTGTAATAAGCGGTATAAACTGAAGGTTGTACAGGCCTATGCACCTACATGTAGTTATGATGACCAGGCAGTTGAAAGCTTCTACGAAGATGTAGAATCGGCAATGCGAAAAGTAAAGACGCAGTATACTGTACTAATGGGTGGCTTCAATGCCAAGGTAGGAAAAAGCAGGCAGGAGACCAGGTGACTATGGCATTGGTTCTAGGAATAGCAGGGGGGAGTTACTAGTTGAATTTGCAGAGCGCTATAACTTAAGAATCATGAATACCTTCGTCAACAAACGGAAGAACCGGAAATGGACATGGAAAAGTCCTGACAGGGAGAATAAAAATGAAATTGACTTCATAATGTGTTCAACCCCCGCCATTATGCAAGATGTAGAGGTAATGGGGGAAGTGCGATGCAGTGACCACAGGATGGTGAGGTCCCGAATTAGCCTAAATCTGAAGAAGGAACGCAACAGATTAGTAAGAAAGAAACCCATCAACGAATTAGCCGTGAGGGGGAGGACAGAAGAGTTCAGGATCTCGCTACAGAATAGGTATTCAGCTCTAACCGAGGAAGGCGACATTACCCTAGAAGCAATGAACAATAATTTCAGAGATATCATTACTGAATGCGCGGTAGAAGTAGGCGGTAGGATAGTTAGAGAGGATACCGGTAAGCTGTCTAAGGAGACGAAAGATTTGATTAAGAAACGCCAGAGTATGAAAGCTTCCAATCCAACAGACCAGATCGAATTGGCCGAGATATCAAAGCTAATCAATAAGCGCAAGGTGGCCGATATAAGGAAGTATAACATGGAGAAAATTGAGCATGCAGTAAAGAACGGGGGAAGCCTTAAAGCGGTAAATATGAAATTGGGCATAAGCAAAAAACAGATGTATGCGATAAGGGACAAGGCGGGCAACATCATCATGGATATGGACAAGATAGTCAAAGTAGCTAGCCAAGGAGTTCTATACAGATCTTTACAGGAGCCAAAGTAGTCAGGACCGTAATGAGATTGGCAGTAGGGAAAAACAGTCAGACGTTCCACCAGTGACGAAGGACGAGGTCAAGAAAGCATTAGAAACTATGAAAAGGGGGAAATCAGCTGGAGAGGATCAGTTAACTGCAGATTTGCTGAAGGACGGGGGGGATATCGTGCTAGAAAAACTGGTACTGGAACCTTGGAAGAATGCAAACATTATCCTCATTCATAAGAAAGGGGACTCTAAGGACCTTAAAAATTACAGACCAATCAGCTTACTGTCTGCTACCTATAGGCGATGCTGGATGGAATATAGGAGCGTCCCCTTTGAAACGGGGTGGTAACAGTAGCTATCATGCTCATTTTTCTCCATATATCTTAATTATTGATTTAGAATGGTTAACTAAACCATCATTCTATTTATTAAATTTTGCTCCTACATTACGGACATTATGTCACTTCTCTGCTTTTAAGCCACCAATCTTCCAGCCGTTTTTTGCTAGTTTCCACCGCCGGTTTATTCACCCGACCACTGTTATCTCTAAACCCCAGAGCTTCAGGAACAGTGATTGCGCCTGCATCAACTTCCGGATGGATATCATTACATTCGAGTATAATATGGTCAATTGTTTCACTGGAGTTTCCACATACAGCACATGCGCCATCTCCATTGTTAAACTTCTTTTTGTAGCTGCGTGTTCTAAGGCACCCTGATCTAGCTTCAAAAAGTAGGGCACTGCCTCTTGAGTTATCAAAGAAATCTTCCTTCCTGATCTGCATTTTCCACTTTCGGTATAATTCCACACTCTGTTTTTTTTCCCATCGAATTTATCCAATTTTTACCTTCTGTGTTTTTCACCTGTTGCTTAATGCTCTTTATATCTCAGTCCTTGTTACTAGCATACTTACTAGTTAGTTTCCTAGTTCTTTTCCTCCATTGTGAGTCAACGCTTTTTAGGTACAGGTATTTAAATACCTTAGCTGCCCATCTGTTACTGTCCAATTTCCTCAGGCGTTCCTCATATAATATTTTACTCTGAGCTTCCCGTACTTCGAAAGATGCCCAGCCCATATCTCCCTGTACCACCTCATTTGTAGTTTTGCGCAAAACACCGGCAACGCCACCTGTCGCCAATGCCGCAAAGCGTAGGCGGGCTCGTTCGGGTGCTGTTCTTGTCAGCGTCTATGCGCAGGCGTCGTGTTTTCGTCCTTGGTCGCGGTTTAACAGATATAAGGCCGCTGTCGACCTTTAGTAATATCAGGGATGAATTGCTACGTAGTTGGGTTTCGAACACACAAAATCTTGCAGGAACACGTTTGTTAAGTTTCCAGTGATGCTTTACGAGAACGACGGCGGCCGTGCATCGCGGCTGTTCGACGCAGAAAGCAAGCAATCGCACAGAATGACATTTGTGCAGGTTAATGTCGTTTTTTTGACGCGCTTCTGCACGACCAAAGCTAATGCCATTTCCAAATTATGGTAACTGTAATTGATACGCATGTATTGGAGTGCCTTCAATATGTTGCGAAGATGACGGCGCTGTCAACGAAAGCAGCCTTTAAATTGACATTCATGTCTTGCATACCTTGTAACCAACCTCGTGATAGGACTACCAATTACGAAGTCAGCGGCTGTGTCGGCGGCGTTTGTTTACGAAAGGGTACGGAAGGTGTGCACGTCTGCGCTCGACTGCGAAATGCGTACAAGGTTCAACAACGTACACTTTCCGCACTAAAGCAAGTGTCAAGAGCAACACGTAAAATAGGCAGTATGTAGCGTACTGTCTAACGGCGCTTTTATAGAACCTTCGAGTATCGCCCTGCGGTGCAGCATACTACAGCACCATTGACACATCGTTCGCTCGCTGTATTAAGGCCCGTCAAAAAATGCTCGAGTTCAGCCTCATCAAGAAAGCATACGGCAAATTCGTAACGCTTGCCACATCGAATGCCGCGAGCTTACCGCAACGAGGCTGCCTGCGAAGGCGGCCGACGACGGCGCTCTGACCGTGTGCTAGGCCCTAGACGTCGCTAGGCCTAAACGTCTAAACGGGTTCGAATAAAAGTCGTAGCTGGAAGTGCTTTGGAAATAGTAAATTTCCTATTTATAAACCTTGCTTACTATCAGTTCAATTGTCTCACAAATTTTCTTACAGTTAACGGACGGTGTAACATCGGCGACGACTTAGCAGCGGAGCCAAAGAGAACGCAATCGGATGAGCTGCGTCACACCGGCGGCAGCTGCAAAAAGCAGAAATTTGCTTGTATCGCTGTTATCACTTCTTCCAAAATCTCGTTACATAACAGCGATCCTGAGTAAAGATAATTGTTAGAGATTCCTTCTTCAAATTAAGCGCGTATTGTTTAAAATCAACAGAGCATGCTTTTCTGAAGGTGGCGAAAGAAATCCGCCGTGTCGGCAACACGGCGCCGACGAACCGCGGCAGCAGGGGTGACCTGTTCCGCCCACGCTGAGTGCGGTGGCTAGGGCAGCAATGAGTGCCAGTTTTCTTTTATTTTTTTTTAAATGCTATGCGGCATATTTCACATAGATTACTACCTGCAAATCATACGAGCACATTAGTATTGGATGCAGGTGGCACTTTTGTAGTTTATTTTGGGTGTACCTTCTCACCGAGTCTGTGGTGTCGACATAACACATTTCCTCGTTGATCGCATTCGGATGAGTACCTCAAACTCATTCGATACTTAAAGTCGTTTTCATCGCATGTCATTATATTTTCTCGTGTAGCAGCAAACAAATATTTTGAACGAGAGTCATTTGATGGAAAAGGCATTACATATTTGCCGTGTGGCAGGGCTGAGTGATAACTATGTTTTCAGAGTTTTCTGCTTGTCATTGCACCTTCCGTGAACACTTCTTGTTTAAACTTGGTCGCCTCCGCTAGCCGGGAAGATACAATACGCCTTAGATTTGTGAAACGCTTAGAAAGATGATTTTTAGCGTGCATTGACATCGCACAGCACTCGGTTCCATTTTGCGTTTCGCCTCCACCTAAACGCGGGCTACGCGGTCGACTTTGGTCCCGATAACTCGATTCTCCTCAGTAGCCTGAGCCACTGCGGCGGGTTATTGAACAGATATTTTCCAATATGCATTTTGAAAGTTGTCATGCAATTAGGTTGAAGACCAGAGCGAAAACATAACATGTCACTGCGCTTGCTATTCAGACTAAGGGCTCTAGAGCTTGTTATAAAGCGCGCTGTAATTCTGCAGTTGGGCGCGAGGGGGATACAAATGAAATGAAGATGATACTACAATAATAAAATAGGATATAAAATTTATATATAATATGCTCTTGGCTAACCTGTGATGAAGCTTTTCAGATATTACCTCTGCTGATATCTCACTCTCCCGTGAAATCTACCGCCTTTGCCTTTTTGAGGACGGAATACGTGAAATCCGTACCGTACAGCCAGTGGTAAAGCGTAAGCATGAAAAGTCTGAACTCTTGCTACAGGAGCCCAATACGCGCTATTTTCCTGATGCTCAGAATGCTAATTTGCAAGCTCGCTGGCTTTTCCTGCGGTCGCACCGGTTCGAAACCGCTCGCAGTGTCGACGACGCTGCCTAGTTTACTGTAGCAATATATTGCGTGTAAACGAAGTAAGCGTGTACCATTAAGCAAAGAAAGAACATTGGTTCATAGGTCAAGGAATTAACGAATTAGCGTGGCGTTGAAATGAACGCGGGGCACTCCAAATGAGCTCCACTTCGTACGCAACCTTGTTGACGCTCGTCTGCAGGAGACTTTTGATGCATATGGAGGCGATGTAGTTCCAGACGGCCGTGATATCGAACACATGTCCACTATTATAAAGTGCGATCCCCTTGCGCACACTGTCACTGCGGAAGTGCCCGCGAGGCGCGCACAAACGGCAGATCGCACGCGCGCACCATGGCCACGCTTGCCGCATGAGGCCCGCCTCGGGTTCCGACGGCCGCCGCTACGTGGCTTTCAGTGGCGCCCCTATAGGCGCTGCGCATGGCGTATAACGTATTTACTAAGGTAATCGCTAATAAAATCATGACAACCTTAGACTGCAGTCAAGCAAAGGATCATGCAGGTTTTCAGAAACGATACTCTACTATCGATCATATCCATACCATCAATCAGGTGATAGAAAAATGCTCGGAATATAACCATCCCTAATATATAGCATTCATTGATTACGAAAAAGCATTTGACTCAGTTGAGACCTCGGCGGTGATGCAGGCATTGCGAAATCAGGGGATAGACGAACCCTACGTGAAAGTGCTGGAAGATATATATAGTGGCTGCACAGCAACCATAGTTCTGCATAAAGAAAGTAACAAAATTCCCATAAAGAAAGGTGTTAGGCAAGGAGACACGATCTCCCCAGTACTATTCACAGCTTGTTTAGAGGAAGTATTCAGAGACTTGGAATGGGAGCAGTTAGGGATAAGAGTAGATGGAGAATACCTCAGGAATCTGCGATTTTCTGATGACATTGCCTTGCTAAGCAACTCGGGGGATGAACTTCAAATAATGATTGATGACCTAGACAGCTTGAAAATCAATATGCAGAAGACTAAGGTAATGTTCAACAGCCTCGGGAAGGAACAGCAGTTTACATTAGGTAGCGAAGTACTGGAAGTAGTAGGCGAATATGTCTACTTAGGACAGGTAGTAACCGCAGATCCGGACCATGAAAAGGAAATAACAAGAAGAATAAGATTGGGATGGAGCGCATTTGGCAAGCACTCGCAGATTATGACTAGCAGCTTACCGGTATCGCTCAAGAGGAAAGTATACAACAGTTGCCTCTTACCGGTACTCACCTATGGGGCTGAAACGTGGAGGCTAACCAAAAGAGTTCTACATAAGTTAAGGGCAACCCGGAGGGCTTTGGAACGAAACATGGTAGGGGTAGCATTAAGAGATAGGAAGCGTGCAGAGTGGGTCAGAGAAATAATTCAAGTTACCGACATTCTAGCGGAAATTAAGAAGAAGAAATGGACATGGGCAGGACGTGTAGTGAGAAGAGAGGATAACCGATAGTCGCTTAGGGTAACAATACCGTAGGAGCAGAAGTCATTTTTCCTTTATGGGGCCCCATAGCCCCTGTTAGTGTTACCCCGCCGGGGTGGCGCAGTGGTTAAGGCGCTCGGCGGCCGCTTCTCGTTGGAGGCGAAAAGCAAGGCGCCCGTGTGCTCTGCGATGTCAGTGCACGTTAAGAACCCCAGGTGGTCGAAATTTCCGGAGTCCTCCACTACGGCGTCTCTCATAGCCTGAGTTGCTTTGGGACGTTAAACCCCACAAACCAACCAACCCTTTAGTGTTTCAAACCGCGCGCGCTTTTACCTGTTTGTGTTGGTGTTTGCCCGGGCAGCGCGAGTACGCATGAGCGAGCTGCCTGGAGCAGGGACGGCATGTTATCGGCATGAAACTGAGGGTAGATAAGCGCGTTGGAAGCAAGGCTCGGGACTTTTCGCCAGGCGGCCGGCCAGCGAAGGGCGGCCAGTGAGCGTCACAGGCCAGCGGGATTTACACGGACGACGGAGCGGGGTCTTGCCAGACGAAGACGGAAGCAGTGCCTACAAGAATGGCTTAGGAGTATTAGCGTGAGTTGCTGCCATGCGAGAAGCAATGTTTTTGTACCCTCATCAACGCTTTGGCCGTATTACTCGCCCGATTCGAACCGCAGTGTGTTTTGTGTTGCCGCGGTAAGG
Source organism: Amblyomma maculatum (assembly GCF_055883805.1). Classification (NCBI taxonomy): domain Eukaryota; kingdom Metazoa; phylum Arthropoda; class Arachnida; order Ixodida; family Ixodidae; genus Amblyomma; species Amblyomma maculatum. The sequence continues at coordinate 13,361,145 of NC_139348.1, read as the reverse complement.
CCCGGACCCTTGTTCCGTTTTATCCTTGATAATCCATTGTCGCGCACCTCGACGGCATGTTTTCAGCGCAGATTTGTCCAATGTTGTTTCTTTTTTTATTTCATCCTTTTCTGTTGATCCGGAATGAACTGGTGTTTTTAAGAAAGACTTGGTTTTTCACTCGTCGGGCGAGACCATGGCTAGCGGACCCGTATTCTAGATGGCGGAGCCTTCACCAGGTCTCTCAAAAGAGGGTCCGAGCGCTGCTGCTGTGCAAACCTGCGGCCGAATTACGGACTCCGCTCACAAGTTTGTGAGCGTGACGTCAAAATTACGAAGCCGTGACGCAGCCTTGAGACGTCAATCGTGACGAAGTACGAAATCGTCCAATTACCAGCGACTTTTAGCGTGGCTGCGCCCTAGTAGTCCCGAATCCTCGGCAAACGTTGATGCCACAGTGTGGCACAAAACTGAGCAAGGACCGTCTCCTAACTTTTTCTAACATGACGTAACTAATACGCAATAAATAAAACAAAGAAAGATTTATTTTGGCAAGATACTATTTTTAGTATTGATTAACATTGAGCTCAAGTAGAAGCGTTCTTAGTTTTGTATTTATACTTGTTATTAGGTAACTTTTGTTGCCGCGAGGGTGCGCCGGCGGCGTCATGGCGTCCTGCAAGCAAACAGCTGATTGCCCGGGAAGGTGCTGTTTTTTTAAGCGTCGTCTGAAATCGAAGTACCGTGCGGGTGCCGTGAGCATGCTGAAAATCTAATAGAATGCAGTCGAAGTTCAGGGCCTGCAGCGATAAAATTTCATGGAGCGCTTGACGCGGAAATGGAGAAAGACAGCTTGCGAAGGTGTTTTCGGTCGGCGCCTACTAGTATCGATGAGAAAAGTGCTGAAAGTGCAACGTGCAGGCTCCCTAGTTCTATTTGTTTCTCTTTAGGAAATACAAAACGACTGTGAAGCATGTAGTGTAGGCCAAAATGAAGCTCTGTCCTTGCGTGATCATCTGTTTGTATGTAGCTGGATAGTTTAGGAAAGAACATGATCATGGGAATGCTTCCACCCCTGCCGTGACTGAACCCGAAGCCATCATTCACTGCAGTGCCACCGTGACAGGGCTTTCGATGTAGCTTTCATTGTAGTGTGCTCTGTATTTTTTTCTTTGTTCTCATGACTGAGTTGCTTTGCTTTTGAGCGATACCTTCTGCCCACTCACCATTTGCTTGATGCATATGTGATGTTTTTGCACCAGTTTGTATACCTATGGGATTTTCTACTTATGCTACAATCACTGTGAGCACTAAAACTCGCAATATTATGCATTCAATGTTTCAGCTTTACACTGTTTAGCAATAATCAAATGCTTTCTATGCGTCCTGACAGTATATGCAGGCCTGTAATCCTGAAAGGTTCACTAATGGAGACTACCCTATGCAAACATTGTACATAGCAGTGCAAGCCTGTAATCATTAAGCAACTATTCTTTTGTGTCACGCCTCAGAGTCACAGTTTTATGCACAATATTTTCATTTCTTGTTTTTGAAGTGTGTCAGACCTTCGATGAGTACTGAGCCAACTTACAGGCTCTAAATAATTATTCGTGTGTGTCTTCTCTGTGTAGCACAATTGTGCAGCATGTGCAAATAACTGCCTGTGCTATTGCAGGCAGTTGGTTTCGCTGCTGCATATTCAAGCGTGCGAAACGCTGCAAGACAATAAAGCTGCACAGCGGATACATGTGCTTCTAAAAAACTTCTGTGAGACTTTCCTATACCGATAGGCATCACAATTGCTGCCTCGTTATGAAACACTTTAATTATGTACTCAAACACATGCACACACACAAACACCAACATGCACGGTTGCAAGCAACAGTGAATGGGGGGGGGGGGGGGGTATGGAGACAAATTTGACTTGACAGATGAGGTTCGAGAAGATTCATCTTTATCACAACAGGTTTCTGGCACAGACATGAAACGAGAAGGCGCTGCACCTGGCTGCCTGTGATGAGTTGGTCAGCTACGTGTGGTATATCATAGCCGATTGTTGTGCTGGGATTGACGCCGCAGCTGTTGCCGCTTCATGGACAGCTGTGTCAACCAGCTCTGGTGGCAGGTTCTGTGGAACAGGCTAACATGATTCTGTATGGCTTTTCCCTAGAGGTAGGCATGGCAATAGTGATCCCACTTCCAAGTAGCCGGTACACAGATGTGACCCTTTATTGTCCAAGCCAGCAGCACCCTCCTCGTCTGCAGGCAGGAAGACATCCAAAGAAGTTATGCAACACGGCACATGCTACACGCTCTGGCTGGTAGAGGAGCGTCCAGTATTTCTGCTAGCACTGGAAGCGGCTCTTCAGCACGCCTATGCAGTTATCCACCATTAACCTTGTGGAGGTGTATGCCTTGTTCTATAACCGTTATGAAGAGTCCGGACCGGGATGCCATGGCACTGGCAGCCATGTCTCCAACAGGTGCCCCTTTCACCAGCATAACCGAAAATGGCACGCTGATAGGCACATTCTTCGTCGTTGTCGACCTCAACAGCCTCATAAACTTTAACAGCCTTGCTGACATAATGGAAGAGTCGCATCAAGTAGCTCATTGCCAGGTCTTGCTGACGATGACATTCATGGGCGTGCAGACAATGAATGATTGAACGTTTCAACAACACTGCTGTAAGGCCAGCCTTGCACTTCATATCGGTATAAATGGTGCCCCATTCCTACTCAATACAGTCATCAAACAACACGCATTTCCATCTTCGTTTCTTATGTAGGCATCTCAACAATGTCGGCTGCGCGAGGCCGATGTTCGCCTCGTTGCCAGTAGCGGTTTGGAAGCCACTAGCAGCTCGGAAAAAGCGCAGTGCACACATTATCTGCCGCCGCACAGACAGCGCACTCTGCCGCACACACCTATCTCAGTTCATCGCGTCACACAGTCACTGTCCTATATCCTTCTCGAGTAGCAACATGCGTCGAAACATCTCGCCCGGCACGTCAAACAGTCTTCGTAAACCGTCCTTCGCCGATGATCGCGTCGGGGCGCCGCCGCTACCACCTCACGAGAACGCCGGCCGCCGCATAGATCGCCGCCATTTTTCCTTTGTGAGCGTTCACAAACGAGTTGTGAGCGGCTCGCGTCGCTCACAACCCCTGCTCACAATTCGCCGGTAGCCAACGTCATCACTTCAAGTGTGTTCATGACGTAAACAGCAGACGTTGATGACTTAAAAAAAGGCCACTCCCGCCGTGTTGCCGCTGGCCAATAGAAAGATTGTGAGTGTGATTGTGAGTGTGAGCCGTCTGTAACTCGGCCTCTGGTGGTGCTTATCAGTCCCAAGAAGCTGTCGTCGTCGTCTTCCTTCGGAGGTGCGTCGAAAGGGGCCCCTTACAAGCAGCCTGCGTCAAAATGCTTGCGACACTTGTGCGCACCGTGATGTCGAATTCTTGTAAGCTCGATCGTGCAAGGCGGTCGGAGGGTATTTCAACCTGGGAAGCAAGCAGAGCGCATGATGATTGCCTATTACCTTGAGTGGTCGACCGTAAAGGTATGGACGAAACTTCGACGTGGCCCCCAGATGATCGCGATGTATTCCTTCTCGGTCGTCAGATAATTATTTTTGGCTTTTGAGAGGGACCTCCTAGCGTAAGCGATAATTTTTCTACTCCGGCATTTTTTTGCACGAGGACGGCGCCTATGCCCACGCTGATTGCATCGGTATGAATATCCGTCTTAGCTTAAACTGGCCGAAAACAGGTGCGGACTGTAAGCGACGCTTGAGTTCCTCGAAGGCTTCTGTTTGCGGTGCTTTCCACTCAAATGAAATGTCTGCCTTTGTAAGCTGCGTCAAAGGTTTGACGCGGCGTGAGATATTCTTGACGAATCGTCGGTAATACGCGCATAGCCCGAGGAGTGGCGCGCAGCTTTCTTATCGCCTCACTGGGGAAACTGCGCGATCGAAGCTATTTTATTTGGCTCTGGGTGAACACCGTCCTTTTTCACCGGCCCGGGAACCACAGCTCCTCGTAAGCGAAGTGGCACTTTTCTGCTTTCAGCTTTAGCCCTGACGACTTTATTGCACCGAGCCTTTGCAGGTGGTCTTCGAAGGAAGAAGAGGAAACAAAGACGCCGTCTAAATACACCAGACAAATGCGCCACTTGAAGCCCGCCCGTACACTATCCATCACTCGCTGGAACGTCGCGGGTGCGGACAGACGCCGAATGGCCTTACCTTGAACTCGAAGAGACGGTCTGGTGTGATAAACGCGGTCTTCTCGTGATCTCATTCATAGACCTCGATTTGCCAGTAGCCACTCATTAAGACTATCGATGAGACGTACTTTGCATTAGGGTGCAGGTCCTTCCTCGCTATACTGTTTAGGCGGCGGTAATCGACGGAGGAACGATGTGTCCCGTCTTTATCAACCCCAGGGGCTCTTTGATGGCTGGGTGACGTCATCATGAAGCATGTCCTCAACTTGCTCACGAATAACTTGGCATTCTCGCGTCGATACGTGGTAGGAGTTTTGGCGCAGAGGTCGGACCTGTTCGTCCGTTGTAGTACGGTGATTGGCAAGTGGTGTTTGTCGCACCTTCGATGCTGCCTAGAAGCACTGGCGGTAGCTTCCAAGACTGCGAATCTGGTCTTTGCTGCTGTGGGGTAATGCCAGGCTGATGTCAAACGTAGGCTGACGAATTTGGTCAGGTGCACATTCCAGGGCTTGGTCGGGAAGGGGGGGGGGGGAAGGGGTGGCAGCTACCTCGTATATCTGCTAATTCATCTAGAAAAGCGATCATCGTGCCCTTGTTGAGATGCCGGTAATATTCTATGAAGTTTTTTACCATCAGCTGGGCTTATTTTCTCCGGAAGTTCTTATTTTCTCCGAGACCTGGTTCCAAGAGCAACTGGGTGTTTTTTTTTTTTTTTTTTTTTGATGACGCCTTCAGCGGTGTGGATGTCTGCACTACCCATGCAAACTACGACGCTTGCTCGGTGCGGTATGGTCAATTACCCGTCGAAGACGTTTAAAGCAACGTGTTGTGTCAAAGTCGCTTCATTTCCTTGAAGTACTAGGCGCGAGCGCCACCACTGAAGCGAACGGCACTAGTGTCGACGTAGGGGGAGAAAGTGGGATCACGTGACTCCTCTTATTGCTGCTGAAGCCGACGCTCGATTGAATTTGTGCGTTTTTAAAGCTAATAGTAGCATTTATTTCTGTAGTTTGGGTTAATATAGATTGCCAGCCTTGCGCGTTTTGATCTTGGATCATTCCTGAGTCTGCTGAAGTTTGTTTAAGCTGTTGCTACGGTCCGTTACTGCTCTGTACCCGGACGTAAGCGAGGGAACCCGGCGCCAGCTCCCATTACTACCCGAAACATAAGCTCATAGAATTCTCCTTAATTAAAATTTGAATGGGCAAATCAGCGAGTGATCATTCTCATGATGTGAGCTGCAGACATTTCAGCGAGCGGGATTTTGTCCATGGAGTTGGCGCTAAAGGTCGGTGAGCGGCAGAAGAATCGGCGCGCGCGTCTTAATTTGCGCTTATCACTGGTCAAGCTAACAATACTATTGCTGGAAGGATGGGAAAGAGGGTGGCTTCATCTTCATGGAAAAAACCAGGTCTCAAATCATTCTAAATGAACGCGTTGACACGGAAGTTTCACTGAAGTGAACAAGAAGATTCTGCCGCCATCGGGCAGCGGCATGCATGGTGAGTTGTCTCAGGCAGCTTCTCCAGTACTGTAATAATTTGAAAAGACAGAGTCCGTGAATAAACAAAAGATAGAGCATTCCATGTATGTTGTGATGTGCTGATCGAGATAAGCGCAAAAATAAAACCCTACTGTGCGCGGGAAAACCTAACCAAGATTGACAATGCGAAAGAATTCAGTGCTAATTGTCAGTGCGAAAGAATTTGCTGCGTGGAACACGCGCATTCACACCTGCTAAAAAATTAATCCATGTCATCCCCGCAGTCAAACTTGCTTGCTCTACTACGTTCAAGGCAGCAGGCGAACGGTGGCGCTTCCGCCTGCGCTATGCGAAGGGGCTCAACATCTGTCAGGCTCCTGACAGTCATCGGCTCTTGCGAAAGAATCCCATTGCACTGACTGCTTACATCTGACTGGTTGTGTGGTAGCTTCAATTGTTTTGTTTTTTCACAACAGCAGAAATGCTGCCGCCGGTGCGCGTCGTCGGAGCGGTGAAGCTCGCAAACTTCGATAACTCTGATTCGGTGAAGTTCTTTTTTGCGGAATGAGTGGGTCTTATACCTCAAAATAAGCTTATACAGGCCCAGACCGAGGTGAATATTGAATAAATAAATGAACGTAATGCTAGCGTGCAACTGAACTGCCTGGTAAAAGCATCCTGCAGCAGCCGTTCAACGTGCTTTATCCCACTTACTTCGTCATGCGGGCGCTTCCGAGAGGTGGCGCCACGGTATGTCCTCGGGCCCAATAAACGAGGACAGATTCAATTGGAAGCTAAATTCTTGATTGAAAGAGGGCTTGGACTCATTCTTTTTTGACCGAACTTGCGACTGTCGTCAAAAACTCCGCTTTGAGTGTCTCCTATATCTTATATGACATGATGCTGAATGTGTTCCTTGAGCATGTGGCGACAGTGATATATATGTACTTTTTCCTGCACAATAAATCAGTTATGAGTGGCGCTCTGTCTCGTTCTTCTTTTCTTGTGTGTGTGCGTGTTGTTTTGGCGCCCTTAACTTATAATGAAAAGGCATTAAATTTGCCGTGTGGCAGGGCTGAGTGATAACTATGTTATCAGTGTTTTCTGCTTGTCATTGCACCTTCTGTGAACACTTCTTGTTTAAACTTGGTCGCCTCAGCTAGTCGGGAAGATAGAATACGCATTATATTTGTGAAATGCTTAGCCAGGAGTACTTTAGCGTGCATTGACGTCGCACAGCACACAGTTGCATTTTGCATTTCATCTCCACCTAATTAAACGCAGGCGGCCCGGTCGACTTCGGTCCCGATAACTCGGTCCTCCTCAGTAGCCTGAGCCACTGCGGCGGGTTATTGAACAGATATTTGCTGATATGAGTTTTGAAACTTGCCATGCAATTACTTTGAAGACCAGAACCAGTGTTGGGCTCTAGAGCTTGTTATAAAGCGCGCTGTAATTCTGCAGCTGGGCGCGAGGGTGATAAAAATGAAATGAAGATGATACTACAATAATAAAATAGGATATAAAATTTAAATCTAATATGTTCTTGGCTTCCTGTGACGCAGCTTTTCAGATATTGCCTCTGTGATATTTCACTCCCCCATGTAATTATCTACCCGCTCTCCCTTTTCGGCGACGGAATACGTGAAATCCATGCTGTACAGGCAGTGGTAAAGCGCCAGCATGAAAAATTTGAACTCTTTCTACAGGTGCCCAACATGCGCTATTTCTATAATGCTCAGAATGCTGGTTTGCAAGCTCGCTAGCTTTTCCTGCGGTCGCACCGGTACGAAACCGCTCGCCGTTTCGACAACGCTGCCTAGTTTCTGAAGCAATATATTGCATGTAAACGAAGTAAGCGTGTACCATTAAGCAAAGAAAGAACATTGGTTCATAGGTCAAGGATTGAACGAATTAGCGTGGCGTTGAAATGAAAGCGGGGCATTCAAATGAGCTCCACTTCATACGCAACCTTGTTGACGCTCGTCTGCAGCAGACATTTGATGCATATGGGGGCGATGTAGTTCCAGACGGCCGTGATATCGAACACATGTTCACTATTATAAAGTGCGATCCCCTCGCGCACACTGTCATCGCGGAAGTGCTCGCGAGATGCGCACAAACGGCAGATCGCACGCGTGCACCATGACCACGCTTGCCGCATGAGATCCGCCTCGGGTTCCGACGGCCACCGCCACGCGGCTTTCAGTGGCGCCCCTATAGGCGCTGCGCATGGCGTATTACCGACCACATGAACTTTGTTCTTAAGGATTAAGCGTTGAGACAGGAGGAGGAATATCGGAACAGAGCGAGGTTCCAGCGGCCTCACCTCCATTAGTCGCGCTAGTTAGTTTTCCGGACGAGGTGACGAGGACCGGCGACTAGGTGACGGAGACTGCCGCGTGCGGAACACGGGAGGAGGAGTGATACCCCGATCTGACACCGAGGACGAATTACGAAGGGTAGTGTGCCGAAGTTCTGTTGGAGGAGATACAGCCATGGTAGATGCACCCTGGTAAGCCCGCTGGGAACACTGGTGGCCCGTATCGGTAGTGACAGAATCTTGCGATATGGCCTGGATTGACGCAGCGCAAGTAAACCAGAGACGGGCGATCAACGGTCTGTGCGTGATATTCTTCGGACCCATTGAGAAAGCATCACGCCGTGCGTTCTGGTCGTGAACGGGCAGTGGCCGCTCATGGTAGCGTTAGTCCTGGTGCGACCTCGAAACGTTGTGTGGTCAAGAATAGGGAGGCCTGCGGTGCGCATCAAAGTCCGCTGCGTCGATAGAAAAAGGCTCTCCCGGTCGCTGCATAGAAGTGGACGTGGGATCACAAGAGAATGCCTGGGAGCGGGAATGTTCTTCTCGAACATTCGGGCGGATAGTGGAGGCGAGACCAGTGGCTTCGGCAGTTGTTTCAATGTTTCAATGTTGTCACTATGTCCAAACGACAGAACTTCGGTGTTATTCGGCGCATCTTCAGATTCTCAAATGTTCTGCAAAGCCGTGTGACATCGGTGACGGAGTCCAGGCTTTCCTTGCTGATAAGGAACGTGTGGATGTCCTGAGCGAAACCCTTGAGCAAATGACCCACATTGTCTTCGTCATATATACGAGGCAAGGCGACCTTACAGAGCTGCAGTACTGCCTTAATATGCTGCGTACATGTCTCACCAGGACGTTGAGCCCGATGAGCCAATCTCTGCTCAGCCCTCTCTTTTTTTTCTGAGGAATCATCAAAACACTTTTTTAGTTTTTCCACGAAGCGAGACCAGAATGTCAAGGTATCCTTGTGATTTTCATACCATGTTGGGCCGTATCCGTGAGCAAGAAAACGACGTTCGCTAGCTGGTCGTTATTGTCCCACTTGTTATAGCGGCACACTCGTTGATAGAAGGTGAGCCATTTGTCCAAGTCATCATCAGCTGCTCCCACAAAGGAGGGGGGCTCTCGGTAATGCGGCCAGGCACTGCTGGGTGCAGGCCTAAGTGTGTGTTCACCATCCAGGGACATCTCGGGCACGTGAGGTGGTATTCCGGCAAGACATACCCAGCAAACCTTCACCAAGATATTACGGCATGGAACCTTCACTGAGGATGCAGTCGCGCGTGACGAGCGAAGTCATTGGTGAAGGTTTGCTGGGTATGTCTTGCCGGCCTACCACCTCACGTGCCCGAGATGTCCCCGTATATATACCGGGTGTCCCAGCTAACTTGAACCAAGGGTTACAAAATAATATATTTGAGGTAGGTCAGTGAAACCAATTGCATATAACTGCCAGCCTGTTTGCGCACTACAGGCAATTTTTTGTTTTGCATTTACTCAAATAGCTAATTATGTTAATTTCTCTAATTTATTAAATATCAACTTTAGACCAAAAATGTGAATTGGAAAGTTGTAGAGCACCTTCAGAAACCCCTATTCCATTAATTGCGATAAAGAAAGTCTCACGTGTATCTTTTTTTCCGGGCTCAGAAGAAAGCCCGTGAAATACAAATAATACCACGTGACTAGCGCATTTGTGCGCCGCGATTGTGGTGCTCTCAGTCGTGGTTTGAGCGAACGACATAAGCTGAGGCCGTGACCCGATGGTCCCGTTGCAGCGGCAGGCAGAAATGTTGGCGATGGTTGGAGCGAGCTCGAGCTCGCCCGTCGCCACCGCGATTTTGGCCAGGCCTGCGCACCGCAGCAGCCTGCATCACGACAGGCGGATGGCGATAAAGAACCGGCAAATGAAGGTGCAGCGCTAATTTTAGTCGAGTCATATCATGTCATCTCGCCCTTTTAGCCAAGCCTGTATGCGCAGATTCAGTGGCTGATACCTTATCGCTCATTCGTTTGTGGTGACGTTCGCTGATGGGAGAGAAGGAGGCCTTGTTAGAATGTCGGCGGTGTCGGCTCGCCGCTCTCGCTGCTACTGCACCGTCACGTGGGCCGGCTGTCTGACGCGGACGAAGAAGCCATCGCAGGCATATCGGCCTGCCGCTTTAACGGGTCCAAGAAGACACGGCCGCAGCTGATTTCGTTCGCTCAAACCACGACTGAGCGCTTCACAATCGCGGCGCACAAATGCACCAGTCACGTGGTATTATTTGTATTTCGCGGGCTTTCTTCCGAGCCCAGAAAAAAAGATACACGTGAGACTTTCTTTATCGGAATTAATGAAATGGGGGTTTCTGAAGGTGCTCTACAACTTTCCAATTTACATGTTTGGTCTAAAGTCGATATTTAATAAATTAGATAAATTAACATAATTAGCTAATTAAGTAATTGCAAAACAAAAAATTGCCTATAGTGCGCAAGGAGGCTGGCAGTTGAATGCAATTGGTTTCACTGACCTACCTCAAATATATTATTTTGTATCCCTTGGTTCGTTAGCTGGGACACCTGGTATATATATATATATATAAGCCGAGCCCGAAAGAGTCACACATGTTCTAAAAGGTCTCACTGATGATGCGTACTATATGATGTTGGCCAGGGACCCTACTTCCGTATCCGACATTATAACACTGTGCCAGAGGTTTGACGAGCTACGAAAGCAACGCGCTTCTACGCGGCGGGCTACCACACCTACCGGCATTGCTGGCTTGGCACTGGCTACGCCGTCTGCGGAACCGTCTCAATTTATGCAGAATATCCAAGACTTCATCCGCGAAGAGGTTGCACGCCAGCTGTCCCTCCTCCATCCAGTTCAGCCGACCGTCTGCACTTCGCAATTAGCGCCGGCCAACGCGCCATCCATCTCGCCGGCTATCCGCCAAGTTATCGAGGAGAAAGTCGCCGAAGCGCTGCCTTCTAGTGTTCCCATCACTCCTGTGCAAGCCCCACTCACTTACGCACAAGTAACCGCTGGAACGCGTGGTCCGCTTCCAACATCGTCTGACCAGAACGGCCCTACATTTTATGCTCCACCTCGTTTCATGGCCCCTCAGTCTCCGATCCCTCGACCGCGACGCCGCATTACGAAACCATGGCGAACCGCCGACAATCGCCCAATTTGCTATGCTTGCGGGCTCCCGGGTCACGTCGCTCGCCTTTGCCGTCAGCGCCCGCTTCATCCTGAGAACACAGTCCGTCAGTACCACTACGATCCCGAGCCGCCCTTGAGCAACGTCTCTTCTGGATCGTCTCCACCTCGGGCTCAGTACTCGACACGCCGTTCACCTTCGCCTCGCCGACGTTCCATTTCGGCAATGCTCCGGCGACAGGGCCCTACGCAAGGGGAAAACTAAATGCCGCAGTTCCGGAGGCAAGAACTGCGCGTTTGACGAACTCGTTAAGTCCTCCGCCTTCTCCCGCCAACGTCATTGAAGTGTTCGTAGAAGGTTTTCCCGTTCTTGCGCTGGTGGATACAGGTGCTGCCGTTTCCGTAATTAGTGATGCCCTTCGCGCAAAATTCGCAAGGTCACGACGCCGCTTTCTGCCTTTTCGCTTCGTACAGCCAGTTCAGAGCGCATCACGCCTGTGGCAACGTGCACGGTACCAGTTTGCATCAAAGACATTACGTATCTCGTCGAGATGGTTGTGCTTTACGACTGCTCCCACGACATCATCCTCGGCTACGACTTTCTGTCAACTCACAGTGCTGTGATTGATTGTGCCCGTGCTGAAGTTGAGCTTCCCCCTGTGTCTAATGTTTCCCTGTGTGACCCGCCTGTGCGCCCTGCTAAACTCTTTGTAGCTGCAGACACCGACATTCCTCCCTTTTCTTCCGTTCTCGTTCCCCTTATTTCTACATCTGCCCTCCCTAGTCCTGTTCTCTTTACGCCCAAACTCGCCTCCGCCCACCATAACCGCCTCCTTCTTACTTTCGCCGTTCTAACAATTTCTGATGGCAGCTATGTCATCTATGCTTCCAACCCTTTTCCCTGCCCAACGGCTGTTCTTCGCGGGGAGTGCCTCGGCTACATTGAAGAGCTGGGCCTTGATCGCACTTACATGTTCTCCGAACCTGAAGTTTTTCCACACGTCGCTGCCCTGACGTCTTGTGCTGCTACGAGTGATGAGCTTCCTGTCGACGCCCTTCATCGAGCTATCGCGACCGACCTTCCGTCCGCCCAATGGGACCAAATAGTCGCCCTCCTTCAGCGCTTCAGTGCATCTTTTGACGTGTCCCAGCCTTCCTTGGGCCGCGCCTTGACCGTTTCTCATGCAATCGACACTGGTCCTCATGCTCCCCTGCGGCAGCGACCATATCGCGTGTCGCCCACTGAGCGCCGCGTCATTCGTGACAATGTCGCCGATATGCTTCAATGGGGCATCATACGACCATCTCATAGCCCTTGGGCCTCCCCCGTCGTGTTGGTGACGAAGAAAGATGGCACGATCCGCTTCTGTGTGGACTACCGGCGTCTGAATAAGATAACCCGCAAAGATATTTACCCACTACCACGAATTGACGACGCGCTAGATTGTTTCCAAGGAGCGGAGTTCTTTTCGTCGCTAGATTTGCGCTCTGGCTATTGGCAAGTACCGATGGCTTCCGCTGACCGCCCGAAAACAGCCTTCATCACTCCCGATGGCTTGTATGAATTCAATGTGATGCCGTTCGGACTGTGCAACGCCCCCGCCACATTCGAGAGAATGATGGATAACATTCTCAGTGGGCTCAAATGGGAAACGTGTCTTTGTTATCTAGATGACATTGTCGTTTTCTCGAAAGATTTCCCTTCCCACCTTCTGTGCCTTCAGCGTGTCCTTACGTGCCTTACTGAAGCCGGCCTACAGCTCAACTTGAAGAAATGTCACTTTGCCGCTACCAAGCTCACAATACTTGGTCATGTCATATCCAAGGATGGCGTTCTACCGGATCCTACCAAACTTCGTGCCGTCGCAAACTTCCCCAAGCCCACAACCTTGAAAGAACTTCGCAGTTTTATCGGTATATGTTCGTATTTCCGCCGTTTTATCCACAACTTCGCCAGTATCATCGCCCCTTTAACGCAACTTCTCGCCGGAGGCCCGAACCTCTCCTCTTGGTCACCAGCCTGTGATGCTGCGTTCAGTACACTACGCCGTCTACTGGTCTCTCCCCCTATACTCCGCCATTTTGACCCTGCCTGCTCGACCGAAATACACACTGATGCGAGCGGCGTAGGTCTCGGCGCTGGTCTTGCTCAACAGAAACCTGGATATTCCGAGTATGTCGTCGCGTACGCTAGTCGTACCCTCACGAAAGCGGAATCGAACTATTCTGTGACCGAAAAGAAGTGTCTGGCCATCATATGGGCCTTACCAAGTTTCATCCTTATATTTACAGTCGTCCATTCTACGTCGTTACCGACCACCACGCGCTCTGTTGGCTATCCTCCCTCAAAGACCCCTCCGGCCGCCTCGTCCGCTGGGCGTTACGTCTTCAGGAGTACGATATCCACGTCATCTATCGATCTGGACGCAAGCACACCGACGCTGATGCCCTTTCCCGTTCACCGCTTCCTAACGACTCGACGGCTGGCTTCGTTTGTGCCTACGATATGTCGCCGCTCAACATTACCAACATGAAATCTGAGCAGCAGAAGGATCCATGGATATCCTCCCTCTTAACATTCCTGTCTACGACCGCAGAGCTGTCTCCGTCACGTGCACTTCGTCGTCAGGCCCACCACTTCGCCACTAGTGATGGACTTTTATACCGCCGCAGTTACCATCCTACAGGGCGAATGTGGCTTCTCGTGATTCCGCGACATCTTCGTGCTGAAATCTGCGCCTCTTTCCACGCCGATCCCCAATGCGGCCATGCAGGTGTCATGAAAACCTATTCTCGACTGCGTATGAGATATTACTGGCGCGGCATGTACTGCTTCATTAGTCAGTACATCCGATCCTGTACCGCCTGCGCTGCCAACGTCGCAAGAATCCATCCCCTCAGCCAGCCGCTCCGTTGCAGCCATTGCCTTGCCCCAGCCGCCCTTTTGACCGTGTCGGTATCGATCTGTATGGCCCGCTTCCGACCACGTCGGCTAACAACCGCTGGGTCATCGTAGCCGTTTACCACCTAACCCGTTACGTGGAAACATCGGCCTTGCAGTCTGCCACCGCACGGGATGTTGCTTCGTTCATTCTGCATCGCCTCGTTCTTCGTCACGGCGCACCGAAAGAAATAATCAGTGACCGCGGACGTGCGTTTCTTTCTGACACTGTCGAAGCCCTCCTCAAACAGTGCCAGATCATTGACCGGAGCACCACAGCGTATCACCCCCAAAGGAACGGCATGACTGAGCGATTTAATCGCACTCTTAGTGACATGCTAGCCATGTACAGCCTTGGTCAAAAAACTTAAGGCCGCTGCGAACAGCCCGGGAGCGGTTGCTCTCCGCTATCGCGGCGCTGCCACCGCCGGCGCGCTTCGCCGCTCGCTGGCGCCTAGGATAAAGAGGGCGAGGGAAGCATCTCTCTCGCTCTCAAGCATCCTTTGATAACAGCGCTCAGGAAAAACTAGTGCGGCGTTCGTTCTGCCCGCTGCGAGCTCTTCTTGCGGCCGCCGTGATACGGCGCTTCGTGCGAGTAAATGCGATGGCCTGGGCGAGATGCTTCCTGAGCAGCCGTGAAATTTGATACAACGCAATATAGCAGGAAAGGGCGGAGAGGAGGGGTAATTTTTCTTTTATTTTTGTATTCTGCTCGTCTACTTTGATTCATTTTTTTGTGAAGGAAGCCGGAGGAAAAATATTACAGATAACTGAATCAAGAAGAAATGGGCACGTTCAGCACACGCTTCGAAATAGTAGGGTGATTGGAGGCCGATTAAGGCAACGGAGTGCGTTCCAGGAAGGGAAGCGTAGCAAAGGGGTGACAGAACTGGCCACAATTGCCGGTTAAAGTCATGGTTAAGCAGCTGGGTATGGGAGAGGCCTTTGCCTTGCAGTGAAAGTAGATAGGCGGATGATGGTTTGTCCTACAGGGATACTTTAACATAGAGCTCACCGAAGGGCTACAGGGTGTCTTATATTTATATTGGCAGACCATTTTGCAGGTTCGCTCTCATACTCTGTATTAGGAATACAATTTCTTTAATTGCGATTAAACCAAAATTACTTGGGTTGCAAGACTACCAAAACAGTGTTGCGACACCATAGTAGGTTCTTGAAACGACTTATTTTGCTACTCTTATGTCTTTAAGAAAATTTTGAGAAGATGGTGGCAGAGATGAGAAGTGGGTGCTTTTATTTTTCTCACAAACAATACAAAAGTAGAAAAGGTCACTGTTATTTTTTACGGCGGAATAAAAGAAAGTTCTTGAGAGAAAATAGAATCTATCGTGTGTAAGCTTTCGAAACGAAAGGTGACACTAATGACGTGTGAAGGCGCCTTGTGCCTCGACTATGTCCTGAATGCGTCCTGGAAGTGAGGCGTACAAACGCGACGTGAGGCTCCTGTCACTCCTGAGTTCCTCCCACACTTCGTGGATGACAGCCCAAAGGGCCTCCTTTGTTTCGGCCTGAAGAGTACTCTGCGAGATGCGGTGCTTCATCAGGCCCCAGACATTCTCGATGATATTAATATCCGCTCCCTTTGGTGGCCATTCCAATGTCTGGACGCCAAGATCATCCAAAGTAGAGCGGACCAGCCTAAAAAAAAAGGGGTGGTCGGGCCAATGAAATAAAATGCAGGAACAAAGATTTTACTAATAAAACATTTTTACATACTAAATAACTACAACGCGGAAAGTGAACTTTAGTGGCCAAAGAAAACGCGTACTTTTGACATCACATAATTTGAGCTACAAGGCCAGTTCTGGAAACCGGAAAACAGCGCTCCCATTTAATAATGACGATCATCAAGTTTTAATTTTGACGTTGGCTCCCATACAAAACAATAAACAGTTGATTAGTTAAATAATTTAAGTTTTATTGATCATAACTTGTCCACCCTGTTTAATAATGTAGCTGCCGAAATCGCAATAACCTCTCTCTAAGTTCATTTGAAACATAATTCTGTAAACCAAAAAATAAAACTTGTTTCATATGTATCCTTTCTTTCTTTTTGTTTTTTCACTTCGCTCGCGACGTCAAGGGGCCAAGCTGCTGAGGCTAGCCAGAAATTGTTGTACTTACTTTGACGTGTGAACAGGGCTCCTGTCGTGCTGAAAGACAAAGAGACCGTCGTGAAACGGTCCCTCAAGAACATAGGGCAATAACACCTGCTGAATTATGTCTAAATATTCATATGAAGTCAGGATGCCGTCGATGCGATGGAGCGGTCCAAGTCCATCATGAGCAATAGCTCCCCACACACTGATTCCACATCGTCCACTGGCAGCAACTTGCTGGGTATATCTTGGCTCATATCTGGAACAAATCAATTGGTAAAACGAGTTTAGAACAGTGGGATTCAATCTGAAACAACTGGTTGAAAGTCCAAAATGATTATTCTTCCTTTCAAGATCCATTTAACTAGCACGTTGTCTAGGGCCGCACAGGCTCACTCTTCCGGTATCTGTTAAACACCATTTGTTTCAATTCGAACATTTTCTCGAACACTCACATCATTTAAAATGCATTCTCAAAACCTTATACGCACAAGAATCCCTAAACGGAATTTATTCGACGTCTGGAGTCAAAGTATTTTACTTCACGCTCATACCAATTTTACTCGACCGATACATTTGAGTAGTCATTATGAAATTTGTTAACATATAAAGGTGTTTTTACCTTGTTCCGACAATTCTCCATACACGTTGTTGCTGATCCCAGCGGGTGACGAACGTCGACTCGTCGCTGAATATGACGGATTTCCACTCGTCTGAACCCCAAACCTGATGCTCACGAGCAAACTGTAGACGGGCTGCTGTTTCTCTCTCAGTGAGTCGAGGTCTTTGACACGCAACACGACTACGAAGCCCCGCTGCGTGTAGCCTGCGGCGAATGGTTGGGATAGACGCTGCCAATCCTAGCTCTCGTCGAAGCTGTTGGAGGGTGAGCGTCGGATCGCAGTTGACTGCCGCCACGACTAGCAGATCTTCTTCAGCTGTCGTAGCAGGAGGCCTTCCTCCTCGTGGCGCGTCTTCAACGCGTCCCTCATCTCGATAAGCACAGACAATGCGGTCAACAGAGCATCTGCTACAACCCACGGTCCTGGCGATATTCCGTCGGCTCATTCCTCCAATAGCAAGGCCTATTATTCTAAGCCTTTTCTCGTGGTTGATTCGCACCATTCCTCTCTTGACGGCAGCGAACCGATCCGTGGACGGGTTCCTCTGACTTGTCGAAGAGAACTTATCGCGTACTCAGCGGGCGCGCAAAAACAAAATAATTTGGCAGGAGAAAAAGACGGCGTCATGTTTTTGACTTCTTTTATACGAATCTGCGCATGCGTGTCCGATGATTTTATTCCCAGATGCCGAACCACAACTACGCACGACAGACAACTACGAGTTCGCCGCTTGACTGTGATGAGCAAATCATTTTACAGCACAACTTTGTGTTGCCCGTTGGTGGGCTGAGTGGCACCGTCGCCGCTGCCATTGTCGCCGGTTTCATCAACCGGCAAAACGAGCCGGGTCAGCGAATGAAAAAGAGCGAACATGGCAGATTAAAGCCAACAACAAAAGTCAGAACGATAAGAGAGCGAAGAGCGCGAGGAGGAACGTGTAGGAAAGGGATGGAAGAAGTCAATTCTACGGTGCTATGGGCCTTGCATGGCGCGCTGTCACCTGCTCATAGTTTACTGAGGAGTGCAGCGAGCGCAGCGCGAACGACACGATGGCGAAGCAGAAGCCACCCGGCCGGCAATCATGTCATTTGCGGCGTATGCTGTATGAGCGGGGGTGGTCTGTGGCGACCACTGTCAAACGCGCCGCATTCAAATTCGGCTATTCCGAGTATCGTAATCATCAGATATTATTTTTTGAGACCAAGTTAAAAGGACAGCGCAATGTATAGTCTTGTGTATGCTCGAAGACGAGCACTTTGCGAGGATCGTAGCTAAGATCTGACTTCAGCAGTTGAATGCTATACTATATAATGTTAGATGCAAAGTTGGTGTTGTGTACAGAATTCCACTCTCTTGTGAAGCCTGTTATATAGGAAAAACAGGGCGTTGTATCAACCAGAGACTGATGGAACACCGGAATAACTTGGATAGTGGAAAGGAGACAACCTTTCTAGTCTCGCATTGCCATTCCTGTAAAGCAATGAAGAAAGAAAAGAAGTGTGCGCCCCTATTCAACCAAGTTAGGATTTTGTATCGCCACAAAGAAAAGTTGACTAGGGAACTAGTCGAAGCATATTTTACTACGAAGGACATTAAGTGTGTCAGCAAGACTTCAGTGTCTCTTTCAAGTGAAGAGGTTTCTTTTTTGAATAATTTTTTTATGTAGCAGGTGAACCCAGGGTCTGTTTCAGGTGACTGCTTCTTTTTCTTCTTGTGTGTTTTTCTCTGGGCCTTGGAGTAAAGGCTTAGGCTTAGTTGTGAGTTCAGCGCTTGTCCTGTGCTTTCTTGTCTTGTGTCTGACTGTTGGCGCTGTTTGTATTAACTATTAACCATTATGAGAGCTCGTATTTGTCATCATTAATGTCACATGTGTCAAATTAATCAAGAAAGCATAAGCTTCGCCCCGCCGGGGTGGTGCAGTGGTAAGACGCCCGTCTACTGTGCCAGAGTACCCGGGTTCGATCCCGACCTCGGCGGCTACGTTTCGGTGGAGGCGAAACGTAGGGGCGTCCGTGTGCTGTGCGATGTCAGCGCACTTTAAAGAACCCCAGGTGGTCGAAATTTCCGGTGTCCTCCACTACGGCGTCTCTCATAGCCTGAGTTGCTTTGGGACGTTAAAACCCACAAACAAACGAACAAACAAAAGCATAAGCTTCACAGTGTCACCTGCATCTCTCGACGAAATCCCGGGGGAGGTGGAAGGGGGGCATGTTTTTAAGGCATTAATTTTGATTTGGTGCTTGATTTCCCCGAGACATTGTAGCTTACCCTCATGTTTGATTGACAATTAGCAAAGACATCTACTTTACTTGAAAAGATGCTAGGTGATCCAATTTAAAAAAAAAAAAAAGCTGCCTTTCGAAGCCATTTCTCGTAGCGACGATCGACGCCTGAGTACACCATGTCCGAAATACCTCTTCCAGTGGACCCGTCAAAACGACAGCACCGCTACGTATTTGAAATATAGTAATGGTGGTTACAAGTCCTTTCCGAAGAGAGCCATTGTTGTCAAAATTACTGCTCCTACTCCTTTGTAAATGAATTATGGGATTATAAATACACTATGAGAGTATACTGTGAGATTATAAATACAACCTGGTTCAACGCTATGGAGCTCTGAGAAGCGTATTCAAAATGCAGATCTAAAAGCATAATGTGAGCACTCTCGCCCTGGAATGTGTAGGGTAATTGCACGGAAATTGCACGGATTAGGATCATTTTTACATAATAGACCCTTTGCAAAACATCGAAAGTCACCTTTCCAGAGTAGCGAAATCCCCTTTACTCTTGCGGCGCGGCCTATCAATCGGGCAGAAGTTTGGTTGGGTTTGGTTTATGGGTTTTTAACGTCCCAAAGCGACTCAGGTTATGAGAGGCGCCGTAGTAGAGGGCTGTGGAAATTTCGACCACCTGGGTTTCTTCAACGTGCACTGACATCGCACAGCACACAGGCGCCTTGCTTTTCGCCTCCATCGAAAAGCGGCAAAAAGACGTCTCCAGCGCTGCTCCAAAATTCTGCCCCCAAAATAGGTTCGGCCGTCATGTTAAAGGAGTCCTCGCTGTGCAGAGAAGCTTACTTCCAGAGGTTTGCAAATGGTCTTTAATGCGCTGCATAGAAACCTGGAATCTCGCTCAGGCCACCGCATTTACTCGCACGAAGGGCCGTATCACGGCGGCCGCAAGAAGAGCTCGCAGCGGGCAGAACGAACGCCGCACTAGTTTTTCCTGAGCGCTGTTATCAAAGGATGCTTGAGAGCGAGAGAGATGCTTCCCTCGCCCTCTTTATCCTAGGCGCCAGCGAGCGGCGAAGCGCGCCGGCGGTGGCAGCGCCGCGATAGCGGAGAGCAACCGCTCTCGGGCTGTTCGCAGCGGCCTTAAGTTTTTTGACCAAGGCTGTACGTTGATAGCGCTCACTCTAATTGGGACCAAGTGCTGCCTTTCGTAACGTACGCCTACAATACGGCTACGCAGACTACGACTGGGTTCTCCCCCTTCTTTCTTTTATATGGTCGTGAACCCACGTCCACCATGGATACTATCCTGCCCTACCACCCCGACGCTTCAGAGACCACTCTACTGTCTGAAGCGCACACATTTGCCGAAGAATGCCGACAATTGGCGCGCTCCTTCACAACGGAGAACCAGGCTCAACAAACGCATAACCGGGACCCTACAAATCCAGCGCCTTCATATCCCTCAGGTGCCCTCGTTTGGCTCTGGGTGCCTTCCTCAGCACCCGGCCTCTCATCCAAGCTCCTATCGCGCTATCATGGACCTTACCGCATTTTCGAACAATCTTCTCCCGTCAATTACGTAGTAGAGCCCTTGAACCCATCTCCAGATCATCGCCGCCGCGGCCGAGAAACTGTACATGTCGACCGCCTCAAGCCGTATTATGATCCCCCTACCCTTTCCTCACCATGAGTCGCCAGGATGGCTCCTTTTCCGCCGTGGGGTATTGTAGTAATCCCGATCGCCATCAGCTCGCGCGCCAACCCGAAGAGGTAGACGAAGTGGAGCCGGAGCCTTGTTGGCACTGCACTTGATTCGAACGCTACCCCCGTCGCTTTGGTTTGCGGACGTTGCTTGCGGTCTTGGTGCTCCAATAAACACCTTACAATATATAATATATATATATATATATATATATATATATATATATATATATATATATATATATATATATATATATATATGTATATTGTAGGGGTGTGTTTATTCAGTTGACGCAGATGGATCCAGCTGCTCGGGATGAACTCGTAAGGTAGGTGCAGCAGTTCAAAGAAAGCTGGGGGGCACAAGAAGTAAGAACAGATGCCAGGTCAATCACGCCAAGAGTTTCATTAGTTGTAGGATGGGTGTAGTATACCAAATACCATTGTCCTGTGGCCGTACGTATATTGGGCAGACAGACCGTTGCATCAACATTAGGCTGATGGAGCATGCGCAGTCCTTAAAAAAGAATGAAACAAACTTAGCAAAACATTGTAACGCGTGTGAGTCTGTACCTTTCTTTGTTGATACTAATATATTGTTTCTTCATAAAGACCAGACTACTCGAGAAATCGCCGAGGCTTTCCATATTAACCGAAAGCAAAATGTTTGTGTTATTAAAACGTCCGTCGCATTGACAGAAAAAGAGATGACCATGCTGCACAATCGATAGTGCGTCGGCAGTTTTCACCACGTGCGTGTGATGGGGGGAGTTTTACATGTGTTGATATAGATTTTTATACATTTTTGACTATGCGCATGTGGGTACAACAAGTGTGTGTACTTATATATACTCTTCCGTTCTTCGATTAAATCAGTTGTCAGTTCTGCGCCGTCGTTGTCCACTTCTCCTCTTTGTCTCGTCTTTTTGCGCACGTATACATTACTGTCCATCATGGTTCACCAACTCGCCCAATCAGCCGTTCTTCTACAGGTCACATATGCGTCATGATGCAGATCACAACTGATTTCAAATAAGAAAATAATAACACGTGGCGGCGCGACATTATCGAGAATCCTACGGAGCCCAAGCTAATAGTTGAAGCCGATTACGAATGCGTGAAAGCGATTGAAAATTATCTTCAACTATTAGTTTTCTTGAGGTGACAGTGTCGCTTAACTGTGAAAAGCTAACTACTTGCCTTTATAGGAAACCTACTGACTGCCAACAGTATCTCCACTTTAACAGCAGCCGCAAACCCATTAATCCATGCAGTCAGGCCGTTTGTTTTAAACGAATATGTTCCAAACCATCTGGCTTCTACGGGAATTGTTAAGAATATTCATGCACGGCGCCTGCCATAAGTGAAAACTCAAAACCTAACGTGCACACTTTGTGATGCACTCTAACAGCGAAAAACACCTACAAACACAGCCTTAAACGGCGTTCACCTGGATTCACTTCCAAAAAGTAGGAGAACTCAGATAGTTGCGCTTTGGAAGCATTCTTCTCGTGCAAAACGCACAAGCCTGATTCCCGTTCAGAGTGATAGTCTCTGTAGCTGGCAGTCAGCGACAGTAAACTTTCTTCAAAAGCAGCTGACGACTTTGAAGACCGAAAACCCCTTCCTTGTTAGGAGTTCGCACCAGACAGCATAAAAACTGAACCAAGGACTCGGCATAACCACATCAGCCACCTTTAACACCGGAGATCTGCGCTGCTCCATACCACACAGATTTGTTTAAAGCTGTTACATCAGTGATAGCTGATGAGTTGGGAGATGTAGCTTATAAAGTATGCCAGGTGTAAGCAACGACTATTTTTAACTTTCTTGAGATCTATCTAGAATCAACCCCCACTAATTTTATTAACCAGTTTTACTCATTACAAGCTGAAATTTGCGTCCCGTCGTATGTGGCACCCGTCCTGTCTGATATCGTTTTATCTCGCATTGACAATAGTTTGTTAAACACTCTTCCTAACCTAAGCATCTTTAGATATATAGACTATCTGGTGATAATAGTGAAGGTGATGCTCTCACTTCTTTTAAAACGGTCTCAAAGGGTTAAAGATTACTTATGAACTCCTCCATGAAGACAGCATACAGTTCCTTGACCTAAGAATTTCATTTCTAGAAGGGCACACATGTTGGATGCGCAAAGCTACAACTGAATTCCAATTTCAGTTGTAAGTTAGCGCTCGTCCTGTGTGCCTCTCTTGTCCTTTTCTGTTCCGCGCTAAGCCTCTAAATAATCATGTTTACTAACTAGCCCAGAATTCTACTTTGCTCAATTTCATTTCTTCTACATTGGGCTGTTTTCTTTGTGCTCTTCCCCTCGAGGAACAGTGTGTGCAGTGTTCCAGCTTCATCATCGCCGCTACATGTAGAGCGAGATACCTCGCCTGTTGCCTTAAGAAGAATTTCTGGCCACCTCAGATTGCTTCCATTTTTGGGTGCGTTGGCCCCTCAGTAGGCCATTGAAAAAGGGTTACAAAGATACTTAAGGCAGAATGTTGGAGGCAGGTGAGACTCTTGAACGACTGGTTGAGAGTGCTTTCCTTCCACTTGGGAGGTTACGGACCTTCCGGATTGAAGATGCTGACCAGTTTTCAGAAGTCAGTGTGGATTGATGTGGATTTCCTTTGGGCGAGAATCATCCCTAGTCTACCTAAAACGGGCGGTAAGGAAAGCTAGTCCGGTTCCTGTCGCCTTTCTAGGGTCGGCTTCGGTCCCTCCCTCAAATCAGCGAGTTTTAGAACGAGGACCAAAGTTTGCCTTGGAGACATCTGTTGACAAGCATGAATGGTTGGCTTCTGTTCGAAGTATTGCTGCCAAGGCTAAGGACGAAGACAAAGCTTGGTGCCAGGCCGAAGGCGTCGATTTGCTACTTAAGAGCGTCGACCTACAGAAGAATGGCAAGCGACGTCGCAAAGTATTTCCGTGAGTCAAACCTTTCCCTTTTGCTCGCGGATAAATAAGGCGGGTTTGCCGCTCTGCCCCAAGACTTATTTGAAGAAAAGGCCCAGTTTGCCATTCAGAAAAACTTTAAAATTACGACATTCGAAGGGTCAAGACTAAGGCCGTCGCTTTCCTGAAAGAACTAAATTTGGAACGTCTGAGGAAGACTGTCCAGAAGAGCGAAGGCCTAGTACTGAAAGTATTCTTCAGGGCTAAGACGCATAAGCCACAGTGCCCACTAAGAGCTATAGTTACTGAACGAAATTCCTGGCATGCAGAAGTCAGCAAATTCCTGAATCGTCACCTCAGTACGCTTGAAATTGAAGATCCACACAAAGTGAGCAGTGCGGTCCAAGTGGTGGAAGTGCTGCGGGAAGACCCGCGTGGAGCGAACAATGGCTTCTCGGTGGACATTAAGGAACTGTTCTACTCGGTGCCGCACGACGAACTCCTTGTTGCAGTCCGGGAGAGCATTGATATGTCTGGTAGTGTCGCCTTTCAGAACGAGTGCGGCCTCACTGCGGAGGCGTTTTTAGAATTACTGGCGTTTTACCTCAATTCAACTATTATTAGCTTTGAGAAAAATTGTTATGTCCAAAAACGCGTAATTTGTATCGGCTCCTGTGTACCTCCTGATTTGTGCGAAATTTTTCTAGCTTAATTTCACCATGAGTTAAGCCAGAATGTCAGTAATGATTGTGTGGCACATGATTTTAGATTTGTTGACGACTGCCTGGTCCTTTTACAACTAAGGGATGATAACATTGATTTTGTTGCTGACTCGGTCCTGGGGCGGTTTTTTGCCGCTACCAGTTCCATGAATTTTACCTTTGAATTACCACAAAATAACTCGCTTCAGGTTTTAGATCTAAGACTGTGTTTTAACATGACAAGCCACATTTGTTGGGCCTATATGCCACGCACAAAGAAGACCTCTCTACCATATCATTCCTCACATTCTAAGCTCGTTAAACGTGGTATCGTCTCATTTTCTTTTAAATCCGCGCTATCTAAGTCCTGTGTTCACTAAGTGGAACTAAGTTTCGCAATTCAGGCCGAACGCCTCAAGGATGCTGGCTATCCTGTTTCTCTGCAGTCGCGGATAGCTTACTTAAGCCGCTACGGAAGCATGAAAAGAGTGGAACTGTACTCAGCACTGCCACTGATATTAGACAGAAAAAGATATACGTGGTGGTGCCTTACGTTCACCGCGTAACGCACAACCTAAAGAGAATAGCGGGAAAGTTTGATGTAGACGTTATTTTCACCTTACCTCGAAAACTAGTCTGTGCGCTCTGGCGAGCCAAAGCCACCAGAAACCGGCATGTAAATAAGTTCGTTGCCTGTAAAGTGGGTGTTGTGTATGAAGTCCCTCTAAGCTGTGACCGCGCCTATATAGGCCAGACTGGCCGATGTCTAAATGAGCGCTTAAATCGTTTAAATCGTCCCAATCTAATAACCTGCCTAGACATCGTTTAAGCTGCAAATGCCATCCACGTTTCGGGCAAACAAAAGTTCTTGGTCGGTATAAGGTGCAATTAGCAAGAAAGATCTCGAGGCGTCATTCATCCATAGATTAGGAACCGTTAAGTGCGTAAGTGAAACATCGGTTGTTCTGTTGAAAAGGAAGCTTCGTTTTTTTTTTTTGTATGCTTCCGGTATTTCTTCTTTATTTTTTCTGTTTTATCTGCCTTTGCGTGGCCCTTGATTAACTTGGTTCAGTTTGGATTTTCTTTCCAGTCATGCAAATTCAGCGCTTTACAGAGCATGCGCACATATTTTTCGTACATTATCATCCCCTTCCAATTTAAGGTGTAAGTTAGCGCTCGTCCTGTGTGCCTCTCTTGTCTGTACTGCGCTAAGCCTCCCAGTAATCATGTCTTACCAACTAGCGCAGAATTCTACTTTGCACCTTTGGACATCGTTGCTAATGGACTTGTTTAGACCATCGGAAAAGTAACTTCTTGATTCGTTTACTTGACGTAGCATGCTATGTTTTAGGTTGGCAAAAAAGGGCGTTGACTCCTCGTTCTGCTTCCTTAACCTTCTAATTTTACGCTTAACGTGAATAATTTCCCTGGTTATCCAAGGGTTACGGCTACATTTGCGAACTTGTTTCGATGGGCCAAACCTATCGATACAAAACCTAACTGCACTACAACATTTAGCCCACGAAGCTTCGACATCATCTTCAACTGCATTAAGAACCAAGTCCAGGTGGTCAATAATCGAGGTGTCATCTGCCCGAAAGAAATCTTTTCTGAGAACAACTGATTTAGGC
The DNA here is from genome assembly GCF_055883805.1 of Amblyomma maculatum. Classification (NCBI taxonomy): domain Eukaryota; kingdom Metazoa; phylum Arthropoda; class Arachnida; order Ixodida; family Ixodidae; genus Amblyomma; species Amblyomma maculatum. Next base: position 13,335,127 of record NC_139348.1, on the reverse strand, counting down.
GGTTTAGCTTGTTTAGATGGCAATATGAAGAAGTGTATTTTTTTTTTATTTATTTACCCTAAAGGCCCAAGTGGGCATTACATAGGGGGGGGGGGGGGGGGGGGTAACGTCATGAAATAAACACAATGAACAAATCGGAACAGTAACGTGGCGGCATGTAAAAGTGCTAAATATACAAGAAGAAGCAATTAGGAAGAACATGATCACAATATGATGACACGGAAATATGCAAGAAAATACATGACACACAAAGGTTAAAGCAAAAGGAAAAATCGAAACAAAAGTAAACCACAAAAGGTGAAAATTTCCCACTACGCTGTTAGAAAGTCGTTAAGTAATGAAGTAAACTGGTCATAATCGATAGTATTAACTACAGAAGAGGGGAGAGCATTCCATTCTCTTATCGCTAGGTGTAAAAACGAAAATTTAACTGCGTCTGTTCGTGCAAATGGGGGCTCGATTTTTTTATCGTGGTCAAAACGATGAAACGTGCGTGTGGCGGGCGTAATTATCGGTGCTGAGAAAGAGGTAGGGTTATGGTATATTTTATGAAAAAACGCAAGGCGTGATTGCTTACGTCTTCTTTCTAATGTTGGAAGTTTAAGATTCTCTTTTATTGCTGTTATGCTTGAATAACGTGAATACTGACGTGAGATGAATCGACTCGCTCTGTTTTGAAGTGAACTTATGGTCCGATATTTCGTTTTCAACTTTCACGGACGCTCCTTGAAATATTTCGGTAATAAACAAAAGATCCAGAATAGAGGTGCCACGAGTGGATTCATGTACCGTTTGCTGCAAGTTTATTGAAAACATAATATCTAAAAGCGTATCACTCTGCAAGGAAGTTCCATAATTGATATGGTTCCCGTCAAACGAAGGATAGTTAAAGTCGTCAGTTACTTAACGTTTTTACCTCGTAGCCTAAGAAGATTCTCATATAGATTAGACATGAACATAGCATCTGCGTTTGGAGGACGGTACATTGCGCAAACAAAGAATGTGAATTCTGTATATCTGGCTTTTATAATAAGGATTCGCATCCAGGGATTTCTTCACTGGAAATAACATCAGTAGACGCTTTTACAATAACTGCTACGCCGCCCCCTCGACGACCCCTATCACGCCGGAAAAGTTCGTACCCGGGAGGCATAACTTCATCATCCCGTATAGATTCGTGCAGCCAAGTTTCAGTGATCGCACAAAAGTGCGGGTCGTATGAAAAAAGAAGCGCTTCTAAGGCATCTGTTTTATTTATCAGACTTTGAGGGTTAAAAGAAAGGAGGCGTAGCTGCCTGGAATTTAACTGCTAGCTTGCGGACGAAGAAGGATGACTGTTACGTTTAGGTAAGAGTACGCGAGACATAGTTTCGTCGTCCCACTTGTAGAACTGGCCGTCTATGCACAGTTTGTCGAGGATTAGCCGAATATTTTTTCTTTTTTGTCGCATTCACTATCCCATAGCAATTTACGTCTTCTGAGAGTGTCAGCACAGCAGTCATTTTGCATACAGACATTTGTCCATTTCAGTTTGTAAGCAATGCTTAACACAGCTTCTTTTTCTCTCGAGTCTTGAAAGCGAACAATTATAGGCTGTTTCGGTGAAGGTTTACCGATCCTGAGTATACGACTAACTGGTGTGCAGCTGGTGCCTAATTTGCCTTCAATGATTTCTGTTATAACCTTGTCACTTAAGTAAGGCTCAGGTTCGTTAGGAATATTCGGAATACCAAACACAACTAAGTTAGATGTTCTGCTGTAGTCTTCTAAATTGATAGTCTTGGCTTGATTCTTTTTCAGTGTAACTGTATTTAAGCCACGGTGTCCTGCACGTCCGTAATGTTTGTAGCCATCGTTTTTACATTGTTTGGTGGAAACAGCTCGCACGTGGTTCCGAAATCACGAACAAGAGCTAGTGACCTAGGAAATCTGTAAACAAAAGCTTCAGGACTTATTCAGGAAGCCGACTGGTCGGGCTCTCGTATGAAATGCGGAACTTTATACTCGCACCCTATCCCCCACGGAGTCCTACCTTGCCTATAATCAAGACGTGCTTTCGTTGTGCCGCGAAGTGAACAGCTACATGCCGGAAAGTGACAAGGTAGGGCATCCTCAAGGGTATCGCGGACGATGCGGTCAACATCCTGTTCTGTGCGGATTGCTCTACCTCGACTTGGTACTTCAAGTCTGTCGAAATTTCGAGCAGGCTAAACAACGACGTATTGTACATCGCTTTGAGCGCCTTCCGAACACGGCGCTACATCATCCTGCGATGACCTGGTGCCTTCGCAACAGCCTTGTCATTCAGCGAACATGACTCGGATCGTTCGGAGAGAACTCAAGGCCTTGGCTCCTGCACCGCTCACGTCTCCGCTGCCCGACACCGTGGCCATGACACAGGACGTTTTCGCAAGGAACTTGCCAACGTCGGCCACTCCTCCAGCCCCGCGCCGCCACCATCACCATCACACCCTGTTCCTGTAGTGGCTGCTGCTACCGCCAGCCATTCCCCACATCGCTACCTTAGTCGCAATCCTGCGAAGTGGCGCACCACAGAGGACAGGCCAATTTGCTTAATTTGCTGTCGCGCCGATCACACATCGCGTTATTGCCGTAGCTGTACCTTCGCTCCTCCCTCCTATTACAACGCCGACCGTCAATCCTGCCATGGACCTCGACGCTTCCCTGCCCAACCAGAGGAGCCCCGCCCCCCGCCTATGATAGGCCTGGATATTATGTTCCTCAACCAGATGAGCCTCGCAACGAAACCGCCCCCTCGGCTCGTCGCTCTCCATCCCCACTGGCTTCTCTCTCCCGTTCACTGGTACCTCGTCGCAACTCCGCCCCATCTTACACCGGCACCTACTCGGGAAACTAGCGCGTGCAGCGCCCTGGAGTGACGTTGCATTACAGACCCGGACTGTCAACTCAGAACTGACCACCGCGCCCAGACGTAACCTCAATGATATTCTTGAGGACGGAGTCTCAATTTCTGCCCTTATTGACAATGGCGCCCACATTTCTGTTCTCAGTTCCTCGCTCCGTCAACGCCTCAAGAAAGTCCTCACACCTGCTTCCTCGTCTACCGATCGTGTTGCTGATGGCACCACCCTACTGTCTGACGTCATAGTGGCCGCTCTTTTACCTGACCCTAAAGCTAGGGTGTCGACACGACCTGCACCTTCCCCACCTCCGGAGGCCCGCATATCAGGAATGGTAGCACTTAACTTGCGCCCTGTTCGTGCTTGAGCACTTACCAGCCTTCTGACTTCGTAGAGCGATATTTTCGATTTTAGTGACCACCCCATGGGACAAACGTCCCTCGCTGCACATCGCATTGATACTGGAGACGCCTGCCCAATTCACAGATGACCTTACCGTGTCACCATTTCTAAACGTCGCGTCATACAAGATAAAGTAGACAAGATGTTAGCAAAGAGACATTATAGAGCCTTCGAGCAGCCCCTGGGCATCGCCTGTCGTTAAGGTCGTTTATCCACTCCCCAGGATAGATGATGCCCTCGATTGCTTGAATGTTGCCAGCTATATCTCTTCCATTGATTTTCGTTCTGGTTATTGGCAGATTGCAGTCAACGAACGGGACCGAGGGAAGACCGCCTTCGTCACTCCTGATCGCAGGTATCAAATCAAGGTGATGCCTTTCAGCTTGTGTAATGCGCCCGCAACATTCGAGCGCATGGTGGACTCTCCTGCGCTGCTTGAAATGGACGACGTGCTTGTGCTATTCGATGACGTCATTGTATTTTCTTCTACATTCTAGACCCATCTCCATCGCTTTAATGTCATTCTTGGAGTCTTCCGAAAAGCTGGCCTTCAGCTGAACTCAAAAACGTGTAGCTTCGGCCGACGTGAACTGAAGGTGCTCGGACATTTGGTCGGTGCCCATGGCATTCAGCCCGACCCCAACAAAGTTTGAGCTGTAAGTGCATTTCCTACACCCCGCTGTACCAGTGACGTGCGCAGTTTTCGTAGGCTTTGCTCCTATTTTCGGCGGTTTGTCCCCAACTTTGCGTAGACGGCTCCTCCCCTCACCATTCTTCTGCAGAACGACGTTATCTTTCGCTGGGACCAAGAACAATCTCGAGCCTTTGCTGCGCTCATTGCGGTCCTCACCATTCCGCCCATCCTGGCATACTTCAACCACATGGTACCAACGGAGGTTCGCACAGATGCCAGTTGTCACGGTATTCTCTCCCAACAGCAGATGGGTCACACTTGCGTCATTGCTTATGCCAGTCGCCTTCTTTCTGCGACTGAACGGAATTATTCGATCACAGAACGTGAGTGTTTAGCCCTCGTGTGGGTCTTTACAAAGTTTCGCCCTTACTTGTTTGGCCGCCCGTTCTCCGTTATCACCGACCACGACGCCTTATGTTGGCTTTCTACGTTGAAGGACCCTACTGGTCGCCTGGGACGTTGGGCCCTGCGCCTTCATGAATACACCTTTTTTGTCGTCCACAAGTCCGGCCGGCTGCACGCTGATGCCAATTGCCTGTCCCGCAACCCGGTAGATCTTCCGCCTGAAAGCGAGTGTGACGATGACGCATGTGTGGTGTCCACCTCTGACGTTTTAAACATTCGCCATGAGCAGCGCTTAGATCCCAAGCTTTGCAGCATTATCAACCGCATCAGCCCTGCTTTGTTTGCTTTGTTTGTGCCCCACAACGGCCCCTTATACCGGCAGAATATGCGACCAGATGGCACCAAGCTCTGCTCGTAGTCTCCGAACACTTGCGTGCCGCAGTGCTTCAGCAGCTGCACGACACGCCCACTGCGGGCCATCTTGGCGTATCTCGTACGTACGACAGCGTCCGCCGTCGCTTCTTTTGGTCAGGCCTCTATCGCTCTGTTCGTCATTACGTGGCTTCTTGTGACCGGTGTCAGCGACGGAAGAAGCCCCCGGTTGTGCCTACTGGATCCCTGCAACCGATTGACATCCCAATAGACACGTTTCCCCGAGTCGACCTTGAACTCCCCGGGTCTTTCCAACTGTCTGCTTCGGGGAATAAATGGATTGCGGTGGCCACGGATTATAGTACGCGCTACGCTGTCACACGAGCGATACCCACCAGCTGTGCAACTGACGTGGCTGCGTTTCTTCTCCTCGAGGTCATCCTGCTCCATGGTGCTCCACTCAAGCTGCTCACTGACCGTGGCCGCTGCTTTCTTGCTCGAGTAGTGGACGAAATTCTCCAGTACTGCTCCATTGGGCACTATTTCACCACCGCTTACCATTCACAAACGAACGATCTCAGCGAACGCCTCATCCGCACGTTAACGGACATGCTGTCAATGTAGGTATCGCACAATCACCGTGACTGGGATATTACTTTGCCGTTTATAAGGTTGGCGTATAATTCCTCCTGTCACGATACAATGGGCTACTCGCCCTTCTATCTTCTATTCGGCCGCAACCCTGCACTTCCGTTTAACAGTGTACTGCCTCCTATCGCTAATGCCAGTTACTATGTTCGTGACGCCATATCATCAGTTGACGCCACCCGTGCTATTGCTCGCCGACGACTGGCTTCCTCCAAAAACTCTCAAAAATGCCGTCATAGGGGTGTCCACTACTCTCCGGGCTCTCTCGTCTTGCTCTGGACTCCCGCTCGTAGAGGTGGGCTATGTGAGAAGCTCCGACCGTGTTTTATGGCCGTCACTCCCGTGACATACGAGATCACCCCTGTGCATCCGCCACGACAGCCTGCTATGCCGTGTACACAGACCGTTCATGTCGCCCAATTGAAGCCGTACCACTGCTGCCGTAGTTCACCGACCTTGTACGCGCCGAGACTTTGCTTATTGTGGGAAGGGGGCGGGGGGGGGGGGGGGTAATGTTACGTATGTCCTGAACATTGAAGAAGACGATGATGAACAACGGAAAGACATAAGGAAGACGAAGCGGTAGCAACGGTCGTTGGTGCTCGACGGAACATTCACGCGTCATCAGTTGTGCTCCTTGGCTCGTATCAGTATGTTCAATCGTGTTCCTGCTTGGCATGCAGCAGCGGAAAATGTCATCTATGCTGTGCTGCTTTGCCGGTAGCATTTTGTCCTCAAGCACCCAGCCCTAGCCTCGAAAAGTAAAACACTACCTTTGTAATTGTCAAAAAAAAAAAATCTTTTGAATTTCGGTCTTAGCCGCCCTATAAAGCTCCATCGTTGGTTTGTTCAGCATTCTCTTTTGCCAATGGGAATTTTCTGAGCATTTTTATTCTTTTTTCAAGGTGATTTTTTACCTTTTTCTTCCCTATGACATATGTATGTATTAAGCCATCTGGTTCTTCTTCTCCATCTCGTACCAATACTGCTCCTGTACAGGCACCTGAAAATATTTGCTGCCCCGCTTTTCTCATTCGTCTGCCTCAACCGTTCTCCATAGTGCATCTTACTTCAAACGTCGACCATCCCTAATTAGTAGTGGCTCGATGTGCCTACAAAGCAAGTCCGCCTAGTGTCCTCTGCTTTATTTCAAGCGCACATCGTTTACAAACGTTAAGCTTACTACCAGCGCGCCTTTCCAGATTCCTCTACTATAACTTCACATTTGTTATATCTCCAGAGCCCGCGATTTTTCATGACTGCAGTGTTTCTTTTGTTTTCTTTACAATTTTTGCTCTGTGACCTCGCAAGTAGTCTGTGCCATCGTGTAGCCAAATACCAAGGCACTTGCACTCTTTAATTCAACTCTAAGCTTTTGCCACCTGATTGTGCCGGGCTCACCAATAAAAACCCTGACTCCTGACTTTTCTGCGCAAAATTTTAATCTCAGCACATCTGCCTCTCTTCCACAACTGTTTGCTAAGTCTTGGAGGCTTTTCTGTTTTTACGCTAGAAGAACAATATCACCTTCGTATATCCCGATAAGCTTTTCCTGTTTTTCTACGTCGCCATCTGTCGCCATGTAGCCGAACTGCGAGACTTATCGCGCAAGGTTCGGAGCGTAGGACAAGCAGCGTTGGTACACCTGTCTCTTCTTACATTGTGCGCCCCGCTTAGAAACTTCAGTTCTTTTTCCGATAGACAGATTGACAGTGTACTTACAATTTGGCACGAAGGATTTACATGACTTCAATTATCTCCCTACATGGACGGTCTCGCTTTACCGATATGCATTCATCTAATAAATTAGCATTTTGCGCAGTGTTTGCCCAGATTTCTGTACATTACAATGTTACCATCATTGTTATCAAGTTTTACTAATAGACCTCCACGTTTACAAACAAACAAGGTGACCGACATGGCGCTGCAGTCTTCTGCGATCCCACGGTAGGCAAAAAGCACAGGAGCGACACTGTGTCAAAACCGCCTTATCATGATGTGCAGGCGCCTTTTTGCAGACAAAATAACAATGTTTACATGAATTTGACAAAAGTCGAGTCGGGTCCCGTCTTAGAGGGAAAAGGCAAAAAGTAAAGAGTAGAGCAAAACAGCAGTAATGCGTTTCCCATACAAAACTGGCTCTTTCTCTCGAATAATCGACTCGACCTGCATTATATCGAGTTCGCGTACACAAGGCTATGACTATTTCATGAGCCTCAGTGGTGAGAAAAAAAGCGATACATGGAAAAACTCCACGTACATGGCGTGAAGCATCCGGTCCCGCATGCCGTATACCAGACGGAGAGTGGGTTCAAAGGGCACAAGCCCCTTGAACCCACTCTGAACCCAAGAAAATTAAGCAACGTTATTATTAATTTGCTGTTTTCGCACAGCAAATAAATACCGCGGAACGCGTCTGGAATTACCAAGCTTTGGATGCTTACAACTACTTTCAGAGGAGTAAAGGGCCAACGACATGGAGCGAACTTTCTCTGCGAACTACATGCGGCGCGACGGAACGCCGACGCACCGTCGCCGTGCCGAACCACATGCAGCGAAAAACTGACGGTGTCGGCAGCGTCGGCGCCCGAGTGAGAAAATGCACGACCTGGGATCGATTCAACAACGCACTTTTCACACTAAATGACATTTCAAGAGCAACACATAAAATAGGCAGCGTCTCCAATTGCGCCCGACAGCGCTTGTATACTGCCTCCGAGTGTACGTACGTCCGACGCCGTAGCAACAGCGTACTGCAGGCGCGTCTCTCTGAAGCAGGGTTTGAGCCAGTGCTGAGCGGAACGTCGAAAAAGCTCCCGCTGAAGCGGAAGCTTTTTATCATCAGAGTAGGCAAAATCGCAACGCTTATAGCACCTTATAGCAGGATCTTACCATAAGGTCCCCGCTGGCGCGGCGGACGAGAGTGCTCTGCCGTGCGCTGCTCCCTAGTCGTCGCTAGGCCTATTTCGTTTCGCATCGATGGTACAGTACTACATGGAACGGCGCTATGAAGTTCCTTCGTGCTATAATAAATGGTCTACCCATAGAACTGCCTAACTCTCAATCCCATTCCCTAACAATAAAAGCAAAATATGATTAATTTCGGCTCCACTTTTTAGCGGAGGTGGCGTGCAAGCGGACCGGAGCAGCCGTGCTGCAACGGCGGCAGCTGGTTGTGAGCAGAACCTTGCTTGAATCGCAGCTGTCGCTTCTATATCAGCCACACGGTAAGGCTCAGCGATCATCGGGAAGGATTCAGTACTGAAATTTCGCTTTATATTTACGGGAACAACGAACTTTAGCACACGTTTCTAAAGTTTTGCGTATCGTCGGTACGCACGACTCGGAGCTGCAGCCGGCGCAGAGCGGCAGGAAGTGCTGCCATCTCACGGTGGTCGCGCCCAGGAGCGGCCGCTCGCTTGGCCGCCGGCGAAAATATCTGGCCCGGCTTGATAGCCGGCGAACGGCTGCCGGCGGCCGCGAACGGCCGCCGGGCGGCAGTTCGCAAGGTTTGCCGCGGGAAAATCGCTCCATGTGGGTTGGCCTTAAGTAGACGGTGATTTTTTGTCGCTCGTAAATAGCGCGCGCAAACAACGTACGAAGTATTCGGCGCGAAGCATCATTGCACCATAGGGTGATTGTTCACACCGAGCGGAAAAGAGCGTTGTTGGTAAGCACGAAGCCATGGCTAGCATGGAGTGACCGTATGGTTAAAAGGTTTTAGGCAAGCTTGGCACGGACATAGCGCTCCAATTGGCACCGTGTGAATTCGCTTATCCTTGCGTTATTAGCTGAAATCACCGCTCTCCGCGCCTGTAGTATCTACTCTGTTCTTGGGCGGCTGTCGGCGTTAACGTTCGCAATTTCATCACGGGTATTCGCGCTTTTAGCTTGCATTACAATTACAAGCTGCAGCGACCACGGTGGTTGCGTAGTTAGGGCGATCCAGTTCAGTATGGCCGCATTTCAGTGTAGAATAAACTGAGAATGCGACTATTTGCCATGCAAAGGATCACACTACTGCGAAATGCGCCTCTCTGTAGCCCTAGTACAGTCATGGCGGCGCAATCTGATTTGGAGGACGGGGAACCCCAAAGTGGCCCATGCAGCCTGTCTCAAGGTGACGGACCCGGCGAACGTGATGTGGTTTGGGAATCCGCTTGAAGGCCGAGGGCCTAGCAATTCGGCCTAGAAGGGCGCTCGACTCAATCAGGATCATTGAAGAAAACCTACGCTAACCCGATCCCACCCCAAGTCACATAACTCCTACCTTAACATCTCATTTCCCTTAAGTCCCATCCCGGCCTTCTGCTTTCTAGGGGAGATTACGGGGCATCTCCCCTGGCCCGCCCTCCGGCTGTGAGTCGCTATGTATAGTTCCCCCCCCCCCCCTTTTCTTTTTTTGAAGGCTTCGGCTCATTCGCCTGCGGGTGCAAAATACAGACCAAGCTTGTCCTTCCGGACCAAATCATTCATGTACGATTTAATTCAGCCTGTTATACCTAGTGGCACGGGCAGAGGCATATTATTCTATCATGTAAAATATTACTGCAATCATGCATGGAAATCATTGAAGAAAAAACCTTCATATGTAGCGGGGGGATATGCATCCTCGGAATTTGAATTTTTCGTCTCAACGGAGTAAAATACGTTAACATCTGTTCAGTCTTACACTTTTACAGGTATTTATGCTGAGTGTAAGCTTATCGTTGAGTGTTCGCCACCCTTATCGTGTCAGTGCCTGTTTGGCTCACTTCATATGTATTTCATAAAAAGCCGCTTATTTTTTCTGAGCGTATTTTTTCTGCGTAAATTTTCAGCAGATGTCACTATTGTGGAAGATAGTGTCAAAACAAGGGAGGCATTGCGCAATGAAATTGGAAGTTGTATGCCACGCAGAGTGAAGGAATATTGGCCCTACGAATGGATATATGATGAATGCAGAAACATTTGTGTGGAGACGGAGTGATAAAATAGACGACATTCCCAAAAGAAGACGACATTAAAACCGAAGAAGCACATCCTCTGTAGGATGGCATTACACTAAAAAGGGAATAATGGAGAAAAACTAAATAAACGCGAACAAAACCGAACGAACGAATGGAGACCCTTTTATAAAAGTCATGTGCTTTTTCTCTCAGGTGGACAATGAGTCATTTGGGCCCTACAACCGAAGCTCGGTTCGCCAAGCGTCGTTCGTTTCTACTTGACACAAAGTGCGAAGCTCCAGCTTGCAACTAAAATTTACTTCAAAATTAAAGGAGAAATATTAAGAATTGGCAGCGGTTTAATTACAGTTCAACCGAGATAGACTAGCGCGCTAGATTTTACATTGTTTTTTTTTTTTTCATTGTGAAGTGTTTGATTTCAGATTATAAGTGTCAGGTCCTTTTCAGTGATATATGACTTGATGATGTAATGTAAACTTCAATTTTTGGTCACAACCAGTCAACTCGAAATATTGAATTTCCGACGCGTAACCGGTAAAGCGGTCAGTTTGTCATGTGACCAAATACAAGCTTAGCCTAGTGTACCAGCATGAATGACTTGTTTCTAGGCAGGACAAGTCCTAGTGTTACCTTCAAGGTCAAGCTGAAGGCAGGTGGGACGGACGAAATCAGTTTTCGGCTTCTGCATGGAGTAGACACTGCTCTAAAAACAAATCTGGCCGAGAGTACAAAACCAGATTAAAGTTGCCACGTGGTAAAAGCCTCTTTTTGACTAAGGCACCAACTTGAAATGCCTCTATTGTTCCGCGTGCGAAAAAGAACCCAACAAAGGTTCTCTTCAGGTCTCTTCAATACTGTGTAGCCATCTTCTTCTCCTAGTCAGGTCGTCTGATTTGCTTTGGGTGCCTATCAAAACCTAGAAGCGTCTCGAAGTCACGAGCAGTGTGGCGCCCACCCTCGCAGTCACCAGTCGCTTTAAATAATTACGAGAGTGTTATTTATCTCCACAATTTTGTCGGTTGCTTCTCATTCGCGTTCACTAAATGTCGTTCATGCTAGCCAAGGTGAAAGCTACCTTACTTCAAAGGTCAACGCGATACCCTCCGAACGATCTAAACACCTATTAACTCGTAAAGTTTGCTGATAGCCTCGTTATGCTGCAGTCTGCATAGAAAACAGTGCAAAAAATGGCGGACAATTTATCGCGATTGATATCAGCGGTGTCAATCATGACTATGCGGTCATACCTCCTGCGTAGACTGCAAGCGTGAGAATCGGACAGCATGGCACTACTGTTCAATGCGCGTGCAATATTTTTGCAGATGTGAGGCCAAACATAAAGCGTTAGAGCGCACGCATGGATCTGAAGGGCCATCGAAGCTTATGTGTGCACTCCACAAGCCAGAGGAGCTTGCCAGACTCGAAACCTGCAAACGCCCGGTAATTTCGCACTCAAGGAGGCTACTCTGACCGTGCGTTACAACGCATTGCTGCCGGGCGAAATTCAGTGGTGATTCCTCGAGGCAGTTCGCGCACCGTGGTGAAATCATCCGTAAACGGCAACTTGGCTGGTTCCGATAGCCCATGTGACAGCGATGTCATGAGAAGCAAATTTGCTGGCAACCGGCGAGCTGCCCGAGATTGGTGAATCTCACTTTGGACCACAGCAGAAAAAGGCGCTTCCAAGTAAAAAACCAATTATAGAGCATTTTTTCTTGTCACAATTAACAGCATTTCTGTGCGGTTTTCGATGCCGAACTTGCGACAGCAAAATTTTCTGAAGTAACATAGGAATCTTTTGTAGCTGCAAAGAAAATACCACAGAATTAGACATGCAACGCAGCAAAAGCGACAGAACGGCAAACAATTACTGCTCAAATGACTGACATTACGGAAGAAATACGCAACACTTCACTGTATTTTAGACGCAGTACGCTGCGGGGCCTGGCTACCTACTGCATTGCTTTCCCTTCTCCCTTTATTGCATCACTTGAGCAGCAAGCGCCATCTTAAAATCTTCCCTGGCCGAAGGCGCATTCGACATCCGTTCCCATTAAAAAACTTTTTCGTTATATTTCGACGATAAAAGCAATAACTGGTTTCTAAAATTATTATTTATTTACATTACTACTCACAGATACTGCAATCACCACACGGTGATTTTAGCTGTGTAGTACAAGCGTGGTTAAAACAAAACAATGTGATGCACAGCAAAAAAATTCATTAAGCACTGGTTAAAAGAATATAAAGGAGACACGGTTACAGTACATAAGCTAAGTAGCAAATAGTACAAGAAAGAGGGCTATTCTAAATATCAAAGAAATGTAGTTAATGTTAGTGCAGAAATGGTGTTGTTTTTCAGCTTATTGCAGACGACTATTGTGCAGGGAAACAATGAATATTTAAAAGTGTTGTTACTCGAAGGAACGGGGTTGTAGTTACGTTATAGTTAGGCAGTATAGCGGACATTAGCGTTATGGCATGTTTTAAGAGCCAACTAATCAGCACAAAAGCTGTCTGCTGCGTTTGAAGAAAGGCGTGCTTGGCTACGTAGCTCCGGCTTTACCGAGTCTAAAAAGTATCACGGCTCCTCCAAAATCGAGCGCAGATGTAAGCATTAACTGGATTTCTGACCAGTACATCAGTTCTCTTATTCAGAATCTCTCGCTGCCCTTTCCCGCCATGGTGGTTCATGGCACCTATTGTGTAACCGGCTTTCTACCACCGCGGCAACTCCGGCAGCCATCGCTCGCCAAGCTCCGGCAAGAATTCGCATAAGCCGCTCAGGCGCCAGCTTCATCCGCTATGTGACTAGGAAAGCCTTTCTTGACGCATGCAGCGCTCTAGTGCAGCGCATCATCCATATGCACCAGCGGGTGGCCCAGGAAAGCACGAAACTTCGCTTAGGTTTGCCTTGCTGCCCTCATTTCTGTTCACCGTCGTGTTCCACGCCAGCCGCGCCGACGAGGAGCGCTAAGTCATTTCATGGTGCCGAAAATAGAGTGTGCGCGACACCCACCTGAGGTTCTTCTTTTTTTCAGGAATGAGGGATTGCAGCGAGAAAGGGGCTACATCTGTGCTCTGTTCTCGCTCATGGCCGTGGCCTGCGTCGTCACCTTCTTCGTTGTCACAACCATGGGTAAGACGCTCAGAACGGGCCCTGCAATTTTATATGAGCGCATCTAGCTGACTGTAAAGGAAGAGCACTGGGGAGCAGCCCTTGTGGCGATTCTTACAATTTCACACAAATGCAGAGAGCGGACAACCCACCAGTAAGGGATCTGGATGCAAAAGCAACCGAAAGCTGTTGCCACAAAAGGCCAGCAGTGACTGGTTTCCTTGAGATGCTCTCTCCGCTGGCTCTCGAGGCACCGTACCCTGATGTGACACATCTGCAGTGTGCGGTCAATCTATAGAAGCAATTGAACACCTTATACTCAAATATGATGGTATCCATCCGGATGTCTCTCTTTCTTAGAGCCACCAGGGATCGGCTGAATTAACCCGCGGTGTAGGTAGGCAGAAAGTAATTGAAAAATTGGTGGCTCAAGAGCAGAAAGGTGACATAGGTGTTGAAAGAGCTGGAATAAAAATTTAATAACTGAAATGACTAAACAGTTGACGGATATTTTACGACATTTTAGAACACACATAAAAAAGGGGCGAGTCTGGTGGAAACTGCCGCCACCCCATTTAAAGGCGGCGCTCTTATATACCATCCATTCTTTGTGCTTCCTGGCGTGAAAAGAAATTTCTGCAGTAACATCAGAATTTAGTTTTATTACAATAGTGTAGCACTACACGACTACAGGCAATACAAAATTGGTACTGTAAAAAAATACGTGCAGAAATATAAGAAACTTCTACAGGGCTGCGGAAAAGCTTAACGTTACGACAAAACCACGTAATATTTTATGGTACTTTTGACAAGGATCGGTGGGGTTTTAGAGTGGCAAATATGTCCAAGAGATATAAACTTCAAATGCCCTTCCAGGTTTACCCATACATGCGCTCCTGCATTGCTGACTGCACGCCGGTCGCTTGCTGTAGTGCCATCTGCGCATATACCAGAAAGCGCTCGTGAGACCTATGGTAATCTGCGATACACCATGCAGACCCACACGGAGGCGAACAACTTTTCAGTTGAGCGTGAACACTCGGCGCGCAGAACGCGTTCTTATATCTGGGTGGCCTTTACGCCAGCACATCTGCTGAGTCTTTATGTAACACTTCCGTACCTTCCCCTTCGGTGTGCTTGAAAGGTACTCACACCTCACCACTCTATCTTTCCTTGGAACCGCCTCCCTTTCAATTGGTTTCATGAACACTGGGTCCTGATCAAAGCGATTGGGATCCAACGCAGTAAACATATGGCGTTTTAAATCGTGATCGAGCGTGATCTTGCTTTTTCTGAAGCAGCTACATTGCGATCCCGTTCAGGATTCACTAGACGCACTGGTAACGCAATACAGGGAACTGATAATAAATTACTTCTATTTTCTCAATCATCGCCTACTTTCTCCCAGGCATCAAGTTCCTAACGACACTGTTATATCTTTATTACCGTAGTATTAATTTATTTCATATTTTCCTCAAATATAACAGCGACACTATTTTTCTTAAAGTGGCCCTGAATGAAAACGTCGCAGCTTTCTAAGTGAATTATTCGCCTTCTGAGTTTTTGTGCCGACTATACTTAAAGCAGCGCTAAAATAAATAACATAGTCTGGCACAAAGATACAGAGCCAAGCGCGTTTACCGCAGTCAGCAGCAGCAGCGGTGGCGGCGGTCCCCGCGGCATGGCAACACCGGCTGCAGCACCGCCAGAGACAACCACGGCGTCGCCAACTACCAGCACTCCCTGACCACCTCCTCAGATCGACGCCTGCCAAGAGGAGGCGTCTCTCCAATAGGACGATGGCCACCAAGGGGCGCCTCCATCACCAGAACGTTGGCGACTACCCAAGGACACAAGTCACGCCCGTTTTAAACGTCGACCTCCACTCCATGACTGCAAGCTTGTGGGAGTATAGTGACGGCGCCTTCCAATAGTGGTCTGCCAACACCTGAATTTCAGCAATTTAATTAACCGAGTAATGCTCCCCACAGTCAATCGCCTCTTGTATATAACCTGGCATAAGTTTCTTGCTCCTGATAAAAGATAATATCGTGCCGGACACCACAGGTGTGTATGAAGCTCTGTCATTTATATATGTTCGTATTTTATGCATCAGTGCACACAGTCAGGTGAAAAAACGTTTCTCGCATGATTCCAGATGACTTGCAAAATGTGATGAAATCGCCGTTTCTTATCTCAATAAGCGGAACATGATTTAGGATGCAGCTCCAATAAACGCTAATGTGTTTCTACACCGAAGCAGACTTCAGTGTCCCTGAAATTTTATTTCGATACTGTATTTACATTTTCTTCGTTAAACTGGGGTGATGGAAGAATTATTTATTTATTTATTTATTTATTTATTTATTTATTTATTTATTTATTTATTTATTTATTTATTTATTTATTTATTTATTTTGTGAAGAGAACGTAGTGCACGAGAAACATTCCTGGCAGTGACATCGTGATCGCTGCGCGTGTTGGACCTGACGGTGTTCGCTGTCGCTGTGCTCGCCGCTGATCTGCCCAGTCCTGCTGATCTGATCAATAAACCCCCATCTTACATTTGGTGGAGGTGCTGGGTGCGATCTATCCTCTCGCCCTGGAACTCCGCAGCCTCACATTACCACCTCCTGCGATGCCTGAGGACGCTAACCTCCAAGCCGTACAAGTTGGCTCGGCCGTTATCTGCCCCGGCTCCCTCCGCCAGCCAGACCCCGCCATCTTCAGCGGCACTGACGACGATGACGTCGAGGAATGGCTCACATCCTATGAGCGAGTGAGCGCTTATAACAAATGGGACGTGGAAACGAAGTTAAGCAACGTGATATTCTATCTTACCGGCGTAGCAAATCTATAGTTTCGCAACCATGAAGCGGACATTCCATCATGGTCCGTGTTCGCGCTGAACAGCGCTTGCGTGCGCGGTCTCAGCAGGTTGGTGAGAATTTCACAAGTTATATCGAGGACGTCGTTGACTTGTGCAAGCGCGTGAACGCACAGGTGTCAGAGGCTGACAAGATTAAGTAAATTCTGCAAGGCATTGATGACGACGCCTTCCAGGTGCTGAATGCTCGAGATATCCGCACAGTCGCAGAAGTGGTCACACTGTGTCAAGGTTATGATGAACTGCGCAAACAAAGGGCCATAAATCGCGCGAACAACATGCACTATGAGTCGCTTGCTGGCCTGACAGATGCGGCTGAACATTCTGCGCTGCTGCCACAAATTACGAGCTTCATTCGGGAAGACGTTGCTCGAGCGCTCTCCCTTATGTCCTGCCATGAAGAGCCTTCCTCACACCTAGCTCCCAGTTTGCGCCAGATTATTCAGGAACAAGTAGCTGAATCTGTTCCTTCCAGCCCCTCAATCTATGCCTGTCGCAGCCCCGTTGACATGTGCGGCTGTTGCTGCCCGACCACCACCTACGTATGCTCCGCTGCAAACTGCCTACGTTCAGCCGCCTCCTGGTCCTGCTCGAGGTTCTGCGCAGTTTCTTCGACCGGCCCCAAGACCGCGCAATCCCTGGCGCAGGACAGATAACCGCCCTATTTGTTATACGTGCGGACTGGCTGGACATATTTCTCGTTATTGTCGAAACCGTCTCCCAGTGTCGGCACCACCTACTCATGGTTCTGGGTACTGGTCTTCGACGCCTCAGTATTCCGCGCCTACTGAGCCTCCAGCCAGCCGTCATTTCTCCCCAGACCGTTCAGCCATGTCCGACCGCCGTTCACCGTCGCCGCGACGCCGGTCTATCTCTCCGATGCGACGTCGACAGAACGCTTCACTTGAGAAAAACTAGAGGCCGCTGTTCCTGAGGCGAGAACTTGGACCCCGTCGAACTTCCCAAGTCCTCATCTCTCGCCGGCAAACCTTATTGAAGTTTTCATCGAGGGTGTTGCTGTCATGGCTCTAATTGACACTGGTGCTGCGATTTCGGTTATGGGCGCAAAACTATCTAGCTCTTTAAAGAAAGTGAAGACGCCAATTGCGGGACTTTCGTTGCGAACGGCCAGCGCTCAGCATATCAAGCCTTTAGCAGCGTGCACCGCTCGAGTAGATATCCAGAATTGCCTTTAGACTTTGCTCGACGCCTTACCAGATGCTGATCTACCGAATTCCTTTGCTAAAGCCCTGGTCGCCGAAGATATCGACCTTCCTCTCTGCTCTTCTGTGCTTGTTCGCGTCGCTTGTGCCTCTATTAGCGATGACACCGTTCTCTTCACACCAGCCCATACTTTCCTGCGACGCAAGTGCCTACCATTGCCCTACGCTGTGCTCGCTATTTCCGCTGGCCTTTTATTGTTATGGGTCTCTGACCCATTTAACTCCCCTACTGCATTGCGCCATGGTGAATGCTTCGGCAATATCCAGCCAATCGCATCTCTTCTAATCTCTGAGGAACCTGACGATGCGCCGCACTCTGCCGTGAATGCGCTCAGCCCCCCTTCACCTGCACCCGCTCCCCCGTCTACAGACTTGTTCCTCCGTTCCGTCGACGCCGATCTTCCTCCAGCGCAGCGCACTCAGCTTTTGAACCTACTACATCACTTTCTCTCCTCCTTCGACTCTCATCAAAGTTCTTTGGGTGAAACTTCTACAGTCACTCATCGCATCGACACCGGCACCCACGCATCACTGCGACAGCGCCTTATCGTGTGTCTGCAACCGAACGCCAGACCATTGAAGAGCAAGTCGACGAGAAACATTCCAGGCAGTGGCATCGTGATCGCTGCACGTGTTGGACCTGACTGTGTTCGCTGTTGCTGTGCTCGCCGCTGATCTGCCCAGTCCTGCTGATCGAGTCCTGCTGATCTGATCAATAAACCCCCATCTTATAATTTATTTATTGTACATACTGTGAGCCCTCCACGGATCTTCTTTCATTTGTACATACCATGATCTTCTTCCTCTTGTACATACTATCATCATCGTCCCGCGGCGCCGGCTCCGGCACGCGCTCGAGTTTTGTCCATCGGAATAAACGCCAGACACGGCATCTCTTGCCTTGCCTTCTCGACCTTGCCGTCTCGACCTGGCCTTCTTCCACAAGTGGTGGAGGTGAGACTTGATCCCCTTGCTGTTTTGTGCCCTTCTTCTCACTGGAGCTACGTTCCGGTCACTGTTTACCGCCTGCCACCATCGTTATGTCTACCGAGAGTACTCAAGAATCGGCAGAACCCTCTACTTCGGCTGCACCACCCCCTCCGACTGTGCCCACACGACAACGCGACCCGCCGCTGTTCGCTGGTCGTCGCGATGAAGACGTCGGTGACTGGCTGGACACCTATGAACGCTGCAGTAACTATAACCGGTGGGACGATGCTCTAAAATTTCTGAATGTTTCTTTCTACCTCATTGAGGTCGCCAGAACCTGGTTTATTAACCGCGAACCCCACACCACTAACTGGACCACATTCAAGCAGCAGTTCCGCCAGTATTTCGCGGACCCAGCAATTCGGACTGAAGTCGCGAAGAACAAGCTCGCCTCCAAGGTCCCGATGAGTCGTACGCGTCTTACATAGAGGCCATACCTGCACTTTGCCGGCGTATTAGTCCCACCATGCCGGAACCTGAACGCGTACGCCACATCTTGAAAGGAATTAATTCTGTGGCTTTTAACACCATGACTGCCCAGAATCCTTCTACTGTTGACGCCATTATTGCGCCCTGCCAACGCATCGACTAGCTGCAGTCCTTCCGATTGCAGCCCGGCATTGCTACTGGCCCGACCTCTGCTGACCTGGGTCTGCGGGCACTGATTCGAGCCATCATCCGGGAGGAGCTCCAAGCCATCAAGCCTGTCTGTCGACATGGGTGCGATCATTCTTCCGCACCTTCCAATGACGCCGGTCTCTGCAAAATCATTAAAGATGAGCTGGCAACAATCTCCCGACCTATGGCGTCCGACCCTCCTGCACCCCGCCCAGCATCGACGTACGCGCACGTCGCAGCATCACCCCCTCCTTTTGTTCCGCCGCCCTAACTGGCATCGCCCTACAACCACATCAACGCCGTGACGACGGCTCAGCCTACGCCACCCTATTACGCACCTTGGCGCCCTTCTCGCCCAGTGTGCTACTACTGTGGAATCCGAGGACATATATCCCGCTTCTGTCGTCGACGCATTCAGAACGAGCGGCGTGGTTACGACGCCTTCGAAAGTGACGTGCCCTCATATTATCAGCGACGACCTATTCCCAGCCCACCTCGTCGATCCTCTCCACCGCCGGTATCCTCGTCTGAACCAAGTGGCGCCCATGTATCCCGACTCCGGTCCCTTTACCCATACCGCCGCTCTGTTTCTCCACTTCGACAGCAACAACTGTTCCCGTCCGTCATTCGGAAAACTAAGCGGCACAGTTTCCGGAGGTGAAACTGCACTCTGCGAACTTACCAAAAGTCCTCCGCATCGCCCGTACAACATGATTTCCGTTTTAGCTGAAGGATTACCGGTCGAAGCTTTGATTGACACAGGGGCTGCAATTTGTTATTCGCGCTGATTTGTGCCACCGTTTGCGGAAAGTAACGACACCATATGATGGACCTGAACTTCGTGGAGCGAGTGACGTCCCTCTACATCCTTCAGCAAAGTGTACAGTTCGAATTGTTATAGACGGCGTCCGCCACCATGTGCAGTTTGCTGTGCTTTCACCGTGTGCGCATCAGATGATTTTTGGATGGGATGTTTTGTCGACCGCTTCAACGTTAATTTCGTGTGGCGACCGTGTCATTCATATGACAGACAGTGATTTTTCATCTGACATTTGTGATGTACGTCATGCCCTCATTGCCGCAGTTGATACTGTATTGCTTCCACAGTGCGAAAAGCTTGTTACCGTTGTTTCGGAACACATCACTGACGGGGATGTACTCATCGCACGATCTCATCGTCATCTTGCACGTGGAATCGCCTTCCCATCAAGTCTTGTACGATTCAGCAGCGGCTCAGCTATCGTAGTCCCGTGAATCCCTCGTGCTGACTAAAGGAACTTCCCTGCCATGCATAGTGGATGCTCACACTATGTCCATGATGGGGCTCACCGCCCCGCTACCTCAGCAACGTGATTCATCGCACGTCTCTCTTCCCATGCTGTCGAAGACAATCAGTCCGGATCTCAAGCCGCACCAACGCAAATGATTGCAGGAATTGCTTCAAGCCCATCAAGCCATTTTTGATGCCACTTCCCCACCACTGGGACGGACTAGTGTTGCACACCACCGCATCATTAGTGAAGGTAACTCGATCGTACGCCGACGACCTTATCGGGTTTCTCTCTTGGAACGAAAAGTAATCGAAGAAAATGTGAATGACATGCTCCGTCGCGATATTATTCGTCCATCAACAAGCCCATGGACCTCCCCAGTAGTATTAGTTAAAAAAAGGACGGATCGGTACGATTTTGGGTTGATTATCGCGCACTCAACAAAATTACCCGTAAAGATGTCTGCCCGATGCCTCGAATAGATGACGCCCTTCACTCTCTCCAAGGTGCCGAATATTTCTCGACCTTGGATCTCCGCTCAGGTTATTGGCAAATACCAATGCATGAGGGCGACAAAGAAAAAACCGCGTTCGCAACTCCCGATGGACTTTACGAGTTCATTGTTATGCCCTTCGGCCTGTGTAACGCACCAGCGACATTTGAAAGAATGATTGATACGGTACTTCGTGGCCTAAAATGCAGAACCGGTTTATGTTACTTGGACGACATTGTTATCTTTTCGGCAACTTTTAACGACCATCTCACGCGCCTGAATGAAGCCCTGACGTGTCTTTCCTCAGCGGGGCTTCAGCTCAACACCAAGAAGTGCCACTTTGCACAGAAGGAAATTGAAAGATTGGGACATCTGGTTAGCCATGAAGGGTCGTCGAGACCCTGATAAAATCAGCGCGGTCTTGAACTTTCCTCGATCGCTACGCACTGCAGATTTGCGCAGTTTCCTCGGCCTGGCGTCATATTTCCGGCGTTTCATAAGGCATTTCGCAACTATTGCGGCGCCACTTCATGAATTACTTAAAGCGCGAAGCTCTTTCGTGTGGACTGAACAGTGCAACACTGCTTTTACTGACCTAAAGCACTCCCTCACATCAGATCCCATTCTTGGCGACTTCAGCGACAGCGCTGCTACCATCCTGCACACTGCATGATGCCAGTGGACACGGTCTTGGCGCTGTCCTTCTGCAGCGCGATGCAACTTCGCGTGAGAAAGACATTGCATTGCCAGTCGGACCTTGACTCCAGCTGACAAAAACTACACCATTACCGACCAGGAATGCCTTGCCGTCGTCTGGGCTATTCAAAAGTTTCGCCCCAACCTGTATGGTCGGCACTTCACAGTTGTGACCGATCACCATGCTCTTTGCTGGTTGTCTTCACAGAAAAATTTGACAGGCCGACTTGGCCGCTGGATTCTACGCCTGCACGAGTACAATTTCGACGTCATTTATAAATCAGGTCGCCAACACCAAGACGCTGACGCTCTTTCTCGCTGCCCACTGACGGAATCAGCCTGCTGTTTTTCTTCGCAACGCATTTTCACCTCTGACCACAGCCGACCATCTATTCCCCCGACGCATATCACAACAGTTTCTTTTGACGATTCTGAGCAAAAACACGCACTCCGCTCGCAGCAATTAGCTGATGCCTACTGCCGGCCCATCATCGACCGCCTTATCGGCGCTTCGAACCCGCCCAATGCTAGGCTTCGCCGACAGCTTCGCAATTTCAAGCTCGAAGATGGCATACTACGCCGCTACGTGTATTGCCCTGATGGAACTCGTTGGCTCACTGTCGT
Organism: Amblyomma maculatum; assembly: GCF_055883805.1. Taxonomy (NCBI): domain Eukaryota; kingdom Metazoa; phylum Arthropoda; class Arachnida; order Ixodida; family Ixodidae; genus Amblyomma; species Amblyomma maculatum. The sequence continues at coordinate 13,312,915 of NC_139348.1, read as the reverse complement.
GCCGCGTGCGCTTCGCCCACGTATACTGGCAGCTTTCCACGATGACGCTACTGCAGGTCACCTTGATTTTGACAAAACATAAGACCGCGTGAAAAGACGATTCTTTTCGCCTGGCCTATCTCCTACCGTAGCTAAATACGTCGCTTCCTGACATCTGTGCCAACGTCGCAAGCGGCCGACTTCTTCGCCCGCTGGCCTCCTACAGCCTCTTCCATGTCCCGCCACGCCATTCGACGTAGTCGGCATCTACTTATATGGTCCCCTACCTCTCTCCGGTGGGGGTAACCATTGGATTATAACAGCTGTCGACCACCTTACACGCTATGCTGAGGCGGCCCCTGTACCGACTGGTTCCGCTGAAGAAGTAGCTAATTTCTTTTTGCGGTCAATTTTATTGCGTCATGGCGCTCCTCGGGTGCTTGTAAGTGACCGCGGGACGGCCTTCTTATCGACAGTCGTATCCGAAGTTCTTCGTGCGTCATCCACCCTTCATAAGACAACCTCAAGCTACCATCCCCAGACTAACGGTCTGACTGAGCGGTTTCATCGCACCCTATCGGATATGATATCCATGTACATCACACCGGATCACCGAAATTTGAATACTGTTCTACCATTCGTCACATTCGCCTATAATACTGCAGTACAGCGGACTACCGGTTACTCCTCATTTTTCCTCGTTTTCGGCCGTCCTCCCACTACAATCCTCGACACTTCCTTCTTCTCTACGCCCGATTACTCCTCATCATTACCAGCCCTGTTCTTATACCGTGTGGCCCGATCCCGTCATCTTGCCCGCCTCAACAGAAAAGCGTGCCAGCAAGACCGCAAGAGTCGCTGCGATTCGAAGCATCGCGTGGTATCTTCGTCCTGGTGACGAAGTACTGCTCTATACACCACTGCGCACCCCTGGCCTTACTGATAAATTTCAGCGCCGCTATCTTGGTCCCTACAAAGTCATCAACCAAACGTCCCCAGTAAACTACCAAGTCACACCTGTTGATCCCCCAGCCGACCGACGCCACCGTGGAACTGAAATTGTTCATGTATCTCGCTTGAAGCCGTTTGTGCGCCGCAGTACATCGGTTGGTTAGGAGCGGCCAGGCTGGCCGCTTTCGACCCCCCGGGCAGATTGTGTGAGCCCTTCACGGATCTTCTTTCATTTGTACATACCATGATCGTCTTCTTCCTCTTGTACATACTATCATCATCGTCCCGCGGCGCCGGCTCCGGCACGCGCTTGAGTTTTGTCCATCGGAATAAACGCCAGACACTGCATCCCTTGCCTTGCCGTCTCGACCTGGCCTTCTTCCACACTACTTTGAAGGCCCGTAGGCACAACGGAAGGAGTAGTAGAGTTGCATTATATGCAGAACGAAAATATAATTAAGGAACTATATGGCACTTTGAACAGCGAGCTTGAAATTGGTGCTGTCATAAATGGCGACTGAGGAGGGGGGAGCCGGTTCCATTCAGTGGCGGTTCTTGGTAAGAAAAGGGAATGGTATAAATTAGTGCGGCAAGATGGCACTTCAACTTCGTGTTGATGATCGATACACGTAGAAAGCAATGCCAGAAAGTTCAATTTTAAGTAAAGGCGGAATAAAACTTCCGAAATACTACGAAATATTAATGAAAAAAACGCACCGACTGAAGTTCGATTAGCTTTCCGATGCGCCATTCGGACCCCGCACAAAATGTATGACTCGAGATTGTTGATTTCAGATGTCACTGCGCACTTGCAGGCCCCGATCACCCAGGGTATAAAAATTAGTGGAACCACTTAGCCCTTCCGTTCCAGCTACAGGTGTCTTTTCGGTGCGCAACTCTGTGCCCACAGTGTTTGAAAGAAGCATGCGGCTGTCACTCATTTTTTGTTGCCAATATTGTCACAGAAGCCAGTGAAACTGGTTCCGCAGGTTTACTCACACTTAAGCAAAAGCACCGGCAAGATAAAGCACGGAACCGACTGGTGGGCACGCACCGAGAGCGAAGAAGACGAGCGCGTGCCAGTCTCCCGAGCTCGCCACATGGCGGTGCCAGTAAGATAACATTGCGGCATTGCCCCTCCCGATGGAAAAGGCATCGTCCCGATGCCGAGTGGCGAGGTCGAGGATAACGGTAGACGGTGAGGATGCCGCGTTCACATAAAGCAGTTAAAGGAAGCAAAAAAACATGCAGCTTGACCTAGCGGGAGTAGAAGGGCTTCATCCTGGCGACATGTATGACTTCCGTCGAGATGAGCGAACAGTTCCTCGCGGGATCACCTCGTAGGTGACGTCGCTGAGTTTGCCTTGTACTTCGTACGGGCCGAAGTAGCGGCGCAAAAGCTTCTCGGAGCGACCACGCTGGCGAACAGGTGTCCACACCCAAACCTGATCACCAGGGTTGTAAATTACCTCCCTGTGACGAAGGTTATAACGCCGAGCATCTTTAACTTGCTGTGTCCAGACTCTCAGTCTAGCCAGCTGGCGAGCAGCCTCGGCATGCTGCACGAATTGGTCGGCACCGGCAATCGATGGGTGGGCAACATCTGGCAGTAGCACTGCGTCCAGCATGGTGACAGCCTCGCGACCCTACACCAAGCGAAACGGTGTGAAGCGGGTCGTTTCCTGGACTGCGGTGTTATACGCAAATGTTGCATACGGTATTATCTGGTCCCAGTTCTTATGGTCTTCGTCGACGTGCATAAAAAGCATATCGGCGATGGTCTTTATTGAGTCGCTCAGTAAGGCCATTCGTTTGAGGGTGGTAAGCTGTAGTTCTGCGATGACAAGTGCCATTGAGCCGCATCACTTCCTGGGTTACAGCAAAAGTAAATGCCGTGCCTCTGTCAGTTAAAACGATCGCAGGGGCACCATAACGAAGGACTAGATTAAAGAGGAAAAAGTTCGCAATATCAGTAGACGTGCCGCTGGGAAGAGCTTTCGTCTCACAATAGCGGGTTAGATAATCTGTGGCGACTATAATGTACCGGTTGCCCAATGATGACGTAGGAAATGGGCCGAGCAAGTCCATACCGACTTGATGAAAAGGTACTCGCGGAGGAACAATAGGCTGCAGCAGGCCGGCCGGCTTGACAGGTGGTATCTTCCGACGATGGCAATCACGGCACGTCCTAACATAGCGCTGAATCATAGCGGCAAGCTTGGGCCAGTAGTACTTTTGTCGTACTCGTGCCAAGGTGCGAGAAAAACCGAGATGTCCAGCAGAAAGCTCGTCGTGGCATGCCGTACGGAGCGGCGTTGGGACAACCAGCAGATACTGAATGTCTCTGGAAGTGTAGTTTTTCTTGTAGAGGACGCCGTCACGCAAGCAGAACGACGACAGGCCACTCGTGAAAAGGCGAGGCGGCGATGAGGCAGTTGCTTCGAGGTAATCGATGAGGGGCCGCAATTCAGTGTCGTCTCGCTGCTGTTGAGCGATATCTGGCGTCGTGAGAGCGCCGAGAAAAACGGAGTCATCTGCTTCAACTGAAGAACACAGGATAGGGTCTCGGGATAGGCAGTCAGCGTTGTTGTGCTTCTTGCCGTACTTCTACACAATAGTGACGTTGAACTCCTGTAAGCGGAGACTCCAGCGGGCTAACCGGCCTGAAGGAACTTTAAGGTTCGCTAACCAGCAGAGTGAGTGGTGGTCGCTGACCACTCTAAACGGCCGGCCATACAAATATGGCCGAAATTTTGTTACCGCCCACACAACTGCAAGGCACTCCTTTTCGGTAGTAGAATAATTCGCTTCGGAACGAGACAGGGTGCGGCTGGCGTAAGCAATTACCCGCTCAACGCCTTCTTGCCACTGAACGAGAACTGCACCGAGGCCAACGTTACTGGCGTCGGTATGCAATTCTGTGTCGGCCTCCTCATCGAAGTGGCCAAGTACGGGCGTTGTTTGAAGGCGCTTGCGAAGCTCCCCGAAGGCCCTTTGCTGCTCGTCGGCCCAGATGAAAGGCTGGTCGTCCTTTGTTAGACGAGTCAATAGTTCCGCTATTCGGGAGAAGTCGTGCACAAATCTCCTGTAATATGTACAGAGGTCCAAAAATCGACGCACGGAACTTTTATCAGTGGGGGTCGGGAAAGCAGCTACGGCAGCCGTCTTCTCTGGATCAGGGCTAATTCCCTCAGCACTATGAGGTGTGAGGGCCAGACTTGCGACGTTGGCAGTGGGTGCACGAACGGACGTACTTGCGGACGTAAGTAAACATACCACGCCAATAATAGCGAAGACGAAGCCATGAGTACGTTTTAAAGGCACCAGCATGAGCGTACTGTGGGTCATCGTGAAATAGTGCGCAGATTTCCGACCTCAAGTGAGCAGGGATGACAAGTAGCCACTTCCTACCGTCAGATGAGTAGTTACGGCGATACAGGAGGCCGTCGCGAATGGCGAAGTGCGCAGCCTGGCGGCGGATAGCTCGAGGTACTAGTGAAGCCGATGGATCCGAGAGAAAACTGATAATGCGAGCTATCCAAGGATCCTGTTGTTGCTCACATGCCATATTGTGCAAGGAATGCGTCAACGAAGAGCACTCGATGCGGGAACGGCAGGCGCTGGGAAGTGGTAGGGGAGAGCGGGACAAGGCGTCATTGTACTCCTGGCCGGAGCGATAGATGATGGCACGGACATCGTACTCTTGGAGACGGAGGGCCCATCGGGCTAGCCGGCCTGTAGGGTCTTTCGAAGAGGACAACCATCACAAGGAATGGTGGTCCGTGACGATGTCGAAAGGGCGGCCGTACATATAAGGGCGAAACTTGGAGATCACCCAAATGATGGCTAGACATTCTTTTTCTGTGACGGAGTAATTAGATTCCGCTTTCGTCAACGAACGGCTCGCGTAGGCAATGACGTATTCTTCAAAACCGGGTTTTCGTTGCGAAATAACAGCGCCGAGGCCAAAGCCACTGGCATCGGTATGAATTTCAGTGGGAGCAGTTGGATCAAAGTGCCGTAAAATGGGAGGTGAGACGAGGAGACGGCGCAGTGTAGTGAAAGCGGTGTCACAGGCGTTTGACCAACCGGTCAGGTTAGTGTCGCCGCGCAGGAGGTTCGTCAGAGGCGCAATAATAGTGGCGAAAGTTCGGACAAAACGTCGGAAATGAGAGCATAGGCCGATAAAGCTGCGGAGCTCCTTCATAGTGGACGGCTTCGGGAACTCAGCAACAGCGCGAAGCTTGGCAGGATCTGGAAGTACGCCGTCCTTGGAAACTACGTGGCCTAAAATTGTGAGTTCACGAGCGCCAAACCGACACTTTTTCAGGTTAAGTTGGAGCCCAGCTTAGGTCAAACAGTTCAACACGCACTCCAAAGGCAGAAGGTGGCTCTCGAAATCAGAAGAGAAGACTACAATGCCATCTAAATAGCAGAGATACGTTTTCCACTTTAGGCCATGGAGTATCGAATCCATCATGCGCTCAAAAGTGGCCGGCGCGTTACAAAGACCGAAGAGCATGACGTTGAATTCGTATAGGCCATCAGGTGTTACAAAAGCAGTCTTGGCGCGTGCGGCATCTGCAAGAGGTTTTTGCCAATATCCTGATCGCAGGTCTAATGACGAAAAGAATTCAGCTCCTTGTAAACAGTCTATGGTGCCATTAATTCGAGGCAGCGGATAGACGTCTTTGCGTGTGATGTTAAGGCGCCGATAATCGACGCAAAACCGTATAGTGTCATCCTTTTTCTTGACAAGGACGACGGGCGAGGCCCACGGACTACTGGACGGCTGAAGGACACCCCGCTGAAGCATGTCGTCGACTTGGTCTTCAATATTCTGTCGTTCACCTGCCGAGACATGGTATGGGCACTGATGCAGCGGCTTGTGGGTACCGGTATCAATCTCGTGGGTGACGGTAGCCGTGCGGCCGAGGTGGCTTTTCGAAATATCGAACGAAGAGCGATACTTCTCCAGTAAGTGAAGAAGTTGGGAGCGATGTTGTGGGTCGAGGCTAGCGTCGACAGAACCAACAAAGACTTCGGCTGCATCGGAAGAGGTAGGCTCAGGCAAAGTAAGTGAGACGACAGGAAGAGAGGAATCAGTGCAACTGTCCGGGATTATCACGCCATCGATGAGCTGTACAATACCAAGGCACTCACCACGGAGGAAAGAAAGAGCAGGGGCTCAGCAAAGGGTTGGAAACCTGAATTAGGCTGCAGCCGTCTTGGACAGTGAGCACAGCGAAGGGTAGAAGCAGAGCGTAGCGAGATGCGAAGCTCTCGGACGGGGAGAAAATGACGGTGGCGTCAGGTGCTGAGAGGCAGGAAACAGGAATGGTAATACAAGAGCGCGGAGCGACCTCGATGTCGGCAGTCAAAATCAGCTTGCTGGGCGCAGAAAACAAATCGATATCCAAAGGGGCGTTGCAAAGTAGAAGTTCGATTTCGGCTCGAGCGCAGTTGATAATGGCGTGATGGTCGCGGATGGCCTCGGGAAAGTTCCACCCTAAAATAAGGTCATGTGAGCACGACGACAGAACGTCAAATTCTATGGTATATAGGAAGCTTTGAATGGAATCCCTGGCTGTGCATGCCGCCAAAGGCAAGACACGCTGAGCATTAGCGGTGTGAAGCGAAAGGAAAGGCGTCGTCGCTTTGCGTAGCCTGCGGCACAGTTTTCGGCTCATCACAGACACAGCAGCACCAGTATCCACAAGGGCTAAGACAGTCACACCCTCCACAACAACTTCAATCACATTCGCAGGGACGAAACGAGGTCTTATATTGTTCGACGCACTCGCAGTTCTTGCCTCGGGAACTGCGCTAATTAGTTTTCCCGAGGCTCGTTGGTGTAGCGACGCATCGGTGATGGAGAGCGGCGCCGAGCAGGTGGTCGATCGGCAGCGGAATCAAGGTCGGCAGAAGAGGGACGTGGCATATATTCAGCAGGCCCGTGTAGGGTCGGGAATAATCTGTAGGCGGGACGACGCGGCGACGACAGCGCCAGGGTCCAGCAGCACCACATGCGTAACAAATTGGTAGATTGTCCTGAGTACGCCAAGGGTTCGAGCGAACAGAATTCGGCCGAGGAGGATTGAAAGGGGCTGGCGGCGGTGGAGGGCGGGTGAGAGGGGGAGGGCGGAACGAGATGTGTGATATCGGTGCTGGGGCGTCTGAGGATGTCGGCATACGTAGCGGCCGCTGCGACTGGAACCTGCTGAGGAGTGATTGGTAGCGCCTCAGCCACTTGATCCCGAATCACAGCTTGAAGGCTTGGGGCTAGGTTAGAAGGAGGACCCTGAACGCTTTGCAGAAGGGATAATTATCGGGTGACCTCCTCGCGCACAAAGTCCTTGATCTGGTCGAGCAGCAAGCTGCTGGTCGCCGACACAGCCAAGCTTGATAGTGAATCGGGCTGTATGGATGGTGGTGGGGCTGGAATGCGCTGCTTGCGGAGCTCATCGTATGTCTGACAAAGCGTGAAGACTTCGGCAACGGTGTTGGGGTTGCGAGCGACAAGCATATGAAAGGCGTCTGCTTCGATGCCGTTTAAAATATGCCCGATTCGAGTGGTTTCGGGCATGGACGGGTCAATACGTGTGCACAGGCTCACAACATCTTCTATATAGCTGGTGAAGGATTCACCGTGTTGCTGGCGTCTAGATTTCAGGCGCTGTTCGGCGCGCAGCTTTCGGATAGCAGGGCGGCCAAAGATATCAGACAAGGCCGGCTTAAAGGCTGACCAAGTGGTGAACTCTGCTTCGTGGTTGTGGTACCAGAGACTGGCAACGTCCGTCAGGTAGAATACGACGTTGTTGAGCTTCAGAGCTTCGTCCCAACGGTTATGGCCGCTTACCCGCTCGTAAGAGGCAAGCCAGTCCTCCAGATCGTTATTAATATAAACAGCGCGAACACGTTTCACGTGACTGTTTCGTTTTCTTCATGTGTGTTTTTTCTTGGCCTTGGAGTAAAGGGCTTAGGCTTAGTTGTGAGGCAGCGCTTGTACTGTGGCTTTCTTGTATCTTGTCCTTTGTATTCGTGTTCATATTGCCACGTGCCTAGCGCCGCGCGACAGCCGTGTTTGGGGCCGACGACAACGAAGCGGTGGTTGGCACGAGCGGCGCGCTGGTGCTGGACGCTGTGACTCTGTGTTCGAAAGGACAAGCCGACCTCATTCTCGGGTCCTTGGCTACGTGGTACTTTCACGGCTCCCTCGGACTTCAGTCGTGACAATATTGATAATGAATAGGTACCAACTCACCCAACAAAGTATATTGGTAAGCCTCCACATCGTGATCATCAGTCCCGCTGAATATGGGCGGGTCCCGCTGTCGGAGCGCTCATGGGCAAACGACGGGGGTTGGCGAAGAAGCAGATGGCTGGCTCAAATCGGTTGTCATTGTTGGTGCGATGTAGCTCCAGGATGGTAGATGAAGGGTCGATCAGCACACTCCACCAAGTTGTAACAAGGTTTCTTAACCTGAGGATCTCAGAGAAGAGATCTCACTGAAGCGTCAGTCCGAGGCTTCTTCTACAACAGCAGGATCTCGCGCCGTGCGCTCGCGGTGCGCATGCCTCCGAAACTCATCTTCCTCTTTACAGCCCAAAATTTCGACATGTGGTAAAACGTTGATGGTGGTTTCTATTCGAATGTCAGCAAGCACATTCAAGTATTCAGCTACAATGCGCTGTTCTTTCTCCAGCACATCAGTTGTCTTTCACATATGGGACCAAATGGGAAGGCAAGCAGATGCAAGTCATCTACAGTCTTTCTAATACTTTGATGTGAAGGTCTAAAGGTACTAAGTAAAGTGATGGCAAAAAATAATGTGTGAATATGAATTTCTAGCGATTCACTACTTGTAAAGGTTATGTTCAATGAATTCAAAATCTGATCACTCGTGCCATCCTGACAAATATTCTACGCATGATAAGTTTACTACAGTTGTCAGTGTTTCTCCTCTTGTCTCCGTCTGTTTTCGCGCTATTTATTTCGAATAATGCAGTGTTCAGTGTGAATCTCCCAATACAATTCATATTTTTGTATACCTACAACTACCTTAATCAACATTTCAGGCCTGTAAGGTTCATATAAATAAAGAAATATTATTGTTCGCGGTGCAAATGTTCTTCTGTTTTACTTTGTTATCACAGTCACAGCCTGGCAAGATTGCAGGGAGTGGCAGTAAAAGATATAGGTGAATGTGGAAGGACATCACAATCTGTGACATAATAGTAGGCTTGAGAGTGGGAATTGCTGTAATGATGTTCGTAGCTTAATTGAAGCTGCTCTTAATGTTGCAATGCTGGCAAAATGGGATTGACAAGAAAAGCTTACAAAACAGTCCATAGTCCCCTGCTGGTTGAACATTAGCAGCTCTTTGCAGCTGCATAAACTGTTTCTTTCTTTGAAATATGTTGCTACCTTTACCAAACTGTCATGCTGGCTACAAATTAAGATCATTACGAGCCAATTAATCTAATCATGGGCACTTTTCAAACAGTTACAAGATGTGCCTTAGTACAGAAGCAAGCCCTGACATTACCAGGAACGCAGGGCACTCAAGGCTGACATGGAGGACGAACTGTTTTGTATTCACATAGATGTACTTAAGCTTGAAGTAAACCTAGTTTTTCACTCAGTGAAAGGAGCCAGGCCATAAGGGTGCCAATTATGCAAGTGAGAAGAGTTGGCCATCAGTGACTGCATTGAAGCTCAAGCAATTGTAGTGATCACAGTGCTGGTGACGGAGGCACCACTGGATCAAAATTACGGGCCAACTGAGTTGTGACCTGAATAGGTTGGAGCTCCAGGTGACGTGCATCACGACAGTGATTCACGATTCACCTGGTGCCGAGGCATCCTTGGTCAGGATGGAAGAGCCTCCAGGGCGAGGCACGGGCATTGCACTTCGCCCGTGCTGACCGCTGCCACTTCCTCAATCGAGGCAGATGGGTGAACAAGTGATTCACGAATTTGTCAAACGCTGAGCTTCTGCTATAGTACTGCATGAATGCGAGTCAAGCAATGAAGTCAGACCAGAGCACCCCTTGAAATGAAGTACTGAAATGCTTATCCATCAAATGGATATACACCATCGATACGCAGGGACGGTTCATGTTGGAGCAACAAGTGGTTCACCTAAGCTGGACAAATGCCACATTGCACCGGAGCTGGGTTTATATCCAATGTGGCATAGGGAAATTGGACCACGAGCAGGGGTTGATGATCTCCTCCTGTAGTCAGGAACTTGGCCCCAAGAGCCAACATTTTAGTCTGTCTTCCCTGGTTCCGCCTTTGTAAACATTATTAACCAATTAGTCCAGCGAAATAAATAATAATATTTATTTACATTCAGAAAAGATGAAAGAGAAAAGAACTGAAAAATGAGTTGTCATAAAAGGTCAGAGGGTTAAGCAAAAAGGGACATAGAGATGAACCACTGAGCGCGCACAGGTCCGGCTTTTTTACTTTATAGTTTTCCCAACGCGGCTGTGGTCATGTGGATAAGTTTCCAAAAAACGGGGGGGTGGGGGGCGAGGGGGCGGAGACAGGTTGTGAGCGACCGGGGAAGCGCGCCTAGCGCTCACAGATCTGTTAGTTTTCTTTTTCTTTTTTTTTATCGCAAAATGCCCACGTGACTTGTTCGGTTGTTATTGATGCCGCCCAACTCTGCTATACGAAAAATTTATTAAAACCCTCTCGTAGCTAAAAATATATGTACTGTGAAGTTCGCATCAGCGTTTTTATTTTCCTTTTTTGTCTATGTGACGTCAAGCTATGTCAAGCTCCGCCCATCGGCTAACTACGTGAAAACAAACGGGTACCCCCCCCCCCCCCCTTCCCCGCGCCGTCCCTGCGTTTTAAGCACCAGATCGCAGTTGCCTTTTTACATCTTCTGTAGTTATCAGACTTGCCATTCCACTGCGCAACATGCATTCCGTGCCTTTCGGCGTTTTGAAAGCCTGAGATACGTAGGGTCACCATAAATGCAGAAGTTACGCCCTTGAACGAGCCTTTCTAGCTTCGAATATACGTTGCTAATCCCGAAGCATCTGGTATGGAAGGAAAAAACAATGTGCAGCATCGCATTACTGCACTAAACACCCTCCCTTGATTTTAACGATTCGTTATTACTCACCAGCGTCATGCTTGCTGCTCGGGTATGACCCATCCAACTGGCAAATGATTTCCTTCGGGCACATTGTGGATTGGTACTTGAAGGAATGAAACTTTTTGTGGCCACTGAAGTAAAGTTTGTTTCCTTGATGACCGGCATATTGACCTTGCTCTACCGTCAATGAAACCTCAGCAGTTTGTCAGAGGGGTACCTCGTGAACAGCCTGAAAATTTTAAGTGAAAATTTTAAGTTTAAGAATTTTTTCTTTTTTTTGCAACCTTTTCGTTGATTCTGCTGTAATTTCAACTGACCTGCGAGAATTTCTCCAGCGTGTCGAGACTGAGCCAAGAATTAACCATTCTTGGCTCAGTCTCGACATCATTATTTACATCGTCGAGAAAGTGAAAAAACCGCTCGTCGACGTGGCGCAGACATATCGTTGAACTGTGCCGCCCGAAAAGATCTTCAAGATCCCACAGCCGGTTCGGATATGCCAGCCGTCGAAGGGTAATGCAGAGGGCTTCATCTGCGGGAACCACAACCCTTTGCGCAGTTACGACCCTATCGGGTATGAATAAGTCCCGTTGAAGTCTGCGTCCTTCTCGAAACGAAAATACTTCTTCAAGATGACATCGTCCATAGCATCAATGTTCAAAAGTCCGCGCACAGAAAGTGGCTCACATCGTGTCTCACCAAATACCTCAGGCACAGCACATCTCCAATTCCAGTCCAGGTCAGTTGCGACAGCAGCAGCGGATCATGTAGTACTCTCTTCGGGATGATGCCAGCAGCCGCCAGTTCGCGAGTGCGCGCCCGACATGTTCTTTTCGGCTTGACTTGAAAGCACTGGCGGACATGTTCTGTTTAACAGACTGCTCTTTTGAACATCTAAAACACAACACTTACGAAATAATTCACTAAAAACAGAATCTACCTTTACTAAACAGTTCCAGCGCATTATTAGCAGGCTTAATTGATATTCCTTTCATTCTAACTCGAATTGTAACTGAAAGGTGGAGCGGCAGAGCTACTCCGCTCGAGAATACGTGTGATCCGCCCGGCTAAAGCTATTCTCTCGCGCGCCTCTCCGCTGGTGTATGCGATCACCCGCCCCGCGCCCCGCTGGCCGTTAAAACGATCAGCTAAAACTCTCTACAGGGTCTTGAATATTTGAGGACCGGATTTTTAGAAAATTCTTTGCGAAATACACTGCACTATTCAAGCTGAAATAACGTTCACAAAGTAGCAAAATATGGTATACGTTATTTTATAAGGGATTCAACATCGGTACTTGCTTACACTCAGTGGCGTCTCTAGGGTCACCCGGTGCGGAGTCGCGGCGCTGCACCCCCCACCCCCAACTTCCTTTCTACCTCCTCTGTGCTCATGGTTTGCGTTGAAGTAAATTGTTCGCTTTGCACCCAATCACGCAGTGCGGGCGGCATTTTTTTTCTTTTTAAAACTTATCAACAGTGATCGTGCCGCATGACTCATAATTCAGTAAAACATCACATCAAAAGCACATATATCCGAAAAAGGCAGAAACAAGCACGTGCAAATTGCGAGAAAATTCACTGAGCAAGAGGCTTAAGACCGGTCGTCGACCACTATCAGACCATAAGAACAAAGTTTCCTCTGAACTGCGCAATGTGTAAACATTAAGCGTGTGAATCACTGTAGCCGTATGCGCACAAATATAACAACAAGGACGTGAAGTGGGAAATGCTACAATGAATATAACGGAGTAGCAATGCAACTTCGCATACAATTTGGAGACTATCAAAAAGAATCAGCGAAGAAAACGTGATAACCCGTATAGAAGCGCCTTCCTAGCTGTGTCCTCCTTGGGTTAGTGCTTATTACACTGGTTCCGCGAATTCATCGTAAGAATAAGTTTCCAATGTGCAATAAACAGCTGCACTTATGCCAGTAATAACGGCTCAGAGGAAAGGAATTTTAAACACAAACAAAGTGAGACTATGCATGTTATCACGCGCGCAGGAATATGCATAGGAGTGACAAGTGAGAACTAGAGAGGCAAGTCTATAACTCAAGGACAACTGGAACGCACAGCAAACAACTAAAGTCATGAAACAGACAAGCCATTTATCAGGACCTTAATGGACATGCCAGAAAGCACGACACTTGCAAAAGTTACAAGGAGCAAAATAATTATGTCTACCGTATAGTACAAAATTTTGAAGGCTTACACGTATCCCTCCAACGCATTCGTTAAAGAACCAAGAACCGACCGATATACAAAAAATTTATACACTTAAGGCCAGTTTTCTTCATGTAAATTATAACAAATATATTACGGTTATTTAAAAGCAGACATTCACGTAAAGAATGCAAGGCGAAAGTACAGTCAAGAACTGACCTTTATAAGTAAACTTTTGGTGATACGAATGTGGTTGATGCGAATTTTAGGATGATACGATTTCGCGAAATTCCCCGGCCGGAATGCACTGTGTACAATGTGCCGGATGTTCCGGTGCACTCTTCCGCGCCACTACGAACTCAAACGCGCGATCGCCAAGCGCGCTGTAAGTACGCATCACACTTTCTCTCCTCCAAGTCTAACCTGCGCTCCTCTAGAGCGAGACGCCGTGCTTCATTTTCAACTTTTTGTTTTTCAGTTTCTTGCGCTTTTCTGCGTAGCTCATAGTCTTTTCTTTCTCGCATGGTGATCATCTGAAGCGCGATGCTCTGTAACAACCCTCAGTGCCTGCAAAAGAAACAAGAAGCTTTATGTCAACCTTAAATTCAATCGAGTTACTCCACTGGAGCAAAATAGTCACAAATACATGTTGCTACGAGACGTAGTCAGTTGACATGTGATATTCGCGGGTAACCGGGACTTTAAACACGGAAAATGTACCACAATATGTAAACGTTGCACAAACATTAAAAGGACTGTTGCGAGAACAAATACTACCTCTCACTCAGCGCCTTTCACGAGAGTCTAAAAATAAAAAGGGAATCGACCTCGGCTGCATCAGCAAGGTGCCTTCAAACAATCTGTGGGTATACGAGCCGCATACACGGGACAGTAAACAGTTTATGATCCCTGTGTTTCTGCTTGTATTCCATTTTTGTTATCTCTAACAGAGTTCCTCTTGATATGTAGCATGTGTACTAAAAAGCAGAATATTAATGAAGACATTTCCTTCGGTGGGTTTTTTGGGGTCCTATACGCTCCAGATTGCAAAGTACGAGCGGAAAGAGAAGTTTCTTGACCGTGTGAAAGACAATGTTGACTCCTTTCTTCTTTTATCCACCATGCATGTCAAGACCACAATGGGGCAGGAAAAAGACAAACGCGCGTTTGGTGACCGGCGGTATGTTAGAATGATGTGACTTTAAAAAGGTACAGTAACTATGTTCAATCCGAGTGGCACAAAGACTTTTGTGCCGATGGCACACCTAATGAAACATTTATGGGTGGCGTTTGGTTATGATTACATATATCCCACGATACCATCGTAAGACATGCGGTCGTAGCTTCCTAGGCAATTAGCCCTAATAGTCAATTTAGTGGTTGTGGTGTTTGCGCGTCGTCGATGTAGTAAAGACGTACGCGCTACTGTTAAACTGTTCATCATCATCATCAGCAGTAGCCTGATTATACCCACTGCAGGGCGAAGGCCTCTCCCATATTTCTCCACTTAACCCGGTTCTGTGCTAGCTGCATCCACTTGACCCCTGCGAACTTCTTAATCTCATCCGCCCACCTAACTTTGTGCCGCCCCCTGCTACGCTTTCCTTCCCTTGGAATCCAGTTTGTTACCCTAAGCGACCATCGGTTATCCTCTCTTCGCCCTACATGTCCTCCCCATGTCCATTTCTTCTTAATTTCTACTAGAATGTCGGTAACTTGAGTTATTTCTCTGACCCACTATGCACGCTTTCTATCTCTTAATGTTACCCCTACCATTTTTCGTTCCATAGCCCTCTGGGCTGTCCTCAACTTAAGTAGAACTCTCTTGGTTAGCCGCCACGTTTCAGCCCCATAGGTGAGTTAGGCAAGATGCAACTGTTGTATACTTTCCTCTTGAGCGATACCGGTAAGCTGCTAGTCATAATCTGCGAGTGCTTGCCAAATGCGCTCCATCCCAATCTTATTCTTCTTGTTATTTCCTTTTCGTGGTCCGGATCTGCGGTTACTACCTATTCTAAGCAGCGGTTACTACCTGTCCTGCCCTAAGCCTTAAAGCGGTAAAGAAGAAATTGGGCATAGGCAAAAACCAGATGTATGCGATAAGGGACAAGGCGGGCAACGTCATCACTAATATGGAAAAGATAGTCAAAGTAGCCGAGGAGTTCTATACAGATCTCTACAGTAGCCAAAGTAGTCAGGACAGTAATGAGATTGGCGGTAGGGAAAATCACTCAGACGTTCCACCAGTGACGAAGGACGAGGTCAAGAAAGCCCTAGAAATGAAAAGGGGGAAATCAGCTGGAGAGGATCAGATAACTACAGATTGGCTGAAGGACGGGGGGATATCGTGCTAGAAAACCTGGCCACCCTGTATACGCAGTGCCTGGTGTCATCGACGGTACCGGAACCATGGAAGAATGCAAACATTATCCTCATTCACAAGAAAGGGGACTCTAAGGACCTTAACAATTACAGACCAATCAGCTTACTGTTTGTTACGTATAAGGTATTTACTAAGGTAATCGCTAATAGAATCAGGACAACCTTAGACTGCAATCAAGCAAATGATCAAGCAGGGTTTCGGAAACGGTACTCTACTATCGATCATATCCATACCATCAATCAGGTGATAGAAAAATGCTCGGAATATAACCAGCCCTTATACATAGCATTCATTGATTACGAAAAAGCATTTGACTCAGTTGAAACCTCGGCGGTGATGCAGGCATTGCGAAATCAGGGGGTAGGCGAGCCGTACGTGAAAGTGCTGGAAGATATATATAGTGGCTGCACAGCAACCATAGTTCTGCATAAAGAAAGTAACAAAATTCCCATAAAGAAAGGTGTTAGGCAAGGAGACACAATCTCCCCAGTAGTATTCACAGCTTGTTTAGAGGAAGCCCTTACGGAAATCCCATATCTGCTTCAGATATGGAACATATGCTGCCAGATACAAATGTATAAGACAGCAAGTAAGTCCTTATCTGGGCCAGATAAGGTCATATATGTGCAAAATGCTGCCCTTATATGGCTCAGATTTGGCTATATCATGCAACATATAATCCATATCTGAACGGCTAACGGGACCTTATATGGCTTGATCAAGGGCATATATGGTATCCCCGCGACCTAATGTGGCCTGATAAAGGGCATATATGGCATCGTCATGACCTTATATAGACAGACCAGGGCCATATGCCTGGCATCAACAGGACTTTATATAACCTCATCGGGGCCTTAATTATGTAGGCGCTATAGTTATTGTATATTAGCAATATATAGCCTTCGTCTACCTTCTGCAAATATCCAATATTGGCATCATGTGGTCGAGCTTCAATTTTTCTACACTCAGCATGGCCTGCGTGTTAATTGTATCCAATTTAGAAAATAGCTACGACTCATATTTCAAATATTCTGCAGATTTCGCTGCACTATAATTATTACACCATGTGTTCCTTAATCCAGGAGGGCGCTGGGTTATAGCTAAATGCTCCTCTTTCCGCCTACTAACTCGCATTTTCATTTAAAATGCGGCCGCAGTCCGGTGCACAAAAACATGGTCGGTTAAGTTGAGCGATTCAAAATATCAAGAAAATGATGGCAGTTCAGTATACGGCCCCCTCCGCGCTGTCAGACGGTGACTCACCCTCAGAGACAGCTGGCGGTTGCTTCGCCGAGGGCCGCAGTGGCTAGACAGTGACTCCTCCTCTCCTGCGTTCCCCTCTTCCCTCTCAGACAGCGGCGGCCCCTGCGTCGCTGGCTCGCATTTCATCTCTCCTCCTCGCTGTCACGCTCTATACCGCGTAGGCCTCGCGCTCTCCGTTTTGTGTGTGCTTGCTTCTTTCCCTTCCCCCTTTCAACTCCGTGCGCCTAAGCACTTGGTATCGCGTTCCTTTTCGGTGGCAGACATCGGAGTTCGGTGCGGCTGGCGGGCGTGCTGCATGTTGTGTATGCTGGTGTGTGTGCGTGTGCCAGCGCCTGTTCGCTATTAGCTGTGTGCATATAACAAAAATGCGACAGCAAACCTACAAGAGCTTCAGTCTGACCGTCGGCATAGAGGAAATTACTGTGTCCCACTGCGGGTGGAAGCTGCCTCCCCAGCCTTGGCAGCGAACCTGATGGTCGATTGAGCTTTTCGGGGATTCTGCGCTGGGTGGCCCGGCCAAATCTTCACCATTGTGTTGGATCGCACCCTCATCGTGCCGCCTCATCTTCACGCCCGATCACCAAAACCGTGAGCGTGAGACTTCTTGTCGGGAACTAGCACTTGCCAGCCTCAGGATATTGTTCACTTTATTATTTTGATGGAAAATAATTTTCCAATCAGTAAACTGGATGGTAATTGCCAGTATGTGATATTTTTCCGTACATTTCGTTGCTAATTTGTCTTTCGCTCTAGCAATTTTGACAAATTTCAGTGAGTGTATAGGGTCCTTCGTTGTTTATTATTATTATTATTATTATTATTATTATTATTATTATTATTATTATTATTATTATTATTATTAATATTTGCACTACCTAAGTAGCTTCATGCTTGATTTGGTTTAGGGGCAGAGTTGTCGCTGTCATGACAAATGCCATTGAACATGCTTTTTTTTTGTTTTCTCTCCTACTTTGAAAAGCAACCACGAGTTAGGCGCGTTCGCTCAATTTGCACTGCAGTCTCTGCTTAAGGTAACACCAGTACTTCCTGACAGCCTAAATGTACTTTGCTAATGTTTAGGTATTATCAGCAGTCCCAGCAGTGTGTGTTTTATCGCCCTACGGTTTAGCGGTACCTTTTCCGGGTGTCGACAAACCTTTAAATTTCATTTTAATAGTCTAGTTCGATTAATAGCCGTTTATTTTATTTAGCTTCGCAAGTAAACCAGCTCAAACTAAAAGCATTTACTGGTTAAAGCTCTGTGTGTAAAAGAGCAGAATAAAAATGTAATATCTACTTTAATAGGTTAATGTATTTCACTTTAGCTTCTCGTGTAGACATTATTCTGTTCAGATATCTCATTAGTTTGTTATAATATCGCACGTTAATCAGTAGAATCTCAATATTTACTAACGGATGAGCATATCTTTGACCCTCGGTATACACACGTAATTCAGGACCGTCTTTGAGCGATTCCATATAGGCAGGAAAAAAAGAAAACCTAAACACCTCCCGAGCACTCCTCACAAACTATCTCAGTCGCTAGATTATGCTGCGATACACATTTGAACGCAATAATACACGTCTACGCGCAGTGCAGGTCCCACAATCCCATTCGAAAGTTGGCGCGTTCTTTCCTTCGACTTTTGCCAGTCCTCCTCCTCCTCTGTGCAACGCTGCTACGTGCATGCGTTTTCGAATGCTTCTTTGCGACGTCACACAGCCATTAAACTATCGCTTATGCCAGAAAAATGGAAATACGCTTAACTTTTAATTATCAGGAAAGAAAATTAGGATGTTCTGTAGACAGAAACATTTTTTCAAAGCTTTTTTTTCCTGCACTTCCGGTCTCGCGCGCGCACGCGCGCATCTTTGCTTTCTTTGCCCTTCGCGCACCTGCCGGTCGCCACCGCGCGATCTTGGTAAGCTGCGCATGCGCGAGAAGAAAGAAGGTAGGTGAGGAGGATCTGTTTGTAATCTGGCGGATGTGACGTAATAAATTGCTTATTTTTGTTTTTTTGCTTGCGTGTACTCTCGTACCCAGACGCTTTTTTTTATCGCCGCCTCCGCACCCGCAGCGGTTTTTTTTTTTTTTCCTTTTCAATTTTGGCGCGCAGTGGTACAAGCAAGCGGGAGGCTTGTTCGCGCCGTGTTTCAGATTGACCAGACTGGAATGTATTCTGCAAAATAGACTGGGCGGCACCCATCCTTGCAAGTTTCTTCAGACTTTCGTAAGTACAGCGAAAATGCAGCGCAAAACACTTACGGTGGCATCCCGTACTTTCCTCGCCAACTTAGGAGAGCTCATGGCGCCGCTCTTTTCACGTTACAGCTTGTCTGGAAAGTTTTTCTGCATCGATGCGTTATTGCTAAGTGATCTCAATTCTTTTTGCGGCATCTTGCTGTGAGTCGGTGGCTTAGCGTAAAGGATCTACGAAGCTCTTTTCCGTGCGCCAGGAAGCAGTCCCTTCAATATCCATGCTTCGATCGGTCGCCGGCGGCTCATTTTGGAGTGCGCCTCCGTTTTGCTCCCGAATAGCCCTGTCTTAGCAAGAGCAACCATTTCTATTTTTTGTTTCAGTGTGTGCCGAAATACTCTTGCTGCACAGCGATTTTGGGATCTTGGCTACGTCGCAGCTTCTGCTCATGGGCTCTCCTGCACCATGAATGCCTTGTGCCTCATGAAAGGTGGGTACAAAATGTGTGCTGGCAAAAACAGGTTGCTCCACAAGAGCGCTACTATATGAAATAGAAGTGACCTTATTTATGAAGCTGGCACTGGGCATGCATTTCGGTCAGCACCGTGACAGCCAAAGCAGTAGAAAAGGGTGAGGGGGGTGGGGGTGCCAGTACATATCTGCCGGACTGTTCTGACCACTAGATAGGACTAACCCGGTCATACGACTACATTTTAGCTAAGCTACATTTTAGCTAAGCGTGATAATATTAATGACATTTTTGCATCAACTCTAGGTGAATTCAAATTCTGTTTCTAGTTATGACTGTATATTGTCTTGTGCACCATACAAGGTAATTGCTGTTGATGGGCACGGTAAAAAAAATGTTTTTCAATGTTCACCAGCAAATCTACTCAGTGACAGTGCTATTTCTGTGGCCATTGTATAGATCCTTTTTGTATTCCTGACTAGAGCGGGTGAAATTGCTTCTTTCAGCTGTAGCGCGTTACCAAAATAAATGCTGGTGCATATTTTCCAGTAGCTGTCAAATACAGTGAGAGGGCATTCAGGTGCGCAAGGTGGGACTAGGCTGAACCAGTCTGTTCCATATAGAGATACTAGTGCCCACGTAGGCCTGTCATGGTAGAAAATAGAATTGTATAATTGCTCGAAGAGCTTTCCAGTAGCATGCTTTGATGGGCTAGCTGGCACACCACTGCCGTGAGGTTTGGCTGTGCAAACAGGCCAAGGACGAAAGGAACGCACATGGAAATGCCAAGCTTGTTTTATCATTTCTTCATCTCCGTGTTTCTTTGGTTTACACTGCCAAATCATATTCACGCTTTCCTGTATGTTATCTTGCAAACAGCAAATGCACTGCTAACACTAGGGGCAAATTTTATTTGCTCTTTTTGGTTGAGGCCAATTTATTTTACTGATAGAACATTAAATGTTTCCATGTGAGTGCCATGTGACAGCTACTGGCATTATACTTTCATTCTGTGTTGCAGCGGGATCAATAATGTCTTACCTTTCGCAGGAGCCGGCATTTATTGCATTGTTCCGATTTCCAGGCCCTTCCCTGTTTGGTGCGTGTGCTGAAACAGGAATCCCTTGGAGGCGATTTGCAGCTTTTGTTCATCATTTTGATTCCGTCCCCACATAGGTAATAGCCACTGCGGTGGCACAGGATTAGGGTGCTCAATTGTTAAACCCAAGGACACAGGATGAAATCCTGGTTGCGGCAGTCCCTTTACAATGGAGGTGAAAAGCAATGCCGTGAACTGTGCGATGTTGACACACATTTAAAGTTAAAGACAAGGTTGTTGAAATTTCTGGAGGCCTTCACTAAAGCATGTATCTATGTCCCAATATGGAAACAGTCTGTCCGGGCAATGGACAGGGAGAAAATCCAATGAGGTCATTGAGAGCATATTTACCACGGTAGCAGGGGTGAATTTAGGTGCCTACCCTGTTGGGGGGGGGGGGGGGGCACAGCTAGTATTATTGCGACATATCTGTAGTGCTTCCTGATATATATTTTTTTACATAGTGTAGACCAGTTGGTGCAAACCTAACTTGCTGGACATGGACATGGGAAGCCAAGGACATGGGAACTCAATACAAAGAAGTACATGGGACAACACTGTTTGGTCTGAGACCCATTTCCAAAGCATTTCACCCCAAAAGAGCCAAGCATCAGGTCAGGGGAAATCCTATACCAGTTGGAAAACTGTTGAGTACCTGGCGGCACCTGGAATCAAACCTGGTACCTTCTGAATGCGCAGCATTTCTTTTTCTTGTGTTCCCGTGTCTTTGGCTGGTCCAATATGTTAGATTTAAGTTTAGTACAATACCCCAAGAAAACAAAAATGACAAAATATTTTTGGTCAGTACATAATCTAATTGCCCACTGTTCTTTTAGTTTTCATGGCATTGTTTGTCTATAAAATATATATCCATGAAATTTGTTGCCGCTTAACTAAATTTGTGCAGAGCTAAACACAAAATTTCACCGATCCAGTTTTTGTGTGTGTGTGAGTGTGTTCAGGTAAAGACTATCAGGAACATTGTTCTACATGCTAGTTTAACATATTTGACAATGGCTAAGTTTCAGAAATAAAAAGCACAGCTATGAGGTTCCTGAAAATTTTCAGACAGCTCGTCCCAGTGTATATTATTTTTTTTTAAGAACATTGGTGAGTATGCTGAGCACTGATGTCTTCTTGCAATGAAATTTTTTCTAGCTTGGTCAGTTCTTTCAAGAACAAACTTAGTACTATCCTTTAACCATAATCATCACGGAATGACACGGATCTGGTGTGTGAATCCACCCCAAGTGCTCTGTAAAAAAAAAAAAAAAACAAAAAAAAACGAAAATGTACTGCATACACCAGCGCACCTGTGACCAAGGCCTTTCTGAATTCATGAACTATCATTGAGCTTTTTTAAGATCTTCCAAAGCCACGTTGAGCACCATTAGAACGAGAACCCGAGGAAAGGCTACTACCCCACCAAGACATGATGGCCTTGTGACAGAATCTGCCTCACATTCAGGAGGTACCAGTTTCGATCCTGGTGCTGGTGGGTACAAGATTTCTCCCGGCCTGATTCTGGGCTCTTCTGGGATAAGATGCTTGGGAAAGGTATTCTAGTTCACTTCAGGAAAAGGGTCATGAACCAAAATTCACGATTCGTTCCACCATTAGACAACCCTAAGTCCGCTTCGTGCAGCAGAAGCCCATATGCAGTTCCTTTTTCCTCCTTTCCTAAGCCATGAGCCCTGGTAAGCCAAGCACCAGGCTGGGCCATAGCTGGTACACATTTGAGAAAATTGGGAGTGGAAGTCGAACCCACCACATTGCTGTAATGTGGAATGATGCTGAGATAAGGAAATAGTGAGCCAGCACTATTACTAACCATTCAAGAAAGACTACTGATTACTCACACTGTAGTTCATTAAAAGGATGTACTCAGGGGTGCAAAAGCTCAAATAAGATTTGTAGCGATTTTTGGAGCAGCAAAATCTTCGTTTTAGAGCAATAAAATTCATATTTGGAGCAGCTCACAAGAAAAAAAAATAATTCAAATTTTGGAGCTGTTAAACATGGAAGAAACTTTGCTTTCGGCACAAAAGAATGAAGAGGTGTGAATATCGGACTGTATGAATGCGATCCAAAGGAAATCTAGCAAAGGCCACCTATCACCGATGCTGCGTGTATTTATTTTTGTAAATGAGCTTTTTGTACTGCTAGGCATGCTATCACACACACAAAAATGTGAATCATAAAATTGAAGAGGCTAAATAAAAAAAGCTAGAGAATATGCCTTTTTTTTTTTTTTCATTTAGCACGGTTTGACAACCTTAATCATGGGACTTTATGTTGCTTGCAAGGCTCAAAAAACATTGTTTTACTCTCTGCGAAATCCACAGCTCGTGTCGTGCGAGGGCAGCTCCGAAAGAGCTTAATTTGAAGCAGTGACTGCGATCAGCCTGTGTCCAGAAGCGAGCGCAGTGCAAAGACAAAATTTTGATTAAAAAGCAAATACAGAAACAGACAAAAAGAAACGCCGACCAAAAGGCGAAATGGCAAATGCCAAAAGCAAGTTTTAAGCAAAGAAAACCGACGAGCGAGCACATCTTCGGCTTGTAAATTATACTTGTGGACTGGCGGTGGCTTTGACACAATATTTTGATTAAGGAGAGGTGGACGATTATTAGGTTATGTATTTCATGCACAATGCATAAATTATAGTACTTCAATGTTGCAGCATGCATAAATGTTAATTTTGGCAGTCTTGGGCTCCACTACGGCATTATGGAATTCAATAGCTAGGCTGCTGTGCGTTTCTCGACCTTCTGATGTTCGAAATAAATTTCACATGTTCCACCTCCAGTTGTATTAGCACGAACATCGGCGGTGATGCAGGCATTGCGAAATCAGGGGGTAGACGAGTGAAAGTGCTGCAAGATATATTTAGTGGGTGCACAGCAATCATAGTTCTGCATAAAAAAGTAACAAAATTCCCATACAGAAAGGTGTTAGACAAGGAGACACGCTCTCCCCAGTACTATTCACAGCTTGCTTAGAGGAAGTATTCAGAGACTTGGAATGGGAGCAGTTAGGGATCAGGGTAGGCGGTTAATCTGCAATTTGCTGATGACATTGCCTTGCTAAGTAACTCGGGGGATGAACTGCAAATAATGATTGATGACTTAGACAGGAAAAGTAGAAAGGTAGGCTTAAAAATCAATATGCAGAAGACTAAGGTAATGTTCAACAGCCTCGGGAAGGAACAGCAGTTTACATTGGGTAGCGAAATACTGGAAGTAGTAGGCGAATATGTCTACATAGGACAGGTAGTAACCGCAGACTTGGACCATGGAAAGGAAATAACAAGAATAAGATTGGGATGGAGCGCATTTGGCAAGCACTCACAGATTATAACTAGCAGCTTATTGGTATCACTCAAGAGGAAAGTATGCAACAGTTGCATCTTACCTGTACTCACCTATGGGGCTGAAACGTGGAGGCTAACCAAGAGGGTTCTACTTAAGTTGAGGATAACTCAGAGGGCTACGGAACGAAAAATGGTAGGGGTAACATTAAGAGATGGGAAGCGTGCAGAGTGGGTCAGAGAAATAACTCAAGTTACCGACATTCTAGTGGAAATTAAGAAGAAGAAATGGACATGGGCAGGACATGTAATGCGAAGAGAGGATAACCGATGGTCGCTTAGGGTAACAAACTGGATTCCAAGGGAAGGAAAGCGTAGCAGGGGACAGCGGATGAGGTTGAGAAGTTCGCAGGGGTCAAGTGGATGGGAGAGGCCTTCGCCCTGCAGTGGGTATAGTCAGGCTGATGATGAAACACAGAAGCCACCTCCTACACTATCTGGTGATGGGAAAGTGAGTCTATCGACAAGACAGTATAAAAATAACCTTAGTGTACATGAATGCACCAACAGGATATCGAAAACTTCCATGAGCCGCATAAAAAACTAAGATACATCCAATAAAAACATGCAGCACTTAAAATGCAGGGTTGGAGTATTGCTCCAAAATCACAAGTACCACTACGGCCCACCACGGAAGCAATAGCAGTGGTGCCTTGTCACAAACAGCCCACTTGCGTTATAGGGTTCCTTCAGCGCATAGACAGTGACTGAACTGGAAAGCGGTGAAAGCACATGGATGCAAAGAAAATATGAGTAGCCATTGGAATGCCATGACGCCATCTCAAAATAAAACTAAAATGCCAGTGACGCATGCTACAGTGTCTGAAGCATCGTGATATCACGGCCGCAGAAAGTTGTCACTGAGTATGGCAAACTTTTGTGGATAGTCGGGGCATTTTGGCACAGCATGGCGCAAATTTCACGCTTAATGCACAGCTTGGTGCAGAAATATGTAGCCGTATCAAAATATGCAAATGGTGCAGCTGTTGCACCCCTGTGCGCTGTCCGCTCATCATTCTTGGATATTCAGGCACCAAGCCGCTTCTACTATTTGAGGCCTGAGGGAGGTCTGGTGTCTTTGCCTTTTTAACTGCTTGGAGCACGACAGATTTTATTAACCCTATTCAGTATGCCAACTCTTTTCAGCCTTCCATTAATAGCCTGGTACGCAGATTTAGGGTGTCTTTGGCAGGCGCACCTCCTGCATATCCTCCAAAACCTCTAGCAGTCTCTCCACTGCTTTGAAGCTCCGTTCGATCGATAGCCTTTGTCCTGCGAAGCTCCCTAGAAATTAAATACTGAAACCAAATACTAGAAACCAAATACTGTGGGAAGTCTCGACACTGACAAGAAAGAAAAAGTAAGGGGAACAAAGGACTCCTTTGCGGCGCGACGGAGTCCTGTATTTTTTCTTCATTGTGCATGATCATCCTTTATAGATTTATCGCTGTCATACCTGCTTAAGTGCTTCCGCACTAACTGGGAACCAACATGGCGGCCCACCAAGCCTGACTGCCGTTTTTAGCCAAAATAGGGAATCCTAGCATGAGATGTCACCACCCTAAGCCGGGCGCCGCGGCGCAACATCCTGTGAATTCGGCGCCATCTATTAGTGTTGTGAGAAAGTGTCTGCTGTCCCATATTGCCTCCGAGATCATCCCCACGCTTGCGGGGGTGATCTCTGAGGCCATGCTTCCCGCCCTTCCTCGCAAACATCTCCTCGCCTTCGACTGTCTTTTGACCGAGCCGCTTTTTTAAAAGAGCGAGAATGAGTGGCGACTCACTGAGCGGCCACTCTTTTGGAGAGCAGTCGCTTAGTGAGCAGTGGTTCTTTTGGAGAGCCGCTGGTTCAGTGAGCCATCGGGAACCGTGAGCAGCGTTTCTTTTGGAGTGCTGTTAGGAACCGTTCTACCAGAGTTAGGTCTTCTGTTTGCTGCTACTTTAGCGCCATCTATTAGCAGTACGAGAAAGCAACTCCAGTGGTCAGGCACAGGTGGATTGGACCGGCATATAAAGAAAAGAAAAAAGTGTGCTGTCTGCACAATCCTTCGCACGTAGTTGGTCAGCTGCTTCGGCGCCGTGTCGAGGCTCCGCGCCGGCGACCTGGCAGCCGCAATGTGTGTATGCTTCGGGTGGTCGCCGCTGTTTTTGTGCGTCTTTTGTTTTGCTTTCAATAATTGCTATGTATAGTTTTCTCAAGCTGCATTACAACAGGGTGAATGTGGAATGCATGGCCCCTTCCGCAGCCAGCCCAGCAGAAAAAAAATATCTGGTTCAGTCATGAACAGCACTGACTGCAGCGCGTCGTGTGCTCAAAACGGGAACAGATGCTTTATGAAAATTAAAACCACACTTCACAGCATGAATGGCGAGCGATTCGGCTTGAAGTAGATACAAAATGAATGAATTAAATACGGTCGGTGTATGTATGTGGAGGCAAAAACAGGAAGGTTGAACAAGTTTGGGTTAGGGGACCGGGCCAGAAACCTGTTGCCAGGAATAAAGGAAGCAGTGGGAGAAGCCGGGGCGCTGAGAGCTGTGGGCATTGAGAAAAACTGTCGCAAAGTTGAACAGGGTTATAGGAATATACGAAAAACGAATCAGCTAGAGAAAGCATGTGGGGGGAGGGGGGATTTAGAAAGTGAAAAAGGACTAAAGCGGACTCGAGCTACAAAGCGCACACTGCATTAAAAAAAATGATGCATTTATACTTCAGGCTCCTCCAGAGTTCACTGTCTCCGGGAATATAAGAGGGACCTCGAATCAGGTGATCTGCTTTCTCTATATTTATAATTCACTATCTTATCTGTCTACATTGTCACTATCAGTATTTATTAACAGTCAGTCCACAAGAGATTTTGGGCTAGAGATTGATGGCCCGAAGTATTTATTAAGGATAATTCTCAGTGTGTTTAATGATGGCCAATGTTATTCAGATAATTTTGAAACGATAGGGTACCAAAAGAACGAAGTCCTCTCTTGGACTTCGTGGACATAAAGTGGACATAAAGAGTAAGAATCGAGCCTAAAAAAATATGGATGTTGCTGTTTACTGAGATTTTGTAGTCACCATTAGGGGAGATAGGATGGACACACAAATATTTCCACGCTTTCGTTAAGTTTCGGGAGGTCGAATGGGTGCGTATCAGTGAACGAGAGAGAGGCAGAGTTGGCTTTCTCTCTCTCCAATAGACCACTGTTCGCTCCTGAGCGACCCAGGCTTAAGTGAGCCGGTGAACCGTTCAAATGAGCCGGCTCACTTCAGTAAGCTGAGCCGTTCTGAGCCGCTTTGCTGATCTCTAGGTCGTCGTCTCTTCAGCTCACTGTTCCTGAGTCTGCGTCGCTTGGATGGTAGCTATTGGAACGTACTCTTGAGAAGATAAAGGTGGCAAACACCTGCCACATGGCGGCTGCGACGAGGCACTGGCTGGATTCCCAGGATGTTTTACCCAGCACCTCCACCAAATGTAGCGGATGAAATTGGTTTAATACAGGTCAACGTTTGAATAATGAAGGCTGCTTGCAAACGGCCCAAAGCCCAGAACAGTCTGCACGCATCTCTCTCTTCCTCGAACTCCTCAGTAAGCACTTCCTCATTTTGAAAGTAAAAATGGGGTATTTCACATATAAACCTCTGGCACCCATTGCATTGACTTATGCTTTAGTCCACTTCAGCAGATCATAATGGTTGCGGAGCACTGCAAGTTTCATTTTCAACCGTCAAAATGTGGAGCACATGCAGTCGAACCCTGCAAAGATATTTTTTTTTTTTGTTCCCGCGAGAATTTCACTCTTGCAAAAGTTGACAAATGAGTAAATATTAGCAATTGGCAATTAAGCTATAAGTTGTGATGGCTCAAAAAGTGAGCATGAAAACGGCGAATACGCACTTGTCAGCATTCACAACCAGGCCGTGCTGTTGGAGGTGCTGTAAACTACACGCAGGTAGTTCTCGTTATCTATAGACATATTGCTGACTGTGTTCGCATACATCAATGATCGATGTATGCGAACACAGCTGGGAGGCCTCTTGTGACCTTAGCAATGAACTGCTGAAAGGTTTGAGTTGGGTTCTGAAGTCCAAAGGGCATCCACACATACTCTAACAGCCCAAACGCAGTTGTGATGGCTGCTTTAGGTATGCTGGCAAACACAGTGGGTATCTGGTGATGTGCCTAACCAGGTCCACTTTGTTAAAAATGGTGCAGCCATTCAGATGTGATGTGAAGCAGTGGATAGCTGTCGTGGACAGTCTTGGCATTCAACACTTCATAGTCACCGCACGGACGCCAGTCACTTGGATCTTTTTTTAGATACGAGATGGAATGAAGCCCATGCGCTGGATGATGGGTGTATAATGTCGAGTTGCATCATGATTGAACTCCCGTTTAGCAGGTGACCACCAAACAAGAGGTGTGATCGTGCTGGTGGTGGTGGTCACACCATATGCTTTGGTGGCTGGGTGAGATTTAAACGCTTTGCCAGTTACTGAAATCACACCGGGATGTTCTCAAAGGAGGTGATGGTATCAGCATGC
The DNA here is from genome assembly GCF_055883805.1 of Amblyomma maculatum. Taxonomy (NCBI): domain Eukaryota; kingdom Metazoa; phylum Arthropoda; class Arachnida; order Ixodida; family Ixodidae; genus Amblyomma; species Amblyomma maculatum. Next base: position 13,284,381 of record NC_139348.1, on the reverse strand, counting down.
CGATGCCAGTGGGGACAAGGTTAGACTCGACGCCAGATATAGATAGCCGAGTGAAGCTGTCTGTCGGGCTGCATGCTGAATGAAGCCCAAGTGAAAGTACGATAAGAAATATGCGCTGATGATTGGGTCAACATAAGCGATGACGAACACTCATCAAAATGTGTGGCAGGGTACCAAGTTGAGGGTGAGGGAGCGAAGTCTATATGTCACTATGGTCGAAGGGATGGCAGCCCGTTGCGATTGCCCCGCCAGCTAGGCAAGATGTCTTTTTTTTTTTTAAGGATCACACTGACCTCTGCACCATTGTTGACAAGGAACGGATTATGACAGGTCTTGTCAATTACCACAAAAGGACCCCGCCGGGGTGGCGCAGTGGTTACGGCACTCGACTACTGTTCCCAAGGACGCGGGATCGGCCGCTTTTCGATCGAGGCGAAAAGGAAGGCGCCCGTGTGCTGTGCGATGTCAGTGCACGTTAAAGAACCCCAGGTGCTCGAAATTTCCGGAGTCCTCCACTACGGCGTCTCTCATAGCCTGAGTTGCTTTGGGACGTTAAACCCCACAAACCAAACCACGAAAGGTGGCCGCATTGGGGAGCCACGAGTTGCCATTAATGGTCTTGAGGGGTTTTTCCCAACCACGAGACATGCATTTAGTGGCAGGATGTAGGAATTGCCAGTCATACCAGCAGTGTTAAGTTATGGCTCTTTGTGCGCGATGGAAAGTGGTGACTGGAATATGGTGAATGGTCTCTTGGGACAGGCTCCTGAGTGTGTCAACTGAGGTAGTAAGCTCATCAGTACAGGCCTCGAGGCAGGAAATTGCCGAGTCTGCCAGTGGTGAGACAGCTGTGGCTTGCTGGAAGGCCACCTCATGAACCTGGTTGGTCAGCTCCATGGTTGTATCACTGGCCGCTGGGAAGGCAAGATGCAGATGCTTGGGCATCAGCAAGAGCTGAAGAAGAGCTCTCGAAGCAGCGGAACATGGGTGGTGAGTCCTCACCGAGGAGCTGCCAAATCCGGTGAAGCAGTTGTGAAAGGCGACAGTCGTCAAGGTCCACCAGTAAGGAGCTGCTGTAGGTGAGAGCGTTCTTACACCATAGTTCTCTCGGGTACTTTGGTCTTGAGGTGCTGATGAGGGCATCTCCCATGAGTTTATAAGAATATCCTGCAGGTCACTGATCATGTCAGGAGAGAGCGCAGATACGACATGATTGTACTAAATCACCTTGTGAGGTGATGCAGTCAGTAGAGATGTGCACGGGCCGAAATTCTGAGCCCGAGCTAGCTTGGAATCTGTGTTACAGACCAAAGTCTGGCATGGCAACGTGTTCAGACTTAAAGGGCCCACGAAGAGCTATTTACGAAAACTAGAAAACGCACTCTAGATATAGGTATCCTATCAGTCCTCTTTGCAACACACAAATATTTTTGCTAGTGTCAGTAATACCGAAAATATTGGCGACTGAAATGGCGCTCGTCCTCTGCACGCTTAACCTGACGCACGCCGCCACGGAAGAAAAAAAAAATGGAAACAAGCTGAGACGGCACCCCACCACGTTCCATTCTGCCCGGGTCACCTGGGAGCATCCAGTGAGCGGGCACAACCAGCAAGCCCCGATGGAGGTTTGCGCGGGGAAACATGTCGCCCTAATCAGTTGAGAGCTTTAACCAGGAGCACTTTTTAAAAATTAGTTTTCAATTGTCTCCACGCAAAGTGTTTAAATTTGACTCAAATACTCACAAAGACCATCTCTATAAATTTCTTTCACTAGAATATTAGAGCAAATATTGTTTAATGGCCCTTTAAGGCCCTGGTCTGGCCCAGAATGATACAGAAAGAAATAATTTCCAAATAATGAGTTGACCTTGAAATGCTCAGTTGTCGCGTTTAAGATTGAAATTTGTAGAATATATAGAGGCACAGCACAACATAGAATTATATTAATTTTTTTATATTATTACGCAAGAACAATTTATGCATTGATGAATGCTTAAGACATTTGTGGCACTCCTGGATTGTGAATCCAGCAACGCTGAAGTTCTTTTTACTGCTGTAACTTGTGGCTGCAATGAATAATGTGTTCTTAGCAAGAAAAGAAAGATTTAGGTACATGGTTTCCTCACTTCACCAAAAACACGCGGCCTCTGAGCAAGGGGTTGATTCTGTGGCCAAGTACTCGGTAAGCTTATCTTGCTCACTGCGTGTCTTTCATGGCACCGACAAGGTCGTGGACCGCAGATGCTTTGACTAGGTGCTACGGCCCATTTCTACTGAGGCTTGTTGAGGCCTGGCACAACAGATGTGGAAGAGCTGACAGCATACCGCGAATCTGGAAACTGATACCTAAACATCTGCCGAAGAGGAAGAGACAAAAGTCAAAATTCGATAGCCCACAAGCAGCCCTTCTGCTTGGTCGTTGACAGCTAGCAAAGATCTGTTCATGCCAGGGGTGTGTGGTGTAAAGGTGCATAAACATCTGTATAGAGAATTCACACACTCTTGTATGGGAAGGATGCTGCAAAATACTGCTGTATTGTGACGCCTAGCACACCACAACCATATTCGTGCCTTTAAAAAAGTTGTGAATACTCTGGATTGGTGTGTCCCGCCTGGCCCCGTCCAAGCTTGAGGCACAGAGCTTCTGAGCGGCCAGAGTACGAGCTTTTGGGCTAAACCGAGCCTTCGCACACCTCTAACGTTAAGGGCCGAGTTGTGCCTCAATCTGGAGAAACCACATTTGCGGGTTCTGGGGTCAGAAGGGTGAAAGGCAAAGTTGCAATGATGAAACGTTCTGCGAGAGTAAGGGCGGCTCTGTAGAGCAGGTGCCGGCTTCAGTCATCCTCTAGTCCTAGGCAATCAGTTGTAGATGTGGTGCTCTAGGTCGCAGGGAAATATAAGCTTCCCACACATTTTAAGGCATAACCAAACTACTGAGCTGTGGCAGCACGTGCCTCCGGCCCAGTACATTCTTTGTTGTCCTCCTCTTGTGCAGCCGCGCTTAAGGCACAGCCAAAGAAGGATGCTGCAAGGGCAGCTTTTCTAACCAATTGTTCCAGTTTATTTTTTCTGATATTTTATGTTGAGCTTCTGTACTCTGTGAAATTTCTGGAACTCAGCGGAGAGTACTATAACTGTCGCAGCATTCAACAAATTCTTTTATTACAGTTCTGTATTCTCTGCATGAACAAGACAAATTTATATAAAAAAAGGAAATGAATACATAACTCCTCAGGGCTGTTTCTTGGGGTTTACTCATTTTGGTGAGGTCTGAAGTGCAAAACAGACAGTGACGTGAAAGAAACACAGGGCAAAGCGCTAACTTGCAAATGAATACTGAGCTCATAAAAATATTGGGGGAAGGGGGGGGGACTTAAACTCTTCCTTTAAGGTCATGGCATGCCAGCGTTAATGGCGCCAGTTGCCGGTTTTCCTTGTGGACCTTCGTGTAGACACACTTTGCCACTCACTTGTTCAGAAGCTTTTAACTTGCGGCTGCATTGTCCCATACATAGTCGCAAGATACCACATTATAAAACCACCGCGACAAAGATCTAAAGCACCATTTTAACCAAGCCACACAAAGGTATCTTCGTGGCCTAGGGGTCCTGAAGGGCTGAATTCCGATTTCACCCTTCCATGTCACACCTGTGTTGGCAGCGCCTACCAATTCGGCCATGCCACGTCTCATGCCATCACACAACTCAATGACTAGCCATGCATGACCACGTCGTCTGCCAGCTACCACTTGCCAGAGCCATGCCCATGATTTTTTGCTCATAATGCGGACAATGGCTTTTCTGGGGGACGAAGCCTTTAATGGTGCTGAATGGGAGAACTAGGGTTGGAACACTTTCATCCAGCGATAGAACTAGTGCAGTTTCTTAGCACCAAGAACAGTCAAGGGCAGTCCAGGCTGCACTTCAAACACAAGTTTGAAGGACGTCGCCTGACATCAAAAACACTGCATAATTGCTGTTTCACTCCTTTTAGCAGAAATTTTCGAGAACACTGCAGGATCTGCACTGGAGAAATGCGTAAGCATGCTCATTGCTGTGTTGTCCGCAAGATGTGTCAGCGGGATTCCGCGAGTAACAGATACTGCGCCTTTCCTTTCCTGTAAACCAATTATAGAAGGGTGGTGAACTGTGATGCGTTCAATGGAACACTGGTTGTGTTCAACAAGAGGCATGCGATGTACCGTGTGCAGCAGCAATGCTCAGGCTTTCGCAAGACCAAAAAACAGCGCGGCTACTTGGGACAAACAGAGAGGAGAATAACGGACAAGCGCTTGTCCGTTATTCTCCTCTCTGTTTGTCCCAAGTAGCCGCGCTGTTTTTTGATCTTGCAATGCACCAACTAGCTCAGATTTCCGTTCTTCAGGCTTTCGCATTTCTCCACTGCAGATCCTGCAGCGCTCTCGGAATTTTTCAGGTTGCAATTGGCTGATTACCTCTCTTTACACACTTTCTAACCATTCCTACCATTTGTGCACGCAAATCACGCCCTTTCCCGCTCGTTCACGTTTCAAACATTTCAAATTTCCCGCCACTGGAAGTCAGTACCACGTGACCCGTTTGGATGTTGCCATTACCCCTCTAATTAATTACCTAGTTAACCCACATGCATCAAATTATTTACCCAGCAAGATTTTTTGGCCCATTCTTTTTCTTATAACTTGTTTCGTTCAAATGTAATTGTGATGACAATTCTGGTGACATGAAACTGCCGACATACCTACATAATGCTGACGCATTAAAATGGCAGTGACAAAGCATTACTGCCCTGTGCAGTCATACCTATTTGACACATGGTGCCTCTGTTGCCACAGAGGACATGGGCTCAACTTCAATGTCTTAGCCGTGAGAAGCTGAGGAAATGGAGGTTAGCATTTCATTTACAATCATGCCAGTCACAATACTGCGGTCTGGCTAGCGGTGGTCTCTTGGCATGCTACTGCACTGCTCCTCACTACTTGGCATCTCTGCTCCCGTCCGCCTAACGCAATGAACTATACGAGTACTGATGCGACAGCATTTGCTGACCGAGAAGAATGTCAGGCATTCGGCGTCAGTGTCCATGCGAAGCCTTCGCCTACTAACTGTGGCAGGTGGTGTTAAGAGGTATTTCCCGCCCTCCATTTATGGGAGAGGAGGGAGATATTTGGACACGAAAGATTTAGCAAAGTTGAACCAAAAGCCACGACGAATAGAAATAGAATATAATCGGGATTGGAATAATTGGAGAGTGAAAAAACGATGGAATTAAAATTGGATTGGTTGAAACGTTCCAAATTGACTGGCTATGAGGGACGCTGTTGTGGAGGGATGCAGATAATTATGACTAAGTGAGGTTCTTGAATGTATGTACTCTGAAATCTCACAGCACGTGGGCACCTTGCATTTTGTCTCTATTGTAACATGGCAAGGGTCGAAGCCCGGTTTCCAGGCTCTGTAGTCAAGCACCCAATGACCAAGCCACCACAGTGCACAATGAGAGTAGTAATACATTGGTGAGTGAATTTCGTCTGCAGTCAGTCGAACTAACCATCCTTAAATTTGTTTTTCCTACAACAAAACTTCCTATGAAAATGCTCTTTATGAACCGTTCCCAGCACTCAGGGGTGTCAGGCATTGCCCCTAGTATGTGGGCCATTCACTTCTGATCTCTTCAGTAGGCACTCCAATCCTGAGTGACCCTAGTTCATTGCTGCAAAGTGGTGGCTGCACAGGATATTGGTGGCTGCAGGAGACAGGATAAAATGGAAAAAGGTCCAATTGACTTATTTTCAGTAATGCTACTGCACATGTGCGAAGCCTTCTTCTCTATTTCTACATAGTAGGGCAGCAGTTCACTGCGTGTGCGAAAACCATGAAAGATGTCTGCTGGGTCATTGACGCGACAAACTGTTGCGCAATAATTACATGCATTGCTAGCATGTACTTGGCCCTCAGGACCACATACATTTTCCCTGCCTGCTATTGCAACAAACGAAAAGACGCTGCCAGGTTTGCCTTCTAAGAGATCAAGTGCCGCTTGGAAAATAAACCCACCCTACTATTGTGAAAGAATTTCTGCAGAAAATATGTGAGGGAGCCTCGGTAACCTGCCCTGCCAAATATACCTTGCCTGACGTCTGCAAGAAGAGGCGCGACTGGAAAAAGGTCTATAGCAGAGCTACATTGCATGTGCTTAACAAAGTTGTTTGCCGGGTTAACTAGTATAGCATCCTAAAATTTGAAAGTGCTTGGAAAGACAAGGACAAGAGAAGTGGACGAGACAAAAGCGTTTTTCCTTGTCTTTCTGAGCACTTTCACATTTTAAGACTGCAAGTGCTGTTGTGTATAGCAATAAATTTGGTTATTCATAATTTGTCTGTTTTTTATTCTTTTGTTGGCTATTCATGACAAGCTTACAGAGGGGTATTTACATGACCTCACACGTGCCGTTTTATTGCCCAGAAGATAGCTTTTGCTAAGAAATCCGGAGTAAATTGTGGTGAGCCGATGAGACATGCACAGCAGTTTTTTGCAACGCTCCATGAACAGCAAATTGGTGGCCACTGTGATGTTGGAGAATAGACCAAACGTGCACGCACAGTTTTATGTAATGTAAACCAAGGATTAAAAAAAAAAGGCTGAGCACTGCAGCTTACTGAAACCGACGACATATTATTCGTCTTCGTGTAGTTCTGTTTGGGGTATTCCTTATATTTTATCTAATTGGTTAATTAGTTGAGATTAATTATTCTATTTTTTTTATATATTCAGTTTAGGCCCAAGTACCCTTAAGTTTTAGAGGGGGTTCAAGTACAAATGACCCAGTTTTTTCTACTAACATACTTCCTGCATGATTGTTTTTTCCAGCATTTAAACAAAGTGCGCAAATATGAAAGGAAAAGAAAATACCACATGACTACGGTCTTGCTTTGCTAAAGTTTGAATTATCCGAATTCAGGTTTTATCTTGCATGAAAGATGACTGAATCCTCTTCATGAGTATGTGGCTTCCGCCCACACTGAAAATCCGGAAAGCCCGTCTTTTTTTTTTTTTTTTCTAATCAATGAAGCATACACGCCCACTGTTTCAACGTGAGCAGCCACCGCCACTGTCAGCCAACTCTGACAAAGCTTTTATCGAGCTGTCCCACTGACAAAATTTGGCAATGGCAAACACAATGATGATCCCCAAATTTGGTCCAACCACCCTCAAAATTTGACTTCGTCCGATTTGGACCAAAACCGACGTTCAGGCTAATTCAGCTATGTCAAGCATGATGGTGACTTTCAAATTTAGTCCAGGCCACTCTCTGCTGAAGCTGGATTCAGTTTATTGACAGGCACACTGGACAGCACTCAAAATATTGTTATGTCACTAGTGAGATCATGTATGTAACAATACAATAAAACAAGGTGAGCGCTTGTTAAAGAACAGAGAGCACGTGCAATTAAAAAAATCATAGACTTTTTCCCGAGATGTGGTTACGTGGTTACAGGGATGATGACAGTGTTTCACCGCAAGAGATTCCTTCAGTCGTTTTTATGCAATTTCAGTGCCAAATTAAAATAAATCCTCAATTCTTGGATATTGTAGTGCTCGATCTATACTAAATCAGACATTTTTTTTTACACCATAATCTAATTTAATACATATTGTTACATTTTGGTCCATGTTTTGTCCCTTTACAGGTCCAATGGGCACATTCAAGTGCAAGGCCCTTAGTAACAATTGTGCAGCAATAGTACCGTGTAGCTGTGCACTATCAGACATAAAGGGCCAGTTCTGGAAGGCCTTTTTGGTGTCCATGGGATCGAAACTTAAGTTATAGTCCTGTGCATTGTTGATAAATTCAGCCTAGCCCCACCATCCACTGGTTGTCCTGGTTAGATGACTTGGTAGACAAACTGCCCCACATGAGTAACAGTCCAGGGTTCACTCCTTGGACCACGTCAAATTTTTCACTACTGAAGCTTCTGGAAAACTTATATAGCTTTTCTTTTTACCTGTATGGCTGCACTTATATGGGTGCTAATGAGTAAGTAGCCTCTATTTGAAGTCTACTTTATCTTGTTTCCACTGAGTATACATTTGACTGATCTAGCAGCCAATGCGTGGTACTGCTTTCTTTGATACACGTCGCATAATTCAGCACTCTGCCTGAGATGAGCAGTGCACCTGCTGCTAATCATATTGCTGTAACGCATGTAGCTCAGCCAGAATGTTCTCAGTTGAGCAAACCAACCGTTTTCTGGTCGGAGCATTTCATCAATTAAAATAATTAGTGGACAACACACTTTGAAACAAAATTATCTTTATTATTTCAATCAGTAAGCTACTATCATTTGCTTACCATGCATGAAACATTTTGTAGATTTTGAACTGTATACTCACCACAAGATGAGTTGAAATGGTTCCGACTGATAACAGCTACAAGTGAATGGCATCCATCCTTCCACCAGTGTTCTTGTGATCTGCAAGGCTCCTGAAGTGAAAGCTGCATGGGCCACAATCTCCACACGAAGTCTTGTATCAAGGCATTTCTAGAACAAAAGAGTTTATTCTAGTAATGTCGATAGGCAGTTCATTGAAAGGTTTTGCAGACAGCTGCCAAGGAGGAGCTTCAGTTTCTTGGGGTGTATTACCATTTTGTTTTTGTTCATGAACTTGCCGCAGAATACATATCTTTATCTGCCAACAGAACTTTTTTTTTATGTACTTTGTTCTTTTCAAGGCTGAAGCAGTACAAGAAAGATAAGGCTGCAAAATAGATTGATTCTTGTGGTAAAGTATGTGAAGTAAATGAAATAGGCTTCTGCCACAGCAAAAGCCCTCCACCTAGTAAACAATCTATTTCACTCTATTTCACTCCGGCAATGTAGTGCAAAGAGCGACGTGTCAAAGAACGCGAACTAAAGAAAACTAAGCGCTGTTAAAGCTGATCACACCATCGATCACTTCAAATCTTGCGTGCACGTTTCTGTACGGTCCTGTCGTTTTTCAGAGATTAACTGGCACTTTTTACATCGGAAACAATAAATTACTTTCTTTCTGCCGATACATTCCGAACATGCTTTTAGTGCGCTCGCCCAAGTTCTGTACTTGCCCCCACGCATTGACATTATAAATGGCACTGAACCATTTTAACCTCGCAGAATCCGCTGAAATCATTGTACTCTCCTAAGCTCGTTTCCGATGCACGGACATTTTTTAAATAGGAGCGAACTTACCAAGATTAGGTGAATTGCGCGTATCGGTCGGTGGTCTCGGTTCGCCGATGTTGCAAGTGTACGACAACAATGTTTTAGCACAGCGTTTAAGGGTGTGGTTGCCGACGTATAAAAACTGGGAAAGCATATGACAACCACAGCGGTAAAGAGGAAATGTAACAGCATAATAACAGCGCATATTTCTACCTCTAACGCCGTACGTTAAATGCTTCAAGCACGGCGCCATGAAGAAAAATGCAAAAGCGAATGCAGCGCCACTGCTGGAAATTACAATTGCTACTTCATGGAAAATATTAGTAACAGAAAAAAGTTCCCTTCTGAATGACATCTAACGACATGACTTCAACATTTAGAACTGTATTCGTGATGAGAAAGCTGAGTATGTTGCATCCTAAAGAGAAAAAAAAAAATGATTGGTAAGTGCCGCCATCTGCACCGCTCGCAAATGCAGGTTCGGCGCCCTATTTGAAATAATTATTTTAAACGAGCGCATGTTTGCGCAGATAGACCTCGCAAGAGCCGCTTTGCTCCATCGAAGCATTTGACGCACGACATGTAGCAGTGATCGCAAGGCACATCCGCGCAGACCTGTGAGGAACCAGTGGAAATGTGAAGATATTCCCTTGCTCCTTTTTCTTCTCGCAAGCAATATTCCAAGCACAAATAGAAGTGACTATGAAAATACTTTGCCGAGCCCAAAAGGAAGAATACACTGACGCTGAGCAGTCCCATTACGAACCCAACTGGATTGACATGTTGGAAAACAAGTGGCTGATTTGAGCCTGGCAGTTTTGTTGATGTGCTCAACTGACAGCAAGCAGCCTAACTACTGGCATCAACTAGAGCACAACTCACCCTTGATGATTTTTTTTTTTTACTTTTTACAGTGACTCATGCTATACAGATATTTTATAAATGCACTAAACAAAGCGGCCCAAGCATACAAACAAGCGATAGTTTGTTTTGTCTCGCACTCTTATTTTTTCCTTCATGCATGAGGGCCCACACACTAGGAGGATGAAAATCCTGCAGGTTATGCACCTGTATAGATATGAACGAGGAATGACCAATGATGCAGCATTTGTCCAAACAAAGGCACATAATGCTCTTGAAGAGCGTATAGAAACTCTCAAATTGAAATAATCTTATACTACAATCCTTCTTTTTTTTTCTGGATGAACACAACGCTTATAAAATATGTTCTGTAATGCAAGCACCTTTCCTGTCATCAGCAGGACATCCGCAGCTATGCATCTAAAACTTGCCGCCACTGTGGGGAAGCAATATGAAATGCAACAGTAAGATGCACTGCTTTGATCTAGCAATCTTTTTCCGCCTCAAATGAGAATTCAGTGTACTCACCAAGTTTACAACTATTACAAGGTCCTTACTACTCATCCGGTTAGCCCCTGAATTTACATCTCCAAAATGAGAGGGCATGTGCTGCACTTAACATATTTGCTAAATATGCACTCAGGCACAACAAAACACAGTGCCTTTCAGGTCTTGCAGACATGCGTTATGTTCATCTGTCAAGGAATGTCTAAATACTTGCGTGTCTAGTTAGAAACAAGCCCCTATTTCACAAAAACTGGGGCAACTAAAAAATGTTAGGAATTCACACAAGCCGCACAGTTTTATGCTTGCAGAATAGCAGCTATGTTTTTCTACCAAGCACATATATGACCAACTGCTTATTTCTGTTATCTGAAACTGCTTCCCCAACAAAATCTTGGCTCTTCAGTAAAACTTCCCATCATGTCAGAAAAGAAAGAAATGAAGCACCATACAACACTTCCTAGCTGCGCCATAAAACTGAGCAGTGTCCACTTTTATTTTTTTGGTAAAGTTGTTTTTCTTTTTTAGATACGAAATGGCTGCGCTATTCCAAGTTTGACATTGTGTCCACTCCTATCTTCGTCCAGGTTGGATCGACAGTATGTATAAATTGATAAATAAAAAATGAAGCTAGTGTGACTCGATGAAAATAATGCTCGGCACTTTCTGCACATAGGAAAGTACAAAACACTAGCCATGCAACAATGACTAGCATCTCACAAGTAGGTTTCCATGGGTATTGTGTACGTTTTTATGTAGGGGTGTCTTGCACTTTTTTTCTTTAGGTGAAGAGGATGCGATAGTGTGCAACAGCAAAGAAAAAAAAAATGGCAAGAGCATAGCCGAACAGGTTCCTCATCATCATCCTAACCAGCCTGACTACACCCACTGCAGGATAAAAGTCTCCTTTAATTCTCTTGTAAGGAGGAAGATGAGCATGCAGGAAGCTCAATGTCGGCAGCCACAGCCAGTTTGCTCAAAGTGGGAGACAAATCATCAAACTGCATGGGAGAAGTTCTAATTAGGCATTAACGCAGATGATGATGATGATGGTGCCATGGTCAGAGAGAAAGTCAAAACCTGAAATGGTGTCACAGCAGCACGACGAGAGAACAAATTCTATGGTACATAATGAGCTGTGAATGGTGGCCCTGGCCGTGCAGGCAAAGGTGAAAGACACTGCGCATTACGATGTGAGAAGCGAAAGATCAGATAATGATGTCCACACTTTTATTAGCTTGTGCAGTTTCCTACACATCACAGATACAGTAGCCCCAGTATCAACAAGGAACGGCCCTACATTTGTTGACATATTCACAGTTCTAGTAACTAGTTTTCCTGGGGCAGAGATGCAGCAAAGAAACCAAGTGGCATTATGAGGATGGAGGCGAGTAGGCAGGTGGTGAGTGGAGGTGTCAAAGTTGTCTGCAGGACAGACGTGGCCAAGGCTCAGGGGCGCGTAAAGGCAGGCACATCTGCAGGTGGCGACAATGACTCACAATGTGACCAGAAACTCTGCACGCATAACAAATAAGAAGGTTGTCATATACAGTCGTGCCTCGTTAATATGGACACTTTGGTTTCCGACCAAAACTGTCCATAAAGCGAGTCATCTATAATAACGAGTCATGAATAAAAACAAAAAGGATTTTATTGAGAAAAGAGAATTGGAATTAACTTCTTTTGTACATAACGGTGTGCACTGGACTCAAAATTCCACAGAACACCGGCAATTTTGAGTGCATTATCCTTGTCATTGTTGTCTTAAAAAATTTTAGTGCAGTCTGAAGCGACTCGCTTACCATGACACCCGTGATGTTGGGCTTTGTGTTGGTCGAACTTTCGAGCACGAACTCCTCACTGGCCGATGAATCAGCGTCTGATTCTCTACTCACCGCCACTTCCAAAATGGCCTCTTCACTGAGCAAAGTAGCCGCTAAGTAGCTGCTTGAGAATCTCCTGAGGCGAGGAAACAGCTGAGCCCTCGCAGCTTGGATTGACTGAGATGGCTTTTGCCGCTTGTATTCACAGATTTCTTCGTGTCTACGTTCAGCTCTGTTCTTTTGCGTTTAACTCCCGCCTTGCCAAAAGCCAGACTCAAGTTGGGGCTACTTTTTTGCCTAGTTAACCTTTCCGCCTTTCCGTACTGATTCTTTATTTTTTTTGCCTTGTACTGTTTCTGTAAGGAAGCAAGGGAGTCAAGTTGGCAAGCTGCTATGCAGAGGGCTATCGAACATCCCATCTTCTTGGCGCCGTTTTTATGTGTTCCCATAAGACAAACACTGCAAGCTGAAGTACAGTTTAGAACGTCGGCTAGCCGACTACGACGGGCTCAGACCTTGTCAAGGCCGCATCGTTGAGTCAAAGCGAAGCCGACATACGGACCGCCTAGTGTGCAAAGTTTGTCAGTTCGGCAGCGCAACAGGGACGAAAACCAGGAGCATGAGAGGGAAGTGCGTCCAGGACCGGACGACCGGTCCCGGTTGCGTGTTCGTACGTCGCCTTTCTTTTGTCGCCCTACTTTGTGAGTGTGTCTTAACTCTCACCGAAAAGCGTTAACGGCTTCATGGAACACACATTGCGCTTTGGGAAAGAAAACTTCAGTTCCCACCGCCACTGTAGGCACTTGTGTTTCTTCCTGTCATTTCTTTCTTACGCTTTTACTGGCCTCTCTGTTCACGTTCAGCAGAATTTATTGCAACCACATGTTGCTGTTTTCCCGACTGCGGCGGCACTTCCGCTGCACCCAGAAATCTCCTGGTTCCCCCCTTTCGGGGTCTTTCTTACGCTGACCCTTGGTTTTCTGTGTACGTTCCGCTCCGCTCTTGCGCCCCCCCCCCCCCTCCCCCCTCCTTTAGTACGGCGACACGCAGGCTTTGGTTCTTTCCAACCCCACAGGACTCGTTCAGGCATCCCGCCGTATCGGCTGTCGCGTAGGTTCGCGGGCGGCGCGCCCTTCTTTAACTTGCGTTCGGACTACTCTTTTTTTCAAGCACTGTCCATATTAACGAGACAAAAATACATGGGTCCAAGTGGGGCGCGTGCATTCTTCCCCTGTCCATTGTCCGGACAGCGAGTTTCCATATTAACGAGGCATAAATACACTGAAAAGGTTTCGTCCCCAGAAAAACTGTCCATAATTCGGGTCGTCCATATTAACGGGGGTCATATTAACGGGGCACGACTGTATGCACCAGGAGTCCACACAAAGAGGGGACAGTTACGTAGGAATGAAGGTGGCAGGCTACAGTGGAAGGCGGAACGGGATAAACATGTCTGACCAGATCTGACGTTGCCATACATGAGCGTTATTGCAGCAGGAACCTGCAGATGAATGAATGGCAGCACTTCAGTCACTTGCTCTCAAATCAGCCTGAAGGGTCATGGCCAGGCTAGATGGAGATCCCCAAATGTCCTCAATTAGGAGTAGCTGTTATATCACCTCCCCAATCGCAGTCTTTAAACTGGTCCAGCAGCAAGCTGCTGACGGAACTAAGCTGGAAAGTGATTCAAAGTGCACAGAAGGTGGCTGAACCAGAATGCGCTGCTTTGCTCCTGCCAAAGCGTGAATATATTGGCAACAGTGATAGGGTTTAGGACAACTGCGTCAGCCTCTATGTTTTTGAGAATGTGCTTTATCTGATCCATCTCTGGCTGGAGACTTCTAGATGTGTACACAGGTTCACAATGTCTTCAGTATAACTGGTGAAGGATCCTTGCAGCTGGGTTTAGGCTCACAAGTACTGTTTGGAACACAGTTTTTGTATGCAAGGGCAGCCAAAGATCTAAGAAAAGGCGCGTTTAAAAGCAGACTAGGTGGTGAAGTTTGCTTTGCGGTTTCTGCTCTACAAACTGGCAATGCCTGTCACGTAAAACACCATGTCGTTCAGCTTCACAGCGTCGTCTCCCTGGTTGTGGATGCTTAATCGCTTGTAAGAGATAAGCCAATCCTATGTATCTTGGTCATTGAACCCATTGAAAATGGCCGGGTCCCACTATCGACATCAAGGTCCCTACATACCTATCTTAATGTTTAGCCAGCTGTGGCGACCTAATCCTTGAAAACTTCATCTCATTCGCACACTTCATTTTCTGCTGCCCCTTGCTACACGAAGTCAAGAATGTAGCACAAAAATAAAGAACAATGGACGAAGAGGAACACATAAGGCGATTGACTAGCGCTGGTCAATCATTTTATATGTCCTTCTTCGTCCGCTCTTTATTTTTGCGCTAAATTCTTGACTTCATGAATGATCAACTAGCCCGGCAGCAAGCTACACTTGGGAGGGAACGAATAAGGTTTGCCACATGAGGGACGGTGCACGAATTCAGGATCTCTGAACAGAACAGATATTCAGCTTAAGCGACGAAGGCGATCTTAGTCTGGAAGCAATGAGCGATAATTTCAGAGCCATTGATAATGAGTGCATGGCAGAGGTAGGCAGTAGGACAATTAGACAGGCTACCAGTAAACTATCTAAGCAGACGAAATATCTGATTATGAAATGGCAAGGTGTGAAAACCTCCCTCCGATGGGTCAGGATAGAACTGGCAGAGATGTTAAAGGTACTCAGTGAACGTAATTTGTTCGACGCAAGGGAGTATATTACGGAGAGAATCGAGCATGCTCTAAAATACAATGCTAGCCTGAAAGAGGTGAAGGGGAAATTAAGTAGGTGAAAATCCGATGTATGCATACCAAGGTAGCCGAGGAGTTCTACACTTAACCAGGCTGATAATGAGATTAGCAATAGTGAAGAGCAATCAGACGTTCCGTCAGTGACAAAGGAAGAGGTTAAGAAAGCTTTAGAAGCTATGAAAAGGGGGAAAGCAGCTGGGGAGGCTCAGGTAACTGCAGATTTGTTGAAGGACGGTGGGGATATTGTGCTTGAAAAATGGCCACCCTGCACATGCAATGTCTGGACATCGTCACCGGAGTTTTGGAAGAATGCTGACATTATTTTAATCCTTAAGAAAGGGGATGCTAAGGACTTGAAAAATTACAGACCAATCAACATACTACCTGTTGCGTATACGGAATTTACTAAGTCATTGCTACTACAGTTATATATATATTGAACTCGAAGTGGATCACGGAATAGTTAGATACATAGGCAATTTCGTATATAAGGCAAACCAACAGATGAGGCTCTCTATAATCCAGAAGCATGAATATGGTACATGTATGGCAGTGGTGCGTTGCCTGCCGGCAACACACTGCTCACCAAGGGTGCGGCGATGACCTGCAAGGTGTACACATGCACTGAATGTCACCTGCCACCTAATGTCGAAAAGGAGAGTACATTGGGAACACTTCCAAATGCCACTTCGCAGGCGCCAGAAATCTTGGCAGGCAGCAGCCGCCATGACTGCACAACCCGGCTCTATGCATGAAAAATGATTGCCGGTGAGCTGTTAAAACAATCCTTTGCAGGGCACGACGCGCAATTCGATGGACATGAACAACGCTGCTAAACTTTAATGTGGGATTTTCAGGGGGATATTTTGAGAGTTCGATATAGGAAAATGATATATGTGCATTTGATATATCCGGGATCAAATACAGAATCAGGACAACCTTAGACTTTAATCAACCAAATGATCAGGCAGGTTTTCGGAAAGGGTACTCTACCATCGATCATATTCATCATGCTATCAACGAGGTGATAGAAGGATGTTCGGGATATAACCAGCCTTTATAAATAGCATTCGTTGATTAGAATAAGCATTTGACTCAGTCGAAACGTCAGCAGTCATTGCCTAAGGGTGTATATGAGCCGTATGTGAAAGTATTGGAAGATATCAATAGTGGCCGCATAGCAACTATAGTCCTCCATAAAGAAAGTAATAAAATTCCCATAAGCAAAGGCACTAGGCAAGCAGACATGATCTCCCCAGTACTATTTGCCACTTGCTTAGAGGAAGTATTCAGAAACCTGGAGTGGGAACAATTATGAATAAGGGCTGATTTAATACATTGCCTTGTTAATTAACTCAGTGGACAAATTACAAAGAATGCTTAATGACCTAGGCAAGCAAAGCAAAAACATAGGCCTAAAAATTAATATGTGGCAGCCTACGGTAATGGTCAATAGCCTCGGATAAGAGCAGCAGTTTACAAAAATTCCGAGAGCACTGTGGAATCTACACTGCAGAAATGCGACAGCCTGAGTGTTGTTGGTGCACAAGGTGCATCACATTTGCTCTCATTATCACTACCAACTAATTGCATCGTCATTGTTAATTCCATCACTGTCATTATCACTAATTGCAGCATTATTGTTATCGCTACTATCATCCTCACTGTAGACAAGAAGAATTATGATGTGTTTCACAATTCCGGGCATGGCTTCAGTTTGGTAGAACTGAAAAAGTTTTAACCCGCCGTGTCACGCGAAAGTATGCTGGCACGTTTTATTGTTCATCGTCTTGTTTTGAATGTCCAAGTCGGCAATAAAGAAAAAAAAAAGAGAAAAAAAAAAAGGGGGCATGGCGCAGTAGGTTAAAGCGCTCGGCAGGGGATCCGAGGTATGGAGGTTCGATTCCCGGTGGAGATCGGACTTTCATTTTTCTAGATTTAAGGACAAAGTTTTCAGCGCAAAGGCATGCGGCCAAAGGAAAGAAGAAGAAGGAAGACTATAGGGACGAACACCGCGCAGTGTTTGTCCCTATAGTCTTTCTTTTTTTTTTTTTTTTCTTTGGCCACGTGCCTTTGCGCTGAAAACTATGTCCTTAAATATAGAATACCAACTAGCCCAACAACTTACTCTACTGAAGTTCATTTTCCTGATGACGTTACTTTCGGTTTTGGGTGATGACGTCATAGGATTGATAGCTATGTCTGACCGGACGAACAAACAGCAACAGTATGAGCCATTGAAGGCTTTTGCCTTAATAGGTACACGGGTGGAAGCAGGCTCGAGCATTGTGGAACAGCTCAGGGAGCAGTGGTAATGCCACTTTGGAGCACTCAAATTATGCTTTGGAACATGTTTCTAGGGTCAAGCACTTTTAACAACTACAATTTTTTTTCTGATATACAGAAAAATTCATTTGATTACTTTTTATTCAAGATTCAATGCTGTACTACCTATGCATGCATATCTCAACATGTAAAGATGTTTAAAGTAACACAGCTGACTAAAAACTTTTGCCTATTCTGACTTGACAGCTTTAGACATGTCCACGCTCAAGCACCACCACTACCTTGGAATTAAAATAAACAAGCTGCACATCGCCACTTTTTGATTCCGCAGCTGTGCTGATAAATTCCTGGGCACTGCTCAGTAGTACCTTCAGGAAGGATAGATGGCACTGAAGGCTAGCCTTTTCTTCCTTAAGCTTCTTTACTTCATGGTTGTCTCCCAGTGACTCATGTTTTCTTTTAAATAACACTGGGGCTACACGTCAGCAACAGGCTTTCTATGCCTTTCCAACACTCTTGAAAGCATTTCTTGCAATTAACACCGTCCTGGCATCACCCCCATAATGCTTCAAGTATGCTTTTGTCTGATGTAGACTGGACAGGTTTGTTGTTAACAACGATTCTATAGTGAAGTACACACTCATTTTCACAGCAGAACTGTTGGAACAACTCGTGTAGTTCTTTGTAACCAGAAAAGTTTCCTCAACAGCTCGTGGTAGTCTGTGGCAATTGCTTCGCTCCTTGCCCTCACTTCTCTCACCACCGGCGATTCAAAAGGCTGGGAGAAGTTGCTGTCATGCGCACGAAACATTTTTCTCGCAATTAATTCCTCCCAGTCGTTTGTGACTCGTTTTAGAATAACCTGAGATCAAAATATTTCTTATGCTCGCTTTTCTAGTTTATTAAAATTTTATATGTGTTAGCTAGGCCCAGCCAAGGTGCATTGTACCTCCACCACTAGTGTGCTGCCATCGTTTAAACTATGACGACCCTTATAGACCAGAATACGGAGGGTAAATTGATCGCTGCCATATTGAGGGTGCTACAAGGCTACCTAGAGGTGCTGCAGCGAAATGACTGCTCTGCACTACCAAACGAGGTGGCCATGGCTATTCATAGCGCTTACGCCTTTACGTTTCTTTGAAGTTTTCACAACTTGCTGCTCACAAAATCGTCAAAATTGCATTTCTGCCTCATGGCAAGGCTGTTCTACACATCTCGCAATGGCAGAGGCAAGCACAGCGTCCACAAGTGGAGCGAGTGGTTCGGTTAAGTGCATGGTACCTTTCTATGCGAAAAATACTACGGTTGCGACATTTCTTACCCTCGCGTGGTGTCTGCAAAAATTTGTTGCAGTCCGCACCGCACAAACAGGTGGCATGCCACAAGTGCGAGTAAACCTGATGTCTCCGTTTGCATTTCAGCAAGGAAGTGCCTTTTTTTTTTTTTAACAGCCATGATAAGCAACGCCAACCAGTCACAAAAATAAGACCTTGATATCTCCTGTTTGGTTGATGTGCTGCTGATTCATTCTTCAACCCTGCTGGAAAGGAAAAAAAACAAAAGAGACACCGGGGAATCATCGCCAATGAGAAACATTCGCTCGCAGTAGCGGCATGCGGTCTGTTTTGTGAGGTGTGGGCTGCGGCAGATTTTTTGCAGTCACCACGCAAAGGTAAAACATATAGCAGACTGCAAAGGTTTTGCTGGTACATGGGACATTACTTGGGGGTGCAAATCAAATCAGAAAAGTCACAGCCATAGCAAGCCTGCATGCAATGGTACCATGTGCTTATAGGAACCACTCACTTCACTTGTGGACACTGTACTTGCCTCTGCCCTCGCAAGATGTAAAGAATAGTCTTGCTGTGAGGCAGAAATTAACTTTTGACAATTTTATCAGCAACCAGTTGTGAAAACTTCAAAAAGAAACATAAAAGCGCAAGAGCTAGACACCCACGGCTGCCTCGTTTGACAATCCAGAGGCATAGTTTCACTGCGGCAACTATAGATGGTGCTAGAACGCTCTCAAAATGGCAGTGTTCAATTTACCCTCCTTGTTCTGGTCTATAGACCTTTTCGAAAAGTGGTCGTGGGCGCTGCCATATTGAATACCGGGCTGTGCTGCTAGCATAAGAAAAGTTGAGAATTATCTCTCCCAAAGCCGCCCCACAGCCCAGTCAAACCGGTTTCGCCGAGGCTCGTGAAAAGGTCTATAGCACAACATGCCACTGCCCTGCTGCACTTCTCACAGTCACCTAACCAAATTGCATCGAACCGCATTTCTTGTACCTGGCACAATTAATGGCCCAATACAATTAATAATAAGCAAAAATCATGTTTCGCTAAATTTTATGGCAAAATACCAAGGCATCAAAACATCATGGCAAAACATCAAGTTTTGGAGTTTTGGAACAATATTGTGTTTTGGGGCAGGATGGCGCAGGCAAAGCAGTTTGGAGCAGAATAAAGCAAACGGAGTGAATGGAGCAGTACTTCCACCCTGCAGGTAACAAAGCTCTGGATGTTGTTGGCAAATGTGTCTGCTTAGGACAGGTAGCAACCGCAGATCCGGGCCATGAAAGAGCGATAACTACAGGCTTTCCCCCCGAATTTAATCCTAGTGCTAGTGCAAATAATCTGAGCGCTGACTGATATAATCTGCGTGCCATGTAATTTAATTCGAGTGCCAAGCATTTAATTAAAGCGCCAGCATATCTATTTCGAGCGCGAGCTCAAATAATGCCAGCGCCAACTAATTTAATTTGAGTGCCAAAGCAATTAATACAAGTGCTGGCAAATTTAATCCGTGTGCCAACCAATTTAATCCATATGTGGAAAATGAATGCATAGAGGGCTCCAAAGCACGAAACATGAATTCCAGAAATCAAAATTGAGATCATCTTTCAGACAATGCGCCGAATCAGCAAAGTGTCAACGTATAGGATAGCCTTCATCAGTATTATGACAAACATTGCCTTGATGCAAGTGTTTTAAACCTAATGTCTCCCAGAAAACAAAACTGCATTTTAAAGACGGCCGCTTCTGTGCTTTTACAAGCCTGTAGTTTCCTACGCCGCTACAATTACAGCCCAGGCAAATTAAGCACTGCTGTTTGGGTTAAAAGCTCTGCTGTACATAGTTTCAGCCACTTTGCCATGTCAGAGCCAGACTAAATGCAACGGCACGCGCTCTCTCTTTCCGTGGTAGTGGCCGTGTAAAATTGAGAAAGCGGTAAAATGAGATATGTTTCTCTGGCTCCATGTCTTCTCGCCTGAACCAACTCTGCTTTACACTAATCCTTCTTTTCTGCTAGTGGTGTTGAATCATTATTAGAAACACAAATACATTTCTGCACCGGTTGCCATTTCACAAAAACAGCAGGCTGTTGTGTGAAGGCCGAAATGCCATCAGCATGCAGATTCAGTGCATATGACAACCCATAATAAGCAGTGCTTAACCAGCCAATTAGCAGGTGACAGTCATATTTATTCACTTGTCATGCGTCTAAACTAAAAGCTGCAAGAGGCGTGTCATAAACTGCAGTTTTTCAGCTGCGCGTGGTCCTTGGTTTTTGCAAGATACAAGAACAAAGCAAAATAGTGCATGCAGATGTGACGCTTAAGCGTCGCATGGTCTGCGAAGTGATCTCAATTTCGATTTATTTCTGGAATTCATGCTTCGTGCTTTAGAGCCCTCTACCGCATTTATTTTCCACATATGAATTAAATCCGCTGGCGCTTGTATTAATTGCGTTGGCAGTCTGATTCAATTGTTTGGCGCTGTCATCATTCGAGTTGGTGTTCGGATTAAATACACTGCCGCTTTTATTAAATGCTTGGCACTAAAATTAAATTACACGGTGCGCAGATTGTATCAGTTGGCGCTCACATTATTTCCGCTGGCACTAGGATTAAATTCAGAAGGAAAACCTGTAGAACAAGTCTAGGATGGAGCGCATTTGGCAAGTTCTTGCAGGCCATGACTAGCAGCTTACCGGTATACCTCAGGAAAACGGTAAACAACAGTTGCATCTTACGAGTACTCATCTATGGGGCTCAAATGTGAAGGCTAATTAAAGGGGTTATACTTAAGTTGAAGTAGATGCATAGAGCTGAGGAATGGAAAATGCTAAGTGTAGTCTAGAGATAGGAAGTATGCAGAGTGGGTCCAAGAAATCAACTCTAAATAATGGCATTCTAGTCGAAATCAAGAAGAAATGGTCACAAGCAGGACATGTATTGCAAAGAGAGGATAACCGATGGTCGCTAAGAGCAACAAATTGAATTCCAAGTGAAGGCAAGCGTGGCAGGGGGCGGCAGAAAGTCAGGTGGGTGGACGAGGTTAGTAAGTTTGCAGGGGTCAAGTGGGTGCAGCTAGCACAAGACCGGGTTAACTGAAGGATTATGAGAAAAGCCTTCGTTCTGCAGTGGGTATAGTCCAGCTAACGATGATAATGATGATGAGCTATGGACAAAGAAAAACCGTATGGCAACAAAGGGCTCCTTTATCACATAAAAAACTGAATTAAAAAAAAATCTTCCCACCAGTTGAACCAGACTTGCAATGACCTCATTAAAATGGCCAGTTTGCCGCCACTCTGAAATTAATGGCCGAGCAGCATAACTTTTGGGATCTGCACTCGCAAAATCAATACTGACATATACATTTCACTTGAGAAATCTGTCGCCAACGGTGACACCAGCATTTCATCTCTCCTCTTGAGTATACCCGTAACTCCCTGCCACTAAAAAGAAATATTGCTGACAAGTCGTATTGTCTACGAAGAGGCTTCACAAATTCATAAAACATTTAGCGTAAATATATGTGCGGCTCCAACGCCTCAATTCGTCTTTTAAATAAACTGCACGTGCTCTTTTCTCTCTGTCTGAGCACGTGGAGGGGCAGCTGAACTGTGCATGTGCAAAGGTTATCGCGGCGCGAGACTTGTGCTTGACGCGGCAGAAAGTGTAGATAAAGGGACAGAATGGAAGAATCGGGGGAGTCTGGCGGGAGCCCTGCTTGGGGAGCGATCACGTTGTTAGCTGTTGGCGAGCAGCCCGAAGCATCCTGATGTAATGGACTGTGGAGCAGAGCAATACCAGGATGAAGACGGAAGCGATGCCTCCTGAGCTGGGTTTTTTGCTTGAGTTGCAGCCAGACGAGGAGCAATGTATTTTGTACTGCTCGGAGCCCCTTTTGCCATGTCACATAGGCCATCTTTACACCCCACTATGTTTTGTCTTGCCATGTAAAAGCACTGGCCCCTTACTTTTGTAGCAAAGCATTGTCCTGTCACGAGTCTCGACCACATGCTTCGCATTGAAGCAGCGTGCAGTGTTGTATCTTTGCAAAGTGCTTCTCTGCTGACGCGGAAATAAACGCATTTTTATCATCATCATCAGCCAGACTATACCCACTGCAGGGTGAAGGCCTCTCTCATATTTCACCAATTGGTATTTTGGAGCAGAATGGAATTCATGTGAATTTGTGACTAGTAGTCGGGCGAGGCCCTGACTCGCGGACCCATTCTTTAGAAGGCGGGGCCTTCAAATAGATTAGGTATTTTTAGACCTGCATCATTATCATCACCACATCGCTTTATTGCTTCAGCAGCGAGTCATGGCGAGTCAGTGTGCCAGGTTCATCCATGCTATGATAGATGAAAGAATTCAGAAAATGTTGATGAATTCTGAATCAACTGTTCCTGAATTCCTGACCAAACCAAACCGAATGAGATGGAAGTAACACAGATGAAAAAAGAACCTGGAAGGAAGTGAGGAGCAGTCACAAAAAAAAAAAACTTGGCAGTGAAAGGGTTAATAACAGTGCGCTCTTTGTGATTAGGGTCATCGGCTCTACCTCGTCCATCCATCCCAGAGGTCTTTCATCCTGCCATTTTTCATTCACTTCACGACATCTGCCATCTCAGCATCAGAGCCACATAGTGCCTCATTACCCAGCGGTACGTCTGGCCAAACATTAGACGTTCGCCAGTGGGCCCGCTCGTGTTTTGCTTGCCAGTCCGTCAAAATGACTCACAATACAAAGACTCCTCCCCAGTCTTTCCTGCCATCTGGTTGTTGCTTTGACCACGTTCACCTTGACTTGGTTGGACCACCACCTCCATCTAATGGCTGCCGGCACATTCTGATGATGACTGACCGCTTCACTCGTTAGCGCGAAGCAGTGCCCACTCTGGACATTACTGCACAAACAGTTGCCAAAGCCTTCGTTTCAGCATGGATTTCCCACTTTGGCTGTTACCACGGATCGTGGCCGCCAGTTTGAATGCATCCTCTTCACTTCCCTTACCAGTCTGCTCGGCACTAAACACTGCCGCACCACAGCATACCATCCTTGTGCTAACGGCATGGTTGAGAAGCTCCATCGTCAGCTCAAGACTGCCCTCATTGCTCGCCTAGATCGCGAGCACTGGGCTGGTCACCTTCCTATGGTGTTTCTTGGCCTACGCACCGTTTTTCGTCGCGACCTTGGCTGTTTGGTGGCCGAAGTCATCTCGGAGACTTGTTCGTTCCTTCGGCTTCCTCGTCCCAGCCCCTGCAGTACCTTTAACGCCTTTGGGACTGCATTCAACACCTAAACCCAGTCCCACCTCTATCATCTGACCGTCAGATCTTTGTGCACCCAGATCTTGCGTCCTCGAGGCATGTTTTTCTAAGGCGAGACACTGTAAAGGCGCCTCTTAGCCCCCCCTATGATGGCCCGTACCATGTCCTCAACAAGACTACAAAGTCGGCGACTATCCTGCTGGATGGTCGTGAGAGGTAGTCTCCCTGGATCGCCTTAAACCCAAATATATGAAGACACCTCCCCAGGAGCTCCCCTCGGATGTTGCTGGCTTATCTGTCGACATGCCTGCCGCTGAGGCACCCTCATCCCTGCCCCGTTGGCGCGTACATTTCGCCGCTCCATTTGGTCGGGGGGCCCTGTAGCGCACAGCGCCGCTGTAAAGCGGAGGCGCTAAGATCGGCGTTCACAGCCAGCAAGCACAGCACAGGCTGCTCGGTTCGAGAAGCCTGCCACGCTGGTCCTCTTGTTCTGGTGCTCCGCTGCAACGCCGTAAATTCCTTACATGCTCTTCACTGCAGGACACTTCCTGCCGGCTGCAAATATACACAGAACCAGCACTCCACTGCTTCAATACAATGCTGCTTTAGGCTTGGGCACTGCCAGCTTCGACAATAAAGGAATCTGCTGAAGGCCACGGACACAAAGAAAAATTTAAATGAAGCTGTACTACAGCAGAAGGATCAGAATTCCCCGCAAAGTAATTTGAGATGCGGATCAAAAAGCTGCAAAGAAGACTGTTCGTTGCCCGCAGCTGCGAGGAGGGCTATCAAATGCAGGTGCCATATTCGGTTTGAGGTCGAGCACAGAGACTGGCATTCAACAAAAACAGTATGGAGCTCCTATCAGGATGGAGTCTGATGACGATTTACGACCTACGGGAAGTCGGCGCAGCCGTGGGCGAGCAGCGCACCACGGGCGTACTGGCGGCCCATGACCGGTAAGCCAGCCATGATAATTCGCCCCCTTGTGTTTCCTCGTGACTGCGGCGACGGGGATTTCAACAGAACGAGTCGGATGTACGGCCTGCATGCGGGGCCCGTTCGGCATAGAGGGTGGCCTGCCTCACTTTGGCAGCGGCACCAGGAGCAGAGCCCAACAACCCAAGTCCCGACCCCTGCCCTGATTCCTGTATTACATGGGCCTGCTGAAGGACCAGCCGTGCGACTCCCAAGGGGAAAACGGCACCCAGGTGGAGGTCATGATTAAGGGAGGAGGGTGTGGGAATTTAAGATTACCCACGCTTGCACGACACGGCTCTGTCTGCCTCACGGGGATACCTCATCTCTCTCCTTCCCCTGAAGCAGTGGCGGAGAGGGCAAGGGCGAGAGACCTGGCGTAGCGTGCCGGGCGGCCCCTCCTTCCCCCTACCCTCTAATATCGATGCACAGCATCTCATCGGGGGGAGACGACGCCGCGACGCCAGAGCCCGCGGATGCTGCTATGACCAAGGATAAAAATTGGGCACTCCCAATAAACAGCCCAGCCCGGTGGCTCTGCCTCAGTGTTTCGTTCTTCCCTGCCACGGATGTGGTCAGAGCTAGCGGCAGGGCGTTCCGTTCTGAGCACAGAGCCCGAGTCCCGTGAGAACCCCCACAAGGTGTTGTTACATGTCTCCTTGACGTCAGCTCCAGCATCCATTGCAGTGAAGAGCAAGCACAGAGCAACGCCAGGGTTCAAAGCGATCGCTGAATGGAAATGTTTTTTTTTTTTTCATCTAAAGCACAAATTAGATTAAGCTCTAAAAAATAAATGCCATTGAATGGTACTGTGTCATGCAATATATATATATATATATATATATATATATATATATTACCCCGCACCTCCACAGAGTGTTAAGTGGGGATCCAGGCACTGGTAGCGGGCACTGGTAGCGAGAAGAACCGGAGCAGTGGTGGCTTAACTTTTGAGTCAGCTGGTCTGCAAAAGCACTTCCTCTTCCTCCTTCTCGGCTATCTGTCCGCTTAATCAGAACTTCTTCTTTACAATACACATATATAACTGCAAAAAATTTGCACATTTAAAGCTGACAGTGCCCAGGCCTAAAGCACCATTGCACTCAAGCAGTGGACTGCTAGTTCGCAGCCAGCAGAAGGTGGGCTGCTGCGATGAGCAGGCACAGAGCAACACCGTGGTTGCCTGCAAAGGCTCAACTTGAGAAATTATTTTCTCACTTAAAAGCACCCTGATTAAACTTTCAGTATTAAATGGCAATGAATGGCTCTGTGTAAACTAGTATTTTTCATATCTTTAATAGGGCCACTTCATTACATAACTGACGGAGGAATAAACCTCAAACCTCAATAAGGTAATTTTCTCTGATTTAGAATACTTTTGCAGGTGCACCTTACATTGTTTGATCTCTTTTATAATGTTTTTGCAGGTGCAGCTTAAGTTGTTTGATCTCTTTTATAGGCTTTTTGTCTTCTAAAAAAGTTGGAGAAATAGATTGAGTACTATAATAGTAATAATTGGTTTACAGGAAAGGAAAAGTTTTCCCGTGGACACCTGAATCACGCTACAAGGGAAGGAAGATGGGAGCGAAAGCGGAAAGAGAGAGGCCCCATAGTGGAGGGCTACGGAGTAATTTTGACCACCTGGGGATCTTTAACATGCATTGACATCGCACAGCACACAGATGCCTCTCCGCTTTGCATCCATCGAAACGCAGCTGCTGGCAGTCAGATTCGAACCCAGGCACTCTAGTCTAGTGCCTAGACCATAAGAATATGAAATTTGACAAACATTTCAAAATTTCAGCTTTTTGTACCATATTTTATGATTTATATTTGAACAAATATAAGGCAGAGTTTGTTTATTTCCTGCACATCAAAAGAACAATGCATTTTATTAATATGAAAATTTTTGTTTATAGTGATGCATCAAAAAGTTAATTTTTTTACAAATTTATCTGTGTGACTAGGTTTTGCTATTACTTGCAAGCTTAAAGGAGTATAGACCACCTTCACTCTGGCTACATCATGAAGATGCGGTGGCGCTGTCGTAATTACAGACTTTCGCGTGGTAGGAAAAGCAATGCTTCAGTTGCTTTCGCCTATTGTGATTGTGCGATGGTTTGCTGCAGCCGAAAAAATAAAAAACAAAGCACCATGCTGACTAGTTGCATCACCGTGGCATGTGCTGGAAGGCAAAGAACGCAAAGTTTAGTAAGCTTGCACAGGTTTCTTATGGGCGAAGGTCGCCGTAAACAGTGGGCCATCGCAGTGTGGCGCGAAGGCTGGATACAGACACCTTTACGCCAGAGCGGCTATGGGCTCAAAGGCCATGAATAACTCGAGTTTGGCCTTCTTTATGACGCGTAATGGTATTTTGTGAGTGCACGTAAAATGTGGACGAGGCAGCCAGTATATTAATGCGTAGACCTGTTTATAATGTAAGCAATTCCTGAAGCAAATTTTTTTTCACTTTCTAGTTGTATGTATTATGTGCATAGTGAGCTGCTGCGCATGCGATCAGTATTGCACTCCTCCGTGGTTATATTGTATGGCTAACATTAGCTTTGTTCACCTCAAATTATTTTAAATTTTGTGATGAAATGTGCGTGTGCTGACAGCCACTGATTTGCTCAATTGGAGATGAATTTTATTATACCGAGGGGTTTGAGTGGTATTCACTGCAGCTAATTTTGAATGCGAGTTGTGGGGTTGAGCGTCCCGAGTGACATATGGGCCCCTGTTTCAGATTTTGAGGATCTTTACATCAACTACGTACTGCATGGCACACTGTCGCATTCAGAGTTTATCCTACATAGAAACATGTTACCGCGGCCGGGACCGAACTGGGTAGCCCTAACTACGGAACCAGCATGTGGACGCTGCAGCTTGTAATGCAAGCTAAAAGCTTGAATACCCATGAAGAAATTATAAACGTTGACGCCAATAACCTTCCACGAACAGAACAGATAGGCGTGCAGCGTGGTGATTTAAAGGAATAATGCAAGGATAAGCAAACCTGTACGGTGCCAAGGCACAGTGCCCTCGCTACTGTTGCCATGCTTACGAACAAAGCTCATTTGATGCTCGGTATGAAGAATCATCCGAGAATGCAATGATGTTTTGAGCGGAATACTTCCTACCTGGTTTGCGTGTGCTGTTTACGAGCGAGAAAAATCACATTCCACTTACCCGACTGAAAGTTGTTGTATGCACCCAAAGCTTTGCAATTCTCGACGCATTCCGCGGCTAATGTGCTGGGCAAATAGCAAATAGATATCAATCTACGCTACTCATTTTCAAGAACTTCGCTCGTGCGCTTTGAACCCGCTCTTGGTCTGGTACGGTGTGCAGGACAAGGCGATGCATGCTGTGTACGTGAAGTTTTTCCAAGTATTGCTTTTGTACTCACACAGCGCGTGGGTATTTTATCTGCCAAAAAGGTGCCTGCATATCACAATAACACGCTCTTGGCAAGTATGGCCACAGCAGTGGGGTGGCACCACAGTGCCGCTCCCGTGCTTTCCGCCTGCTCTGGGGCCATAGACGACTGCCACACCACTTTGATTGCTTTGTTTGTTTTAAACATGGCGCAGACCTATAGACACCTAATTTTTGGGTTCGTGTTTAATTAGCTGTAATGATGTGCAAGTTATTACTGTACAGAAAGCACCAGGTGATATCCACCTATGACCGCTAAACAATTTATCATTGAATTTCTTTCCTCATCCGTTTCGGTTTCAAAAGCCGTGTGATGGCTGTGACGCCAAAGTTAAGTCTAGGTCACGTGACGGGTGAAAAAAAATTGTGATATCCTGTGATGTTTAAATTCACTGCAACGCTGAAGCCAGCCTTCCTCAAGAACAGGAATCGCGAAGAGCTGGAGATTATACTGCGGCTTTTTCATGCTGTGCATGGCTTGGACTTGATTGTGATGTCACAGCCATCTCTCAGCTGTTGAAACCGAAATTGGCGAGAAAAGAAAATTGAACTGAAAATTATTTCGCAGTCGTAGGCAAAAACCACTTGGCGATCCGTACACAGGAATGTCTAACAAAAATGCCACCAAAATTTGGCGTCTATACTCCTTTAAGATGGTGGTCACGGGCAGAAAATATTTTTTCGCCAAAAACAAGCTGGGATAATATTCTTCATAGCAATACAATTTGCTATGATTTTTTAAAAAGGAATTGAGGATGGTCAAGCCCACAACCTGTATCAGTTGGTGTGGAATGAAACCGGCACCTTTACCTTAGCAGATCATGCTAGCCATAACAGCCTAGCATTATCCTTGATGCATTAGCATGACAGGAAAAAAAAACAAAAAAAAAACAGTGGTAGCATACCATATATACACCATTACAAAATCGAAGAACTTGAAGGTAAGCTGTCTAAAAATTGTAAAAACATTTTTTTTTTTTGTGGAACTGCAGCAGCATCACACTTTGTACCAAAAAAAATTGCCTTGACAAGCACTGGACCATATATATGCTGGTCTGCAAATATGAAACGCCTTTGCCCACACGTACCAGCCACAGCTATCTGATGGAAACTAAGGCAGAATCAAAAGCACAGAAGAAAGCCCCAGGTTGCCTCCAAAGGATCCCTGTTTCAGCACACGCACCAAAGACAGGGAAGGACCTGGAAATCAGAACAATGCAATAAATGCCCACTCCTGGGAAAGGTAAGACGTGAAGGATTTTGTTACAACACAGAAAGTATAATGAATGAAAGTATGAATTCCGCAATTCATGGCAGTTGGTTGTGTCTACTATCTTTGCAAACATTTGTCGTCACTTCAAGTAAAGGATCCATTTCTCGTTCCTAATTCTGAGGCAGTTGCTGATTTGCTCCAAAATGAGAGCTTGGTATACAGTGCTGGTTTTAGCGTAGATGTGGTTGATTTGTATAATCTCTTCCACACTCTCAACTCATCCAGTATGTTCAGCAATGTATTACGGAGGACAATGATGAATGCTGGTTCCAAAATGAGTGTGGAACCTTAACCGGATCCTTTTTGGAAATGTTGTCTTACTACCCGAGTAACACGTTTTTTGAGTGAGATGGTCGACTTTATACGCAAAAATCTGGTGTGTGCATAGGTGCCAAGATAGCTCCCATCCTCAGCGACATTTATCTAAGCAGGGTTGATATGAAAGTTGAGAATGATTTAGCCAGTTGTTGCATGCACATTTTCCGTTCCGTGGAAGATTTTCTGGTGCTAGCTAGCTCTGTGAATCCTGAATTTGTGTCAAATGTTCTTGATGTTTTTGCACGTAATGGGTCGGGACTAAGGCTCACGCATGAAGTCCCCCAAGAAACAGCCTTACAATTTCTCGATTTAAAGTTGTCTTTCCAACCCCACCATGCCTGCTGGCAGTATTCACCTAGGAGTGAAAAGCCCCTTCTGAATTACAGGTCCTTTCATTCAAAGCTCGTAAAAAGTAGTATTGTTACGGGATGCAGTGAAGAAATCTTGTCATCATAAAATGATGTCCAGTCTCTTAACTCAGGCGGACAAATGCAGGGAAGCTGGTTTCCTGAACTCAGTTCTCGTCTCGAGTGCAGCCAAAGTCCTCTGCACGCTAAAATTGTCTTCAAGCATGTGAGGGCGGGAAAGGTGTTTGGAGGAAGGAAGAAGAAAGGTATGTAGTAGTCATGCCATATGTACACACGCTGTTGCACCGAATTAAAAGAGTAGGAAGCAAGCATAATGTAAACGTTCTGTTTCCTTCTCCTAACAAACTAGGAAGAGTGGGAGCCGCGGTTCAAAGAATGCACGAGGGGGCAGAAGAAATGTGTGCAACATAAATCATGAAAATAGATATGTTCCTTGTAAGACTGGCATAGTATATCAAATCCCTCTGTCCTGTGGCCTTGCCTACATAGGCCAGACTGTGCAATGCATTAAAGTGCGGCTCATGGAGCACGCTAATTCGCTGAAAAAGAAAGAAGCTAACCTAGCAATGCATTGATTCACGTGCGAATGCACATCATTTTTTTGATGAGAGTGATGTTTTGGTCGTTAATTCTTACCAGTGCACTAGAGAAGTAGCCAAAGCTTTTCACATCAGAAAAAGTAAAGGGAAATGAATATGCTGCACAGTGGGCAGCAGTTCTGCCGATGCACTCGTGCTTTTAAATGCTTTTTTTTCTTTTTACCAAAACTTGACGTCGTTGACGTTGCGCATGTGCGCTGTTTCTCTGTGTGCGTATATATGATGTGATTCTTCCCAATAAAAAAAAATCAGCTGTAAGTTCAGCGCTATTCGTGTGTCTCGTTTCGTTTATTTCTTGGTCTCTGTATTTTTTTCGCTGTTGGGCCACCATTAATTTCGATACTCCCCCGCTTTTTATTGCTTTGGCTGTGGCTGTGCTGATTGAAATTCATGCCCTGGCCACATCAAAGTCATGCTGTGGACTATCTTCATAAATAAGGTGAGTTTGATTACATATATCAGCACCCTTGTGGAGCAACCGGTTTTTGCCAGCACATATTTTTACAAGCGGGTGCACTCAAGTGCTACTCACCTTTTCATGAGGCACAAGGCATACCATCGGGAGAGGCCATGAGCAGAAGCTGCGACGAAGCCAAGATCTCACAATCGCCGTGCATCAAGATTATTTCGGTACATACTGAAAGGAAACAGAAATGGTTGCTCTTGCTGGGACAGGGCTAGCCGGGGCCAAACGGAGGCGTATTCGAAAATGAACTACAAAAGGAAAGCCCTTTCGTGCGAGCCGCCGGGACTGCTTTTAAGTGCACGAAAAAGGGCTCCTTAGTTCCTCTATACTTCACTTGAAGTCACTGATAAATAGACTCATAGCAAGATTACAAAAAAATAATTGAGATCGCTTAACAATAGAGCGTCGATGCAGAAAAAAAATTCCAAACAATTTGTAACGAGAGGGCAGCGGTGCAATGGGTTGGCGAGGCAAGTACGGAATGCAACACGTGCTTTGCGCTGTATTTCGCAGTACTCACGAAAGTTTGGAGAAAGCAGCAGGGATGCGTGCCACCCAATCTAATTTGCAGAATCCATTCTAGTCCGGTCATTCTGAAACAACGCGGCGCGAACAAGCCTCCCGCTTGCTTGTACCACTGCGCGCCAAAATTGAAAAGGGAGAAAAAAAAAAAGGCACCTGCGGCTGCGGAGGCGGCGATAAAAAAAAAAGCGTCTGTGTTCGAGAGTACACGCAAGCAAAAAACAACAATAGGCAATTTATTACGTCACATCCGCCAGATTACAAACAGATCCTCCTCGCCTACCTTCTTTCTTTCTTTTCGCGCATGCGCAGCTTATCAAGATCGCGCGGTGGCGACCGGCAGGTCTTCGCGCAGGCACCACGGCAATCGCGGCGCGGTCGCAAGCGGCGGTCTCGTTTCAGTTCCTAGCAGTGTACTTGCGGTGTACTTTCCGCCTGTGAATGTTCTCGTTTCTTGTGTCGCCCATGCGAAATGAACTTCGAAGTCGGCTTACAGGTTTACAGCATTAAGTCGGTGCTTTAAATGTCGGGCCCCAATGCACTGCGCCTTACGTAGTGCAGCAAAATTTCGGAGGCAACCGCTGCTCCGTTCCTGTGTCCACCAAACCAAAATACGCACCTCGGATCAAGTCAAGGCGACAACATACGCTGGTAAGTAATGTGTTTACTAGCTTGAACATAGCGCACAGATAAGCGACGGTTTCACAGGTGCAATGCATCATTACTGTGGCGGCTATTAAAATCCTACCGTCTTAACCGTTGACTTGATTGCGTGAAACTACTCACGGAGGTTGCATTTTGTCTCGTAGTAAGTTTGTAGGTTATAAACTTTTGCCTTATAGTAAATTACCTAAGACAACTGCGCCTACCTGGCTCGGCCGTGCGCGAACCCGCGGAATCGTGCGCCGGCGTTGGCGGCTTTCGGCCCCGATCCCGGTACAGACTGCGGGTTTGCATTGTACGCAGCAGCAACGAATTAAGCACCCTTACCTAACTTCCTACGAGCAAATAAAGTTTACCGCAATATCAAAGCTCCGTGCGCAGTTTCACCACAAACGACTGAGCGGTAGAGCCGGAGAGGTACAAGCAGCCGCGGTAAACATGTAGTATTAGGATACGAATGCTGTATCTGGCCCTTGCAAGGTTTCACATGACGTGCAGTGATGGGGACGCACCGAACAAACAAAGAAAACGACTTTATTTCGAGATTATTTCAAGAGATTTGCTCTCCTCGGTGAAAAACTGTGCTTTCTTAGTTTTATAACCTTGTTGTTTCTTATGCTTGAGCCGGTGTACATTCGAATGTATGTGATACTTTAATATTTTTTTTTGTCACCATGTCTTTCTTTTATGTTCTGCGCGTTAAAGATGCTCAAAGTGTGTACAAGAGTCAGTGGCAAGTGAATGTAAATACATGTACATTTCTCACACTTTGTTTCCGACACAGCCCCTGTCCATATTGCACATTTCTTTTACTTGCTGATCTTTTTTTTTTTTCGCTAGCAGATCACTGTAAAAATATGACTGTCTGTCGTCCATGTCAAACAGGGCTAAAAACCTCGTCAAGCTACTGTATTAGTAGCCTTTTGTTCCTACCTTAGCATTTGTTGTTCTGTCGACAGGAGGAAAAAAATCTGAATGAAGTTGATTGAGTCGCTCAGCAGTTTAAATTGCCGCTAAGAACACTGTATTATTTCGCACACATAATAATAATCAGCATAATTACACTGTTGTCTTGTAAATTGTGTAGCTTAACGGATGGGGAACAGCAAGCCCATGAAAAGAGAGACGTTAAATGGTCACTTGTGAAGCCGGCTCACTTGAAATTTCCATTTACTTCTAGCTTGGCCTCAAAAACTCTGACTGGCGTAATTATTCACAATCTAGCCTTACACACCTTGAACCCACAGTTGCTCTGCCTTTTTTACTTTTGTTTCAAGCGGCAGCTTTGATATAATACTTGAAAGGCCTGCGAGCGGTCGCACACCATGTGTAGTTGCCGCGATAAGCAAACAGCAACATGTTTTGTGTGCACTTTTGCTTAGCCGCAACCACAAGGAAAACGCAGAGATATGGGTACAAGATTGCACTCACTCAGACAACAAAAGTCATATGAAACTGCGCTCCAGCTATTGTCAGCCGCAGCAAACATATTGAAACAATTTTCTTGGCTCCAGTGGCCAATTCTTTGCGGCGCTGATGCCAGTCTCAAAAGAACTGTGAGTTGAGCTAGTTGGTGCATCATTTTTTAAAAATACACAGCGCAATAAACATAGGACAAGCGAGTAGACGGAAACAGCGCTGACTATCAACTGCATGATTTATTGAAAGAACACGAATATATACAAAAATGCTCTGACAACCAAGTGCGCATGTTCGTAGATAAAACATTCAGAGCATTTTTGTATATATCATGCAGCTGATAGTCAGCGCTGTTCCCGTCTACTCGCTTGTCCTATGTTTGTTGCGCTGTGTATTTAAAAAATATGATGCCAGTCTGTTTAGCATTTAGGTTAAGCACACTGACAGTTGTACTGTGTAATTGACTAGTCATTGTGAAGAGAAAATCTGTGTCTGTGAGCAGCAATCAGTTCTTCTTTTGACGGTCTTTCATAGGCATCCGTCATAAAGTGACGCACGTCTCTCTGTGCGAAGAGCCCTCAGACCGTTTCTCCACATCTTGGAGGAGCTTGTGGACGTACGCTGCATGAAATAGTCATCGAGATTACAACAGTGCACTTAGTTTTTCGTGTAATATTATAAGTAGAACAAACTTTGAACTTACAAAACGTAGGCTGCGTTTTCACTGGAACGACACTGAAATGTCCTTTCCTTGCTTTTGCCATCTTTACTTTCCAGCGGTCATCTCCTTTTTTTGTCTGTGCCTGGAGCCTTGAGGAATTTTCATTAAAGTGAATTACAGCCAGATGTGACCTATAAAGAAGGTAAATATGAATTAATTTTTCATACTTTGGAAAAAAATGTGTTTCTTGTTGCCTACCAGCAAAATTATACAGAAGAGGCTACCATAAGGAACCATTATACATTATATTCACAACACTGCAGCAGAAATTGCTTCTGATTTAGCTACTATGTTCAGCGCCTTTAGAATTAAGAATGTGATGCAATGATCTCCAAGCAGCAAAATGAATGTATGACATGGGCTATACAACATCATATCGTGAATCACCTGTGTTCTCCCTGCTGTTGTATTCTAGCGATCATCATTAGTTCAAATGGTCAAGTGAACATTGAGCATTCTTGCAGCTTCAAGACAGTAGCCTCGGGACATTCGAGATGGTTCTAGGGGGGTCGGAAACTTGCGCTGATAACTTCCAGTTCTTTAAAAACTGCCTTTGTCTTGGGACTGCACTGAGATGAGGAGCACAAAAGAGAGACGAGGTGTTTTTTTCAGCCTGCGCTTCATGCTTGTCCTCAACTTCGTTCTTTATGTCATCCCATCTGCCTATTCTAACATAAGAGCAGTGACTTCCAATGAGGACCCTTAGATGGCCTGTGTAGTCTGCAGCCTCCTGTCTCACTTTTTCTATGGAAGGGGATTATAGAAAGGCTAGTGCTACCATGCTAGCAAATATGTTTTTACGATATTATATGAAGCATTCTTAGAATGTCAGAAGTGTGCACCGCAGTCTCCTGAAAATGTATGAAAACTACCTTTGACATGGCAGCAGTCTTGAGATTCGAAGAGAAAGACACAAGATAGGTTCAGCTAATTTTACAGCAGAGTATTTAATGTCAGGATGGAAGGATTGTGGAAAATTTCTCATTGGGTGCATACTTTGAGCAGGAGTTGGGATTCACTTGACATAGTGGGTGCCCTTTTTTGGCAGATGTCAGAATTGACTCCTGTGAGTCGTAATTGTAAGGTCTCATATTACCTGGCCTGATAACATGACAGCTCCAGATCAAGCACTGTACTAAGAGGAGTGCTGGTCGTAGTGGCTATTGTAGCATTAACTAAACGCGATCTGCTTAGTTGGGCTACTTAGCAAGTTGAAGAATCGAAAGGAGGAAAAGGATATGGTGCGAATGAAGCACAGGCTTCCATAGATGAACTTCGGTTTTTTTTTTTTTTTTTTTACTGAGTTCGATTTGCTCTGGCCTCTGTTCCTTTTACAATGACAA
Source organism: Amblyomma maculatum (assembly GCF_055883805.1). Classification (NCBI taxonomy): domain Eukaryota; kingdom Metazoa; phylum Arthropoda; class Arachnida; order Ixodida; family Ixodidae; genus Amblyomma; species Amblyomma maculatum. Next base: position 13,248,212 of record NC_139348.1, on the reverse strand, counting down.
TATTATGAACATACATTAAATGCTTCATGCAAGGATTGATTGTTTGCATATGCAATGCAGAAAAGTTGGAATGCGTATTGGCACTGGAGTAAAAAATAATGTCGCATCCTTCTCCTTCATTCAACTTACCTTGCTTGCATCCCATCATCCGAGTATGCAATTGATTTGGGAGCAAATCTGATGACCAAATTATGAAATGATTCAAGGGAGGATGTTTGGGCTTTAGGGTAGAGTTGTCGAATGTCCTTCAGGAACAGGGAGCTCATGAGAATGCAGTTTATCTTCCTGAAAGCACATGAATCTGTAAAAAATGTACATATATACATATATATATGTATATATGTATGTATGTATATATATATATATGTATATATATATATATATATGTATGTATATATATATATATATATGTATATATGAAG